>NC_090649.1:119524958-120124958 GCF_040937935.1 Hyperolius riggenbachi | reverse complement strand
TTGGAATAATTAATTTTCAGGTTTGAGATATGACCAAAGATATTGAAGGCAATCATAAGATTGTGAAGAGATTTTGCAGGTTCAGTTATGAAAAATAAAAGATCATCAGCGAATGCTGCAATCTTATATTCTTTGCTATTTATAGTGACACCTTTAATATTGTTGTTTGCTCTAACCATGTTCAGAAAGGGTTCCAGAGTCAACACATATATCAAGGGTGACAGGGGACAACCCTGTTGCGTTCCATTCCTCAGTTGGAAAGGTTCTGACAACATTGACCAAGACGCATTAGGGTTGGAATACATTAGAGTAAACCATGACATCATAGTAGGACCAAGTCCCAAGTTTGACAAGACAGCAAACATGTAATCCCATGCCACCCTGTCAAAGCCCTCCTCGGCATCCGTGGAGAGAAACATACCCTCCACAGAATGCCGAGAAAGCCACGAATGAACACCAGTCGCTTTGTAGGTATTATCACGGGTCTCTCTACCCAATGCAAATCAAACTTGGTCTTTCCCTACTTTTTCCTGCACAATCTCCTGCAGGCGTACGGCCAATATTCTTGCTAAGATATTTGCATCAAGATTCAGCAGGGATATTGGCTAGTAGCTCTGACAAAGACTAGGGTCTTTGCCACTTTTGGGAATGATTGTGATGTGGACTTCAAGGAATTGACTAGAGGAGACAGTTCCAGTGGGTAGTTTATTAACAAACAAACACAGAACATTTATATCGCGCTTTTCTCCTGGCAAACTCAAAGTGCCTGAGCTGCAGGCACTAGGACGCACTCTATAGGCAGTAGCAGTGTTAGGGAGACTTGCCCAAGGTCTCCTACTGAATAGGTGCTGGCTTACTGAACAGGCAGAGCCGAGATTCGAACCCTGGTCTCCTGTGTCAGAGGCAGAGCCCTTAACCAGCCACTAGCTGGATAGTGCCTTTGTGAAGGCAGGAGCCAAAATAGCTGAATAAGTTTTATAATACTGTGAAGTTAGGCCATCTGGGCCAGGGCTTTTACCAGGTTTCTGAGATTTCACAGCTGCTAGACATTCTGATACTGAAATCTCCCTGTCTAGTTCTTTGGCTATTTCTGGGTCAATGGGTGAAAGACCGTAGTTGGAGAGGAATTTGGTTAATTCAATTTCCCATTCTTCAATATCAGTATAACTAGGGTTCAAATTATATAGCCGAGAGTAATAGAAACAAAAAGCTTTTGCTATGTCTGGATAGGAGTGCTGGAGTTTACCAGAATTGTCTTTAATTTTGTGAACCTGGCGGGCAACCTGTTTTTTCCGAAGAAGCCTGGCCAAAAGAGGTCCTGTTTTGTTAGCATATTCATAAAATAGCTTGGTTTGCAGCATGAATTTCCTTCTACCTTTCCTATGAAGGAAGTTTAGTAGTTCTTCTCTAAGAAGAGTTATTTCATGCAGTGTAGCTTGTAAAAGGGATTGTTTATGTTGGTGCTCTAAAGCTTGAATTTTGGAAGTCAAGTGCAAGTATTTTGCGAGTTATTCTTTTTTCTTCCTAGCTCCTATTTGTATAAGTTCGCCTCTGATAACTACCTTATGGGCCTCCCATACTGTCAAGGGGGAAACGTCAGAGTTTAAATTTTCTTTAAAGCAACTACTTTAGTTAGTCAGTGATTTAGATATTGAATCACATGTTTCATCATCTGTCAGCAGTTGAGGGTTTAATATCCAATGGAACTGTCCCTGTCTAGGTATAGGAAACGTTAGATTTAAGAAAACAGGAGCATGATCTGAGATGTCAATATGCCTATTGAAGCACTACATAAAGCATCTAAGTCAGGTTGAGAAATGAAAGAATAATCTATTCTAGAGTATCTTTGGTTGGGGTTTGAAAAATATGTATAATCACGTCCTTGGGGATGGAGAAGACGCCAGGAGTCTACCAGGGAAAGTTCTTTAAGCTTTATTTTAAGAGCTTGGAGGGCTTTGTAAGGGATAACTGTGTGGCCTGTTGACATGTCTATCAGGGGTAAGAGAGGAATATTTAGATCGCCACCAAAGATAATTATTCCTTTGGCAAAAGATTGCAGAGAGTTTAAGATTTTTAGCAGGTAGCTTACTTGTCCCGTGTTAGGTGCATACACATTGGCAACAGTGACATCTCTAGATTCAATAGTTCCCTTTATAAAAATAAAACGATCTTCAGGGTCAATCATCATATCTCATTTCAGGAAAGTAGATTACTTGTGAACAAGATTAGAGACGCCCTTGGATTTAGAGAGTGGAGAGGTGGCATAGTAGTGGGTTGCATAATTTTTACTGGACATTTTAGGAATAGAGTCTGATCCGAAATGTGTCTCTTGTAAAAGAGCTAAAGATATATTCTGTTTGTGCAATTTGTCAAAGAGAAGAGCTCTTTTTTGGGGAGTATTGAGTCCATGGACATTGAAAGAGCATATTTTCCAAGACACCAGGGCCCATATGCAATTAACTTTTTCTCCTAAGTTTTCTCCTATGTGATATTTTTAAACTTATTAATAAAATGCCTTTTAAGCCACCAGAAAGCAAGAAAATACTCAACATCATTTTGATAGTACTTTTTCATTTATTTTTTGGTACTTTTTTTAGTTGAAAAGTGCTGAAAAGTTATTTTTGAAATAGAAGATGAAAAATTATCTCCTAGGAGAAAACTCAGGTGAAAACGTGAATTGCATATGGCCCCAAGTCTTTATGAGTTTGACATGAGTGAGGAGTCATGCTGATAATGACGTGTAAGGGCAACCTTATTAGGATAGACACTATTAGCAGAGCAAAAAGGATCAGGGATTTGAAATACATTCGGATCAGTCAGTTATATATAGGATACTGACTGAGCACTAAGTCCAAAGAGAGTCAGTGGTGTGATTTCAAATCACACACACTGAGTGGGGATGGGAATTAGAACAAGCAATAGGAGAGTGAGAACATTCACATTCCACCGAACTCCACGGCCTGTAGCTTAACTTATGAAGCTTATTGCAGTTATTATTAAAGTGGTCTAACACCCAGCATTTCAACTTTGCTTTAAAAGATTGCTTACAGCTTATAAACTATTATGCCAGATTTTTTTTTTAGCAGAAATTCACTGAATGGCATTTTAGTGCTGCATTTAGCTAGAAATTCTCCTCTGTGCTTGCTTGTTTAGTTACGAATGTATCTATCTACAATGTAACAAACAAACACTGCTCTGAGAGAACAAAGAGGGCTTCCCCAGCAGGCTTTTCAAAGGTCTATTTGTATTCCAAATAAAGATACATTTTGTAACTACAGATAAGAACGGGGGATTCCTAGTTAAATCCAACACTAAAATGTCATGTTTAACCCATTCAGTGAATTTCTGCTTAAAAAAAAATCTGGCATAATACTTTGTAAGCTGTAAGCAATCTTTTAAAGCAAAGTTGTAATGCTGGGTGTTAAACCGCTTTAAGGGAGAACATAGAACATTTAACCATTTAACACACAAAAATGTTTGTAACCAGGTATAACCTATTAAGTAGCAAGAGAACAATGTTAACTCAGAACATCAAAGATGCTACAAGTGAGGGGAGAAAAAACACACACAGAAACAAAGGAACTCCCCCTCAATAGTTGTGTATAGGTATATCAGCATATATGTAAAGCATGCTACAGATGATCAACCTAAATAAATTAAAGAGTTGGTTAGTGCATGTTATAATACAAAGTAACCTATATGGAGTTAGCCCATGATGTTTCAGTCTGGATAAACTGTAGATAGTTAAAGAAGACTGCATAACCATTTGAGTTAGTGTGGGCCAATGATCAGAAATTTGAGCACCCTATGATAAATCCAAAAGGGTGTCCGTGCAACTTAGAGTTAAAGTTTACTGCTGCACAAAGAATAAAAAAAGGTGTGTGTGTGTGGGGGGGAATAGCAGCATCTTGATGTCTTCTTGTTGGTGTTGAGGAGATGTTTTGGCTGAGTTAGTGGCACGAACTGTGGAGCGAAGGAGCGATGATTGCTGCCTCGATCTACGCCGATCAGGAGGGGGAATCGGAACAGCATCCATATACCAATCAGGGATCTTCAAGGTCGGCAGTTGTAGTATTTTTTTTTTTTTTTAAAGATTCTTTTATTTTTGAAATTTCAAAGAACAGGAAGGCACATGACATCCATATATATTATGGTACAATCACAAAATTGCTAATACAGATATAAGGCTATTGTATCTCACGACTTGAAGGCGTATACCAACAAAGATGTGCAGGGCGGCTAACCAGCTCCGCCCATAATAAAGAGAAGCTATTGTCAAGTATTGTGAGGTCTAACAAACATTATAAAGCTAACATAGTACATCATCACTAAATGGTGGTATTAAGTTGACAGTGTCCCCAGATGGGTGGAGAGAGTATCCAAGTATTGCTAAAATAAGAGACAGGGCCCAAAAGGGATCATACGCCTGTCTCTCATTATGTTCACACCAGTCTCTCTAGCGACACTGAGTAAAGGGTAGCAGTTCTACTTCTATGCTTAATTAAGATAGATTGCTTAAAGATATATCTTCATTAATGGTGTGTAGCACCTTACTAAGGAAAGTGGATCAGTTTGCTAAGATATGTTCCTGCAATGGCAGGAGGCTGATAAGCAGTAAGAAGAGAGAGGAGAGAGAGGGAAAAGATGTAGAAAGAAAGGAAAGGGTCATATAGAGAAAAAGAAAGATAGTGCAGACCACCCGCCCCACGGCCCAAATCTGTAGTGACGCACAGAGTGCGCTTCAGCATATCATTAGATTTTAAGGGGTGGAACATCCTGTGGGGATTAAGTTCAAAGGGAAAGTCTTATCTTAAGAAGTGTGGGATTTGTATTCAACTGACTCCACGAAGATGTGCCAATGAATCCAAGTTTTGGAATATTGTTCTTCTCTACCGTGGAGAGCATGGGTCATGGACTCCATACGATCGATATATTGTATCTCTGTGAACCATTCTGCAATCGATGGGGTGGTTTGTGATTTCCAGTGTTTAGGAATTAACATACGAGCTGCTTGAATTAAATGTTTGGTGAGGGATTTTTTGTATATTTTTGAAGGTCGGTGAGTATTATTTAGTAGATAATAAGAAGGGTCGTCTTTAGGATCTCCATCAGTAAGTGTTTTAATATATTGCTGGACCTTGGTCCAGAAAGGTTTGATGTTGGGGCACTCCCAAAAGATGTGTAGCAGGGTGCCATTATCTCCCTTACACCTCCAGCACCGAGGATCAGCGTCAGGATATATCTGAGATAGTCTGGCATGTGTTAAGTACCATTTTGTAAAAAGTTTATAATTGGATTCCTGTATTCGAGCTGAGATTGAGGTTTTCTGAGATAGGGATAAGATTTTTGACCACTGATCATCAGTGAACTGGCAGTGCAAGTCTGATTCCCATTTTTGTCTTAATGTCTTAGACCACTGTAGGTCGGAGACAAGGAGTTGATAAATCTCAGATAGAGTTCTCATGAGGGGTCCCTTACCCATACAGAGGTTTTCAAATGGAGACCGGTCTCTGGACAATTGTTCTCTTGTGCCCATCGACTGCAGAAAGTGTCGGAACTGTATTAGGCTCCATGTATCTAAAAAGGGGTTGTCTAGTTTATTTTGGAGTGTATCCAGTGGAGTCCAGGTATTTTTTTGAATTAGGTCATAGCATCTAAGCGGATTGTTCATCCGCCAGCATATATAGCTCCGTGGGTCGCAGCCAGGCAAGAACCCCGGGTTATCTAATATGGGGATTAAAGGAGATGGCCAGGGGGAAATTTCGTGATTATGTCTGAATTTGTAAAAAGTTGTAAGTGTAGATTGTATCGAGATGTATTTACTTTGTGGTTTGTTTAGTGACCAGGTGTAGGTGAGTAAGTTCTTTCCCATTAAGTCTCCCTCTAGAGAGACCCATCGTTTGTTTTTAGCGTTCCTGTGCCAGTCAACTATTCTAGTAAGTGCTGCTGCAGCATGATATTTTCTGAAGTCTGGAGTCGCAAGGCCCCCCTGTAGTTTAGGAAGAGTTAGTGTGGCAAATTTAATTCTAGGGGGTCTTGTATTCCAGATAAATCTAGTAAAAGTTGTTTTGAGGTCCCTAAAGTGTTCCAAAGGCGGAATAATGGGAAGGGCTTGGTATAGGTATAATATTTTTGGAAGGGTATTCATCTTAAGAATATTAACACGCCCCAGCCATGAAAATTGTGGTTTGTTCCATCTCTGTAGATCAGCTTTAATTTTTTGTATAAGTGGTGGAAAATTTAGCTTATACAGGAGGGATAGAGTAGATGGGATATAGACGCCTAAATAATGGATAGCCTGGGGGGTCCATTTAAAAGGATAATTTTGGCATAATAAAAGGTATTGCTGTTGTGGGATACAGACTTTCATGGCTTGGCATTTATCTGTATTAATTTTAAAGTTTGAAAGTTGTGAAAATCTATTGAATTCCTTAAGTAAGTTTGGGAGGGATATGTGAGGTGTTGTCAAAAAAAATAAAAGGTAGTCGGCGTAGGCCGCCACCTTGTGCTCCGACTCCACTGGGGACAGTCCCTTGATATCTGGATTCTTTCGAATTGTGCATAGGAAAGGTTCAAGCGTGAGGGCGAAGATTAGGGGTGATAGGGGGCATCCCTGGCGGGTGCCATTTGATATAGTAAAAGATTCAGAGACAACCCCATTCGCTCGTACCTTGGCATTAGGCTGAGAGTATAATGATAAAATCCAGGATAGCATAAGTGGCCCGAGGCCTAGATGCTTTAAAGTGCATTCCATAAACTCCCAGTCGACTCTATCGAACGCTTTTTCAGCGTCTGTTGATAGGAAGAGTGTTGGGGTATTGGATTTAGTGGCCCAGTCTAGTAGGTCTATAGAGCGAATGGTGTTGTCCCGTGCCTCCCTAGCTGGGATAAACCCGGCTTGATCCGGATGTACTATATCTCCTATAAAGGGGGCTAATCGATTAGCGAGAATTTTAGCGAAAAGCTTTAGATCGACATTTAATAGGGATATGGGGCGATAGTTAGAGCACAAAGTGGCGTCCCTCCCCGTTTTTGGGATGACTGTGATGTGGGCTGAGAGCATATCTCGTGGTAGGAGTGGTTGAGTTGTTTCTGTGGCAGTGAGGGAGTTTAAGGCTTTGAGGAGGTAGGGGCAGAGATTGTTACTGTAGTTTTTATAATACTCCAAGGGAAACCCGTCGGGGCCCGGGGCCTTGCCTGTCTGCGATTCTTTTAGTGCTTGCCTAAGCTCCATTTCTGATATCGGAGTTTCAAGGTCCTCAATAATCGTTTCTGGGAGCGAAGTGAGGCCTGAATCCTTCAGGTATTCTGTTATAAGTGTAGTCTTTGTAAGTTTATCATTTTTCTTATCTGTTGGATTTAAGTTATATAGTGTAGAGTAATAATCACGGAAGACCCGTGTTATAGATTCAGCTCTGCGTTTCATTATGCCACGCTTATCTTGTATCTTAGAGATATGTGTGGAGGCATATTGCTCTCTCAGAGACCTGGCCAACAACCTGCTGCATTTATTGCTATATTCGTAAAAATTACGTTTGCATTTTAATGCTATGAGTTTTTCCCTTTGGAACAACATTTGTCTTAATTTTTCTCTGGCATTTTGCAGATTAGTTAGGTCGGCCTCCGAGAGGGACGATTTATGCTTAAATTCCAATTGGCGGATTGTTTGTAGACAATCTTCTATGATGCAATTTCTCTGTTTGTTCAGTATGCTAGAGATTTGTATTATCTTTCCTCTGAGGACACACTTGTGAGCTTCCCATAGCGTAAAAGGGTTGGTGTCATTGGTGTCATTTAATTTGAAATAGTCAGAGATTGCTGCTTGAATGGTTTGTTTATGTTCAGGGGATTGCAGAAGAGAGATGTTAAATCTCCATTGCTTTGGGATACAGTTTTTAGGTCGGAGGCCAATCTCTAGGGTGATTGGGCAGTGGTCCGAGAGAGTCATTGGGTTAATATCTGTGTTTATAGGTTCGGATAATAGGTTTTGGGATACGAAAAGGTAATCTATGCGAGTATAGTTACCGTGTAGGTGTGAAAAATAGGTGTAGTCTCTGGAGGAGGGATTTTGGATTCTCCATATATCCAGCAATTGTCTAGAGGCTAGGGAGGTTTTAGTGGTTTTGATAGCTTTGCTGGGGAGGGAGCTCCTTTCAAGAGAATTATCAAGGGAGGGATCCAAGACCATATTCAGGTCACCTCCTAGGATGATGCTGCCTTCAGCAAACCCATCCAGGGTTTCGAGAGCCCTCTCCAGAAAAGCTGGTTGCCCTCCATTGGGGGCGTAAAATGTACCCAATGTGAGTTTACGAGATTGATATTCACCTTTTATAAAAAGATAACGTCCTGCTGAGTCTTTGCATTCCTGAAGGAGATTGAGTTGGAAATTTTTAGAGAGCAGAATAGCTACACCTTTAGATTTGGATTCTGACGAGCAACTGAAAAAGGCCATGTTAAAATGGTTATCTGTAAGTTTTGGGACATTGTCTGCTCTGAAATGTGTCTCCTGCAGGAATGCAATATGGACTTTTTGTTTGTGTAATTCTCGCAGAAGAGTTCTGCGCTTTTCAGGAGTATTCAGTCCCCGGATGTTCACCGATTGGATTTTAAGGAATCCGAATGTAAAAATAGGCCCATTATTGAGTCGCAGGGGGGTGGTCAGCACTATTGAAGGGAGAAAATAGAAAGTTAAGAAACATAGAGTATAGAAGAAAGAGATAGAGTATATACAAAGAAGGTCTGGTCGAGATTGATTCCTCGACGTATTTGCAAATAAAAGTAGGCATATATATGATAGATTAATCATTAAAGTTTTTCCGTTGGCCGTGGTGGCCACAATGGTTGGGAGAGAGAGTGGCATGGCGCCAGGGGTAGAGTCTCCGAGCAATATATGGATGAGCATACTGGCTGGAGATCTCTTTTTTTTGTTTTTTTTGTTTTGTTTTGTTATGAGCCTCCTCGCGGAAGCAGGGTTAGGTATGTATTTCTATCTCTGGCATCGTGCAAATCTAGATTTATATAACTTAATGGCAGTAGGGCCATCAGACAAGGCAATATTATTTAAAACATATATAACTAAGCAGATGGAGGAGAGTCAGGCAGATGTAATAAAGCACAATAATTCAAACATAGCAAAGCATATATGAGAAAGATGGTTTCCATTATAGCAGATATTTGTTCTATATTGTTCATGCATCTAGTTGCAGTGCTGATGAGGAAAGTGAGATTTCTAACAACCATCACAGAGAGTGGCTAGGTACAGTTTGCGGCAAGCTCAGGAGCAAATAGTCCTTAATCTGCATAGACCAGGTGTATTCCTCCCATTCGGCAAAAACAGTATAAAAATGTCTTATGCTGTAGGTGAAGAACATATAAAAGGGATTTTTTAGGGCGATCATATTAGTTGTTTTTAGGTGGGTAAGTATGAGTTCAAAAAGAGCGTCTCAAGTGGGGAAGTAACTTTACCAAAGTGTTGTCGTATGCGGCAAGGCTGAAGCCAAGCTAAGACAAGTGTTCCTATGGATGGTATATGAGTGGAACATACTCACAGTGTCTCACGGTTTTCTTGGGAGTCTCGCCGGGGGCGTTGGGGCCCCTAGAGGAAGATTAGGTCTGGGTCCCATTCCGGTAGGGCGACCGACGCTATTCCTAGTGATTTGCAGAATTCGGGGAGATCGGTCGGTGAACGCAGGATGGCTGACCTCTGGCCTATCTTGGCGTGGAGATGGAAGGGGAAACCCCAGTGGTATATGGCGCTTGCTTCCCGGAGCTTCTGTAGTAACGGTCCCAAAGCACGGCGTTGGGCGAGTGTCGTCGGAGCTAAGTCTTGAAATAAGGTGACTGAGGCTCCATCAAAGTCCACTGCCCCGCATCTCCTTGCAGCCGCCATGATGGTTTCCTTTATGTCGAAGTGATGCACACGGCATATCACATCTCGTGGAGGAGCGTTGTTCTTTGGAATGGCTCGCAGTGCTCTGTGGACTCTGTCTAGGCGGATCGGAGGTGAGGGAGTGTGTCCCAAGATTTTCTCAAAAATGGCAATAACTGTGTCTGCCAGGTCTTCTGCGCGCGTGGCTTCTGGCAAACCGCGGAGCCTGATATTATTACGTCTGTTTCGATTTTGTTGGTCCTCTAGCTGCACCCTAAGCAGGGTAGTGAGCGATGCTTGCTTAGATGAGGCTTCCTTCAAGATTTTTAATTCCTTTTGGAGTTCCTCAATGTCCGTCTCCGTGTGCGTCACACGGGTGGACAGGCCCGTAATGTCTTCCCGGAGCGCCGATATCTCGGAGCGCGTGGTGGCAAGGATAAGATCCGTCTGTCGGGAGATATCCTGCCTCGTGGGTAAGTCCTTGAGAAAGGCCCAGATGTCCTCCAAGTTCTTATTCATATTGTCTTGCGTGGGGGATCTGTCCGCCTCTGCTGGCTGCGAGGCCTGGTCAGCCATCTTGTCTGCCTGTCTTGTCACCGGTCCGGCGAAAAATTTCGAGACCGACGGCGTGCCAGGAGCTTGGGCTTGGCTAGTTTTGTTCGTCTTTCGTGGTGCCTTTGGAGCGGCAGTCTTCGTGGAGTTTTTTGGGCTGTTCTGTTTCTCCATACCCTAGTATATTGAGTGCTATACTCGGAGCTCAAGAGATCTGCGTCCTCACGGAACCATGGTCAGCTCCGCCCCCCGGCAGTTGTAGTATTTGACAGAATTCGGGCAGATCTGCCGGGAGGCATAGGTTAGCTGTCTTTCCATTTTTCGTGGCCGATAAGCAGAAGTGGAACCTCCATCTGTAAACAATATTGCGTCGTCTTAGTTCTTCCAGGAGAGGTTTAAGTATTCGTCTGTTCTGTAAAGTAATAGGCGACTGGTCTTGGAATAGCTTTATCTCTGACTCATTAAAGTATATTGCATCTTGTCCAAATGCTTTTTGTATGATTTCTTATTTTAAACTAAAGTCCTGGAAACAGCAGATTACATCTCTAGGTTGTTTGTCATCAAACCTCCTTAACCTAAGTGAGCACGATCCATAACAATAGGAGAGTCAGAGTCTCTAATAAGGAGATTGTTAAAGATGGACAGTAAAGCAGGTCTTACTTGTTCTGGTGCTACGGTTTCATGGAGGCCTCACACCCTAATGTTATGCCTCCGGCCTCTGTTGTCCAGGTCTTCGAGCTTTCTATTGAATTCCATCATGTAGTGATCCTGTTTGTTGGAAGAGGCTTGTAACGAGCCAACCTGTTTTATAAAATCTGCGCCATTCTGTTCCAGGGAGCTTACCCTGGAGGCAATGCTCGTCACTTCCTCCTTCAGGTCTGAGATGGCGGCGGTGAGCGTTCGTTTATGTCAACTGCTATATCCTGCATAACAGAGGTAGTAGGGATATCTTTAAGCATGCAGGCCACTATTCCTCCCGCCGGGGTACCTTCTTTCTGTGCTGCGGTGCTCGGATCAGGAGTTTCAGCCAGGGCAGGCGCCATGTTGGATGCCATTGTTGCGGTAGGCCCTGTTTTCTGAGGTTTGAAACTGTTTGCAATCTGCCGGTTCGAAGGAGTTCCCTGGTCACCGGAGTGTTTAGTGGCTCCTGTAGGTTTGTTCTGGTTCTTCTGCATTGCGTATGATTAGTGCAACTGGCCGTTTGAGAGGGGTCAGTGGAGGAGCTTCTCTCTCACGCAGCCATCTTGCTCGAGCGTCAAACCACACCCCCTGCATCACATTTTCATCCAATATCTCCTGGTACTGAAGAGAATTCATGGTACCTTGCACACGCTGAAGCTTCCCTGTACCTGCAGAAGCAAAACAGCCCCAAAGCATGATTGACCCTCCCCATGCTTCACAGTAGGCAAGGTGTTCTTTTCTTCATAGGCCTTGTTCTTCCTCCTCCAAACATAGCGTTGATCCATGGGCCCAAACAGTTCTAATTTTGTTTCATCAGTCCACAGAACACTATCCCAAAACGTTTGTGGTTTGTCCATATGACTTTTGGCATACTGCAGTCGACTCTTTTTATTCTTTGGAGACAGCAAGGGGGTGCGCCTGGAGTTCTGGCATGGAGGCCTTCATTACGCAGTGTGCGCCTTATTGTCTGAGCTGAAACTTCAGTACCCGCATCTGACAAATCTTTTTTTAGTTCCTCAGCAGTCACACGGGGACTTTTCTCCACTTTGCGCTTCAGGTAGCGCACAGCAGTCGAAGTCAGCATCTTCTTTCTGCCCCCAGGTAGCGTTTCAACAGTGCCCTTTGCCTTGATTTTGTGAATGATGCTTCCTATGGTGTCTCTTGGTATGTTTAACATGTTTGCAATCTTCTTATAGCCATTGCCCTTCCTGTGAAGAGAAATCACCTCTTCTTTTGTCTTCCTGGACCATTCTCTTGACTTCACCATGTTTATAAACACACCAGTAAATGTCTAGAAGGAGCTGAGTATCACAGCCATTTTACATCTGCTTAATTAGTGCTTATTATGCTTGATGGCTGCTCGTTAATATCCACAGGTGTTTTCAATACCTGATCGAAAACACTTGAATGAACCTCTGTTCTTAAGAGTGGTAGTCTTTAAGGGGTTGAATAATTGTGTCAAGAAGAAATCACAAAAAAACAACAACATTTAATACTGTATTACAAAAACAATTGATGTCATTTTAGTTGCATTTGGTTCTTTAAAAAGTCCTTGTAAGATTTAATTCTGAACACAATTACAAGTGTACACTAAATTCCCTAAAACCCTTTACAGCATTGGGGGTTGAATAATTTTGAAAACAAGTGTAGTGTGCAGTTCTCTTGAGAGTTCACACCTGCCTTTTCCATCTTTACGTCAGCAAAAGGCTGGTTAGTACAGAACTGCAGCTGAAAGGAAGGTCACAGTGTCACACTGGCCCCTAAAGAAAAACACACAGCTGTAAAAATGTAAGTAACAAAAAAAATTAATATGCCTGCAGATATCAATAACCACAGGCAGAAATCAATGCAGATATCAATGATATGCAAATATTACCAATGACAAGTGCAGAATGAAGTGGGCATAGTCACAACAGATTGTAGCTGGGGTTAAATAATGGGCATAATGGACACGTATGTGAACCTAGTCAGGGTGTAGCCAGAAATTAGTGGGTCCCCAGCAAGTGTTTGCATGGCCCTGCTGCCTGGTAAGTTGGACGCCAGGTGATGCTAATACTGAAATAGTCTGTTCTTACTGATATTTTCCTATTAACAGACCCAGTGCCCATTCTTACACTAACCCTGTGTTTGTGTGTGTATATATAAGGATTCTGTGTAGTCAGCTCTGACGTTCTGTCGACTCGCATTTTAAGGATCGCTTTTTGTTCTGCACAAACAATCCATCCCTACTCTGCAACTCCATGATTCCTCCACCTTTCTGCACACCCTTTCCTCCCCATCCTCCACTACCTACATATTACAATATGCTCTTCCTCCACCTGCTCCTTCACCACCTATTCCTCACTAAGATCAGCTTACCTAATTCGAGCCCCCCACTCTGCCTCCACCACCTGCCCACATCCCACCCCACGCACTCACCTGCCACCCCCACCCCACTTTATCCTGACCTCCCATTCCTCCCTCCACCCCCATGCAACTCCCACACCACTCCATCACTGACTCCCTGCACCCCCCGCTTTAAACCAGTCTCCACCTTCCCAACAGTTCCTTCCCACACTCACATTCACTCCTTCTCCTCCCTCATTCCCATCCAGACCTTTCACAAGCACACAACCCCTCTCCTGCGGCCTTTGGAATGCTAGATCAGTCCGCAATAAACTCACTGAAATCCATGACCTTTTCCTTTCCAATTCCCTTATCCTTTTTGCCCTCACAGAGACATGGCTCACCCCCCCTGACTCTGCTGCAGCAGCAGCCCTCTCCTATGGGGGGCATCACCTCAGTCACACCCCCAGACCAGACAACAGGTCAGGGGGAGGGGTGTGTCTGCTCCTCTCCCCATCCTGCACTTTCCGTGTCATTACGCTACCTCCTATCCTTAACCTTTACCTCCTTTGAGCAGAGCCGGGACAAGGTCCTTCAGCACCCAAGGCTGAGACACCAAAGTGCGCCCCTCCATCCCTGCCACCCCAGCCATCACACACTGATTGCTATTAGACTAAGAGGCGCCACAGGGCCCACAACCTCCCCAACACCGTAATCTCTAGTTATATGGCTTGCAGTCACTGCCATGTATCCCCTTTTCTTATTTCTTTCTGCTTCAAACACAATTAGGAATGACAGCTGAATAAATTCTGCGCCCCTCCTACACTGCGCCCTGAGGCTGGAGCCTCTCCAGCCTATGCCTCGGCCTGGCCCTGCCTTTGAGACACATGTTATCAGCATCTACCATCCCCTTCCGGCAGTCATTGCAGTCCTTTACCGCCACCCATCCACCTCCACTACACAATTCCTGGACAACCTGGCCTCTTGGCTCCCACATATCCTCTCCTCTGACCTCCCCACTATCATACTTGGGGACTTCAACATTCCCATGCACAATTCTTACTCCACCGCAGCCTCTCAACTACTCTCCCTCACTAGTTCCCTTGGCCTCTCCAAACACACCAAGTCCCTCACCCACCACGCTGGCCACACTCTCGACCTCATTCTCTCAAAATTCGCCACCCTCCCTAACCTGGACATCACACCCTTCCAATCTCCGACCATCACCTTCTCACTTTCTCCATCTCCCCATCATGCTCCCCCCCTCCACCACCCTCGGGTCGTTGGCAGAGAGATCTGCATAACCTAGACCCAACTGCACTAGCCAATCCCCTCCACTCCCTCACATCCACCCTCCCCAACCTTACCTGCCCAAACCACGCTGTGGCCCAATACAACCAGGCCCTTTCAACAGCCTTAGACATTACTGCATCCCCCGTCTTCCGCCCCAGCAGTCCCATCAACCCCCAGCCCTGCCGCAACGCACACACTCGCAACCTCCAAAAACAGACACGTGCCTATGAATGCAAATGGAGTAAATCCTGCCTCAACTCCTACTACTCCTGTCACAGAGGATGAAGTCAGCCGCCTCCTAGCCACTTCTCCCGCCACCTCCAGCCCCCTAGACCCTGTGCCATCCAACTGCCTCCGTCCTCACTTCCCTGTTCTGGCTCCTGTCCTCACCTCTCAGTTTAACCTCTCCAAGGGCACCTTTCCCTCTGACTTCAAACAGGCCATTGTACTTCCCCTACTTAAAAAACCCTCACTAGACGCCTCACCAAGGTCGTCAATGACCTCATGCTTGCCAATGCCAAAGGAAAATACACTATCCTTCTCCTCCTAGACCTCTCATCAGCATTCAACACTGTTGACCATTCCCTGCTTCCCCAATCCCTGCAATCTGTGGGTAGCCAAGACATTGCCCTAGCATGGTTCTCCTCCTACCTCTCAAATCGCTCCTTTAAGACCTCCTTCAATGGTTCCTCCTCAACCTCCATCTCCCTTTCATTTGAGGTCCCCCAAGGCTCTGTTCTTGGTCCCCTGCTGTTCTCAATTTACACCACCTCCATCGGAAAACTCATCTCCTCTCTGGGTTGCAACTATTACCTATATGCAGATGACACCCAGATTTACCTCCATACTACTGACTTCTCCACCACCACCATGGAGAAGGTATCCTCTTGCCTCTCAGCTATCACATCCTGGATGTCTGCCAGGTTCCTAAAGTTAAACCTGGATAAGACTGAACTCCTAATATTCCCACCCCGTGCTGTTTCACCCCCCACAGACCTCTACGTCACTGTCAATGGCACAATCATTCGTCCAACCACACAAGCCCGCTGCCTGGGTGTCACCCTGGACTCAGCCCTCTCCTTCACCGCCCACATCCAAACTGTAGCTAGGGCCTGCAATTTTCATTTTCGCAACATCTCCACGATCCAGCCTTTACTGACTCTAGACACTGCCAAACTCCTTGCCCATGCCCTCATCATCTCCCACCTGGACTACTGCAACTCCCTCCTGTCAGGCCTTCATCAAAACTGCATCGCCCTCTTACAATCCATCATGAACGCAGCAGCCAGACTAATCTAATCCTCCCACCACTCTGTCTCCACAACTCCCCTATGCAAATCCCTTCACTGGCTTCCAATTCGCTTCAGAATCAGCTTCAAGATCCTATGTTTGGCATACAAATCTACACAAGTCCTGCCCAACCTACATCTCTGACCCGGCCAGCAGATATACACATGGCCGCCCACTTCGCTCCTTCAACAACCTCCTCCTAACCACCCCACACATCTCGCACTCCCATGCACGACTACAGGACTTCAATTGAGCTACCCCCATCCTGTAGAACTCTCTCCCACTGCCCATCAGGCTTGCCCCCACCTTCAGCACCTTCAAAAAAAGCACTCAAAACTCACTTCTTCAAGGAGGCCTGCCTCAACTCAACACTGCCCTAACCCTCTCTGCCAAGAACTTCTTGATGCACCCCCTCCCTTCGTGTCACCAACCCCTCTCTCTAGATTGTAAGCCTTTGGCAGGGTCCTCTCCCCTTGTGTATCATACTTGACTGTGAGCACTTTACCCAGAATTATGGGAACTTGTATTTGTACCACTACCACTCCAGTGTATGATCTGGCATTGTATTACTATCTGCATTGTGTTGTGTATCTTATTGCTTATTACCTGTATTGTTGTATCTATTGTCTATTACCTGTATTTTGCTGTCACCCATGTTATCATTGTCTGTAATCCCATTTATTGTACAGCGCTGCGTAATATGTTGTCTCAATATAAATCCAAAAAATAATATTAATAATACCCCTCCCTCCTAATGCCAAACCCCAACCCTCCTTATGCCTAACACTACTCCCCCTTCCCTCCCCCGTGACTAACTCTAACCCCCTCGGCGTGCACCTGCTAGCTAGTATCCAGTTAAGAATTACTGTAGATGATCCGCCATTAACAGCCGATCTGTTGCAATTGGGCGTCCATTTCACTTCAAAGCTTGAGAAGGCCACCATCCAATCTGACCTAATTTAGAGCTGCCATTATGTCAACATGGGCCAACATTGCTCAGCAACAGTATCAGCATCGTGTAGAGTCCATGCCAAGAAGAATATTGGCTGTGATCAGAGCTAAAGGTGGACCATCTCGTAGTACGAGGGGCAAAGGCAAACGCGGGGGGGGGGGGGGGGGGAGAATTACAGCTGCCCAGAATCCCCCCTCAGACCAGGGCTGGTGCAGTGCCTGCAGCTCACAGCCCCGCCCCCTTTCTTTCCCTGCTACAGTTGACTTTGGATGGAGCATCAGCATGTGTACAGAGCATGGAGCAGCAGCGTATGTACAGAGCATGGAGCAGCAGTGTATGTACAGATCATGGAGCAGCAGTGTATGTACAGAGCATGGAGCAGCAATGTATGTACAGAGCATGGAGCAGCAGTCTATGTACAGAGCATGGAGCAGCAGCGTGTGTACAGAGCATGGAGCAGCAGTGTGTGTCCAAAGCGTGGAGCAGCAGCATGCATACAGAGCATTGGCAGCAGCGTGTGTACACAGCGTGGAGTAGCAGCGTGTATACAGAGCGTGGGGCAGCAGCGTATGTACAGGGCATGGAGCAGCAGCGTGTGTACAGAGCATGGAGCAGCAGCGTGTGTGCAGAGCATGGAGCAGCAGTGTTTGTGCAGAGCATGGACCAGCAGTGTGTGTACAGAGCATGGAGCAGCAGCGTGTGTGCATAGCATGGAGCAGCAGTGTTTGTGCAGAGCATGGAGCAGCAGCGTGTGTGCAGAGCATGGAGCAGCAGCGTGTGTGCAGAGCATGGAGCAGCAGTGTTTTTGCAGAGCATGGAGCAGCAGTGTGTGTACAGAGCATGGAGCAGCAGTGTGTGTGTGCAGAGCATGGAGCAGCAGTGTGTGTGCAGAGCATGGAGCAGCTCTGAGGAACTTAACAGAGTCAGGTATAAGCACAGCCCTGTGCCCTGCTGTGTGAATGCTTCACTTTCACCTTCATTAGCAATGTTGGCTGTCCTCATTATTATCTGTATCCAAACTGCTCCTGATAGATCCCGTTGTCGGTCAGTTGGTCGGACGGGATATTGTATTATATGTACCCAGCATGATGTCCTACCATATTATTATACTGTATTGTGAGTGAAAGGCAGACCTTTCAGGAATCTCCCCCTTGAAAATCCTCTGTTTGCCCCTGAGGGTGTCTCTAATTTATTGCTCACTCAGTGTATATGTTAGTCTATCACATTAGTCTATAAATGTCTCACTGCATTGTGCATTCTCATTTTGTTTTACATAGATATTTTAGTGATCTACAGCAGTTTACTCTTAGCATTTTTTACCTAAATGCATGTATTGCATGTTACCATCTTACTTATACACATACATGTATTTAGAGAGAGGAAGGGTCATTCGAGAGCCCCCAATAGTGTATTACTGGTAACAATGGGCACAAATAGTAGGTAAGATAAGTTATACTCACAAGTCTGGGTTGCCGGGAATAGGCAACCACTAGTATCGCAGGCAGGGAGATTAGACCTGTCCCCGCTCAGGCTAAGAAGTCGCTCTCCGTAGAAGGAAAATGGGGTGTCCACACCCATCCACCAGGTGGATAATAATGTAGTAAAGAGTACAGAGGCGCCAGCAGAATAAAAGTAGTATCAATTTAAAACCAAATAAAATGTGGGTGGCAAGGGTGGGCTTACCTACCCAACAATCATCACAACCAATTTGTATGATTAACATTACATTTAATTTGTACTCTAACAGAAAAAAACACAGTTTGCTACACGTTTCACGGGTCCTAAGCTCGCTTCTTCAGGCAAAAAAACATATACAGGTAGGAGCAACAATTCAGTTGTATATACTGGTGTAGCGCTTCTGCCAAACATTTTATTAGGTTTTAAATTGATACTACTTTTATTCTGCTGGCGCCTCTGTATTCTTTACTACATACATGTATTTGTGTGGTTAGTGGCGTAGCTAAGGAGCTGAGGGACTCGATGCAAGTTTTACAATGGGGCCCCCTAAGCACTCTATATAACAATTGATACGGCGCACCAAAACCTGCCAATGGCAACTTCAGTGTCAGAGGTGCAGGAAGGGGATGGGGAACAGTTTGTTAATGATTATTACTAATCAAAGTATCTATAGAAGTGATTATTATGAGCACAGTAACAATAGAGAGCTTATACTGTAGTTGAGGGAGGGTCCTTCGGGGCCCCCCTGGCCCAAGGGCCCCAATGCGGTCGCAACCTCTGCAACCCCTATTGCTACGCCCCAGTGTGTGGTGATTTCTGATATATTGGCCTCAATTCACTAAGATCATGCTGGAGATAATAAGGCTAGAGAAAACTTACCTCCACACAGTAAGAGAGTTATCTTATCTCTTCATGCCTTACGTTACCTCTTCTGTAGTTAATTTGCCTCCTCTGTAGTTCTTACCTCTGTAGTTAAGTTACCTCCTCTGTAGTTATTTTCACACGCAGTTAATGAACAACCTGTCTTTAACTCTGGAGTTATTTTAAGGATTAAAGAGTTAACTTAAAGACAGAAGAGTTAACTTTAGGTTTGCCTGAGGTAAAATGTTTCCTGAATACTGCATGCCTTATCACCATGGTAACAACTCTAGAAGAGTTATTAAAGACAGGAGATAAGCTTAGTGAATTGAGGCCATTATCTTATGTATATTTGACAAGCAAAGTATTTTTACACCAGACTTATGTTTGGGTGTGCCTTGCCTTTCTATAGATTGTTCTTATCTTTGAGTTATATTAGGAGCCTGCAGAGACTTCTGTTTTGGGCACTCCTATATGCATTCTATCTGTTTTTAAATTACAGGTACTCATTTTTAATGTAACTACATACCTTTTTATGGATTTAAAACTTTTCCTTTTTTTTCTTCTTTTTTTGCAGTCCAATTTTTTTAGTATTTTTCTGTTGTTTAAACAGACAGCTACAGAAGAATGAAAAAAACAACCCTTTTTTCATTTATTGCCAGCAGCAATTACAAAGAAAGACACCTGTTAGTAAAATGGCAAATGTTGATGACTTCCGGTTCCGGCGCCTGGAAGGAAGGAGGCTGACTCCGGAGCTCCGCTAGCCGCGATCTCCTCCAGTGATCCGCATCGCAGCCAAAGTGCACCCGCAAGCCTGCAAATTCACCTGGAGGCAGACCGGAGTGTGTAGCCGCCCCTTACCTGATCCATGGACCGATATCTGACGCGGTCAACGAAAAAGCAGCATCCGAACATGGAGAAAGTGCCTCACAAGTCCCAACATGGCCGCCACCCCCTCTCCCTCACAGCCTATGCAGTCACATTCCCCTGCATGGGAGCCCGATAACCAGCAGCAGCAAATGGATTGGGACTATGGAGATGTCCAAACAGCAACTCCAGGTAAGAGGGAGAGAGAGGGTATAGACTATCAAAAGCTAGCAGCAGCAGTGGTGGAAGCTAGCTCCAGAGTTACAAGCTATAAGTCCATAGCCAGCGTATAGATCAAGCAGAAGCACGCATCCAGAGAATAGAGGATGACACGGCCAAAGAAGATAAGGGAAATGAAAAATTTAAAGAAGAGCATAAGCAAATGAAAGAAAAGCTCCAGGATCTTGAAAATCGCTCACGTCGTAATAATTTAAGGGTGGTGGGGCTCCCTGAGTCTATCACAGCACAGGCCCTACATGATTTTTGTTCATCTACTCTTCTTAAAATGCTGGGATTCAAACGGGGCTGTAAAGTAGAATGAGCTCATAGAATGCCCCCCCCCCCCCGCACTGCGGCTGATAAATGCCCCCCTCGCCTGGTCCTGGCAAGATATCTGGACTTTACAGAAAAAAATGATCTTCTCCGTGCATACAGAGACTTAGATATATCTATCCAGAAGGGATGGAAGTTTGCCCCACAATACCCAGCCATACTGAAAGTCACTGATGACACTGAATGCCACTGAGAATACCCATACTTTTCATTCAGCTACTGAGGCCCTTTCCTTCCTTCGTAAATCCAATAATGATCCGGCCTGACTCTGAAACGATCGCTATTTTACTAAGTTCAACTTGGCAGGGGCGCTGCCTGGAAAAATTAATGTTCCCTAATCTTTAACTCACTTGTGTTGATCCTATCTACTATGTTACATCATTTAATTAATTAGATTATTAATTATTTGAATTTGAATGTTATCGCTATATGGAGTACTGTGTATGATCCTAATAAAGGATCAGGAACTGGCTGGAGGTCCGACTCTGGAGCTATATGGATGAGGAAGTCATCCAGGGAAGAAGGGGAGTCGAGTACTTATGTTTTGGTTTGATTTGTTCTTATTTTTTCTTGCTATCTTGCTATAGTTCTGCTACAGAGATACTGACTCTTGCATTTGAGTACCAGGGCGGTCTAGCCCTTTTTCTGGAACTAATAGTAGCTATAGGGGAGTTCAGGGGGGTGGGTTTTGGGTGGGATCTGTCATCTCTGGGTTTATACGTTTGCTGTGTTATCTGTGTTAAGTAAAATACCGCGCGACCTGATCCACAGCCAGTTAACCACATGACTCTGAGAATTACCTCATGGAATGTGAAGGGGCTTCGGTCGCCTGGGAAATGCTTGATTATATTACGCCACCTTAAAAAGCTAAAAGCCGATATAGCTCTACTTCAAGAGAGTCATTTATCTACAGATCAATTCAAATTTATGCTAAAATCATGGGCGGGTCAAGTTTTCGGATCAGCATCTCAAGGACTCGAATCTGGGGTACTCATTTTACTTCATAAATCTTTACATGGGGAAATTATCGATAGTAGGAAAGATGCAGAGGTGCGATGGCTGTGGCTCAGGTTGCGTCTGGCAGGAGGTAATCATCTTTAATGTTTACGCGCCAAACAAAGAAGACAAATCGTTCTTCACTGAGATAATGTCTGAAACTCTCTTGCTGGGTAATACTAAAATTATCCAGGAGGGGGACTTTAAAGGGACACTTAAGTCAAACAAAAAAAAATGAGTTTTACTCACCTGGGGCTTCCAATAGCCCCCTGAAAATGTCCGGTGCCTTCGCCGTCTACCTCCGATCCTCCTGGCCTCGCCGGCAGCCACTTCCTGTTTCGGTGACAGGAGCTGACAGGCTGGGGACACGAGTGATTCTTCGCGTTCCTGGCCACAATAGTGCCATCTATGCTGCTATAGCATATATCATATACCATAGAGCAGCATAGAGGGTGCTAATGTGTCTGGGAACGCGAAGAATCACTCGCGTCCCTAGCCTGTCAGCTCCTGTCACCGAAACAGGAAGTGGCTGCCGGCGGGGCCAGGAGGATTGGAGGAAGACGGCGAAGGTACCGGACAGCTGCAGGGGGCTATTGGAAGCCCTAGGTGAGTAAAACTCATTTTTTTTGTTTGACTTAAGTGTCCCTTTAACACCATTTGCAATTTAAGTGAGGATAGATCCAAAAGAACATCACCTAGAAATCTCACTGTTTCTAAGTCACAGGTGTTCAATGAATATATAGCCTCCACATCTCTGTGCTATAGTTGGAGATCTTTACATCCAGATGGTGAGGAATATACATTTTATTCAACACCTCATAACATTTGGTCCTGCTTAGACTATCTTATGGTGTTGCCCTCGGCAATGTCCCAGATACAATCAGCAGATATTCTAGATCTTGTGATTTCAGACCACTCCCCTGTACAGCTGACATTCTCCCCAGTAGTCCCTAAAGGCTCAGACATTATATGGCGATTTCTCCCTTACCTTTACGAGGATGAGGACTTCACTCAACTTTTACTACAGTGGTGGTGGGAGTATAAGGATGATAACATCTCACATGTAAAAGATATTTTTTTGTTCTGGGAAGTGGCCAAGCCTACTTTACGGGGAAGAATAATTAGCTATGTAGCCGGGAAAAAAAAGAAATCACATGAGGCTTATATGTCCGCCATGCAGGAACTGCGCAGCGCACATAAAGCATTTCTTAATAACCCTTTCCCAGAAACACGTCTGAAATGGCTGTCTGCAAAAAAGACCTCTGACACAAATTTCAGACTTAGAGAAAGATATTTGAAATCTTATAGAGATCTTTACTTCTATAAATATGGTAACAAAATGGGGCCCCTATTATCAAGAATGTCCAAGCCCCCCTGATAATGTTAATTGGACATGGCTAGACAAGGTCTTAGATAAAATGAACATAATGGGAAATATTAGAAATTTGATCAATGCCATGCACGCAGATCCATGTGCCTGTGTATATATCCCAGATTTTCTATCAGAAACTTTTAAACTGGAGAAGGGCACAAGGCAAGGATGTCCATTGCCCCCCTTACTTTTTAACCTTGCCCTAGAGCCCTTAACTAGGGTTCTAGACAAATCTATACCAGGCATGGAAATTGGGGATGCGGTGGTTTCCCAGGCCATGTTCGCCGATGATATTTTTATTATTTTTGAGAGATCCAGAATCCCAGTTGGAAATAACCTTAAGGCTGATTGGTGAAATAGGTGCTTCAAGCGGATTCAAGGTCAACGTGTCAAAGTGTGAGTTAATGTATTTGTCCCCCCTTGCCCCTAAATCAGGACTGACTCATCTTCCAGTGAAGGTTCACTCAATCATCACATATCTAGGTATAAAAATTCATAAAGATCCCACCCTTCTGTAATCTCTAAATTATACCCCCTTGATTGCTGATTTAAAACGTCAACTGATCAGTTGGGAAAATTTGCAAATAAATCTAATGGGCAGAGCGGCTCTTATCAAATCAGTCAGCTTCGGTAGGCTATTATACCCACTCCAGACTTTTCCCCTTCTTTTGAAACACTCGGATATCTAGGAATTAAATAGAGCATTTTCCAGATTCTTGTGGAGGAATAACAAATCAAGGATAGCCCTTTCCAAATTGTCATTACTCAGAGGTTAGGGAGGTCTAGCAATTCCAGACATACGCCGTTATAATCTGGCCTGCTTAGCTAGATATGTGAGAGATTGGTTAAATAAAACAAGCATATACTCTAATTATCCCTTAGAAGCATCCTTCACTGATCCATGGTCATTGGCAGGACTATTCCATACCCCTCAAAAGTCTTTACCTCAGAAATTTAAAAAAATTGTAGGAAAAGATCATAGAAGGATATAGGGTGGTTCACAAATTGATTCCAGGGGAAACTTGGAGAGAGTCCCAACTTAATCTAATTCATGGGGCAAAATATGCCTTCAATATTAAATATCAGTCTCCTCCTTCGCATTATTCCCTGAAATGCCCCAAGTGCTCTTTACAAAATGCGGATCTATACCATTGTCTCTGGTTGTGCCCGATGATTGGTACATTTTGGCAAAATGTTATCACCTGTATTAAAACAGTATGTAATGTGCAGTTAGATCAATCTCCTCTATTGCTCTAGTTCAATTATTTCGATGCCAGTCCTCAGATCTCAGGGGAGAATGGCAAGGCTGCATCAGTCCCAAGCAAGCTGGCTCACTTAATTATCATAGCCTCACGTAAGGTGATCTTCAACAAATGGATCTACCCCAGTGCACCTACAGTGTGGGATGTTAAAGAGGAGCTAAATCATCTCTTTCATCAAGACAAGCTAGAAGCCGTCATCATAAGGATAAAAAGCCTGGAAGCTTCTTTAAAAAATGGAAACGCTGTATACTTACCTCTCACAATGATATCCAGATAAGAGAACTAATGGGACATTTCACATACACTCAGTGGCGTAGCTAAGGAGTTGTGGGCCCCGATGCAAGTTTTACAATGGGGCCCCTCAAGCACTTTATACATAGCAATTGATACGGTGCACCAAAACCTGCCAAGGACAGCTACAGTGTCAGAGGTGCATGAAGGGGATGGGGAACAGTTTGTTAATAATTACCACTATTCAAAGTATCTATGGAAATGATTATTATGAGCACAGGACCAATAGAGAGCTAATACTGTAGTTGAGGGAGGGCCCTCCAGGGCCCCTCTGGCCCAAGGGCCCCGATGCGGTCGCAACCTCTGCAACCCCTATTGCTATGCCCCTGCATACACTAAGTGGTATCTTATGGAACAACTACAAGGATCTTTGGGTAGACTTGAGATTTCTTAATCAGTTTCACAAATTTGAAAATCCTCAGAGATGACAGATGGGAGGGGTTGGTGGGGGTTAGGGGGGAGGAGGGGGATAAGATATTTACAGCTGTCAAAGTCTGAAGGGTTAATTGTTTACAATGAGAGATGCTTAATGCAATGCATATCTGATATTATGTCTTTTCAGACTGTACAAATGTTTACTCTCTGTTCACTGTTTTGATGGGAGAAAATAAAAAATGTGTTTTAAAAAAAATGGCAAATGTTAGTGTAATGTAAACTTTGTTTACAAGTATTATATAAAGTCATATAAGCCTATTACAAAACTATAAATCAAGGCACTGAAAGTAATATATATTTTGCCATGTTAATAATTAAGCTAAATATGCCATTTGGCCATCAGTGGCTATGATTCAACTGAATGAGTCATCTCTCAGCAGATAGAGCATTTTGTCATGTTAATTATTAAGCACCATATAGTTTTAACAGTCCATTTGGCCATCTATGCATGTACGATAGCTTATAGAGTAATGTCCAATCAGATAGAGCAGGGCGTGGAGAAATCTATGGTGTGGAGAGAAATACGCTAAGGAGCATTAGAAGGTAGAGAATAATGGAATGTATGGAGGTTTTCTACAAAATAAAGGAGAGAAATGCCAGAAGGACCCGTCCATTGCCTACAAAACAGTAGAGGCGATTTCTCATAAGAGGATGCAACAGTGACACAGAGTTGAACAATGAAACTCAGGTAATGCCAATAAACAACCTTCCAAGCTAAATGCACAGATATGAATGGTTCTCTTGTTTGCCCCATATGCAGATATGAATGGTTCTCTTGTGTGCTGCATATTTACATGAATGATATGGAACAAAGTGAACATATCCGTTCCTTTTTTTTTTAAACTGGTTTATCCAGTCATCAGTGGCTTTATTGTCACTTAATTGGGGACATACGTTAGTTACAGATGAAGAGACTTTTCACCATTATAAGAGGAGGGTAAGGATTGACAGGAGGGTAAGGTTTTTATCCAAAACCGTCAACAGCAATTCTCATGGAGATGTAACTATTAGATGTGACTTAGCAATGAAAAGAAGGTAAATGAACATTATGTTTTCTATTATTGTTTGGTATTTACTGTATATAGCTCTGATATCTTCAATGCAGAGTAGATAGTCTTGTCATTTAACTGTACCTCAGAGGGGCTCACAATCTAATCCCTATCATAGTCATATGTCTATGTATGTATAGTTTAGAGTATGTATTGTGGTCTAAGGCCAATTTAAAGAGAATCTGTACTGTAAAATTCTTACAATAAAAAGCATACCATTCTATTCATTATGTTCTCCTGGGCCCCTCTGTGCTGTTTCTGCCACTCCCTGCTGCAATCCTGGCTTGTAATTGCCAGTTTTAGGCAGTGTTTACAAACAAAAGACATAGCAAGAGAGTAGCTCAGTGTGTGAGTCATACAGAGTGTGCAGGGGGGCCTGGAGAGGGTGTGCATAGCTTCTATCGAATCACAAGCAGCACAGCACATTCCAGCCTGACTGCCTGAGCCCGACAGAGGAGAGAAGATTAGATCATATAACAGAGATAACACAGCCACTGTGCAACTAGAAAAGGCTGCAGTAAGACAGAGCACATTAGAACAGCTATAGGAACTTATAGGATAGAAGTGAGGCGCCAAAAAGAGTAAAAACACTATTATTTAAAAACAGTAAAAAGAGGGAAGGTAAGGTGGACTTACCTCCCTCTAGCAGTGGAAAACAAAACTCTGAGGCAGAGTAGAATGCATTTATTAAACAGTGTAACTCCTAAAGATGCAACGCGTTTCGCGGGCCACAGCACCGCTTCCTCAGGCCATACAGGAGTTCAAAAAAGCTGTATCCAATCCAAGTATTGAATGAGCACCTCTGCTCATTCAATACTTGGATTGGATACAGCTTTTTTGAACTCCTGTATGGCCTGAGGAAGCGGTGCTGTGGCCCGCGAAACGCGTTGCATCTTTAGGAGTTACACTGTTTAATAAATGCATTCTACTCTGCCTCAGAGTTTTGTTTTCCACTGCTAGAGGGAGGTAAGTCCACCTTACCTTCCCTCTTTTTACTGTTTTTAAATAATAGTGTTTTTACTCTTTTTGGCGCCTCTGTTCTATCTGCGTTTGATACATATTACTTATCCACCCTTGGTGGAGGGGTACGCCCCCTTTTTTCTCCTGTCTACAGAGAGCGACTTTTATACCCGAGTGGGGTCGGGTACCAATTCTCCCCACCTGCCTTTCAAGTGGTTGCCTGCTGGTGACCCTTTTTTGTGAGTATATTTCTGCACGAACTATCTAGACAGATTTTCTCTGTTAAAACTATATTGCACTATTGGGCTCTCGGTGCCCTGTTTTTTCTTTTGTTTTATAGGATAGAAGAAATAAGGCTCACCATTTTGTTACAGAGTCTCTTTAAGGGAAAGCCAATTAACTTATCAAGAATCAGAAATCCTTTATTCACTGAGTACTATGGTTGTCATACCCAGAATTGGTTGTGGTATACATGGCATTGGCAACAGAACAAGCAATCACAAAAAATACAAAACAGAAACAGGACAGCAACACAATAGCAATAAAAGTAAAAAAACTAGTACATGTAGGTAGTCATTCACATCATTTGAGGATAATCAGGCAGGGAAAAAAAAATTGCAGGAGAAGTTAGGAGAGTGCTGAAGAAGAGAACTGAACCCATGCGGTGCTTGGAGTGTCAGGGCGATCGCGGGGGAGACATAACTGCTCAGTCGATGGGATCTGCAAGGGGGGCTGATGGGGAGGGCTGGAGTTCAGCCAGAGGAGAGCCTGGGGGAAGAAGGTGTTTCCTGCGCCTGGTGGTTCTAGAGGGGATGGTCCTGTAGTGGTGGCCCAATGGGAGGAGCTCAAAGAACTGGTTGCCCAGGTTGAAGGGGGCCGGTGAGATCTTTGTGGCTCTTGTCTACACTCTGGTCAAATGGTGGAGGTCGAGAGGTGGCAGGGTAGATCCAATGACTCCTTCCGCAGTGCCATTCACTCTTTTGAGTTTGTACCTGTCACTGGAGGTGGCGCCTGTATACCACATGATGATGGACGAGCAGAGGATTGATTGTATGGTGGTGGTGTAGAAGCTGGTGAGAAGTTCCTGTGACATCCCAAATTTCTTCAGTTGTTGCAGGAAGAATAACCGCTGCTGTGTCCTCTTCTGGATCTTGGTGTTGTTATGCCCCCATTCGGCGGAAATAGTTGTGACAAGGAAACGTACGTCCGATACCCTAGAAACTTCTGTCCCATCAACGAGAATGGGGTGGAGTGTGGACTGGAGGGGTTTTTCCGGAAGTCTATGATTAGCTCAACAGTTTTTGACGCATTTTGGACAAGCTTGTTGTCCCTGCACCAGCTGCATATTTTTCCAATCTCACTGCGGTAGGCGCTCTCATCATTTCCATCAATGAGGCAGATGATGGTTGTGTTGTTTGCGAACTTGATAACCTTGACAGAGTCCATGGATGAGGTACAAAGGTTTGTTTAGAGTGAGAACAGAGTAGGGACAGAACACACCCTTGCGGAGCTCCTACGTCAGTGGTTCTCACGTCAGGTGAGCAGCTTCCAAGCTTAACCCTTTGTGTCCTGCCTGTTAGGAAGTCTCTTACCCATGCACACAGAGTAGTGTCTGTCCCTTGCTGTTGGTAACATGGCATCTTGCTAGACTTTTTTTTTGTCATACTGTTTGCCAGACATCTATGTGCATCTACAGGGACTATTGAATTGCAGTTTATCATATGGCTATAGCCCAGCAGAGGCCATTCTTCCTCCAACAACTGAAGAAGTTTGGTATAACCCAAAAACTTCTGATGAGCTTCTACTCCGCCACAATTGAATCTGTCCTTTGCTCCTCCATCTTGATCCGGTATGCAATCTCCTCCGCCAGTGATAGACTCAAACTACAGAGAGTCATCCGATCAGTGGAGAGTATATTCAGGAAAACACTTCCCACTCTGGACCTCCTCTACAACTCCAAGCTGAGCTCCAGAGCACTGAGGATCGCCAACGATCCTTTACACCCAGGACACCGCTTCTTCTTTTGACTCCCTCCGCCACAGTGCCCCCCACACTTTAGGTCAAATAATATCATGATTGCACTGATGCACATTGTAAATAGCAGCGCTCAAGTTCCTGTGTTAAATTTGTTTTGTGTTTTTTAAATTGATGTGTTTTTGTGAATTATGCCACACTGGTTCTCTGTTCCTTTTGACGTTTTGTGTATCCTATCCTATACTTGAATCTTGTATGTGCCAAGCCCAATTCCGGGCACGACCCAGTCGTGCTTGGGGAAATAAAGATTCCGATTATGATTATGGACAATATTCCTGAGCAATACTCACTCATTAGGTGCTGCTCTAATGTTTGTTTATCTTGATGGAAAACATATGGATCTAGTATTCCTGTGATCGTTTAGATGATGTTGGAATGTACTATTAATCGAGGGAGTTGTGGGGATTAGTCCACGCAAAACATACTGCACATTAACAGGGGCACTACCGTTAGGCCCCTTATGCCCCCATGAAACAGGGAGTTTGCAGCCAGATGAGTCAGGTTTCACTTGGTGATGCACACATCCTCTTGTTGTTGGCAACGTTGCATTTCTCTCCTTTGGAGGTGGGTGGGTGGTGGATGGTCCTCTCTGGGTGAGCCATCTGCGCCTTTCCTCCCCCCCCCCCCCCGGGTGCGATGCGTGGGAGGCACCCCTGAGCTTTAATGAGCTGGCCGCGGCTGCGCAGTCCGCATAGCCGCGAGTGCGGCTGCGCAGCTCTAGGGCCAACCCCCTGATCCACGCTACAGGCTGTTTCCTGTAGCATGGATTGGGGAGTTGGCCCTAGAGCTGCGCGGCCAGCTCATGCGGCCATGTTTGTGGAGGCAGGAGAGCCCGACCCGGGCCGTGGGGTCAGGAGCCGGCCCGGGGGGCTATTGAGCAGGGACCCGGCGGAACAGCACGGAGGGCGCGGACGGCGTCCTCTGTGCCTTCATATGCGATGCAGGTATTTAACTTTTTTTTCGTTTTGGCCTCGAAAGTCCTTTAACCACTTAAGCCCGAAGGGTTGACATTTTTTTACATCCGAGCAACTTTCACCCCCCATTCATTTGCCAATAACTTTATCACTACTCATCACAATTAATTGATCTATATCTTGTTTTTTCCGCCACCAATTAGGCTTTCTGTGGGTGGTACATTTTGCTAAGAGCCACTTTACTGTAAATGCATTTTAACAGGAAGAATAAGAAAAAAATGGAAAAAATTCATTATTTCTCAGTTTTCAGCCATTATAGTTTTAAAATAATACATGCCTCCATAATTAAAACTCACGTATTGTATTTGCCCATATGCCCCGGGTATTTCACCGTTAAAATTATGTCCCTATCACAATGTATGGCGACAATATTTTATTTGGAAATAAAGGTGCATTTTTTCCGTTTTGCATCCATCACTGTTTAGAAGCCCATAATTTATTAAATCATATTGATATACTCCTTTGACATGCATGTTTAAAAAGTTCAGACCCTTAGGTAACTATTTATGTTTTTTTTTTTTTTTTTATTATTGTAATTTTTTTTTTTTTTTTATTTAAACTTGTATGTGGGTATTTTTTGGTGTGGGAGGTAAACAGGTTTTTTTTTTAATATATTTATATGTTTAATTTGAAATTTTTTTTTTACAGGTGTAATTTGCTATTTGGCCACAAGATGGCCAGAATCAAAAAGTCCTGGGAGCGATCGATCTCGCTCCCAGGCAGAAGAAAGGAGCCCAGAGGTCAGAAAAGCCGCAGCATCTGAAGAGACGCTGTCGGCTTTTCTCCGGGGGGGTCCGATCAGCGAAAGGGATTTATAATCCCTTTCACTGATCGGTAATCTAGCGGCCAGCAGCGGGGGTGCGCACGGGGGGGCCCGCGGGAGCGCGCGCGACCCGCGGGAGTGCGCGCAGCCCAACTGGACGAGAAATCTCGTCCAGTTGGGCTTAAGTGGTTAAGATGGTACTGTATAGTTGCACATTTCATTGGTTGATTCCAAAAAAAGGATGTTCATCTTGCTCAAAGATCTCTTAGATTTTTTTTTCAAACTATCTTCATTGATAACAAAGTCAAGTATCCATCAACGTCAATTTCACATAGAATGAAACATATGACCGCATAGTACACATCATGTGGTCCACCATAAACAAGCTTATCAACATAGCATAGGGTAAAGCAGGAAACACAATTTTCATGAGAGATCCTATAAAACCAGTAAGGTGTAGTATCAAACATTAATATATGTGAGATTGAGAAAGAACCAGAATGAAATATTGATGCCAGATCCAAAGGTCAAACATGTCACCAATTCTGGGGAGCCTCAGAATTGATTCAAGAAGAGTTATAGGTAAGTCTAATCCTAGTTATCATACTCTTATAGGAAGAGGATAGGAAGTGTAATATTCTGAACCAGGGGACAATCAGTTAGCTACAGCGGATTGGAAAGGACCTAAAGTTCTAATGGCATGGAGAATGGGCCGCTGTACTGGAGAAGGAATAATGGCTTGGTAAGTATTGCTATCCTGGAAGACAAACCATTGACAATGGTCCATTGTGTCCACATAATTATATATTTCTCCGACTTTTCCTCTTTAGAATGTATCAGCTCCTCCATTTTGGCAATTTGTTCTATTTTTTTGAACCAGAGAGAGATTGAGGGAGGTTCAGAAGCTCTCCATTTCAGAGGGATACATGTCTTGGCTGCGTGTAGCAAATGTTTAACCATCTTAGCGGTATTGACGAGCTCAGAGATGGGATTTCCGGACGGGCATAAGCGCCGGCGGCGATCGGAGGACAGGGAGGGACGCCGCAGGGAGGGGGGAATCATGTAGCTAGCGCTAGGCTAGCTACATGATTTAAAAAAAAAATCAAAACATACTGCGCAGCAGCCACCCTGGCGATCTTAATAGAACGCCAGGGTAGTTAACCAAGGATTTCTTATAAGCTCTAAGGCTTTCTCTAGATAAATGTAAAAGGAAAACTTCAGGTTTCCATTCCAAATTTTCACTAGCAATTTCTTTAATGAGGGCATGTATCTGTCTCCAAAATGGGATAATTTTACTACAGTGCCACAAATGTGGAGTAGATCACCATGTGATTCTCCACATCTCCAACAAAGATTTGGAATCGAAGGAAGGAACCGGTGGAGGAGGGCCGGGGTTCTATACCAATGGGATAGTAATTTGAAATTAATTTCTTGAATCAGTACGCTAAGAGAACTTTTATGTGTCATAATGGCAGTGGCTGGATAGTGTACTGGTTAAGGGCACTGCCTTTGACGTGGGAGACCAGGGTTCAAATCCGGGCTAGGTCAAGTACCTATTCAGTAAGGAGTTCAAGGCAAGACTCCCTAACACTGCAGGGTGGCCTCTTGAGCGCGTCCCAGCGGCTGCAGCTCTTGAGCGCTTTGAGTCCGACAGGAGAAAAGCGCTATACAAATGTTCAGATTATTATTATTATTATTATTATAATGCAAACCTTCTCCCAATCCTCTTCCTCAATTGTGATCTGCAAGCGGTTTTCCCAGGCATCTTTAAACAACACATTCTGTCCCTGAACCCGGTCTAAGAGGAGATAATACATTTTGGAAACCACATGGATTTGTGGGGTCTTTTGTAGAATTATTTTTTCAAAGTCAGTAAGTCTCCTAGTGAAGTTTATGGATTTACGCATTAAAACTCTTAAGTTGCAAATATTGCCAAAATGGAGGAGCTTGAGAGGAGTCTTTGGATAATGAATCAAAGGTGATAGGTTTGTTATTAACCCATAAATCTTTCACCATCAATGCATGTAGATTTTGGAGGTATGGCAAAAAATCTACAGCATTCCCCGGTGGGAAGGTTTTCCTGAGCCTTGCTGAAGAAAGAGGGCCCGATACAGAGAAGAGCTTAGTCTCACTACAACATTTTCCAAACCCAGAGAGAGTCGGCCAAATAAGAGGGTGCATTTTTAAATTGGTGTAAAAAGCTGTTGATCGCTCTCAGAATTCCAGGGTAGCCAGGCTATATCAAAGTTAAAGAAATGTCTCTCAAGCTGCACCCAGTCCATATTAGTTTCATTACAATGCCAGTCGACTATTCTGGTCAATAGAGTCGCTTGATAGTAACGCCAAAAATCTGGAAGACCCGCTCCACCACTATCTTTGGGGTAAGTCAGTTTTTCACGCTTGAGATGGGGAGGTTTATTTACCCAGATGAATTTGGAGATAAGACTTTGCAGAGAAAGAAACCATTTTTTGGGAATAAAAATCGGTAAAGTAACTAAGTAATACAGTATGCGAGGAAGTATAGTAATTTTGATACTCCCTATTCGGCCAAACCAGGAGAGGGTTTTCCAACCCAATGCTCAAGAGTATGCTTAGTAGTACGCATGAGTTTGTCAAAGTTCAATCTAAATACATCTAACATTTTCGAAGGGATCTGCACGCCAAGATATGTAAAACTTTCTGACGCCCATTTAAAGGGAAAGTTTTGTTGACATAGAGTGTAAACATTGGGGAGAAGGGTAATATTTCACCCAAATGATTTTGTGAAATTAATTTTTAGGTTAGAGATAGCCACAAATTTTTTAATTCCATTAGCAAATTAGGTATTGAGATTAAGGGCTGAGTGATAAAAAATGGCATATCATCAGCAAATGCTGCCATCTTATACTCCTTTTCCCCAATCTGCACTCCGTGAATAGATGGATTTGCCCATTTCGCGTTCAAAAATGGCTCCAGAGATAGGATAAAAATAATTGGAGACAGGGGGCATCTCTGTCTGGTCCCATTTCAGAGAGAACACAATTGACTTTAACCTGTGCAGAGGGATCACTGTACAACAGACTAATCAGCATATTGGTCCCCAGACCAAGATCAGCCAAGAGCCATGTAATATAGTCCCAAGAAATTCAATCAAACGCCTTCTCGGCATCGGTGGAGAGAAGCATTCCCTCGACCCGATGCCGAGAAAGCCAATGCTGGATATTTAACATCTTAATAGTATTGTCTCTGGCCTCACGTCCAGGGACAAAACCAACCTGGCCCACTGTAATTAAGGACGGGATGTGTGGCAAAAGTCTATTGGCCAATATCTTTGCAAATAATTTAATGTCTACGTTTAACAGAGATATTGGTCTATAGCTCTCACAGGCCAAAGGGTCTTTTCCCTCTTTCGGTATAACCGTAATGTGGACTGCTAGAAGTTCTGAGGAATGTTTTTTATCATTAGTGATATTATTAAATGCTGCAATGAAGTGAGAAGCTAAATCATCTTGGAATGTCTTATAATATTGTGTTGTAAACTAGTGTTGGGCGAACAGTGTTCGGGTGATGTTCGAGTTCGGCCTGATGGTGTTCGGCCAAACCGTTCGGCCACATGGCCGAACTAAGAGCGCATGGCCGAACTTTCCCCGAACGTTCGGCTAGCGCTGTGATTGGCCGAATGGGTCACGTGGTTCGGACCCGAACGCGCTCTGATTGGCCGAACTGTCACGTGGTTCGGGTAAATGTCACGTGGTTCGGGTAAATAAATACCCGAACCACATCATATCTCCGCCATTTGTCTGTGGGTTTAGCTTTGGGTAGGCAGGCAGGGTAGTTCGCGCTCCAGCCACGCTAGCCAGGGTCCCCCCAGTCATTGTGTCGCTGCTGGGAATAGTAGTACACCGCTCGCTCAGCCACACTATATAGCATTGTGTTTACTGCCACTCTGTGTACCTCGCTCAGCCACACTATATAGCATTCTGTTTACTGCCACTCTGTGTACCTCGCTCAGCCACACTATATAGCATTGTGTTTACTGCCACTTTGTGTCTGCTGGGAATAGTAGTACACCGCTCGCTCAGCCACACTATATAGCATTGTGTTTACTGCCACTCTGTGTACCTCGCTCAGCCACACTATATAGCATTCTGTTTACTGCCACTCTGTGTCTGCTGGGAATAGTAGTACACCGCTCGCTCAGCCACACTATATAGCATTCTGTTTACTGCCACTCCGTGTACCTCGCTCAGCCACACTATATAGCATTGTGTTTACTGCCACTCTGTGTCTGCTGGGAATAGTAGTACACCGCTCGCTCAGCCACACTATATAGCATTCTGTTTACTGCCACTCTGTGTACCTCGCTCAGCCACACTATATAGCATTGTGTTTACTGCCACATTGTGTTTACTGCCACTTTGTGTCTGCTGGGAATAGTAGTACACCGCTCGCTCAGCCACACTATATAGCATTGTGTTTACTGCCACTCTGTGTACCTCGCTCAGCCACACTATATAGCATTCTGTTTACTGCCACTCTGTGTCTGCTGGGAATAGTAGTACACCGCTCGCTCAGCCACACTATATAGCATTGTGTTTACTGCCACTCTGTGTACCTCGCTCAGCCACACTATATAGCATTCTGTTTACTGCCACTCTGTGTCTGCTGGGAATAGTAGTACACCGCTCACCCGCCACTGTATAGCATTGTGCTCTGTGTCGCTGCTGGGAATAGTGGTACACCGCTCACCCACCACTGTATAGCATTGTGCTCTGGGAATAGTGGTACACCGCTCACCCACCACTGTATAGCATTTCTGTACTGCCACTGTACTGCTGCCAGTCAGCGTGTACTTTAAGGATAAGTGAAATGAGGAAGAAATCCGGTGAAAGAGGGAGGGGCAAGGGAAGAGGTGTTTCCCCTGACGGTTCATGTACAGGCCACAGGGGAGCACCCAAGAAAACCCACTCAATACCGCCTATGTTGTCCAGGACAACAACCCTCACAAATCCAAAAGAACAGGACCAGATAATTACTTGGATGACCTCTCAAGCGTCCAGCAGTGGGTTAAGCAGCACCAGCACATCACGCACGAGGTCCGAGTCCTCAGCCAGTTACAAGGAGCCAGTGGGCACAAAGTTGACACAACCGGCAGCGACACCTCGCACACAACTGCCAGATAACCAGTCCGATGAATTACCTCAGGACACAATGGGGTATTCGCAGGAGCTATTCCCAGCCCAACAAACTTCCACCTTTGAAAGGTCAATGAAGGAACAGCCAGAAATGTTGTGCCCGGATTCACAACCATTAACTGTGGGAAATGCACCGTGCACTGAAATGCAAGGCGAGTCCGAGGACTTTGAAACCCAAATCCCAGAGCAAGTTGGGCAGGAGGGGTTGCAATTGCAGGAGGTCGGCCGACAACAAGATCTGGAAAACGACGTTGGAGTGAGCTGCGCAGAGGTTGTTCTGGGGAGCTCTACTCCACGGCGGCGGCCCCCACAATGACATATGACGAGTTTGAGGAGATGGAAGAGGAGGGTATGGACAATGTGGACATAGACCCAGATTTTGTTTGTGAACGAGAACATCGCCGTCGTAGCAGCAGCACAGATGAGTCTGTTGAAGAACCCACTGCTGCACGAGTTCGCCTTGTGCCACAAGGTAGGCGGCGCGCGATTTCAGGCACCACAAGCGTGGAAGTTCAAGTGAGAGGCAAAAGAGGCGCAAACAGAAATCGCCAGCAAGGCAGGTGCTCCAAAGTCTGGACTTTCTTTGAAGACTGCACTGAGGATGGTACTATGGCGATTTGCAAGGTGTGCAAGACCCGCCTGAGCAGGGGGAAAGTATTAACAACCTCTCCACCACCAGCATGAGCCGCCACATGCTATCCAAACATCCCACTCTGTGGGCAAACGCGGCAGGACAGGGTACCAGCAACACTGCCTCCCTTGGGGTCACCAGACTCACCACCAGACCCGCCTCAGCAGCAGCAGTAGCCCAGCCATTGCGTGGTTCACAACATTCACAAACATCAGACGCTGACACTGTCACTTTCCGGAGTAGTGCTCTTGAGGTCTCTCAGTGTTCATCAAACACAACAACCAACAGCCCTTCAGTGTGCAGCCCTACGATTCAGTTGTCTGTCTCGGAGATGTTTGATCGCAAGAGGAAATTGCCAGCAAATGACCCCCGGGCCATGGCAGTAACAGCCAGCATAGCCAAGCTTCTGGCCTGCGAAATGCTGCCATATCGAGTGGTGGAGACAAACAGCTTCAAGGGCATGATGTCAGTGGCCATCCCACGTTACGTGGTTCCCAGCCGCTACCACTTTGCGCGCTCTGCAGTGCCTGAGTTGCATGAGCACGTGGTCAGCAAAATAACCCGAAGCTTGAAGAATGCCGTTGCCTGCAAGGTTCACCTCACCACTGACACCTGGACGAGTGCGTTCGGCCAGGGTCGATACATCTCCCTTACCGCACACTGGGTGAACCTTGTGGAGCCTGGCAGCGATTCCTCACCTGCTACGGCACGGGTGTTGCCCACGCCGCAAACAGCTGCACTGCCGTCCCTCCCACTGGATAACAACAGCAGCACCTACCTCTCTGACTCCTTCTCCTCCAACGCATCTCAAAGCTGTACCTCATCCAGAAACGCTAACCCAGCACCAGCAGCAGTAGGATCGTGGAAGCAGTGCAGCACAGCTGTTGGCATGCGTCAGCAAGCGTTGCTGAAGCTGATCTGCCTTGGGGATAAGCAGCACACAGGGGAGGAAATTTGGAGGGGAATAAAGGAACAGACGGATTGGTGGCTGGCACCGCTGGACCTGAAACCGGGCATGGTTGTGTGTGATAATGGGAGTAATCTCATTCGCGCTTTAAGGTTGGCTAAGCTGACACACATCCCTTGCCTGGCGCACGTGATGAACCTAGTAGTTCAGCGATTCCTGGGGACATACCCAGGCGTGGCCGATCTTCTGTTGAAGGTGCGACGAGTGGCCAAACATTGTAGAAATTCCAGTACTGCTTCGGGGGCACTCGCCAAGATGCAGGAGCGCTTCAATCTCCCCCACTATCGCTTGCTGTGTGATGTCCCTATGCGCTGGAATTCTACGCTGCACATGCTAGCCCGCTTTTGCGAGCAGAAGAGTGCAGTGGTCCAGTACATGACGGCGCAGTACCGAGGCGCATCTGGACAGCTGCCAAGCTTCTGTGGATCCGATTGGGCCAACATGTTGGACCTCTGCCAAGTCCTCCAAAATTTTGAGCAGTCCACGTTGCTTGAGAGCAGTGACAACTCTTCAGTCAGCATTACCATACCACTGCTGTGTTTACTGAAGAGGTCAATGTTGAAAATCAAGGAAACAGCTGTCATGATGCAACTGGGGGAATCTGAAGGAGAAAACGATCAGCGTGATGGTACCAACATCAGGCCATCCGCCTCAGGAAACGCTGGCCCCAGCAGCTATGACGAAGAAGAGGAGGAGGAACAGCTGGAGTTGGAGCAGGAATTTCATGCCACCACTGACGAGGGCCAGAGCGGTGCACGTTGGACTTCCACAATTCAGCGCGAATGGTCAGCAGAAGCAGACCAGGAAGAAGGTGACGACTATGATGCATCACAACAACTATCACAACGCTCACAAGAGGATGATGAGGATTCTGGCAGGACTCTGGCACACATGGCTCAATTCATGCTAGACTGCATTGAACGCGACCCACGCATTGTGCGCATTCTGGACAACACCAATTACTGGGTTTATACACTTCTGGATCCACGGTACAAACACAATGTTCCAAAACTGCTTGAAGAAAGAGTCAGACAGGTCAAAATGGAAGAATACCAGCAGGCCCTTGTGGAGACTTTAGAGAGGAGATTGACATCCTCCCCCTCCTCTAGCCAGTTGTACGCCGACAGACTGACTTCCGCAAACCCAGGACGACCAGGAGGGCAGCAAACAACACAAGCCGCAGCTAGTGCCCAAAAGGGAATGGTATTGGCAGTGTCCTTGGAGTGGGAAAATTTTCTGACACCCATGCAGCAGCAGCCCACAGAACAGCAAGCGTGCAGATCCACCTCCAACACCGATCGCCTGGAGAAGATGGTCAAGGACTACATGTCAGATGGCGTAGCTGTGTTGAACAATCCATCTGCACCCTTCAACTATTGGGTATCGAAGCTAGACACCTGGCACGAACTGGCAATGTACGCAATAGAGGTGCAGGCTTGCCGGCAGCCAGCGTTATGTCGGAACGCTGTTTCAGTGCTGCCGGAGGCATCGGCACAGATCGGCGTATCCGCCTCTCCACAGAAAATGCAGACCGTCTGACTCAAATTAAAATGAATCAATCCTGGATTGGAAACGACTATGCAACACTCCCGGACCCCAACCAAGTAACATGAACAATGACCATCTGTGATGGGTTAGCGTTGCCGGTCCCTGTTTATGGAACCTCTCATCTTTATTACATTTATGACTGCATGGCGGTAAAAAGCATGCTATCCACACGCTTCTTGTCCTCATGCAAGGCCTGGGTTGTTGTGTCTCAAAAAGCGTGGCCTTCTCCTCCTGCGCCTCCTCCTGTTCCATCACGTGTGCTGCTGCTGGTGCTGGGTTAGCGTTACCGGTCCCTTTTCCTGGAACCTCTTCTCTGTATTACATTTATGACTGCATGGCGACAAAAAGCATGTTACCTGTGCAAAGAAACATGACATTTTCCACATTTAAAAGACAGTTTTTCCTTTGAAACTTTACAATCAATTTTCTCAAAAACTATAAGCTCTTTTTCAAATATTTTTTTCCTCTTGTACCCACTCCCAAGGTGCACATACCCTGCAAATTTGGGTTATGTAGCATGTAAGGAAGCTTTACAAAGCACGAAAGTTCGGGTCCCCATTGACTTCCATTATGTTCGGAGTTCGGCGCGAACACCCGAACATCGCGGCGATGTTCGGCGAACGTTCGCGAACCCGAACATCTAGGTGTTCGCCCAACACTATTGTAAACCCGTCCTGTCCAGGGTTCTTTCCTGTGGCTGTTTGTTTCAGAGCTATTAAGAATTTGTCATTTGTCAGTGGTTCCTCTAGAAGTGTAATGTCCTCTGCCTCCAACTTGTGCAATCCGTATTTGCTCAAGAAGTCTTGTATTTTCTCCTGCCTATTTACAGATGATGTAGGGGTGGGCAAATTATAAAGATTAGAATAGAATTCTGCTAATCTCTGGGCTATCTCTGACAATCTATGGGTTTTGGTCTGATCTTTTTTGCATATCGCGTTGACCTGCAATTCTGTCTTCCTGTTTCTTAAAACAGTCTAGCAAGTAATCTGCCAGGTTTGTACCCTTCCTCATACTGAGTCTTCTTCCCCATCAAAAACATATTGGGCCCTATAATACAGTAATTTTAGTAATTGTTCTCTTTTCCTCCTCAATTCCTCAAGATCAGTGGGGAGCATGGTCTTTTTGTGGTTGTTTTCTAAGGTTTTGATCTTATCAATCTGGAAGTTGATCCCATCCTCCCTCTCTTGTCTGGCCCCAATTTTAACTAATATCCCCATTACAACCGGTTTATGTGCTTCCCACACCATCATGGGGTTACGATCTGCTGTTTTGTTTTCATCAAAGTAGTTTAAGATGGTGTCTTTGATCTTGGATATCGTGGCCTTGTCTGAGAGCAGGCTTGGGTTCAATCTCCAGAGCCATTGAGCTGGGGTAGTAAGTCCCCATCTTAGTCTTGTGTGTACTGGGGCATGGTCAGATATTGTCTGTGTCCCAATCTCCGAGTCCAGGAGTCTTTCTAAGTCTCTGTATAATCAGAAAATAGTCAATCCTAGTGTATTTTTGGTGTAAGCCTGAATAATAGGTATAGTCTTTTCCTGAGGGGTTTAGCATTCTCCAAGAGTCTATTAATTGAAAGGATTGTAAGTGTGTTATGATTTTTTGGAGTGTTTGGAAGGGTAAAGAAGAGGTACCATTTGAAGAGTCTAAAGCTGGTTCTAGTGGAACATTAAGAACTCCTCCTAAGATCAGTCTCCCTTCCATGAATCCCTTAAAGAAAATCTGTAACGAAAAAACGTCCCCTGGGGGGGACTCACCTCGGGTGGGGGAAGCCTCCGGATCCTATTAAGGCTTCCCCCATCCTCCTCGGTCCCACAGTGGCATCGAAAATCCTCCCGGAGCAGCGGCGATGTAAATATTTACCTTTTGGCTCCAGCACAGGCGCAGTATCCACTCTTTCCCATGGAGATAGGCGGAAATAGCCGATCTCCGTCGGGCCGCTCTACTGCACAGGCGCAAGTCTCCTGTGCCTGCGCAGTAGAGCGAACCCGACGGAGATCGGCTATTTCCGCCTATCTCCGTCAGAAGAGCCACAACAGCGCCCCCGCCGCAGCCTGGAAAGGTAAATATTGAACAGGCTGTCGGGTCTGTTGGGCCGCTGTTCGGAGGGCTGCAGTGAGAGCCTTGTGGGACAGAGGAGGATGGGGGAAGCCTCATTAGGATCCGGACGCTTCCCCCTCCCGAGGCCCCAGGGGACGTTTTTCTTTTTACAGTGTCTCTTTAAGCATGAAAAAAGTAGAATCCAGGAAATGGCACTGCTTTACATTGGGGGCATGAATATTTACAATTGTGACCAGGTCGCCAAGTATTTTCCCTTTTAGGAAAAGGAATCTTTCTTCATCATCTTTGAATGTATCTAGGAGTTCAAAGTTCAACCTCTTGTGCAATAGTATTGACACTCCTTTCGATTTCCCTGCTGAATTGGTGGAGTGGTATATCTGAGTATATGTTTTATGCTTGAGAAATGGGGTCTTATCCCTTAAGGGCAGACTGTGAGCCCGATATGCATCAGTTATTCTGTGGATGTCTTCATGGTTATGTCTGTCTGCTTACCAGTAAAGATGCTGGTTTTAGTTCTCACACGAATCTGCGGATAATAATCCTTCTCCTCTTATTGCATGTATGTGGCCTACCAGGTCCAGCACCTGTGAGTACTATTTCAGGGGGAGAGCGTTTGGACTTCCTTGTTCTCTTTAATCACAGTTAACATCTGCATGTGTCCTGAGAGTAAAACTTTTACGTACAAAATAAGAAGACTTTTGCACTAGTTTTGCAGGAATTCTAGAAATGTCATACTGGTAGAGCAGTGTAAAACCAGTGCTAATCTGTCATATAAATAAGAAGTGGTTGTGGTTGAGGTTGATGCTGATGCTGATATGGGCAGCACAGTGGCTAAGTGGATAGCACTCTTGCCTTGCAGCGCTGGGTCCCCGATCCAAATCCCAGCCAGGTCAACATCTGCAAGGAGTTTGAATGTATCATTGTATTCTGAAATTAACGTATAGAACACATAACCTAAAGTAAAAAAAAAAAATCAAAAAATCACGGAATACATGTATAATACAAAATGTATTAACTTTTTGAATCATCAGCGTAGCCAGCTTTGGTAGATATAACTAGGTATGAGCGAGAATGCCTCCGGCAGTCTTGCAAAAGTGTTCTTGAATTTAAGTCTACATGGTATGGAGAGCATCTCCCGGGCATTAGGACTCTCTGGCCCATATGCAATTGACTTTTTTCTCCTGAGTTATTTCCCAGGAGATAATTTTCAAATGCTCTTTAAAATAACTTTTAGGCCTTGTTCACACTATAAGCGTTTTTGTAAAATTTTAACCGTGGGCGATTTTCAAAATCGCCCTGAAAGCGCTTGTGCAATGATTCTCTATTACAGGGTTCATATCTCAGCGGTTCGTTTGCGATCCGCTTAGAATAGGGGTGCTTGGGCCATTTTTGAGGTGATTTGCCTCAATGGAAGGTATAGGAAAAACTCAAAACGCTCACAAAATCGCTTTGGCAAGCGATTGCGTGAGCGTTTAAAAAAAAATACATTGTATTTATTTTTTGCAGATTTTTTTTCCAGATCAAAAGATGGAAGCACTCTGCAAAAGCGCTTACAAAAACGCCCACGAAAATGAGCGAATGCGCAGAAAATCGTTGGAAAATGCTTAAACAAACGCAGAAAGAAAAGCCCACCACGGACGGACATGCGAGCCGAACGCAATGTGAACAAGGCCTTAAAGAGAAACTCAGCCAAGAATTGAACTTTATCCCAATCAGTAGCTGATACCCCCTTTTACATGAGAAATCTATTCCTTTTCACAAGCAGACCATCAGGGGGCGCTGTATGACTGATACTGTAGTTAAACCCCTCCCACAGTAAACTCTGAGGACCGTGGTACTCCTGGCAGTTTCCTGTCTGTGAACCTTGTTTCATTGTGGGAAATAGCTGTTTACAGCTGTTTCCAACTGCAAAAAAGCAAACAGCAGCTACATCACCTGCCAACAGTAAAGATGTCACCACGTGATAAATGTCAGAATATAAATCAGGGATTTAAAAGATTTTACAGTGGGCAAACACTGACTAAAACATTTATACATAATTATTGTAAAAATGAAGCACTTTTTTATTACATTATTTTCACTGGAGTTCCTCTTTAAGCATTTTACAATTAAAGAAGTACCCAAAAGTTGTCAAAAAAAGTACTGGCAAAATTATTTTGAGTATTTTGTTGCTTGCTGGTGGTTTAAAAGGCATTTTATGACAAAGTGTGAAAATATCACCTTGGAGAAAACTCTGGAGAAAAAGCTATGCATACGGGCGTCTGTTTCTAGTTAACTCCATGTGACCATGGACAGCTGGACAACCAGGAATGGAGTAGGATTCTACCTGTCCTTCACCACTCACTGGGTGACCTTATATCGCACAGTGGATGGTATTCTGTAAGGGGTGGTAGTATGCACTGCTTGACACAGCAACCCATACACATGCATAGTTAGGTTAATTGGTCTCACCCCACCCCAAGAAAATAACCTAGTTGCACTAATGCATCAAAAGCAGGGCAGAGATGTAGGACTTCCCAGGGAGATGCACACTGGAAAGGGGGGGACAGGGATGGTGGTCTTGACCTCTCTAGTGGACCTTTGAATGCTGGCAGGTGGGGAGGTTATATAAATGCTGCATGGCTGCCGTCTCTCCAAACCCTGAAAATGTCAGCAGCTTAACTGGCCTTGCCGAGATGCAGTATTCCTTTTGTAATTCACAGCTTCTATTAGCTCTCAGAGTTCATAGATAGACACTTAAAGAGGAACTATAGTGAAAATAACATAATAAAAAAAAGTGCTTAATATTTACAATAATAATTTATCATGATTTAGTCAGTGTTTGCCCATTGTACAATCTTTCCTCTCCCTGATTTACATTCTGAAATGTATCACTGGTGGTGACATCTTTACTGCTGGCAGGTAATGTTTGTGGAAGAAAATGCTGCTTTTTTGGCAGTTGGAAGCTGTGGCAGTTAATTTGGGTGCATGAGGCAAGTGGATAAAAAGGGCGCCGCCATTCACTCCCATAATGAATATCGTTTGATGGGCGCTGAACAGGAAAAAAGGGCGCCTGGAGATTATTAACGTTCTCAAACGGCGCCCAGAGATTATTAATGTTTTCAAACTGCGCTTGTGATGATTTAAGTTTACAAAATGCGCCCGTGATGAATAACGATTACAAAAATACTAAACATATTTATCGTATTTAACTAAAACGTTGTTTACAATTTTATCCCTTACTGTTTGTAAAACATTATTATTCACATAATAAAGCGTTTCATTACGTAAATTGTAATATATTTTTACAGTCACTATTTTGTAAAAATTATTATCCACACAATAAAGTGATCACTAAGGGGGGTTTTAGGGTTAGGCACCACCTGGGGGTATTTAGGGTTACAACAAGCAAACTGCAGCGAGTCCCTGTGGAATAGGCCTAGTCAGGTCTATGTTGCCGGTGCACAATCCCTCTGTGGGTCACCACTCCACACACGGTTCTATGTAGTAAATACGAAGGAGGCATTCAATAGGCTTCAAACTTGCGTTTTATCAAATCCCAGTATTTAGGGTTAGACACCACTAGGGAGGTTCTAGTGTTAGGCACCACCGGGGAGATTTAAGGCTAGGCACCACCAGGGAGGTCTTAGGGTCAGGCACCACCAGGGAGGTCTAAGGGTTAAGCACCACCAGGGGGTCTTAGGGTTAGGCACGACCAGGGGAGTCTTAGGGTTAGGCACCACCTGGGGAGATTTAGGGTTAGGCAATACCAGGGGGGTCTTAGGGTTAGGCACCACCAGGGGGGATTTAGGGTTAGGCACCACCAGCGGGGTCTAAGGGTTAGGGATAGGTACAGGGAGGGTTCTGTGTGAGAGTAGGGTTATATTTAGTTGTAGTAAAATGTCAGTAATATTTACTAATGTTTTACAACAGTTATTACGAATGTACTTATATTTTTTTTTCATCATTATAAACAATATTTTCTGATTTTATTACATGAAGAAACGATAAATGAAGGTTATTCACAATATTATACAATTATAACGATTATACATATATTATCGTTTTTTAACAAACGTAATTATAAGTTTCACTTTTAAACAAGGAAGATTATCGTTTTCACAATTTTTGATTTCATACACATAATTAAACGTTTTTTAATTTGTAAAACATTATTGTAAACGAAATACAACACAATATTTTTATAAACGCTATTACCGCTTATCGGTTACACCACGCACCCTTTTTTCCCGACGTCTTTTTTGCATGTATGCGTTGGAAGCAGCTTTTATTTCCCACAATGCAACAAGGCTCCCACAGTGTGATGTCAGTACCTAAGTGCTGACATCACGCTGTGGGAGGGGTTTCACCACAATATCAGCCACACAGAGCCCCCTGATAATCCGTTTGAGAAAAGGTAAAGATTTCTCGTGGGAAAGGCAATATTGGCTACTGATTGGGATGAAGTTCAATCCTTGGTTATGGTTTCATCAGCATGGGATCTTGCATTGTAAACTTGCTGACCTTGTAATCTGGGTTTGCTTAGGTTTATGAACCTCTGTTATTTATGGTGGAGGGCACTAGAGTAGTAAGTTTGAGAAGTGGTTGAAAATGACTCCTTTTCAACTACCTTAATTGCATAGATGTGCATTTTATAACCCCTTCAGTAAAAAGAACATAAAAAAGGAAACACAGACAAGTTATGAATAGAACTAGTTCTGTATTACCCATGTTTAGTTCAGGTATGCTTTAACTAAATGTTATCAGGTGGGAATATTTAGAAGAATCTGGTATGGTCAAGATAACGCAGGAAAATGGGTATATAATGGAACAGGAAATAACTGAAGATGAAGCATTAGCAATGATTAAAGCTATGAAGTTGGGCAAGTCACCTAGCCCAGATGGTTTTTCTAAGCAATATTTCTCTACTTTTGGCGAGGTGTTGGTTCCTCATTAGAGATGGCCAGAACCTCCGATTTTTGGTTCGCGAACCGCGAACGTGAACTTCCGCAAAAGTTCGCTTCGCGCAAACTTCCGCGAACCGCAATACACTTCAATGGGGAGGTGAACTTTGAAAACTAAAAACTAAAAACACTTATGCTGGCCACAAAAGTGATGAAAAAGATGTTTCAAGCGGTCTGACATCTGAGTTTTTGCATGGATGAGTGGGATAGTCGCCAAAAGTCCCGGGGAAAATTCTGGATTTGACGCAAAGCAGCGTTTTAAGGGCAGAAATCCCATTGATTGCTAAATTGCAGGCCTAAAGTGCTTTAAAACATCTTGCATGTGTAAACATCAATCAGGGAGTGTAATTAGAGTACTGCTTCACACTGACACACTAAACTCACCGTGTAACGCACCGCAAACAGTTGTTTGTGTTGTGATGGCCATGTGAGACTGGTGGGAACCATGGCGAGATTACTTTTCCTCAGTGATATCAGGTAATGTCTGACTGCCTTATCAACTTTCCATGGTTCTTTCTCTACCATTGTTAAAGCTTACATATATTTTTTTTAAATTACATTTTCTGCTGGCTGTTCAGTACCTGTAACGAGAATCTGTTATGGAGGGCAAGTCTGCCATTGTGACCACGGGTAATGGCCGGGGAATCAGGGTTTGATTCTGGTCCGGAGTGGGAGCCTGAGAACCGGCTACCACCACCACCACACATCCAAGTAAGGACCCATTTGCTGTATAAGTAATGTACCTGCCCTGACCGTGCTTTGCAGACCAGGCATCTGTGGTCAGATGGACCCTTGACCCAGCGCAAGACGAACCAAATCGAAAGCATTTGCCAAGAATGTGTTATGGAAGGCATTCATTCAACTGTGTGAATCTTTCGATGGTACTTTCTCAGTACCATGGTGACCACGGGTAATGGCCGGGGAATCCTGGTTCGATTCCGGTCTGGAGTGGGAGCCTAAGAAACGGCTACCACCACCACACATCCAAGGAAGGCAGCAGGCACGCTGTGAGCAAAGGAGCAGGAACAGCTACCACACATCCAAGGAAGGCAGCAGGAATGGCATGCACGTCCCGAGGTAGTGACCAAAAATATCAATACAGGAGGACTTTCGAGGCACTGCTGTATATGAGATGAATCAACTTTAAATCCTTTAACGAGAATCTGTTATGGAGGGCAAGTCTGCCATCCATTCAAGTGAAAGGTATGCACTGACTGCCAGGTATAATACAATGTGCAGTCAAAGATGCAGTGAAAGGTATGCAATGACTGCAAACAGCTGTTTGTGTAGTGACGGCCGTGCTGGACTGGTGCGCACCATGACAAGAGTGCAGGTGATGGTGGATTTCCAGCCCATATGGTCACCGGGCTGAGGTAGCTGAATGACAGAACAGTGACTGTCCAGCTCATCAAATTAGGTCTGTCCACAATGAAGCAACGGCCGGCGGTCATTGCTTCATTGTGATACGCAAGCCCCTTCACCGCAGCAAGGTAATGATCACGAATTGGCACATGTACATGCCTTTTGTTTTGTTGTTGCAGCTGCAGTGCAGCCAGAAAAATTAGGCAGGCATGTACACGCTTCAGAAATATTATTATAGCGGCCACTGCTAGCAGCGGCCTTAAAAATTCAGGAATCCACCTGGAGTCCTGGACCCTGTTGTTGGTGACGGAGAAGGCAGTCAACCGACCTGCGGGCAGAGATGCTGTGTGGGGAGCGACTTAGTCTTGGGGCAGGCAGTCACACGGCGTGCAGGCAGAGATGCTGTGTGTGGGGACTGACTTAGTCTTCTGGCAGGCCTGAGCGTGCTTTGCAGACCAGGCATCCGTGGTCAGATGGACCTTTGACCCAACTCTGTGTGCCAGAACCGCAGAACCACGGAAGTTCGCCGGCAACCATTTGCCGGCGAACCGTTCGGGCCATCTCTATTCCTCATATGTGCAGATTTTTTAATTCTCTTAAAGATGGTAAAGTGTTACCTAAGGATGTGCTAGAGGCGCATATAACTGTTATTCATAAGGATGGAAAAGATCCGGCCTTATGTCAAAGTTATAGGCCCATTTCATTGTTGAATCTGGACATAAAGGTTTTTGTAAAAATATTGGTGGAAAGAATTAAGCCATGGCTAAGTTCAGTTATTAACTTCCCTGGCGGTAAGCCCGAACTGAGTTTGGGTAAGCCACCGCAGAGGATTTCTCAGGCCCTGGTGGGCCAATTTGCATAATTTTTTTTAGTACACACAGCTAGCTCTTTGCTTGCTGTGTGTACAAACCGATCGCCGCCCCGCACTGCCCCCCCCCCAGACCCCTTGCGCAGCCTGGCCTATACGCGCCAGGCAGCGCTAAGGGGTGGATCGGAACTCCCCCGTGCACCATGATGTGGATGACGGGGGAAGCCAAACAGGAAATCCCGTTCTGAACGGGATTTCCTGTTTGCTCTGATCGCCGGAGGCGATCAGAAGGGGCGGGGGGATGCCGCTGCACAGCGGCTATCATGTAGCTAGCGCTAGGCTAGCTACATGATTTAAAAAATTTTTTTAGAAGGCATTCGACAGGGTAAACTGGGATTTTATCATGTCCACTTTAAGATTTGTGGGGTTTGGAGAAAATATGTTAAGGTGGGTTGGTGCATTCTACTTTAATCCAACTGCGAGGGTGAGAGCAAATGGTGCCCTGTCGGATGCCTTCTCCTTGTCTAATGGGACGAGACAGGGTTGCCCTATGTCTCCCATTATTTTTATTCTGACGTTAGAGGTTTTTTTGTGTATCGTTAGGAAATCTGAGGATATCCATGGAGTAGTGTAACGTTTGCGGGTTTCTATTTCCGAGGCTGCTGACACAGCGGAAATCCTCCACAAACGTGTAATTTGGAGAACCCAGGTTAGGTGCAATGCACCAGCAGAGGGCAATTCCCACCGGCAAATGGAGTCATGGAGTGCAGACGAGCACAGCCTCTGCACGGTATCAGATGCCAGATGGGAATTGTACAGATAAAGGCAAAGTAGGGTACGATAGCCCTCTAAGAGAAAGAGCACAGAGACAGGATGAATGTGTGTCCACCAATCTAGTCGCCACCCAGCGACGGTGAACACACATCAGCAGAAACAAAGCGAGAACGCAATCGCAAGAATGGCGATTGCCAAATAGTGACACAAGGCCGAGTAGAACAGAACACGAGAGTAGCAAAGGCACAGCAAACAACAATGATCAGAACATCAAGGAAAATAACAAGCGCTAGCTAAACGCGAACACCGCACTCATTCGCAACAGCGAACGAGTTTACGTCGCGGTCTCCGCACAATAAGCGCAACAGAGACAAGCGCGCCACCCTAACTAACCAACGACACACAAACACGAAATAGAGAACGCGAACGCTTGCTTAACGGTTACCTCACCGAGCCTACAGCAAGCGTTCATACAAGACAGACAGACGGATGGAAAACAGGAATAGGGTAGATAGGATCCACCGCTCTTCCGCCAGAGCGAGTGTGAACCAAGTACTGAAACAGAGCTAGCAAGATCCACTGCTCTTTTCCACCAGAGCAAGTGTGATCCAAGTGCAGAAACAGAACTAGCAGGATCCACTGCTCTTTTCCACCAGAGCAAGTGTGATCCAAGTGCAGAAACAGAGCTAGCAGGATCCACTGCTCTTTTCCACCAGAGCAAGTGTGATTCAAGTACAGAAACAGCACTAGCAGTATCCACTACTCTTTTCCACCAGAGCAAGTGTGATCCGAGTACAAGCAGGAACACAGATCAGAAGGATCCACAGCTGCTACCACTAGAGGCTAGTGCGATCCAAACAGATGAACAGAAGGGGCTACCAGTAGCAACCGCTGCTCTGGTTAGCACCCCCAGACAGACAGAATGATTTCCTGTCGACCACCGCTGGGGACAGGACAATCGCAGCAGAGAGGCAACACAGACAAAACAGATAAGCAACCTGACTGTACTAGAGGAGCTGCCTAGTGCAGTCCCAAGAATTACTCTAAGATAAACTTTAGCAAACCAACAGGGCTGATACTCTAGGGGAGTTCATCAGAAACAAACCATGAAGGATGACCAGCAAAGGATTCTGGGAGAATATGGCTTTTATACTGCCAGCCTTCAAAGGAGGCAGCTAGGCGATTTGCATAACAAATGTATGCAAATTCCTCAGCAGCAGAGCAGGTCAGAAACTTGCAAAGAAAAGACAGGTCTCTCTTCCAGAGACCGGCAGCCCACAGACTAGCGGAATGGTCAAACATCTGTCTGCCTGTGCAGCCAGCTGAGCGGATCATTACAGTACCCCCCCCCCCCTCTAGGGACGGATTCCAGACGTCTCTTAAAACTGGCGTTTCCAAAAAACTCTAACTGAAGACTCATGAAGGTCGGGACAGCCCGACAAGGCCCAATTCCAGAGTCAGTCCACCCGAAACCGACCTCATCGGAAGCAGAAGCCACCGAAACATGCCCATCAGTAGTACAAGTCTCAGCGTAACACCCATCAGGACTGTGAATGCCAGAGAAGAAGCCATCGACACCCTCCAGACAATACCCACCACCTTCCAGGGAGCGTCCGAAAATACCAAACCTGCCACAATACCTGTTCGAAGTGTCCCTTTCAACACAAAAGCCACTGTTGATCCTATCCAGGGTACCAAGCAAAATTTCTCCCGGAATCTCCCAGAACCCTTTGAAGCTCCGCAGAGATCCCAAGAGGCCAGAACACTCACCAGGCTCACATGGAGAACTACCAAGAACCCCTATGGAACCTATGATTATTCCGGATTCAGAATTACCAGGACACCCATCAAGATCAGGACTTTCAGGGACCACTTCTGGGCATGCAAGCAGGCAGGCAATATCAGAAGATGTCTCCACCGAGGAAGCATCTGAGCATGCATGTAACCGAGGCACACTTGGGCTTTCTGGGTCACAGAGCACATCGGGGTACACCAGCACAGGAGAAACCTCAGGACATGTCGGGGAACTGCCAACCTCAGAGTCCGACATGACAAGACCAAAACCAGGACCGGGCAGAAAATCATCACGAGTAGAGGTCACAGGTACTGGTCTTTCAAAAGAAGACTCGGACTTAAACTCAGAAATGTCTGTGACTGTAATATCATGATCATCTAACCAAAACTCATCATTGACTACACATGAGTGAAGCTCCACAAGAGCTGCAAAGGTAGTCAGCACAGCAGCAATGCCTACTGAAGTGGGCAAAACCTCAGATGGATCTGGGGGGCAAGAGGCATCTCCTAGAAGTTCTGCACCCTTTAGGAGGGACTTGGAAACCTCCAAATCATCAAACAAGACCTCAGAAGTGTCATTTTCCAAGTTTTCTAAGAAGGATTCTGAACTATCCATGTTACAGGGCCGAACATTAAATACCTCCTGCAGGCAGGGCAGATGTCCCAGGAATGGTTCCACCATAAGCTGAGGCTGAATTTCATCATCAAGACAAGGATACACAGGACTATCTAATGAAACTAGCTCTGACTTTCTGAGTTTCGTTTCACTGCAGGCAGAATCCTCCATAGCAGTCAAACCAGACTGCAATTCTAAAATAGCAGAGAAACAGGTGAGAATAGTAGCAACACCTAGACGAGCCTCTAGGGTCACTGCAGGAGATATTGTACAAGGCAATATTGACTCATCCAGAGTACAGGGTGGAAAATCATTACTTTCCTCAGTATCAGGTTCGCAAAACCAAAGCGCTGTCTCACCCCTAGACTCGACTAAAAATGTCGAATCCGAGGAGACAGAATGCAAAATTTGCAAATCCAAGATCGCTTTAGGTTGCGAAACTGACGCTTCCAAAGCGCAAGCCTCCGCAATCTGTGGAGCAGACTGCAAGGTTTTCAAAGGGTTACTTTTGAGGCTGCATGGTTTAGGAATTTTCTCCATAGCAGGATTATGTGAAAAACAGGCATCAGATCGCACAGATTCAAACTCCAAACAAACAGAAGAGGATCTATCAGAATTCACACAGGTGTCCACAAACAAGGCACACCCATTCATTTCAGGTCGCACAGTGTTTAAACTCACTTGCTTTACCCCAGAAAGGCAGGAATAATCATGTGACAACGGTGTCTCTTTATTGGAATCAATTGGTTGGTGTGTGTGCAATTCATCCAAAATCGTCTGCCACACACAAATCACCGGATCCACAAAACACTCATCACACTCATCAGAATCAATCAAAATGTACATAGAATCGAGACAATCATTTAGAATATCTTCGCTTTTTGCGATGTAAAAATCGCAAAAGGCCTTCCAATCAAACTCAAATTCCTCCATCAAAGCTCTCAACTCCCATGGAGCAAATGGAGGTTCAAACAAACCTGTATCAAGGTAATCTTCATATGGGTTGGGCTCAGGAACATGCACAGATTTTTTAACTGCTTTAATATAATGTATGATCCTACCTATAATAGGATCCACATATGCCTTTGCCTTAGGCAATGAAATCTGAAGCAAATCGAGCATTCCCTCTACCCTGGGAATTTCGGTTTGGCTGGTCATTCTGTAACGTTTGCGGGTTTCTACTTCCGAGGTCAGCGCACAAGATGCGCGCTGACACAGCGGAAATCCTCCACAAACGTGTAATTTGGAGAACCCAGGTTAGGTGCAATGCACCAGCAGAGGGCAATTCCCACCGGCAGATGGAGTCATGGAGTGCAGACGAGCACAGCCTCTGCATGGCCACAGATGCCAGATGGGAATTGTACAGATAAAGACAAAGTAGGGCACGATAGCCCTCTAAGAGAAAGAGCACAGAGACAGGACGAATGCGTGTCCACCAATCTAGTCGCCACCCAGCGACGGTGAACACACATCAGCAGAAACAAAGCGAGAACGCAACCGCAAGAATGGCGATTGCCAAATAGTGACACAAGGCCAAGCAGGACAGAACACGAGAGTAGCAAAGGCACAGCAAACAACAATGATCAGAACATCAAGGAAAATAACAAACGCTAGCTAAACGCAAACACCACACTCATTCGCAACAGAATGAGTTTACGGCGCGGTCTCCGCACGAAAAGCGCAACAGAGACAAGCACGCCACCATAACTAACCAACGACACACAAACACGAAATAGAGAATGCGAACGCTTGCTTAACGGTTACCTCACCGAGCCTACAGCAAGCGTTCGTACAAGACAGACAAACCAACGGAAAACAGGAATAGGGTAGATAGGATACACCGCTCTTCCGCCAGAGCGAGTGTGAACCAAGTACCGAAACAGAGCTAGCAAGACCCACTGCTCTTTTCCACCAGAGCAAGTGTGATCCAAGTGTAGAAACAGAGCTAGCAGGATCCACTGCTCTTTTCCACCAGAGCAAGTGTGATCCAAGTGCAGAAACAGAGCTAGCAGGACCCACTGCTCTTTTCCACCAGAGCAAGTGTGATCCAAGTACAGAAACAGAACTAGCAGGATCCACGGCTATTTTCCACCAGAGCAAGTGTGATCCAAGTACAAGCAGGAACACAGATCAGAAGGATCCACAGCCGCTACCGCTAGAGGCTAGTGCGATCCAAACAGATGAACAGAAGGGGCTACCAGTAGCAACCGCTGCTCTGGTTAGCACCCCCAGACAGACAGAATGATTTCCTGTCGACCACCGCTGGCGACAGGACAATCGCAGCAGAGAGGCAACACAGACAAAACAGATAAGCAACCTGACTGTACTAGAGGAGCTGCCTAGTGCAGTCCCAAGAATTACTCTAAGATAAACTTTAGCAAACCAACAGGGCTGATACTCTAGGAGAGTTCATCAGAAACAAATCATGAAGGATGACCAGCAAAGGATTTTGGGAGAACATGGCTTTTATACTGCCAGCCTTCAAAGGAGGCAGCTAGGCGATTTGCATAACAAATGTATGCAAATTCCTCAGCAGCAGAGCAGGTCAGAAACTTGCAAAGAAAAGACAGGTCTCTCTTCCAGAGAGCTGCAGCCCACAGACTAGAGGAATGGTCAAACAACTGTCTGCCTGTGCAGCCAGCTAAGCAGATCATTACAAGTAGTAGTTGGAGAAGAGATACATAAAATGTCGGTTTTGCAGATGACATATTATTTTATATTTCGGAGCCACTGGTGTCATTACCTAACTTGATTAAGGAAATTGAGAGATATGGAATTTTTTCAAATTTTAAGATTAATGTCTCTAAATCTGAGGCGCTTAATGTGTCATTGGCCCCAGTGGTTTTGAATTTAGTAAAGAGTAATTTTCCATTTCCTTTTAGAACGGATGCAATTAGATATTTGGGTATAATGTTACCTAGTGATTTGACAACATTGTATTGCCTTAATTATGTCCCATTACTCAATTCAATTAAAAAAGATTTGGAAGGGTGGGGAGGGAAGAGGTTCTCATGGTTTGGGTGTATAGATATTATTAAGATGAATGTATTACCTAGGCTAGTTTTCTGTATGTCTATGATTCTGATCTGTGTGCCTGCAGTTTTTTTCAGGTCCTTGAAATCAATTTTTATAAGATTTGTATGGCAGGGGAAGTCTTCGAGATTAGCATGTAGAGTTTTGGTTAGTCCTAAAGAAAGAGGGGGACTGGGGCTTCCTGATCTAAAGTTGTATTATGATATATGTGTTCTGGTTAGACTTTTTGATTGGACGTATGGGGGAGGAGTGAAAAGTTGGGTTAATATTGAAAACAAATTGGTTGGATTGGATTTGGCAAAGGTTGTTTGGCTTCCAGGGGCGTCTATTGAGTTACCAAAATTAACTCCCTTTTGGATTAAAAATATAATTAAGGTTTGGGATGGAATTAATAAAAAGTGGGGTTGGTCTGGGGGAATTTCTCTTTTGTCACCATTGGAGGGTTTCTCTTTTTTTCCGCCAGGTAAGGAGAAAGGGTTTTTTGGATTATGGGGTATGGAGGAGGGGTGATCTTGAGGGATATTTTGAAGAATGGGAAAATTAAATCTTTAAATGAGTTGCGGGGGGAATTTGGGCAATTTTCATTTGATTTTTGGAGATATGCACAGTTGAAGCATTTTTTGCCGGAGAAGGAGAGAACCTCTTACTATAGAGTGGAGCTATCTGAGTTTGAAAAGTTATTTGTCTTGGAGGCTGCTCCTGTACATCTAGTGTCGTTCCTGTACAGAGAAATGAATCGGATGGGAGATGCAGGGGCGTATCTTGGTAATAAAGCGCCTATGGCAAACACTGAAATTGCGCCCCCCTTTCTCTGTCAGTTCTGTATCAATAAATACATAATAATAATATGGTAGGACATTATACTATGACTATGGTAGGATTAGATTGGGACAATCAGTGACATGACTATGTACTCTGTAAAGTGCTGCAGAAGACGTTACTGCTACATAAATACATTGGCAGATGGTGAAATAAAGTGATTGTGAACAGATAGAATGGGCAGAGATTGTTGCCAGAAAAAGCAAAACAGAACAGGCGGTCCGAGAGATGCTGGGAGAGACAGCAAGAGAGGAGGAGAGAAAGTGAGAGAGCAGTGGGCAGAGAAGGAACACCAGAGATAGTACTGTATTCCATTGCTATATACAATAGTGCAAATTTTATGATAATCATTCTCCAAGTATATTTTTCTGTAAATGTCCATTTTTAGATTACAATAGTGCTGTCTTTACAGCCCCCTCTGCCCTCTAACACCCCCTCTAACACCACATCCTTTACACTGAAGCAAAGCCTGAACCCACAGTGACTGCTGATCAAACATCTTTCCCTCCTGTGAGAGTCAGAGTGCAGCCAGAAGACAGCAATAACAGACATGGAGGGGGGGGGGGGGGGGGGTTCACACAGACAGCTATAACAGACAGGGGGAGTGTCACACAGACAGCAATAACAGACAGCAAGGGTCACACAGACAGCAATAACAGACAGGGGGGTCACACAGACAGCAATAACAGACAGGGGGATCACACAGACAGCAATAACAGACAGGAGGGGTCACACAGACAGCAATAACAGACAGGGGGGGTCACACAGACAGCAATAACAGACAGGGGGGGTCACACAGACAGCAATAACAGACAGGAGGGGTCACACAGACAGCAATAACGAACAGGAGGGGTCACACAGACAGCAATAACAGACAGGGGGATCACCCAGACAGCAATAACAGACAGGGGGATCACACAGACAGCAATAACAGACAGGAGGGGTCACACACAGCAATAACAGACAGGGGGGTCACACGGACAGCAATAACAGACAGGGGGATCACACAGACAGCAATAACAGACAGGGGGGTCACACAGACAGCAATAACAGACAGGAGGGGTCACACAGACAGCAATAACAGACAGGGGATCACACAGACAGCAATAACAGACAGGGGGATCCCACAGACAGCAATAACGGACAGGGGGATCACACAGACAGCAATAACAGACAGGGGGGTCACACAGACAGCAATAACAGACAGGAGGGGTCACACAGACAGCAATAACAGACAGGGGGATACCACAGACAGCAATAACGGACAGGGGGATCACACAGACAGCAATAACAGACAGGGGGGTCACACAGACAGCAATAACAGACAGGAGGGGTCACACACACAGCAATAACAGACAGGGGGGTCACACAGACAGCAATAACAGACAGGGGGATCACACAGACAGCAATAACAGACAGGGGGATCACAGAGACAGCAATAACAGACAGGGGGATCACACAGACAGCAATAACAGACAGGGGGATCACACAGACAGCAATAACAGACAGGGGGATCACACAGACAGCAATAACAGACAGGAAGGGTCACACAGACAGCAATGACAGGAGGAGTCACACAGACAGCAATAACAGACAGAGGGGGGTCACACAGACAGCAATAACAGACAGGAGGGGTCACACAGACAGCAATAACAGACAGGAGGGGTCACACAGACAGCAATAACAGACAGGGGGATCACACAGACAGCAATAACAGACGGGGATCACACAGACAGCAATAACAGACAGGAAGGGTCACACAGACAGCAATAACAGACAGGGGGATCACACAGACAGCAATAACAGACAGGAAGGGTCACACAGACAGCAATGACAGGAGGAGTCACACAGACAGCAATGACAGGAGGAGTCACACAGACAGCTATAACAGACAGGCAGGGTCAAACAGACAGCAATAACAGACAGGGGGATCACACAGACAGCAATAACAGACTGGGGGGGTCACACAGACAGCAATAAAAGACAGGGGGGTCACACAGACAGCAATGACAGGAGGCGTCACACAGACAGCAATAACAGATGGGGGAACACACAGACAGCAATAACAGATGGGGGAACACACAGACAGCAATAACAAACGGGGGGGGGGGGGGGGTCACACAGACAGCGATAACAGATAATGAGGCTCACATTGCAGGGCAGCCTGTCACACTACACAAGCCTCACAGGGAAGCTTGTGCTCCATATACAGCTCCCTCCCCCCTGTGCAGACCTAATCTACATACCTCGCATGCCACAATGACTGTACTCCCCATTCTTCAGGATCGATCTGCTTGGCAAGAGACTGAGGGAGAGGATCAGTCCCAGTCACCATGTCTTCGGTTCTTGTGCAGTTCCAGCCCCACCATCCTCAGCGTGCTTCCCACTCTCTTGCAGAGACGTCAGAGCTCAGTGCACTCTTGCCTAGAGCTCCCCTTAGTGGCGCCTCCTCTCATCTCTCTCCTGCACAGAACAGCAGCTGTGCCTGTGACTGTGTCTCCGTAATAGGGACACACACCAGGCGGCTACAGCTGCACAACATGGGTGCAGACATGGCGCCCATGCTGCAGGGGGCGCCCATAGCTCTAGCCATACCTGCATCCCTCTACATACGCCTCTGGGGAGATGGGAATTTTCTAGGCTATTTGGATAGGTGGGAGGAGGACATTGGCATCTCTTTGGATAATAGTCAGAAGAGGAAGATCTGTATTCTAGCCCATGCTACGTCTGTAAGTTCTAGAATAAAGGAAATTAATTTCAAGTTGTTATCTAGGTGGTATAGGACACCGGATAAGTTAGCTGTAATGTTTCAGGGAATTAGTGATAGATGCTGGAGAGGATGTGGGGCAAAAGTTTCACTGTTGCATTTGGTATGGGAGTATCCGGTTATTTCGGGGTTTTGTAAAGGTGTGTTGGAATGTATTGGGGGATTGTGTGAAGAAGAGGGAGATTTTGATGTAGTGAAAGTGTTGTTGAATGGAACATGTACATCTATTGGTAGGTATAAGAGATCTTTGGTACCTCAATTATTGATTGCAGCTAAGAGTCTGATTCCAGATAAATGGAGATGCCAGGGTTCTCCATCCCTTAGGGAATGGGTTGATAGAGTTAATATGGTGAAGGGGTTGGAGAATCAAATTGCACTACAGCAGGATAAGCTAGAGGATTTTAATGTAAAGTGGGGAAAATGGAGTGAGTTTCAGGGTACAAGGGAATATGGGGATATGATGGAGATGTAGGAGGAGGAGCTCTCTGGAAAATGTAAGAAGGAATTATAGGAGGGAATGAAATTTATGGGATGAATGTATATTATGGAGTTTATGGAACTTTTGGAATTTCTGTTACAATGAGATATTGATTGATATGTTGAAGATTCTGTCTGTGGCTATGGGAGGAGGAAGGGATCGGGTAGTTTTGTTTTGTTTAGTTTTGTTTTGTATAATTTGAAAAAGGATTGGAGCAATGTATATTGTTGTTGAGATTATAAGATTGGAATGTTCCTTTTTTACTTAATAAATTATATAAAAAAAAATGATTGTTGTCAGTATAATTGCCATAAAGCATTAAATGATTGTTTTCACTTGTGTTATATTTTCAGGAAAATTCAGTGTTTGAAAATCGCAATTACTGTTCTCTTTGTAGCTGCTGGAATATTTCTGTCCTTACAAATGTGGGAGACCAACACCCCTGGCAGGTATGTGGGTTAAAGAATAAACTAGATACTTCAGAATGAACACGCTATAAAAATCCTGAAGAATAATATGTGCATTGTGTGGATTTTGTTTAGTATTACAGAATAGCCATTGATTTTGCAGTTTGGACTTGTTATCATTAGTTCATATAGACTTGAAGCTGATTAATTTGTATTGTTGCTAGTCTTTTGTAAAGGGACTCTACTCTGAACCCCACTTTGTAGAAGCGTACATTTAATGTAGCCGCAAGTTAAAATGGGCACGGCTTTCGGCAAACTAAAAATTTCAATGATACAACACATACCCGGAGTTTCTTATACTCATAGTTTTGTCGCGGTTCTCTCCACTACAACAATTCCCAACTATGGCTCAGTTCATGTGCGGCTAATAAGCCGGCTATGACTGTGGATTTTGTTAAAGTTACAATTGAACTATCCATTACATACACATACCATACAACACTATGCAACACATACAAGCGCTTTCCTCCTCTTCATCAAATAACAGCTAAGGCTCATCACACACCATACAATCTTGGTTGTTCAATCTTACCACTTTCATGTAGTATAAAGGTGGCCACACACGATACAATAAAATGATCCGATTTTACAGCAATTCGATGAAAACGATCGCATCTCTCGAAAAAATCGAAAGCTTTTTTTTCATTCGACTGAAAAATCCGATCGGAATTCCCGGTTTTTTCGATTTAAATCGATCCGGATTGCCAGATATTTCTGTTCAATTTCTCTAAAGATTGTATGGTGTGTGTTGGATTGTAAGTTTATTAATATACGCACCCTAGCAATTTTCCAATTGAGTTTCCAATCATTTTTATCATAATTGGGGAAAAATTGAACATAGGTGTGTGGTATATTGGTCATATAATTTGTTACAATCAGTCAGAAAAATTGATTGCAATTCTTAAATTGAACAGATATTTAAAAAATTGTATGGTGTGTGGCCACCTTAAGAGCTTATCCAATCAATAATTCAAGGTATTTTCAATCTGTTGGCCCTTATACTACATAGATTTGGTAAATCTGTACAACCAAGATTGTATGGTGTGTGTTGAGCTTTAGATACTGCAAATAATAGACAGCCTTAAGCTCAACACACACCATACAATCTTAGTTGTACAGATTTACCAAATCTATGTAGTACAAGGGCCAACAGATTGAAAATACCTTGGATGATTGATTGGATAAGCTCTTATACTACATGAAAGTGGTAAGTTTGAACAACCAAGATTGTATGGTGTGTGTTGAGCTTTAGAGTGGATACTATGGATGATACATGTGAATATTGTTCATACTGTTTGAACACCAGTGATCTGTGATTTTTTAGTTCTTAGAGTATTGCCAGTATTGCAGTAATGGATGTTGTTGCTGCCTTTTAATAATATAGTAGCTGATGCAAGACGATGCTCATGCAGTGGTGTCCACAAAACAGAACAGATTGTAGCACCGGCTATGTGCCTTATCACATTGCAGATGACATGAGCCGCACCTTTGTTCTTGATGAAGTGTGTGTCACACAGCAGTGGTTATGAAGCCGCAGTGCTGTCTGCTTCAATAGTTAAAGCAACAGATGTCCTGCTGTGTTCCATTCACACGGTTTGATTCTCTGTCTTTTTGCAATAGTGCAACATGAATACATTGAATATATACATATATATATATATATATATATATATATATATATATATATATATATATATATATATATATATATATATATATATATATAGTATATATACTGTATATCCGATAATAGTTACAGTCAGATCTTTTGCGGCCACAAGATTCACCCATTCTTGCTCCTACCTCTGCAGTGTGCCACTTCAACTGGTCTCCATTCAGCTGGGTGCCAAAGATTTCTGAACACTATACTGGCATTAGGTAACAGCACGCAGCAGCGGATACCTGGTGAAGCCGCAGCACTGGCATATCTGTTTTAAGTTACCTGTGCCCTGCCAAAATTATGCGACAAGCCATAGCAACGAGATCAACACATTAATAATTTGCTGCTAGTGGTGGGCAGGGCTGGATCGCCCATGAGGTGGGGTGAGGCGGGTTCCTCAGGCGGCAAAGAGCGGGGGGCGGCACCTGCCTGGCCGTGGGTGTAGGGGGCCGCTGAGCTGGAGGGGGTAGCAGCCAGGAAGGGGGGTATTGGGCACAGTGGCGGGGAGGGGGTCGGACCCACCTCCCTCACCTGGGTCCCCCGATCTGTGCTCCCCCTCTAGCTTTTAAGTGCAGGCAGTGCGCAGGGATGACTCACCTCTTCTGCGTTCCAGCGTGAGTTCCACTCTCATCACTTCCTGCAATGCATGCCGCCCACTGTATTGTAAGTGGACGGCATTGCAGGAAATGACCAAAGTGGAATGCTTGGGGGGGGGGGGGGGGGGGGAGGATGCCGGTTTCTCACAAGTTTGCCTCAGGCAGCGAAAAGTCTAGAACCAGCCCTGGTGGTGGGCACCCAAATTCTGCAACACGCATCATAAGTTTACCACAGCAAGGACACACACTTCCATCGGTTTCGGTACATAGCCACTGCTGTCTGTGTGGGCCTTATTTTTGCCTTATATGCACATACTGATGCGTGTATCCTCTCTGCAGCGGTAGAGACTGTTCCCCACTTCTGCATATTTTGATCTATTATAGTGCCTTATCTCTGCAGCACCTACTTGTTTCACTTCACAGGCTTACAAGAGCTTGGGAACACATACGCTGGTATAGGCTGCTTCTAGCTGCAATTAGTCCTGAAATATTGCAAGCTGAATGGAGACCACCAGGAGTGTCATAGTTCAAATGGCTGCAAAACATGTAAATGTGACTGTCCACTTCCTTGATCGGCTATAATACCGCTATTATTACACTATGTATAATAATAGCGGTATTCATGTAGCAATATAAAGAAAAGTTGCAACATCAAATGTGTATGGAGCAGGACACATTTGCTGCAGGGCACAGTGCTACATTCAAAAATAGCACTGTTAAATAACTAGGGCAATGCCTTTAATGACAATCGATTGAACATAGTATGTATTGTTTCAGTAAATGTTTGTTTAGTGAATTCCTTTGTATGCAGACATGTTATTGGACGGATTGGGTATTCAGTGCATACTAAGCCCCAGACGCAACACCCCCCCTGGCTGATTATTAGAAAAACGAATCTGGACTACAGTACACTACAGGGTGAAACACTACTGCTATGCAAACCCTAATAATTAAGAGCCAAACTGCGGCTATATAGCCAAAATACAGAGCACTTGAGATCCCAGAACTGAATGTAAGATACCTCCAGCTGCCAACAAAATTGTCATCCTTATTTCTTCTATTCTATAAGGGCTGGTGCACACCGAGCGGCTTTTTGGGCGTTTTCAGATCCGCTTGCGGCTGCGGATCTGCTTGGTCAATGTATCTCAATGGGGTGGTGCACACCAGAGCGGCAGGCGTTTTGCAGAAACGAAAAATGCCTGGGTGAGGCATTTTTTGGATTTCGGATGCGTTTCTGCCTCAATGTTAAATATAGGAAAAACGCAAACCGCTCTGAAAAACGGCACTTCAGAGCGGTTTTGCAGGCGTTTTTGTTACAGAAGCTGTTCAGTAACAGCTTTACTGTAACAATATATGAAATCTACTATACTGAAAACCGCAGCAGCAATCCGCAAAACGCTAGCAAAACGCCTCATAAAAATAAAAAAAAGCGTTTAAAAATCTGCTAGCATTTTGCGGATCTGCTAGCGGGTTTTGGTGTGCACCAGCCCTGAGTTCCTATACCTGTTCTAATGTGGTCTGGCTTACTGCCTTTCCTACTTGCACAGTGGCTGCATTATCTCTGTTATATGATCTAATCTTCTCTCCTCTGTAGGCTCTGTCGGGCTAAGGCACTCAGACTGGAATGTGCAGAGCTGCTTGTGATTGGCTAGAAGCTATACACACACTCTCCAGGCCCCCTGCAGGCTCTGTATGACTCTCACACTCTGCTTATGTGAGCCTATCACAAGCTGATTAGTTTGTTTGGAAACACTGCCTAAAACTGGCAATTACAAGCCAGGTTTGCAGCAGAGAGTGGCAGAAACAGCACAGAGGGGCCCAGGAGAACATAATGAATAGAATGGTATGCTTTTTATTGTAAGAATTTTAGAGTACAGATTCTCTTTAAGCATCACTGACACACTGCAACACAACGGAGTACTGTAAACAAATAGTAGATATTTGGCCGGCCAGGAATTATTGCATTACAGAAAAACAGCGGTGCACAAGCAACGATAGTAAATACATGGTAAATAAAATAACGTGTAGCTAATACTTTATATTTTAGCAATAGTGTAATATGTTACTGGAGACATCTATTTGAGTGGAGATATATTTCTAACATATGTTAAATATGTCATTATCTCTAAAATATCTACTGATGATGCTTGCTCCCTGCTGTTTCCCTGTTATGCTGATAACATTTCTCAATGTTCCTGCTTCTACTAAAGTGGGGCTGCATTGCCTATATCCGTTGCTATTACCTGCTCGAAACGATCATCATCTGTTAATTTGGGAGCAGAAGCACTGAGTTCCGAAGCAGTGTGTTCATTAGCCGATAACACCCCTACTCAGGCGAACAAGAGAAATTGCTGCCGGGAGACTTGGGCGCAGGATACAGCCGGTATATGGCTGATCCTGCTGCTGCACTAGTCCCGGCCGTTTTAAATACTATTCCCCCTCCAGGCCGCCATGGAAGGTGAGATTCGGCTTCCAGAAATTGCTGGAAGCCGAATTATTGTGTTTTATAAGTAACTTCAGCTCCGTCTTCTGACTGCGCCAAAGTTACTCCCTGTGCGCCCAAGTCTCCTGCGCTGGATTCACTGTGTTCACTACTCAGTGCTTCTGTGACTAAAGGTGCCCATACACTCGTCAGATTGGCAGCAGATAGATAAGAAATGCATCTGATGATCTATCTGATGCGTTTTTAGAACATTTTTTACCAGGATAGAATTCCAATAGATTTCAGTTTGAAATCTATTGAAATTCGATCTGATGGCATTTTTTTGCCATCAGATTTCCATTAAGGCCAATGCAAACTGATAAGCAATCTCATCAGATCGACCTAAATTTTCCATCCTGCCAGTTCGACAGAAATCCATCGAAATCGATCGAAATCGGCCATCGATCGGTCGATTGGCCAACCGATTTTCAATCGATCAATCGATTGATCGATCTGGATCGATCGGTCGGCCAGAAAATCGGCTCAGTGTATGGGCCCCTTAAGAGACTGTTCATGCGAGATTACATCCTTTCGGCACACAACTGATCTAAGCAAGCCAGTGTCCTTATCAGCCAGGGGTTCCTCTTCCCTGCAACAGCCGCAATTTAATTACAGCCTCAACTCAGATTGGTACAGCACAATTACACACTTGCCGTCGTGTGTGTGTATATGTATTTGTAAATGTGCAAGCACAAAGTCCACTGTATTTTTAATCAAAGAGGTCACAATCTTTATACAAGTTTTAAATATAACAATAATTGGTACTTGTAAGAAATTGAAGGCTACTATATACACTTTAACTTGTGAGTACTTTAAATGTACGAGTGCGTATATTAATTGGAAAAAACGCGCTATCTAATGGAATAATTCACTAGTGAATAGAGAGGATTGCAGTCATAGCCGGGAAATGACCAGTTGAGTTAACCAGTGGGGACCACCAGTGAGAAATTTCAACAGTAGGGGCAGCACGGTGGTGTAGTGGTTAGCGCTCTCGCCTTGCAGCGCTGGGTCCCCGGTTCAAATCCCGGCCAGGGCACTATCTGAAAGGAGTTTGTATGTTCTCCCTGTGTCTGTGTGGGTTTCCTCCGGGCACTCCGGTTTCCTCCCACATCCCAAAAACATACAGATAAGTTAATTGGCTTCTCCCTAAAATTGGCCCTAGACTATGATACATATACTACACAATATATAGACATAGGACTACGGTAGGGATTAGATTGGGAGCCCCTCTGAGGGACAGTTAGTGACAAGACAATATATATATATATATATATATACTCTGTACATCGCTGCGTAAGATGTCGGCGCTATATAAATACTAAATAATAATAATAATAACAGTATAATGAAAAGCCGAGAAAGAGAAGAGGAATGCAGTCATATCCATAAAATGCGGCAGCGGTATAATGATTAGCCATGGAAGAGATGTGGAATCGAGTCATAGCCGTAGTATGCACCCATTTTACATAGTATGCGCCGTGAAAGCATAGCAGATAACTACATAGGCGGAATAGCCGCGCCCTAATTAACTTGCGTTATTATCAACATGTCCATTATAGCACCCATTTGTAACACATTGAGTTACACTTACCATTCTTTTCATTATTATTATTATTGATTTTTAAAGCCCCAACATATTCCATGGCGCAGTACAAAGTAAGAAAAACGAACATGGGGTACATAATAATAGAAACAATGGTGGACACTGGTACAAAATACAGAATTGGTAATTACAGCGACAACTTTAACATGATGAGTAAAATCTATAACAGATTGCAAGATACAAAATGAATAACAATTACCAAGACACAGAATTAACCAATGAACCCCACAGGCTATTTTACCCTTACCGCCAAGAGCCATTTTCACCTGTCAGCGTTCCTCCCATTCATTGTACCCAGTTTACTGCGCAGGCGCAGAACTACTGCACCTGCGTAGTAAGGCGCGTACAACGTGGGCTTGATTGACAGCGGCAGATTCGCGCAGGTGCAGTAAGGACGACCTCGGGGTTGCCTCTGCACGGCGTGCGGACACTGGGATGGCGGCGGAGAGCGGAGTGGTCGACGTGGGACAGTCGCTGCAAGGGGCTGGAGAAAGCCCCAGGTGAGTAAAGCTCATTTTTTTATTTTTTGGATGATAACTCCTTTAATACTTGTTCCCAGAAATGACTTTATTTTCTATGCATTTTATAGGGAAAAACAAGGAAAACAATGAAAAAATACACTATTTCTCAAATTCCATCCCCTATAGGTTTCAAATAAACATTGCTACTATATATAAAAACCACACACTTTATTTGTCCATTTGTCCCGGCTATCACAACATCTAAATTATGTTCCTGGTACAATGTATGGCGACAATATATTATTTGGAAATAAAGGTGTATTTTTTTCTATTTTGTATTTTTTTGTACCCTATCAATAATTACAATGTCTTATTTGCTAAAATAACAGTAATATACCACCTCAGGCATTTTGTTTTTTTTACAAGTGTTTTATGTTGGTAACTATGGTGGAGGTGAGCTTAGAAAGGGTTAATAACTGTACAAAATGTATTGTTTAATGTATTTTTATTTTTATTTTACTTTTTGGCCTCAAGATGGTGCTACATACTTTCATGGTTTATCAGGAACTGTTTGATCTTTTTTTTTTTTTTAACTTTACTTTGTGTTTTCATTATTATAAATAAACATGGCTCCTGAGTGACTGTAAAAGCAGATTTTCAGATGAATATGTGTAAACATAAAAGAATGGCAATATTAGCTGCCAGGGTGGCACGGCCTTATTTTCGGTCTGCTTCCAGGAGGGGGAAATACAGGCGGACCAGAAATACGCCTCCAAACGGAGACGTACATAGGTCTGTTCGCTACAGTACTCAGCATGCACTTTCATGGCCTCAGAAGAAGCTAGGAGAACCCCTGCAAAATGGTTGTAGGACGGTGCACCCCTGGCGCCCACTGCTGGACCTCTCTTCCTCCCACAAGTGCCACCAGCAACGATAGGTAAACAATACTCATTTGTCATGCATCTCCGTTAAAGAGAAACTCCGACCAAGAATTGAACTTTATCCCAATCAGTAGCTGATACCCCCTTTTACATGAGAAATCTATTCCTTTTCACAAGCAGAGCATCAGGGGGCTCTGTATGGCTGATATTGTAGTGAAACCCCTCCCACAAAGAAATTCTGAGTACGTACTATTGGCAGTTTCCTGTCTGTGAACCCTGTTGCATTGTGGGAAATAGCTGTTTACAGCTGTTTCCAACTGCCAAAACAGCAAGCAGCAGCTACATCACTTGCCAGCAGTAAAATGTCACCATGTAATAAATGTCAGAATATAAATCAGGGATTTAAAATATTTTACAATGGACAAACACTGACTGAATCATTTATACATAATTATTGTAAATATAAAGCACTTTTTTTATTACATTATTTTCACTGGAGTTCCTCTTTAAGGCTTCTTTCACAGTGCGACGTTACAGTCGCACGTCAGAAAATATTCTAACGTGGACTAACGCACAGCAATAGAAAGTCTGTGCAACATTCACAGTGCACACATTGCGTTGTGTGTAACGTGTAGTGCTGCATGCTGTGCATTTAGCAATACATTTGCTGCGTTATGTGTGTTGCACGAGCTCAGTTTCGTTCCATCACTGTGCAACAAAAACGGCGCACCAAACGCAGGGCTAAATAACGTCCTTGTTATAGTCTTTCAATGCGTTGCATTAGGGGCACGTTATGCGACCTTAACGTCGCATCAAACGCAACGTCCCACTGTGAAAGAGGCCTAAAGGTTATCCTTATGCACTAGCACTTTATTTGTCACATGATGGTTATAAAAAACTCAGTAATGCCAGACTTCTATGTCTCCACCTATTCTTAGAAGGTAATCAGCTTTAGGAGAGGTTGGAATTCAAATTCTGAAACTTATTTAGACATTTTTTCTCATTCAGGGACAAAAAACAGTCACTAAGTGGCTTCTTCTCAGATCTTTTTCTATATGAAACCAGAGACAACCATGAAGGGAAGGACGGATTGAGTGCCGGGCGTGACCTTGCAGCACAACTGCTCCTGCTTTTGCAGAATGATAATTTATCAGAGACCTTTTCAAGGCCACAGTGGACGGGGTTGTTGAACGATTTACAGCTACTAAAAAACATGAACCTCAGTGAGTCACCAGCAGAAGATGACAGAGAGTCCTGCCAGCCCAAGACAAATGTTTTTTTCCTGAAGACACACAAGACCGCCAGCAGCACCATCATGAACATTCTCTTCCGCTATGGGGAGTTCCATAACCAAACTGTTGCCTTCCCAGCTCGCTCAACAAGTTTCATGTACCCAAACCTCTTCTCAGCCTCTCTTGTAGATGGATTTTCTGAAGGACTAAACAAAACGTTCAATATCATGTGTCACCATATGCGCTTCAGATTTACAGAGGTGAGAGAGAACATTTTCAGCATTAATCTCATATGTTTTTTTTTTTACTAAACTGATCTAAAATAGTAGCAATATTAGCATAGTTTAACTTTTTGTCTTTAGGCTTGTTTTACCTAAAGGGGCAAATTTGGGTGCCAGAGGCACTACAGAAGTTTGGGCGCCGCCATAGGAACCCCTGTTAAAAGCCGCAATCAGCGGCTATACACTGCGTTCAAATTATTAAGCAAATTATTATGCAAATTGTATAAATGTGTCGTAAACATTACAAATTTTAGTTTTTCAATTAAACTCATGGATGGAATTGTGTCTTAGGGCTCTTTTGATCACTGAAATCAATCTCGAACACATCTGATAACTAGTTTGCCAGGTGAGCCTGATTCAAGGAAAAACTACTAAAAAAGGTGTTCCATATTATTAAGCAGACCACTATTTTCAAGCAATATGAGAAAGAAAAATGATCTATCTCTGCTGCAGAAAAGTGTGAAATAGTTGAATGCTTTGGACAAGGTATTAAAAACCTTTATATTTCAGGAAAACCTAAATATGATCATTGTATTGTTAAAAGATTTGTGGCTGGCTCGGAGCACACAGGGGTTTGTGCAGATAAAAGTAAAATACAAAAGGGTTCTTTCAAACAAATACATCAGATTAAGAGAACAGCTGCTAAAATGCCATTACAAAACACACATATTTGAAGTTGCTGGTGCCTCCGGAGTTGCGCGAATATTCAAGTGCAGGATTCTCCAGAGGATTTCAGTGCATAAACTTTTATTCAACCACCACTAACCTACGCTCACAAGCAGAAACAACTGCAGTGGGCCCAGAACTACAAAAAACCCTAATTTTCAAACAGTCTTGTTTAGTGATAAGTGCCGTGCAACTCTTCATGGTCCAGATGGATGGAGTGGTGGATGGTTGGGTAATAGCCACCACCCTCCAACAAGGCTGCAATGTCAGCAAGGAGGTGGCTGAGTAATGTTTTGGGCTGGAATCATGGGAAGAGAGCTGTTTGGCCCCTTTAGGGTCCCTCAAGGTGTGAAAATGACCTCTAAAAAGTATGTGGAGATTTTTCAGCAGATTTACTGTCTGTTGGTTTTTCCGATCGTTTTTCCGTTCACTTCTATGAGAAACCGATCATAAAAACGATTGAAAATCAGATCTGACCTGTCGTAAATTATCCATCGAACCATCTATCTGCCCAAAAATCTAATGGTGCATTCCCAGCATAAGGGTGGGAGGCAGTTTACATCTCCACACAGCAGCTCTGGGAGGCTATTCTGATATCCTGCAAAGAAATTCAAGCAGAAACGCTACAAAAACTTACAAGTTCAATGGATGCAAGAATTACGAAGCTGCTATTAATTGTAACTTGACCCGTTAAGATGTTTTTGATTGACATAGCTTTTGATTTCAGTAAATATGAACTCCTAATGTTGAGAGTTCATAAAATGACCATTTTTAGCTCTTTACAAACCATAAAATGGCTTGTAATAATTTGGCGTAATACTTTGGAACAGTGCATTTTCTATTTTTTAGAAACATACCGTTATCATTAGGAGGTTTATTCAATAATATTTGAATTATACTCTAATGATAGATGTCTGAAAATGTATGCTGGCTACCACTTGCATTGACTATTTAGGACAATCAGGGAAAATAAATACAATTTGCATAATAATTTGGATCGTGGTGTAGAAGGACATGTGGGTGTCTCCCGAGAAAATAGCTCCTGCAGAAAAAAAAAGAGCGGCACAAATAGTTCCTACAAAAAATAGCTGACACAGGAAAAATTGAGGCACACAGGATGCAAATAGCAGTCAGTCGCCCCGTGGCACACTTATAAAAAATATCAGGTGCACTGGGTTTAATGTTAGGAGTAAGAGGGGGGTGGTTAGTGTTAGGTCTAGGTAGTGGCAGGTTAGTTTTAGGAGTATATTGGGAGTGGTTTGTGTTAGGCATAGATAGGGGATATTCTGTTGATATTCTATTATTATAGTGTTTAGAATGTTGGTGTTTTTTTACTGATATTCTACTATTGGGGATTGCAGAATATCAGTAGCATTACCCATATTCTAATATTGAGATTACCGGTGCCTGGGGGGTGGTGGAGTGGCAGGTTTTACTTACCTTCAGGGCTCGTTCACACTAGGGGCATTGTCGGCATTTTTTCAACTATGGGTGATTTTTAAAATCGCCCACAAAACGCTTGTGCAATGAATCTCTATGAGAAGGTTCATATCAGCGTGGTTCGTGCGCTGTGCGTTCAGCAAAATGGTCACTGCACCATTTTGGGGGCTTTTTTGTTACAATGGAAGGTATAGGAAAAGCCCTAAATGCTCACAAAACCGCTTTATGCAGCGATTGCGTTTGCATTTTTGTAGAATAAATACATTGGGCTTGATTCACAAAGTGGTGCTAACCTACTTAGCACGTCTAAAGTCTTTAGGTGCGCTAACCAGGGTGCTAAGTAGGTTAGCACCGGTTTTCTCAATCAGTTTGCGCGCTATTTACCGCGCGCAAAGTTTTACACGCGCAAAGTCCTATGCGCACGCTAAGTTTCATAGGCTTTAATGGGCACTTCGCGCGGAGCGCCCTGTGCAGTGCGTGCGTAAAGTTTTACGCGCATAAAGTTTTGCGTGCGTAAAGTTTTACGCGCGAAAAGCTCGTTTAGACGTGCTAAGGGGGTTTTCACAGGCGTGCTAACAGTTAGCACCGCTTTGTGAATCAAGCCCATTGTAATTATTTTTTTTGTGGGTCAAAGTGTTCACTTCCTGACTTGCGTCAGGGAGTGAATTATAAAGCCACCCTGAAAAAACGCGCCTAGAAAAGTGCTTTTACCAGAAACGCAGCGCGCATTGGAGCACCGGGAGGGGGGGAAAAAAGCACACAAAAACGCAAAACGCTTAAGGTGTGAATGAGGCCTAAGGGAACTGCTCCTTAGCCCTTTGTCTGCATGCACTCTGCCATCTTCTGAGGAGAAGATCCACAGGTGCTGCAGCTTCAAGCTCCATTGGTAGTGTCGTGCATCCTTGACCATCGCAATGCATTATAGGGGAGGTAGCCCTTAGATGTTAGTATATCTCCCAGCTGGGAGATATACTCACATCGATGGACTACATTTCCCAGCATGCATTGGGGCGGTTGGGGCTACATTTCCCAGCATGCATTGTGGCGGTCCGGGCACGCAACATCGCCATGGGAGATTGAGCCTATGGATCTGTACTGTTAAGTAGTGCTTGCCACCCCTCCCCCTTCCCCCAAGAGCTATTTCTATTTTGCTCTAACCAGGGGCGTAACAATAGACCCTGCAAGGGATGCCTCCGCAGGGTGGCCCGGAAGCCACAGGGGGCCCGTGGGGGGGAAAAGTTTGAGAGACTGACAGCTAAGGGCACGGAGAGAAAAAAACGTATTCTGCTCTCGCACCATTATTATATTGACTGCATGTGTCCAGCACACAGATAAGGACTCATACACACTCTGGAATTTGTACACTTTCCCTGCTCCCTAGGGTTCTCTCACTGCTGCAAAGATCTGATGACTGCATGTACAACCTAACAAAGAACCGAGTCACATTTTGAAAAAAAAGTTGTAGACTTTCCCCTTTTCACTCTGAAAGGATTCCTAGATTTTTATCACGCAGGCTAATGACCTTATGGCCTCTAATTACTTTTACAACACAGCAGAGTGGAGATTGATGTCTTGCTGTTGCTGCTTCATTGAGAGCTTGTTGTCTCATACTGAGTCCAAGATCCCGTAATAAGAGTGAATCAATCAGTGACATACTGAATGTTTTGCCAAAGTTTCAGTGAATACTATATGTTATGTTCAGCATGTCATTGTTGTTCCTCCATATAGCATGTGCTCTCATGTAGTAAAATAATACAGCTGTGTGTGTGTATGTATGTACTGGGATCAGAGCTGCAACGAGGGACTTGTCGGCTGCAAGGGGCTGGAGGAAGCCCCGGGTAAGTAGATCTGGGGTAGCATAGATTGCCTGACATTTCCTTTAATTCTAAGTGTTTTTATCTACATGGGGAAAACACATTGGTCCTGTTTTCCTGTGCAGAAAGCGAGGGGGGTGGTGGGCCCCATCCAAAGTTTTGCAGGGGGGCCCAGTGATGTCTGTCTAGTTACGCCCCTGGCTCTAACATCCATATTTTAATATTTTGTGCCAGACTTAAAAGATACCCGAAGTGACATGTGACATGATGAGATAGACATGTGTATGTACAGTGCCTAGCACACACATAACTATGCTGTGTTCCTTTTTTCTTTCTGTGTCTGAAAAAGTTAAATAGCAGGTATGTAAGTGGCTGACTCTGTCCTGACTCAGACAGGAAGTGACTACAGTGTGACCCTCACTTATAAGAAATTCCAACTATAAAACACTTTCCTAGCAGAAAATGGCTTCTGAGAGCAAGAAAGAGATAAAAAGGGGAATTTCTTATCAGTGAGGGTCACACTGTAGTCACTTCCTGTCTGAGTCAGGACTGAGTCAGCCACTTACATACCTGATATTTAACTCTTTCAGACAAAGAAAGAAAAAAAGGAACACAGCATAGTTATTTGTGTGCTAGGCACTGTACATACACATGTCTGTCTCATCATGTCACATGTCACTTCGGGTATCTGAGAGGGATATGGAGGCTGAAATATTTCTTTCCTTTTAAATAATGCACATTGCCTAGCTGTGCTGCTGATCCACTGCCTCTGATAATTTTAACCATAGACCCTGAACAAGCATACAGATCAAATATTTCTGACTAAAGTCTGACAGCCCCATGCTTGTTTCAGGAGTGTGATCCAGATACTATTACAGCCAAAGAGATCATCAGGATGCTAGGCAACTCATATTGTTTAAAGGGAAATAACTATGTTAGCCTTCATATCCCTCTCAGTTCAGGTGTCCTTTAACTGCATGCTTTTATATAACTAGATAAATGAAGGATGCCACCAGTAGCAGGCGGTAAAGCTGTAAAACAATCTTACAGTCCTAGTTGGACTGAGATGCGAGAAGGAAGCCTTCACTGCGAATGATGGTCCTTGTCAAGATAAGAAATATTGTATGCACTTCTGGAATCTTTTATGCTTGTAACATAGAAAAGGAAAGCAATGGTGATACTAGATAAATAGAATATTTTCTACAGTACATTACAGCAGGAAACCTTAAGTGAGAGCAATATGAAAGCTGACATATTTATGTCCTTTTAAACAATGTACCGTAACTTGCCTGGCTAGCTGATCCTCTGCCTCTATTTACTTTTTAGCCAGGCAGCCGGACAGTCAGGCAACTAGTATAAGGACAGGCAAAAAGGGGGCTGGACATTTGGCAGCCGCCATAGACTGTAATTTGAATTGCGCCTATAGCGGCGCTCAGAGGGTAATTTGGGTGGACGGAGCCCAAATTACAAAAAAAAAAACTGTGCAATCCAGCTGCCAGCAATACACGGCAGATGAACTGCATCTTACCCCTGAGTCCATAGTGGCCTGAAGGGGAATAATAATGCCGCTGGTAAATTTGCAATAGCAGGGTAAGACATTTTTCGGTAAGGTTAGGCACCCCCAGGGAGGTGGTTAAGGTTAGACACCCCCAGGGGGGTGGTTAAGGTTAGGCACCCCCAGGGGGGCAGTTAAAGTTAGGCACCCCCAGGGGGCAGTTAAGATTGGGGGTTGGTTAGGCACCCCCAGGGGGGCAGTTAAGGTTAGGCACCCCCCAGGAGGTGGTTAAGGTTAGGCACCACCGGGGGGGGGGGGTAATTAGGTTAGGCACCACCAGGGGGCGGTTAAGGTTAGGCACCACCAAGGGGGGATTAAGGTTAGGCACCCCCAGGGGCAGTTAAGGTTAGGCACCCCCAGGGGGCGGTTAAGGTTAGGCACCCCCAGGGGGCAGTTAAGGTTAGGCACCACCAGGGGGGATTAAGTTTAGGCACCCCCAAGGGGGCAGTTAAGGTTAGGCACCCCAGGGGGCGGTTAAGGTTAGGCACCACCGGGTGGGGGATGAAGGTTAGGCACCCCCAGGGGCCGGTTAAGGTTAGGCACCACCAGGGGGGATTAAGGTTGGGCACCCCCAGGGGGGCGGTTAAGGTTAGGCACCCCCAGGGACGGTTAAGGTTAGGCAACAATGGGGGAAGAAGAGGGGGGTTGGCGGGGACTCTGCGGGAGAGTAGGGAGAGGTTAGGTCATAGTGAAATATTGGCAAATATTACTAATACAGTATTTCACTATATCAAATACTGTCACGATTGTGGAACTTTCCCCGTGATCAGCGCACAACGTGTGCGCTGACACGGCGGAGATCCTCCACAAGCGTATAATTTGCAGGAACCCAGCAAAAGGTGCTACGCACCTGTAGAGGGAAATTCCTGTCGGCAGATGGCGCTGGGGAGTGCAGAGGAACCAATCCTCTATACCTCCACAAGTGCCAGACAGGAATTGTACGAAGCGCAGAATGCAATCGCAAGAGAGGCGATTGTGAATGAGATTGAGCAAAAGGGATAGGTTGTATGTGTGTGCGCCAATTCAGTCGCCACTCCGCGACCGCGCACACACACACAACAGCAGATACGAAATAGGAACGCGATCGCGAGAGGTGCGATCGCGAGACGTGACACAAGGCAGAACAGAATAGAATACAAGGGTAGCAAAGGCACAGCAAATACAATAAGGAGATACGGAAAATAACAACCGCTAGCTAACCGCGAACACCGCACTCATTCGCAACAGTGCACGCGGTTATGCGCGATCTCCACGTGATAAGCACAATAGAGACAAGCACGCCTAACTAACCATAAACAGACAAACATGAAACAGGGGACGCGAGCGCTTGCTTAACGGTTACCTCACCGAGCCTGTAGCAAGCGCAGCGGACAAGACAGACACACGAAAAACAAGAACTAGGCAGGAAGGATCCACCGCTCTTCCGCCAGAGCAAGTGTGATCCAAGCAGGAACATAGATCAGAAAGATCCACAGCCGCTAACGCTAGCGGCTAGTGCGATCTCAGCAAGACAGAACGATTCGCTATCAACCGCCGTTGGTGACAGCGCAATCGCGACCGACAAGACAGAACAGAAGGATCCCCAGCGCTCGCACAAAGTAGCTAGCGCGATCCCAGGAAACAGAACAGAAGAGATAGCTGGTAGCAACCGCTGCACCAGCTATACTCCAAGAACATAGATCAGAACCATTTCCTGTCAACCACCATAGGGACAGGACAATGGCAAACAGGCAAGACAAGACAGAACAGGCAATACAGATAATACAACCTGACTGGGCTAGAAGGGGAGCCAAAAGCAACCCCCAGGAATTAACTATACTAGATAGCAATGGCTGACACTCCAGCAGTGTCCATCAGGAACTGAGCAAGGAAGGGAAATGACCAGCAAAGCATTCTGGGAAACATAAAGCTCTTATAGTGCCAGTCATCAAAGAAGGCAGGTAGGGGATTTGCATAACGAATGTATGCAAATTCCCCAGCAAGAGAACAGAACAGAAACTTGCAATGAAAAGACAGGTCTCTGTTCCAGAGACCTGCAGCCCACAGACTAGAGGAATGGACAAACAGCTGTCTGCCTGTGCAGCCAGCTGAGCGGATCATCACAGTACCCCCCCTTCTAGGGATGGATTCCAGACATCCCTCAAGACTGGTAACATCACAAAACTCTAACTGAAGACTCATGAAGGTCAGGACAGCCCGACAAGGCCCAATTCCAGAGTCAGTCCATCCGAAACCGACCTCATCGGAAGCAGAAGCCACCGAAACATGCCCATCAGCACTACAAGTCTCAGCGTAACACCCATCAGGACTGTGGACACCAGAGAAGAAGCCATCGACACCCTCCAGACAATACCCACCACCTTCCAAGGAGCGTCCAAGAATACCAAACCTGCCACAATACCTGTTCGAAGTGTCCCTTACAACACCAAAGCCATTGCTGATCGTATTCAGGGCACCAAGCAAAACCTTTCCCGGAATCTCCCAGAACGCCTTGAAGCTCCGCAGAGATCCCAAGAAGCCAGAACGCTCACCAGGCTCACATGGAGAACCACCAAGAACCCCTATGGAACCTATGATCATTCCAGACTCAAAATTAGCAGGACACCCATCAAGATCAGGACTTTCAGGGACCACTTCTGGGCATGCAAGCAGGCAGGCTATATCAGAACATGTCTCCACTGAGGAAGCATCTGAGTACGCTGGTAACCGAGGCACACTTGGGCTTTCTGGGTCACAGAGCACATCGGGGTACACTAGTACAGGAGAAACCTCAGGACATGTCGGGGAACTGCCAACCTCAGAGTCCGACACGACAAGACCAAAACCAGTACCGGGCAGAAAATCATCACGAGTAAAGGTCACAGGTACTGGTCTTTCAAAAGAAGACTCAAATTCAGAATTTTCTGTAACTGTAATATCATCATTGACTACACATGAATGAAGCTCCACAAGAGCTGCAAAAGTAGTCAGCAAGGCAGCAATGCCTACTGAAGTGGGCAACACCTCAGAAGGACCTGGGGGGCAGGAGACATCTCCTTCAAGTTCTGCACCCTTTGGGAGGAACTCGGAGACCTTCAGATCATCAAACAAGACCTCAGGAACATCATTTTTCAAGTTGTCTAAGAAGGATTCTGTACTATCCATGTTACAGGGCAAAACTGGAACTTTACTTTGAGAACAGGGCAGATGTCCCAGGGAAGGTTCCACCATAAACTGAGACTGAATTTCATCATCATAAGTGGAACGTACAGGAATATTCACTGGACCACACACTGACTCCCTAACTTTAATCTCGCTGCACCCAGAACTCTGCGTAGTAATCAAACTAGCTTGCAACTCCAAAACTGCAGAAAGACAGGTAAAAATAGCAGCAATACCTAGACGAGCCTCTAGGGGCAGGGCAGGAGATATTGTACAAGCCAATATTGACTCATCCAGTGTACTGGGTGGAGAGTCAATACTTTCTTCAGAATCAGACTCGCAAATGTCAATGCAAGTGGACATCATGCCTTCATTCATGGTACAGGGCAGGTTCAGAGAAAGCTTCTCTGGACAAGGCAAAGAAGCTTCAGCATCAGATTCGCAAAACCGAAGCGCTGTCTCACTCTTAGATTCGGCTAACAAGGTCGAATCCGAGGAGTCAGAACGCAAAATTTGCGGATCCACGATCGCTTTAGGTTGCGAAACTGACGCTTCCATATCGCAAACCTCCGCGATCTGCGGAGCAGACTGCAAGGCATCTAGGACAGAAACACTGGAGCAACTGTCATCAGGCAACAGGCCTGCACAGGTGCGAACAGAATAAGACATAGATTCATTTGCAAAAGAAGTGGCGACAACAACAGGAGAAACATTATTAGACACATCAATAATTTTATTAAAGTTGGATAACTTAGGAATTTTCCCCATGGCAGGCTCACAAACGGACGATCTTAGAGATCCTGAGGGAAAAAATCTGTCTTCCTTAGACACAGGACCACACAGACCTTTTGCAGCCATACGTGCGGTGGCGACATCAGACCGCACTGGTTCAACTTCCACACAAGCAACTGCTCTGAACGACTTGCACTCAGACTTCAAACACTCAGTTGCTTTGGGAAAGGGAATGCATTCAAAACTCACTTTCTTTAAATCCAGAGGATTGGAACAATCGTCCGCTGACAATGTGTTTTTAGCAGATTGAAGCGCATGTAGTTCATCCAAAATCATTCTCCACACGTCAAACAGCGGAGTCACAAAGTCAGAGATACATTCACCAGTCTTGATTAAAGTGCACGCAGACTCAATGCACGCATACAAAACTGCTTCGTTTTTAGAACGGTATTGATTGCAAAACGATCTCCAATCACATTCCAATTCATAGACCAGAAGCTCGATCTCCCATTTCTCAAACGGGGGCTCCCATGCACACTTAACAAAGGATGAACAATCATAGTGCGCACAGTCTACAGATGGAACTGGAGCAGGAACAGAACGGGAATCTTTTACCTCTTTATTGGGATCAATTAATTGGTGTGTGTGTAATTCATCCAAAATGATCTGCCACACATACATCACCAGATCCACAACACACTTGTCACATTCATCAGAATCAATCAAAAGGCACACAGAGTCAAGACAATCGTTCAGGACATCCGCGCTTTTTGCGATGTAAAAATCGCAAAAGGCTTTCCAATCCAAATCAAATTCCTCCACCAAGGCCCCGATTTCCCATGAGGCTAATGGCGGTTCGAACAACCCAGTATCTAAATAATCTCCATATGGGTGGGGTTCAGGAACGAGTACAGATTTTTTGACTGCTTTAATATAGTGTGCGATCCTACCTATAGCAGGATCCACATAAACTTTGGATTGGGGCAAAAAACCTGGAAACTGATCAGCAGATGCATTATAAACATCATTATCATCATGCATGGTTTTGCCCATTTCAGACTTGACAGAAATAACCTCTCTATCTGTGGTTGCCATGGGCAACGGATCTTTCCGCTGGGAAGCCTTCCTAGATCTTTTACGTTTAGACTTAGAGGCTTTGGATGGCTGCTTTATGGATGAAAGAGTAGATGGAACAGCTGATTGAGCTGCTGACAACAACTCATTAAGGGGGTATGGTAATTGAGGTAATCTCAGCCAATTGTGAATTAAAAAGGCCAAGAATTCCAGGGGTCTTTGACTCAGGGTGGTATGATCTAACACATCATAACCCCACATTGACATTTCGCCCCCCAACAGAATGTAGACCATTTGGGGGGCCCAGGTAGACACTGGGGTGCATTGGAATTCAGGGTTCGCTAACAGTTTCGTACACTCAGACAAAAATTCGTCTGCTGATTCAGGTTCAAGTTTTTTAAATCTCTTAAAGGTACAAGAGCCATATTCGACAAAATCGTACAAATCGGAAATTCCGTCTACACTGGGGTTTTGGGTTTGGCTGGTCATTCTGTCATGATTGTGGAACTTTCCCCGTGATCAGCGCACAACGTGTGCGCTGACACGGCGGAGATCCTCCACAAGCGTATAATTTGCAGGAACCCAGCAAAAGGTGCTACGCACCTGTAGAGGGAAATTCCTGTCGGCCGATGGCGCTGGGGAGTGCAGAGGAACCAATCCTCTATACCTCCACAAGTGCCAGACAGGAATTGTATGAAGCGCAGAATGCAATCGCAAGAGAGGCGATTGTGAATGAGATTGAGCAAAAGGGATAGGTTGTATGTGTGTGCGCCAATCCAGTCGCCACTCCGCGACCGCGCACACACACACAACAGCAGATACGAAATAGGAACGCGATCGCGAGAGGTGCGATCGCGAGACGTGACACAAGGCAGAACAGAATAGAATACAAGGGTAGCAAAGGCACAGCAAATACAATAAGGAGATACGGAAAATAACAACCGCTAGCTAACCGCGAACACCGCACTCATTCGCAACAGTGCACGCGGTTATGCGCGATCTCCACGTGATAAGCACAATAGAGACAAGCACGCCTAACTAACCATAAACAGACAAACATGAAACAGGGGACGCGAGCGCTTGCTTAACGGTTACCTCACCGAGCCTGTAGCAAGCGCAGCGGACAAGACAGACACACGAAAAACAAGAACTAGGCAGGAAGGATCCACCGCTCTTCCGCCAGAGCAAGTGTGATCCAAGCAGGAACATAGATCAGAAAGATCCACAGCCGCTAACGCTAGCGGCTAGTGCGATCTCAGCAAGACAGAACGATTCGCTATCAACCGCCGTTGGTGACAGCGCAATCGCGACCGACAAGACAGAACAGAAGGATCCCCAGCGCTCGCACAAAGTAGCTAGCGCGATCCCAGGAAACAGAACAGAAGGATCCCCAGCGCTAGCACAAAGTAGCTAGCGCGATCCCAGGAAACAGAACAGAAGAGATAGCTGGTAGCAACCGCTGCACCAGCTATACTCCAAGAACATAGATCAGAACCATTTCCTGTCAACCACCATAGGGACAGGACAATGGCAAACAGGCAAGACAAGACAGAACAGGCAATACAGATAATACAACCTGACTGGGCTAGAAGGGGAGCCAAAAGCAACCCCCAGGAATTAACTATACTAGATAGCAATGGCTGACACTCCAGCAGTGTCCATCAGGAACTGAGCAAGGAAGGGAAATGACCAGCAAAGCATTCTGGGAAACATAAAGCTCTTATAGTGCCAGTCATCAAAGAAGGCAGGTAGGGGATTTGCATAACGAATGTATGCAAATTCCCCAGCAAGAGAACAGAACAGAAACTTGCAATGAAAAGACAGGTCTCTGTTCCAGAGACCTGCAGCCCACAGACTAGAGCAGCCGTGCCCAACCTACGGCCCGCGGGCCATTTGTGGCCCGCGAAGCCAGTTTCTGTGGCCCGCGCGGTGTCTGCCTGCGGAGGGGGAGAGGATCGGGTGGTATTGCGTAGTATGGCACTCGGCGGGACGCGCATACACCAGCATGTGCTTGTATTCAGCACCGGGTAGTGCTGGGAGAGTCAGAAAGCCTCGCTCATTGGTTACTGCAGGAACCTTCCTCCAATAGGAATCAGCCTAGTTCCTATTGGAGGAAGGTTCCTGCAGTAACCAATGAGCGAGGCTTTCTAACTATCCCAGCACTACCCGGGGCTGAATACAAGCACACGCTGGTGTATGCGCGTCCCGCGAGTGGCATACTACGCAATACCACCCGATCCTCTCCTCCTCCGCAGGCAGACATCGTGGGCAGACAATGGGACACGCTGTGTCAGCCCCACACAGAGCCGACAGCCCCCTCAGCCCCACACAGAGCCGGCAGCCCCCTCAGCCCCACACAGAGCTGGCAGCCCCCTCAGCCCCACACAGAGCTGGCAGCCCCCTCAGCCCCACACAGAGCTGGCAGCCCCCTCAGCCCCACACAGAGCTGGCAGCCCCCTCAGCCCCTCACAGAGCTGGCAGCCCCCTCAGCCCCACACAGAGCTGGCAGCCCCCTCAGCCCCACACAGAGCTGGCAGCCCCCTCAGCCCCACACAGAGCTGGCATCCCCCTCAGCCCCACACAGAGCTGGCAGCCCCCTCAGCCCCACACAGAGCTGGCATCCCCCTCAGCCCCACACAGAGCTGGCAGCCCCCTCAGCCCCACACAGAGCTGGCAGCCCCCTCAGCCCCACACAGAGCTGGCAGCCCCCTCAGCCCCACACAGAGCTGGCAGCCCCCTCAGCCCCACACAGAGCTGACAGCCCCCTCAGCCCCACACAGAGCTGGCAGCCCCCTCAGCCCCACACAGAGCTGGAGCCCCCTCAGCCCCACACAGAGCTGGCAGCCCCCTCAGCCCCACACAGAGCTGGCAGCCCCCTCAGCCCCACACAGAGCTGGCAGCCCCCTCAGCCCCACACAGAGCTGGCAGCCCCCTCAGCCCCACACAGAGCTGGCAGCCCCCTCAGCCCCACACAGAGCTGGCAGCCCCCTCAGCCCCACACAGAGCTGGCAGCCCCCTCAGCCCCACACAGAGCTGGCAGCCCCCTCAGCCCCACACAGAGCTGACAGCCCCCTCAGCCCCACACTGGCAGCCCCCTCAGCCCCACACAGAGCTGGCAGCCCCCTCAGCCCCACACAGAGCTGGCAGCCCCCTCAGCCCCACACAGAGCTGGCAGCCCCCTCAGCCCCACACAGAGCTGGCAGCCCCCTCAGCCCCACACAGAGCTGGCAGCCCCCTCAGCCCCACACAGAGCTGGAGCCCCCTCAGCCCCACACAGAGCTGGCAGCCCCCTCAGCCCCACACAGAGCTGGCAGCCCCCTCAGCCCCACACAGAGCTGGCAGCCCCCTCAGCCCCACACAGAGCTGGCAGCCCCCTCAGCCCCACACAGAGCTGGCAGCCCCCTCAGCCCCACACAGAGCTGACAGCCCCCTCAGCCCCACACAGAGCTGGCAGCCCCCTCAGCCCCACACAGAGCTGGCAGCCCCCTCAGCCCCACACAGAGCTGGCAGCCCTCTCAGCCCCACACAGAGCTGGCAGCCCCCTCAGCCCCACACAGAGCTGGCAGCCCCCTCAGCCCCACACAGAGCTGGCAGCCCCCTCAGCCCCACACAGAGCTGGCAGCCCCCTCAGCCCCACACAGAGCTGGCAGCCCCCTCAGCCCCACACAGAGCTGACAGCCCCCTCAGCCCCACACAGAGCTGACAGCCTCCTCAGCCCCACACAGAGCTGACAGCCTTCTCAGCCCCACACAGAGCTGACAGCCTTCTCAGCCCCACACAGAGCTGACAGCCTTCTCAGCCCCACACAGAGCTGACGGTCTTCTCATCCCCACACAGAGCTGACAGCCTCCTCAGCCCCACACAGAGCTGACAGCCTCCTCAGCCCCACACAGAGCTGACAGCCTCCTCAGCCAGCACACTACAGGCCACTCTGATACCATTGCTGCATTAATCTGCCCTGTGCATACACCCAAACAGCCACAAACTTCTCATTAAGAAAATGTGCTTCAAATGGTGAGTACAACAATTCTTATATTGTCGTTTTTTTTCCATTTTCAACACCATGTTAACTGTTACTAGAAAAACGTTAAACGTTTTACATCGAAATTTTGTATGCATGTGTTCCGGCCCTCGAGATTTTTCTTGATTTGAAGTTCGGCCCTCGGGCCAAAAAAGGTTGAGCACCACTGGACTAGAGGAATGGACAAACAGCTGTCTGCCTGTGCAGCCAGCTGAGCGGATCATCACAAATACGTAGTAGAATATTATATTATATATTCGGTAAATTTACCGAAATTCTACTACCACTGTTTCCTGCTGTGTTTTTTCGGGTTTATGCTGCACCCAAATTATCATGCGGCGCTTTCAAATGTACGACATATGGAAGAGTAGTGAGTCTGTTCTAAAGCCACTGTACTATGTATAAAAGTATAGTGAAATTACTATGCACACATTTCTTTGTGTGAGATGTATTAATTAATGTTACATGATTTTTGACAGGTTGAAACAGTGATGCCAGATGACACATTTTACTTCACTATCCTGAGGAACCCAACCTCACATATGGAATCAACCTTCTCCTACTATAAGGGTGCTACACCGTTCAGACAATTTAAAACTCTGGAACAGTTTCTTAGCAATGCCTCTGCCTACTATGACAGGAACATGAGAAGTGGCTTCTATGCTAAGAACTTCATGACCTTTGACCTGGGGTTTGAAAATAATGGACGTGACACCACAAAAAACTTGCAAATAAGGTTGCGGGTTATAGAAGAAATATTTGATCTGGTGCTGATTACAGAATACTTCGATGAGTCTCTTATTTTATTGAAAGAAGCTCTCTGTTGGTCATTTGATGATGTCTTGTCCATTCCACTGAACAGTAGAAGTAACAGCACCAAGAAAGACCTCTCTTTAGAGATCCAAAAGAAGATACAAACTTGGAATAATTTGGACTGGCCGATATATTCTTATTTCAACAACTCATTCTGGAAGCGTGTAGAGAAGTTTGGGTGGGAAAGAATGAAACGTGAGGTTAATACACTACTATTGAAAAGGGCCGAGGTCACAGAAAAGTGTCTTCAAGGTGAAGTTGATCCACAAAAGCTAAAGGACAAGTCATTGATGCCATATCAGTCTGGATCAGCAAGGATCCTTGGATATAACCTGAAACCTGATCTTCCTGCAGAATATAAGCTCTTGTGCCAAAGACTTGTCACTCCAGAGCTCCAGTACAGTGCCCTCTTGCATCATATGCAGAAATCCAGCCAAGCTGGTACTGACATTACAGAACCACCTAAAAACCTGACTAAACCACCTATAAAGCCAGCAAAACCACCAGCAAGACTCAAAAGGGCAAAGAAGCACTAGCATACAAGAGGGGTGCCTAAATGGATTTATTACCTACATAGTTCTCAGCTATCTGTCGTTTCTAGAGATGGTCTTTTGTAGAACAAAACCTATGTGTCCCTTCTTCAATTTGGTTGTCTGCCTCTTAGATCTGAATTACAGACTAATATAAATAAATACAGTGGTGTGAAAAACTATTTGCCCCCTTCCTGATTTCTTATTCTTTTGCATGTTTGTCACACTTCAATGTTTCTGCTCATCAAAAACCGTTAACTATTAGTCAAAGATAGCATAATTGAACACAAAATGCAGTTTTAAATGATGTTTTTTATTATTTAGTGAGAAAAAAACCTCAAAACCTACATGGCCCTGTGTGAAAAAGAAATTGCCCCCTGAACCGAATAACTGGTTGGGCCACCCTTAGCAGCAATAACTGCAATCAAGCATTTGCGATAACTTGCAACAAGTCTATTACAGCGCTCTGGAGGAATTTTGGCCCACTCATCTTTGCAGAATTGTTGTAATTCAGCTTTATTTGAGGGTTCTCTAGCATGAACCGCCTTTTTAAGGCCATGCCACAACATCTCAATAGGATTCAGGTCAGGACTTTGACTAGGCCTCTCCAAAGTCTTCATTTTGTTTTTCTTCAGCCATTCAGAGGTGAATTTGCTGGTGTGTTTTGGGTCATTGTCTTGCTGCAGCACCCAAGATCGCTTCAGCTTGAGTTGACGAACAGATGGCCGGACATTCTCCTTCAGGATTTTTTGGCAGACAGTAGAATTCATGGTTCCATTTATCACAGCATGCCTTCCAGGTCCTGAAGCAGCAAAACAACCCCAGACCATCACACAACCACCACCATATTTTACTGTTGGTATGATGTTCTTCTGCTGAAATGCTGTGTTATTTCTACGCCAGATGTAACGAGACACGCACCTTCCAAAAAGTTCACCTTTTGTCTCGTCGGTCCACAAGGTATTTTCCCCAAAGTCTTGGCAATCATTGAGATGTTTTTTTAGCAAAATTGAGACGAGCCTTAATGTTCTTTTTGCTTAAAAGTGGTTTGCGCCTTGGATATCTTCCATGCAGGCCGTTTTTGCCCAGTCTCTTTCTTATGGTGGAGTCGTGAACACTGATCTTAATTGAGGAAAGTGAGGCCTGCAGTTCTTTAGATGTTGTCCTGGGGTCTTTTGTGGCCTCTCGGATGAGTTTTCTCTGCGCTCTTGGGGTAATTTTGGTCGGCCGGCCACTCCTGGGAAGGTTCATCACTGTTCCATGTGTTTGCCATTTGTGGATAATGGCTCTCACTGTGGTTCGCTGGAGTCCCAAAGCTTTAGAAATGGCTTTATAACCTTTACCAGACTGCTAGATTTCAATTACAGTACTTTTGTTCTCATTTGCTCCTGAATTTCTTTGGATCTTGGCATGATGTCTAGCTTTTGAGGTGCTTTTGGTCTACTTCTCTGTGTCAGATAGCTCCTATTTAAGTGATTTCTTGATTGAAACAGGTGTGGCAGTAATCAGGCCTGGGGGTGACTACAGAAATTGAACTCAGGTGTAATAAACCACCTTTAAGTTATTTTTTAACAAGGGGGGGCAATCACTTTTTCACACAGGGCCATGTAGATTTGGCGTTTTTTTTCCTCACTAAATAATAAAAACCATCATTTAAAACTGCATTTTGTGTTCAATTAGGTTATCTTTGACTAATAGTTAATGGTTTTTGATGAGCAGAAACATTCAAGTGTGACAAACATGCAAAAGAATAAGAAATCAGGAAGGGGGCAAATAGTTTTTCACACCACTGTATATTTACGGTAACTAATTATATGCTGCCTTAAAATGTTTGACGTGCTAATGTTCACATTAAAAAATTATACAGCTCAACCTCCATCTCCTCTGCTGGACCTGGAACTGGTTACTCCAAACCAATTAAATAAATCCAAATGAAGGATCTGCACAAAACCTAAGATGTATAAAATGTTATTGCATTGCAGCACACAGTACAGAAAAGGCTTACGCATACTGGACCCTTAAAGAGACACTGAAGTGAAAAAAAAATTATGATATAATGATTTATATTTGTAGTACAGCTAAGAAATAAAACATTAGGAGCAGAGACATAAGTCTAATATTGTTTCCAGTACAGGAAGAGTTAAGAAACTCCAGTTGTTATCTATGCAAAAAAGCCATTGAGCTCCACGACTTTCAAAGTCGCAGAGAGTTCTGTCTTCTGAAGCTTGTGATCTCAACTGTCAGGCATTGTATTGTGTTTTCTTCTGCACAAGACAGGTCAAAAGTTCACTGGACTGCTCTGTAAAATCATTTAGACTGCTGAGTAGTGTGTAAACTGCAAATATTAGAGAATTATGCAATGTTATAAAGAACACTATATAACTGAAAATAAAAATATGAAAATATTTTCTTTGTTACTAATGTTCTAGTAATTATCCGTACTACACAACCATTTCATTATATCATACATTTTTTTTTCCGCTTCGGTGTCTCTTTAACCCTCTGGGCGATACAATAAGATCGCCCAGGAGGGGGCGCAGCACTTTTTTTTTTAATTTTTTAGTTTTTAAATCATGTAGCGAGCCCTGGGCTCGCTACATGATAGCCGCTGCCCAGCGGCATCCCCCCACCCACTCCGATCGCCTTCGGCGATCAGAGTAAGCAGGAAATCCCGTCCAGAACGGGATTTCCTGCTGGGCTTCCCCGGTCGCCATGGCGACCGGGCGGGATGACGGCACCGACGTCATGGACGTCGTGATGTCAGAGGGAGTCCCGATCCACCCCTCAGCGCTGCCTGGCACTGACTGGCCAGGCTGTGCAAGGGGTCGGGAGGGGGGGGGCTGCGCGGCACGGCGGCGAGTGGCGGATCGGCGGCGAGCGGAAGTTACACGCAGCTAGCAAAGTGCTAGCTGCGTGTAACAAAAAAAATTATGCAAATCGGCCCACCAGGGCCTGAGAACTCCTCCTGCGCGACATACCCCGAGCTCAGCTCGGGATTATCGCTCAGGAGGTTAAGGCAAACCTGTCTGTGTGTGTGTATGTGTAGTAGAGCTAAGAAATCGAACATTAGTAGCAAAGAAAAGAGTCTCATATTGTTTTCCAGTACAGGAAGAGTTAAGAAACTTCAGTTGTTATCTATCTATGCAAAAGAGCTTCTCTGAGTCCTTTTACCCAACTTGGGTCCAAGACAGTCTTGTTTCCTGAAGCACTTATCTAAACCTGTCTCTTGGCTGGTGCACACTACAAGAGCTTTTTTAAACACTTTGTGATTTTAAAAGCACTTGCTAATGTTATCCTATGTGTATGTTCACACTGGAGCGATGTGATTTTGTAAAAATCCCCTATAGAGTTGCATTAGCAAGAGCTTTTAAAAAATATAGCTCTAGCTTTTAAAAAACTCTTGTAGTGTGCACCAGCCCTCTCACTGTTTCTAGTTTGTTTAAAGTGGTATGAAACCCAGCATTTCTTCTTTGCTCTAAAAGATTATTTACAGCAAATAATGTACTACTACATTTTTTTCTTTAGCAGAACAGCATTCAAAAAGTTAAACACAGGACTTACTTTTTCAATAGAAAGCTCCCTGCAGTGAGATTTGAATCTGAAGGTATGATAACATTATCTTGTGTTTACTTAACCACTTCAGCCTTCAGTCATTTTCATTTTATGCATCTAAGCAAAGTTCACCTCCCATTCATTAGTCTATAACTTTATCACTACTTATCACAATGAACTGATCTATATCTTGTTTTTTCTGCCACCAATTAGGCTTTCTTTGGGTGGTACATTTTGCTAAGAGCTACTTTACAGTAAATGCATTTTAACAGGAAGAATAAGAAAAAAAAATGAAAAAATTCATTTCTCAGTTTTCAGCCATTATTGTTTTAAAATAATACATGCCTCCATAATTAAAACCCATGTATTGTATTTGCCTAATAGTCCTGGGTATTATACTGTTTAAATGATGTCCCTATCACAATGTATGGTGACAATATTTAATTTGGAAATAAAAGTGCATTTTTCCATTTTACATCCATCACTATTTACAAGCTTATAATAAAAAAAAAAATAGAAATATTTCATCTTTACATGAATATTTAAAAAGTTTAGACCCTACGGTACATATTTACGTGCTTTTTTTATTGCAATGTTTTTTTTTGTTTTTTTTTTTGTATTATTAAACATTTTATTAAGGTATTTTTAGGAGGGTGGGGTGTAAATAGTAATTTTTTTTATGTAAATGTGTATTTTTATTTATTTTTTTTACATGTGGATGTAGTTTCACTTTTTGGCCACAACATTGAGTTTGTTTACATGATGTCACTCTAAGCGTAACATGTACGCTTAGGGGGGACGTAGGAGGCAGAAAAAGTGAGGCTTCTGAGAGAAGCAGTGGCCTTTTCTGCCGGGGAGAGGAATCAGTGATCGGGCACCATGGCCCGATTCATTGATTCCTGGGCTAACTATCCGCGGCCAGGAGCGCGCGTGCGCGATCGGCCGCGGGAGCGCACATGGCCTTCTGGACGTAGCCTCTACGTCTAGAAGGCTGAAATGGTTTATTGTAGCAAGAGAAGAATGTAAACATTCCCTGCTAGTGCAGAAACTCCTTCTAATGTGTGCAGATCAGACACAGTGTAGAAAAAAATCACTGGGTACATTACAAATATAAATACTGTAGCTATTAATAAAATGCACTGGTAGCTTTCAGAGGAAAACTGTACTTTGGGAACTTGTAATTTCTAAATGAATAATAATACTTGTGCACAAAAGCAAATATGATAACTGTATGGGTTATAAAAAGTAGGAAAACACGTTTTTATTGAATATTATGTCAAAGTTGAATACCGCTTCAAGGTTTTACTGCAGGAAAGTTCAAAAAGTCATTAGCTCTGCTCCGTTTTATACTATAAAATACAGAGTGTGGTCTGTAAACTGCAAATATGACAGAATGATGTAACGTTTAAAAAAAAAAAGCTATATAAATGAAAATAAAAATGTGAGACTCTTTTCTTTGCTACAAATGTTCTATTCCTTATCCGTATTACACATACAATTTATTATATCGTAAGGGGTTTTTTTTTCGCTTCAGGTTTGCTGTAATCGTAGCCATAGTATTGATGAAATGCTGCAATAAAGACTGGTGTGACCCGAAAGTGAATAATGTATATGCCTTTTACTCCTGAATATCACGGTTTGTGTAACTGAAAGCACAATGGAGAGTTGTTGTGATAATATCTGATCCTCTTCCTCATCTTAGCGCTCATTTCCACTAGGATGTTTTTTTCTGTTTTGGAAAATGCATGCATTTTGCGGTTCCCAACGTTATTCCTTTGCCTTTATAAGCCCAACGTAGTGCCCCCTCTGCCACATACTCCATTACTGTTCTCTGTTGCTGGCACACAGGCCTCAATTCACAAACCAGTTTAGATCTACCTAATGTTCAGTAAAATACTGCATTCAGTAGTGTAAATGTTGAATACACGTTGAGTTGCCAAACGTTTTACCAAATGTTTTAGGCTTGGTCGAAAAATATTTGGTAATTCTGACATGAGTGTCTCATGTTGCCCGTCAGGACCTAACCAATATGTACAAATAAATGGTCTTATAAACCGCTTATCCTGTGTAAAATAAGCCTTAATATATGCTACTACAGTAAAAACATAGGTGAAAAAAGTGGTAACAGTAAAAAAAGGGCGCAGGAGGCTAGTGGACAAATCGGGCGCCGCCATTCACTCCCATAATATATATCGTTTACTGGGCGCCGAACAATGAAAAAAGGGCGCCCGAGAATAATAACGTTTTCCAATGGCGCCCGGAGATTTTTAATGTTTTATAACTGCTTGTGATGATTTACGTTTCCTATTTCAATAAAACATTATTTTAAATGTTATCCCTTACTGTTTGTAAAACATTATTATTCACAAAATAAAGCGATCAGTACGTAACGTAAATTGTAATATATTTTATACCTTACTGTTTCTAAAACATTATTCTACACACAATACAGTGATCACTAAGGAGGGTCTTAGGTTTAGGCACCACCAGGGGGGTCTTAGGTTTAGGCACCATCAGGGGAGTCTTAGGTTCAGGCACCACCAGGGGGGTCTTAGGTTTAGGCACCACCAGGGGGGTCTTAGGTTCAGGCACCACCAGGGGGGGTCTTAGGTTTAGGCACCACCAGGGGGGTCTTAGGTTTAGGCACCACCAGGGGGGTCTTAGGTTTAGGCACCACCAGGGGGGTCTTAGGTTTAGGCACCAATACAGGGGTCTAGGGGTTAGGGGTAGGTACAGGGAGGGTTACTTACAAATTTTTTTTTAAACGTTATTATACATTTCACTTTTTAAACGGAACATTAACGTTTTCACAATTGCCGATTTCATGCACATTATTTAATGATTTAGGGCCCTTTTCCACCAGCGCAAACCGCTGAATCGCAAAAACGCAAACCGCTAGCGATTTTACAATCGCTACGGTTTGCTTTTTAACATGGGAATCGCGGTAGGTCATTTCCACTACCGCGATTCGTTTTTGCGGGGAACGCGAACGCGCGGCGGAGCGATAATTGCCGCGATTTTGCTATGCAGTGCATAGCATAGCAAAATCGCGGCCGCGAACGTCGGGGAATCGCCGGTAATTGCGATTCAGCAATCGCTAGCGTTCAGCGCGAACGCTAGCGACTGCTAGTGGAAATGGGCCCTTATAACTTTATAAAACATTATTTTTAAACGAAATATAGTATATTATATTTTTATCCATGTTTATCGTTTAAAACCCCACGCCCTTTTTTCCTAGTGCCCCTTTTTAACGTACGCGAAAAAAGTATTTCGACTAGTTGCGAAACCACATAGGACATGTTAGTCGGTCAGTAACAGGTGTGCCCCCGCTAGGTATGAGATGGGGTTTGTTCGATTTCTACGGCCCAATGGGGGTTTTCTTGGGGTGATGGCATGTGGGGGCACACGGGTGGGTGTGTGCAGTGCCTTGGGCATAGGCCCGGGTGCGTGTGCGCACGCACACGTGTGCCTGAATACAGATATGACCCACTACTGGTGGATTTTTGATTTCCTGATATACTATTTCCCCCTTGGTGTAACCAAATTTCCCACTCCCTATTGGATGCTTGTATGGAATTTATGCAGTTCTCTTACTATATGTGTAATATGTTTATGTGAGGTCTTTTTGGAGGGGTTTGTTCTATGTGAGGCCCATGGGTGCTACATGCAGTAGGGTGCTGTCTTACGATTAAATTTTGCAATAATACATTAATCTTTATTCAAACCATATCATAACCACTATATTTGTAAATTTTAATATTGATTTTAATATTAATTTTAAGTTTATACCTATAAAAGTATGCATAGTAAACCTTGATGAGTGTACTCTGCTCCTATATTAGGAGATATACACCCTGGGTCGCCTTATCAGGTGACTTAAGGTAATGACATCCCTGCCCATGTTAAGCCTATTGGCTGATAGGAATTGTGCATTGAGTATTTAAAGAGACTCCGTAACAAAAATTGCATCCTGTTTTTTATCATCCTACAAGTTCTAAAAGCTATTCTAATGTGTTCTGGCTTACTGCAGCACGTTCTACTATCACCATCTCTGTAATAAATCAACTTATCTCTCTCTTGTCAGACTTGTCAGCCTGTGTCTGGAAGGCTGCCAAGTTCTTCAGTGTTGTGGTTCTGTGATGCATCTCCCCCTCCAGGCCCCTCTCTGCACACTGCCTGTGTATTATTTAGATTAGGGAAGCTTCTCTCTTCTCTCTTATCTTTTACAAGCTGGATAAATCCTCCTCTGAGCTGGCTGGGCTTTCACATACTGATGAATTACATACAGGCAGAGCTGTCTGCACTATGCAGGAAGAAACAGCCTGACACTTCAGTGGAAGATAGCTGCAGGGGGAAAGAAACACACAAATGATCTCTTGAGATTAAAAAGGATGGCTGTATACAGCCTGCTTGTGTATGGATGTATTTTCTATGTGTGGACATACTGTACATCAACCTACTTCCTGTTTTGGTGGCCATTTTGTTTGTTTATAAACAAACTTTTAAAAACTGTTTTTAACCACTTTTAATGCGGCGAGGAGCGGCGAAATTGTGACAGAGGGTAATAGGAGATGTCCCCTAACGCACTGGTATGTTTACTTTTGTGCGATTTTAACAATACAGATTCTCTTTAAGGAAGGTGTATTTTTTAAAGTTTATATGACTAACTTGAAAAAGCGGAGGGTGGTCCTCCGCGAAACGCGTTGTTTGTTTTTAATAAATTTGTACTTTGCTAGTACAATTTCAGTCTATACACCTTCATTATCTACGTAGCGTGTGTTCCACCCACGGCTGCGCATCCTGGATAGGACAATCACTCGCCGCTATAGAGGGCGAGCGTCCTGGTTGCCATAACCACCGATCCTGAAGGATTCTGGGACGTGACGTCACATCCGCCCCCACGCTGAGAGCCCGGTCCCCGGCTCGGCCAAGCGGGACGCAGGCTTACCGAGGCTGTGTACGCTGTACCAGCCACCTTGGAACCAGGTGAGACCTGCCCAGTAGACGAGGTTATTGTATTATACAGAAGACTCAAAGCGCCCCTTCTCTTCTTATGTCTTTCACAGCGGTTTTTCTGGGAGCAGCTGAGCGTATTTCAATAGGGGTCTGATCGCACCAGGGGGTGTTACCCACCACCCCACTTTTCTTGACAGTGCATATAAGGAACACAGTGATAGTAACAAAGGTAGAAACAGAGGAGTTATATATGCCGGGTATTTCAAATACTTTAAATTTTTTACAGTGTTCATTATTTCAGGAGGATTCAGAATTTATCAAGTTTATGGCATATGTGAAAAAGCTGGTTTTAAGTCTGTTTGTGTGTATGCAGATTGATCTAAAACATCTACCTCATGAAAGGAGCTCAAACAAGGCTTTTCCAGGGTGAGTGTTGTCCTTGATAATGTTTTTCGTCCTTCTCATACAGCGAGTCTTAAGAGGCCCATACACTCAGCCGATTTTCAGCAAATTGATCAATCGATCGCAAATCGATTGACCAATCGATCGATTTGCGGCCGATTTCGATCGATTTCAATCGATCTGACACGTTGGAAAATTTAGGCTTATCTCTTGAGATGGCTTATCATTTTGCATTGGACCTAATGGAAATCTGATGGCAACAAAATGCTATCAGATCGATTTTCAATAGATTTCATACTGAAATCTATTGGAAATCTGTTCCTAGTAAAAAATGTTCCTAAACACATCAGATAGATCAGACAATCTTCTATCTGCTGCTAATCTAATGAGTGTATGGCCACTTTTAATGCATTATTGGACCATTAGATCCAATGCAACTCTATAGGTGGCCATAAACTTATAGATTTGCAGCAGATTCGACCATCAGATAGATTTCTGTCAGATGCCGGTCAAGTTTAATCTGACAGGAATCTATCTGATGTGTGCCACACACTAGGAACAGATTTCCAATAGATTTCAAAATGAAATCTATTGGATATCGATCTAAATGCATTATTGGACCATTAGATCCAATACAACTCTATGGGCCATGGATCTGCTGCCAGCAGCAGGTCGACCTAGATATTCCATCCTGTCAGATAGATCAAATCGATCGAAATCGATCAAAATCGGCCACAAATTGATCGAATGGGGAATTTAATAGAACCGATTTATTCTATAGAATCGATCAATCGATCGATGGCTGAAATCGACCAGTGTATGGGCCCCTTTATACAAGAGTTCCAGTGATGGTAGTTCAGTGCCAATAATGACTTCTGCTGTTTTAACAACTTTCTGCAAGGCCTGTCTACCAGCCTACGTGTAGCTGTTGTACCCGGCCGTCATGCAATTAGTCAAAACACTTCCTACAGTGCATCTGTAGAAATAACCAGTAGCTTCTGTGGAAGGTTAGTGCTCCATAGTTTTCTAAAAAGTAGAGGCATTGTTGCCAGTTACAGCTAAAGCATTGTCAGTCCAGGACAGGTTCTCTGCGATGGTGACTCCTAAAAACTTAAAGCTGGAAACACTCTCCACAGCCTCTGCATTGATCATTAACGGTATGCAAGTGGTCTTTTTGGTGGTCCAAATGAATAACTTCTTTAGGGCCTGATTCACAAAGCGGTGCAAAGTGTTTGCACGCGAGTTAAAAGCCCTTTATCACGCCTAAACTCAGTTTAGGCATAATAAGACGAAACTCGCGCGAATTTTCCGTGCGCAAAGTTTTGCGCGCGCAGGGGCGCAGGCGCGCGCGCAGCACCCGGCGCTTCGCGCGAAGCTCCCATTAAGCCCTATGGGACTTTGCGCGCGCACATACGCGCGTACGCACGGTACCTTCGCGCGAGTTAGAGCACAAAGCAGTGATAACTTTGCTAGTGCAAAGGTTATCACGCCTAAAGTCTTTTAGGCGTGATAACTGAGTTATCACCGCTTTGTGAATCGAGCCCTTAGTCTTGTATGTAATAACAGGTTGTTTATGTCGCACCATGCAGGCAGGTTCCTAACTTCTTCTCTGTATGCAGCTTCCTCACTGTCTGGAGACCTGGGTTCAAATCTCAGCTCTTCCTATTTCAGTAAGCCATCTCCTATTCAGTAAGGAGTTCTTGGGCAAGACTCCCTAACACTGATACTGCCTGCTATGGAGTGTGCTCTAGTGACAACCTTACAAGTGCTTTGAGTCCAACAGGCGCAAAGCGCTATACAAATATACTCTAGGAATTATTATACCTTACCAAATGGTTTTAGACTTATTTTACTGAACCTTGCTCGCATTCAGAAAATCTTTGGTGAATTTAACAAAAAATAATAAATACTGAATGTGCTATTTTCCTCGAATTGCTTTTATTTACCGAACAGCCTTTAGTGAATTGAGGCCGTTGAGTGTAAAGTTTCAGCCTGCAGGGAAATGGCAAATCAGGTACTTTTGTTTGGAAAGTTGAATTGCGTCTGGACATCTGCCGAGCTAGCAGCTGTATACAACAGTTGGAAATGATTTCCAGTCCAGGAGGCCCATGATTTTTGAATGAAACCTGAATTGGGAAGAATACGATGTGTGCGCTTGTTGAGTGTTCTAGAAAGGTATTCCGATCAAGTGCTGCAGGACATATAAGCAAATAGAATGTCACATATCCCCCTACTTTCTGAGATGAGAGTGATACTTCTTAATACAAATATATTTGGGCACACCTGCAGCCACACCTCCTTCACACATCCAGCCACACCTCCACCTCCTCCACACCTGCAGCCACACCTCCTACACAGCTGCATCCACACCTCCTCCACAATTTATTTCATATTAAACGAGGTTCAGCACAAGTAGTAAACTTTTCAACTAGAATACATTTTTGTGTGTGTGCAAAAATAAAAATAAAATAAAATGAATTAGTTTAGGTTCAAGTGTCTCTAATAACACTAGCAGTGGAATGGTTAAGGGTTCTGCCTCTGACATAGATTCAAGATTCAAAATTCAAGCACTTTATTGTCATTGCGTAACACAACAAAATAACTTGTCATGACAGCCCCACAGTGCATATAAGCCTCCTCCACACATGCAGCCACACCTTCTCCACACAGGCAGCCACACCTCCACACCTGCAGCCACACCTCCTCCACACATGCAGTCACACCTCCTCCACACATGCAGTCACACCTCCACCACACATGCAGCCACACCTCCTCCACACCTGCAGTCACAACTCCTCCACACATGCAGTTACACCTCCTCCACACCTGCAGCCACACCTCCTCGACACCTGCAGTCACACCTCCTCCATACATGCAGCCACACCTCCTCCACACCTGCAGTCACACCTCCTCCAAAAATGCAGTCACACCTCCACCACACATGCAGCCACACCTACTCCACACCTGCAGTCACACCTCCACAACACCTGCAGCCACACCTCCTCCACACCTGCAGTCACACCTCCTCCACACATGCAGACATACCTCCACCACACATGCAGCCACACCTCCTCCACACCTGCAGTCACACCTCCTCCACACACGCAGACAGTCACATCTCCTTCACACATGCAGTCACACCTCCACTACACCTGCAGTCACACCTCCTCCACACATGCAGCCACACCTCCTCCACACATGCAGCCACACCTCCACCACACATGCAGTCACCCCTCCTCCACACATGCAGCCACCCCCCCTCCACACCTGCAGTCACACCTCCTCCACACATGCAGCCACACCTCCTCCACACCTGCAGCCACACCTCCTCCACACCTGCAGCCACACCTCCTCCACACATGCAGTCACACCTCCTCCACACATGCAGCCACACCTCCTCCACACATGCAGCCACACCTCCTCCACTCCTGCAGTCACACCTCCACAACACCTGCAGCCACATCTCCTCCACACCTGCAGTCACACCTCCTCCACACATGCAGTCACCCCTCCTCCACACCTGCAGTCACACCTCCTCCACACATGCAGACAGTCACACTTCCTCCACACATGCAGTCACACCTCCTCCACACATGCAGTCACACCTCCACCACAAATGCAGCCACACCTCCACCACACATGCAGACAGTCACACCTCCTCCACACATGCAGTCATACCTCCTCCACACCTGCAGTCACACCTCCTCCACACCTGCAATCACACCTACTCCACACATGCAGTCACACCTCCACCACACCTGCAGCCACACCTCCTTCACACCTGCAGCCACACCTCCTTCACACCTGCAGTCACACCTTTTTTTACACATGCAGTCTCACCTCCTCCACACCTGCTGTCACACCTCCTCCACACCTGCAGTCACATCTCCTCCACACATACAGCATTGTAGTGAGTTGTGTTGGTTGTATAATGGTTAGGATAGCAGCCTACCAAGTGGTAGTATGTGAGTTGGCTTTTGACATCCTACAAATCCCTAAGCAAGCTCATTTTTCTCTTGGATATATTATAATGGTACATGCTAGGCTGGCTTCAGCATGTAGCATTGTAGTGTGTTGTGTTGGTGTTATAATGGTTAGGATAGCAGCCTACCATGTGGTAGGCCTGGGTTCGATTCCTGGCCAATGTATGTGAGTTGGCTTTTGACATCCTACAAATCCCTAAGCAAGCTCATTTTTCTCTTGGATATATCATAATGGTACATGCTAGGCTGGCTTCAGCATGTAGTGTTGGTGGTGGTATAGTGGTGAGGAGAGCTGCCTACCAAGCACTAGACCTGGGTTCGATTCCCGGCCAATGTATGTAAGCTGGCTTTTGAAATCCTACAATTCCCTGGAAGACAAGACCCTCCTCCTCGGAGGAGGGGAGGATTACACTTCCTGATGTTGTAAAACAGTGTAGGCCTGCAATTGAACATTCAATGAGATTTTTGACTTTAAAACACTGCTTTGTGTCAAATTCAGATTTTTTTTCGGGGGACTTTTGATGTCTATTCTACTCAACCATGTTTCCCTCCAGGTATTAGGCCCCTGCCTTGAAACATCTTTTCCATCACTTTTGTGGCCAGCATAATTTTTTCTAATTTTCCAAGTTCGCCTCTCCATTGAAGTCTACTGCGGTTCGCAAAAGTTTGCGCGAACCGAACTTTCACGGTAGGTTCGCGAACCGGGTTTGCGAACCTAAAATCGGAGGTTCGGGCCATCTCTAGTTATCGACTACTACACTACTACTTGGGATTATAACAATGAAGAGCAGAGGCGCCAACAGGATAAAATCAATTCTTAAAACTTTTAAAATTGCTTAGGAGGCAGTGGTGGACTTACCCCCCACAAGCAGACACAAAAACTGTGTATTCAAAACAATCAAATTTATTGGCACACTCCAGGGTTTTTTTGCAACGCATTTCGCGGGTATATTCCCACTTCCTCAGGCAATAAAGAATAGGAGTACACACAGTACAGTCTCAAGGTCATGATAAGCGCCTCTGTCCCAGAGGCGCTTATCGTGACCTTGAGACTGTACTGTGTGTACTGTACTGTGTGGAGGAGCAGCAAGCCACCGTTTCCAGCCTCCAGCACCAGCGAGACCAGTGCCACCACCACCAGCACTCCGGTCCGTAGCAAGCCTCCACCACCGCTTGAGGTCACGTCGACCCCAGCGACCAGCCTTCCCTCACTGACCTCGCTCTTCACCCCAGGGACCACGAGCGTTTTGAGGGATGTTGTGGAACAGTTTGAGGAGGAGATAATGGGGGCATGCAAGGAGGAGGAGTATGAGGGGGAGGAGTTTGTTGTTGGTGCACAACAACTAAAATTTCATGAGGAGGAGGAGGGGCCTTATGTAGGGGATGTTGGGGCAGAGGAGTTGGTTGAGGGCTCAGAGGAGATGTTTGGGGATGATGATGATGAGGTGGGGGGGGGGCACCGTCCCTATCTGCCACCACCAGCACAGTTGCTTAAAGGCAGTTCGTCATCGGAGGAGGAGGCATCTCTGGCACAGAGGCGCGGCAGCAGCATGACGGCCAGCACAGGGCGTGGAAGGCAGGAGCCACAGCCTGCTGCTTCAGCCACTACCACCACCCGCACCAAAGCTCCTCCAAGCAAAGGGAAAAAAACTCAGCCCTCCAAAGGCAAAAAACCTCCCCAGCCCTCAAGCTTGAAGGGCAAGTTGATATCCCTAGTCTGGCGGTACTTCACTGTGTGCGTTGACGACAAGACCCGTGCAATTTGCCACAGTTGTGGTGCCAGCCTGCGCAGTGGTCGCAATCTGAACAAGTTGGGAACCTCGTGCCTGCAGACCCACTTGGAGACCAAACATTTTGAGGACTACAGTGAGTTTCTGAAGCTGAAGGACAGTGGCGCAGGCAGTGGTCAGAGCCAGACAGCCACTGCACAGACTTCAGCAGCAGCAGCAGCAGCAGCAGCAGCATCCCACCCTCCTGCTCATCCAGCATCAGCACTCAGCAGCAGGAGCACAGAAACTCACTGCTCCCCCCCCCCTTCCCGGGCAGCCAGTCCTCAGTGGCCTCATCTGTTCCCTCCACAGTCACCTCCTCATCTTCCCGTGCAGGCAAACGCCGCCAGACCCTGTTCAGCGAGTCCTTTCCCGGTGTGACCAAGGTTCTGCCTCCCATCAACAGGCGCATCCGGATGCTGAACAGGTTGCTTGCCCGGGCCATGTGCTCCCAGCTCCTGCCATACTCCTTTGTGCAGGAGGGGAGTGACATGAGAACGCTCCTGCAGTATGGGATCCCGGAGTGGCAAATTCCCAGCCGCCACTATTTCTCCCGCATGGCGATCCCAGCACTGCACCGCTTTGCTATGGCGAACGTGGGCCGCGCGCTCGATCACGCCGTGAGTGAGAGGATCCACGTCACCATGGATTCATGGAGCAGCCGTTTTGGGACAGACCGCTACCGGCCCACTGGATCAGCCTGGTGGAATGCACCAGCAAGGAAGCAGCAGGTCCATCCTCGGGTGCATCAGCAGCAGCAGCACCAACAGTAGTCCACTATGTGGTGCCACCACGCGGGGTCAGGGGAGAAGCAGCAGCTCCCGCCACCAAGCGACCCGGCCTCAACAGCAGCGTGAAGGCCCGTCATTGCCAAGCGCTGCTGGAGATGTGAAGCCTAGGGAGAAACAGTCTCACGGCAGCCAATGTGCTCCGCTACCTGAGGGAGCAGGAGAAGACGTGGCTGACCCCCAGAGGCCTCAGAGTGGGATTGGTGGTGTCCGACAATGCGGCCAACCTACTGGCTGCCATCAGCAGGGGACACTTGACCCAAGTCCCTTGCTTGGCCTGCGTCCTGAACCTGGTGGTGCAGAAGTTCCTGCGCACCTACCAGGGGATGGACAATCTATTGGAAGTTGCTCGGAAAATTGTGCGCAGTTTCCGCCGCTCAGCTGCTGCCGCAGCAAACCAGGCCGACAGGGATGCTCATCCGGATTCTGGATATCCGGGATATCCAAACTTTTTTACGCTATCCGATTCGGATTCCGGATTTTTAAAAAAATCTGGATAACTATCTGCAGATATTTGGGCGCATAACCTGGATATCCGCGGATTAGATTGTGAGCCCCTCAGAGGGACAGTTAAGTGACAAGACAATATACTCTGTACAGTGCTGCGGAAGTTGTTGGCGTTATTAAATACTAAATAATAATAATATTGCAGATATCCGGATCCCAAACCGATTACAAAGATTCTCTTTCTCTCTCTCATGCCCTAACTGTTGGTCAACTGCTTGGAAGGCAGCTATGCTCACCACTATACCACCAACACTACATGCTGAAGGCCAAGAGAAAAATGAATTTGCTTATTTGCCTAATTTGCTAGACGAAAGCAGTGGGACACATGGGGATACTGCTTACAGGCTTCAATTCAAGACTTCAGAAAGATCATGTGCCCCCCTGGATGATGCTGGTGTAACACACACAGCAACGGACAGCAATTTGAAGTCTGGAAGATTCCAAGGCAAGGGTGGGAAGGATGAAAAGCTAGGTGGCTATGCAACCATTCCTGCTAACCTAAAGCTTACGTGTGGCTTACAACACATTGGCTTAAGACTACCAAATCCAATGCTCCAATGTGGGGAAGCTTCTCTGTTTGCTGTTTTTTTTTTCTTAAGTGTGGTGTCACAGTTCACTCATCTCTTCAACCACAAGAAAGGCCCAGAAGTAGTCTTAGCTACCGTAATATCTATGTTACGGCAGTGCCCTTATTACTCTTTCTCTTACAGAGCTATGGAAACCGCTTTGCCTATGCGATAAAGCGAGATGCAAAAATGACATCCAGAGAGAGAGAGAGAGAGAGAGAGAGAGAGAGAGAGAGAGAGAGAGATTGATTTCCTTTGCAATCGGTTTGGGAGCCTTTATAAGGCCACTTCCGGTTTTCTATCCGAATCCGACCGGATATTGGGTTCGGATATCCGAATTGATTCCAAAATGTCAAACTCGGATATCCGATTGGGATCCGGGTATCCAAATCAATTCGGATTTTAAAAAGGGGTATCCGAGCACCCCTGCTGGCCAACACGCAGCAGCTTGAGGGCCTGCCACGATACCGCCTTGTCATCGATGTTTGAGCGACTGGTTGAGCAGAGGAGGGCTGTCAACAGCCACATCGTTGAGGCCACTCTCGCCGGCACCACCAAACTCCAGCTCCTCTTCAACGCACAGTGGGGGCAGATGCAGCAGGTCTGCTTGGTGTTGGCTCCCTTCCTGCAGGGAACCAACCAGCGAGGAACAGGCATCCATGCCAGTGGGTGCCCATTGCTTGTCTGCTGGACAGGGCCCTGGGTGATCTGCTGGATGTGGGAGAGGAGGCCCTTATGCAGCTGGAACAGCAGCCACCTGCGCAGTCCACTTCTGCACAGGATTTTAAGTTGTTGGAGGAGGAGGAGTTGGAGGTCCTGGACGTTGCTGTTGAGGGGGAACAGCGGAGCGCTGCTGCAGTGATGCGAGGGTGGAGAGAGGAGGAAGAGGCTCAGGGGTCAGAGGAGGAGGAGGACAGCAATGTGGCCGCTGACCCTGATGTCTCTGCTGGATTGACCACCCTGTTCCCCATGGCAGCGCACATGCTGTGGTGCCTGCGCACAGACCCCAGGGTGAAGCAGATGCATGCTCGGGAGGACGCCTGCATCAGCATGATCCTGGACCCACGGCTGAAAGGGAAGCTGGCTCAGTTCCTGCCTGCTGGAGACCCTGAGCAGCGAACAAGGGAGTTACAGGAGATCCTTGTTCGGCGATTAGAGGAAGCCTTCCCCCAGCCTTCCACCCCCTCTGTCCCTGTTCAGCCAGCACAGCAGCTGGTGCCTGCAGCCAGCAGCAGCATCAGGTGCCTAGGAGATCTGCTGTCCTTGACAAAGGCACTCTACATGACGGTAGAGCAGCCAAGAGAGGAAGTGCGTGCAGCAGCATCCTCCTCTCAAAGTCACAGCCAGTGCTTGACCCGGATGGTGGCCGACTACATGGGGTCCTTCAGTGGGTTTGACACCGGCGAGGAGCCTGTGGACCCCTTGGAGTACTGGGTCGAGTGCTTGCAGATCTGGAGCGAGCTGGCGCAGTACGCCCTAGAAGTCCTGTCTTGCCCCCCTTCCAGCGTGCTGTCCGAGAGTTGCTTCAGTGCGGCCGGAGGTTACGGAGAACCGCTCTCGTCTGTCCACAAAGTCCGTGGACAGACTCACATTTTTGAAGATCAACCAGGCCTGGATTGAGGGCACCTTTCAGTCACCTGTTGTCGGCGAGAGGAGGACATGAGGTGCCTGGGAATTATTTTTTCACAACATCATCCTTCAGTCCCCTCAGGCCACTCAGCCCAGCATCACCACCAGCCAACCAGCCCAGAATCACTGTCAAAAAGGCTACAGCATCACCACCAGTCAGGCCAGCATTTACTTCAACCAGCCAAGCACAGCCCAGCATTACCGCCAGCCAGGTCACAGCATCACCGCCAGCCAACCCAGCCACAGCATCACAGCCAGCCAACTCGGCCACAGCATCACCGCCAGCCAGGCGACAGCATCACTGCCAGGCCTTTCAGCCCACACATCATCCCCAATCCAGCCAAAAACAGTATTGCCAGGCACCGCAGTCAGTAGAGGACAATTCAGAAGCCAGGTGAGAGGTGTCTACCATATTAAGGGGGAATTCTGCCTAGTTATGTGAAATGCTGTCTACTTATATGCCTCATGACTGCTGAATTTGTCTTGTTGGGGGCCTCATGATTGCTGAATTTGTCTTGTTGGGGGGGCCTCATGATTACTGAATTTGTCTTGATAGGGGCCTCACGATTGCTGAATTTGTCTTGATGGGGGCCTCATGATTGCTGAATTTGTCTTGTTGGGGGTCACATGATTGCTAACCGCGAGACTATGGGAAAAGCTGAATCATCATCATATGAGACAATAGCATTAAACCTACTTTTTTAGCTTTTTAAAACAGAAAATAAAACTGGGAGGTTCTAAAAAAAATGAATTCAGGAGGAGGATAGATAAAATTGTTTATCTTCTTCACAGTTTATTTTTAACTTGGATTTTCCATAATGTTCATGTATGAGTTAAAATGTTTGTACAGTATTTAGTTTAAATTGCTGTTGCCACTTTGCGGTAGATAAGTGACTTTTGGGTTGCAGTTTGGGCACTCGGCCTCCAAAAGGTTCGCCACCACTGTTCTAATCTAATGTCCCACCATTGCTAAGTTCATGTAAATTTGTCTCCGCCCGTGACCACACCCACATTCTGGTCCATGGCCGCACAACGTAACCCTCATATTTTTCGGCATGCTAGCTGCAGTGTGCTAATCTCTGCTGCCTACAGTATGCACAGTATAAGCTGTTCTCTAATGCCTGCACTGTGTGCTGATCTACCTCCAGTGTGTACAGTATAAGGTGTTACTCTGTGCCTTTACTGATTGTAAACCAGCTGTATTGTATGCTGATCCCTGCTACTTTCAGTATGTACAGTATTAGCTGTAAAGCCTGGTACACACATACAATTTTGATTAGCCATTTTTAGCTCTGTTCATCAAATACATTGTCTGTTGGCCCACTTTCTGCACGGGGGTGGTAAAATTGGTCAGTGATTGACCAATCAAAATTGTATGTGTGTATACATCTTTGATCTATGCCTATACTGATTGTAAATTATCTAAATAAAGGACAGGGGGCTCCATCCAATATTTCAATGGGCAGGCCCGTTATCTGTAGCTTACACCACTGCTAAGTTCATGTACATTTGGCCCCACCCAAGGCCACGCACACTCACTGCATGGCCACGCCCATTTTTTCGCCGCGGCGCGCTGCGTGCACCGCATATACCCCCACCTAGTGCTCAAAGGTGCCCCCGATCTCCAAGGACCCTAGGAACGCCCCTGGTCACACAGATGCAGTGAAAGGTATACACTGACTGCTAGTATAACAATGTGCAGTCCCACAAGTGCAGTGAAAAGGTTGCAGTGACTGCTGGTATAACAATGTGCAGTCACACAGGTGCAGTGAAAAGGTTGCAGTGACTGCTGGTATAACAATGTGCAGTCACACAGGTGCAGTGAAAAGGTTGCAGTGACTGCTGGTATAACAATGTGCAGTCACACAGATACAGTGAAAGGTATGCAAAGACTGCTGGTATAACAATGTGCAGTCACACAGGTGCAGTGAAAATGGATGCACTGACTGCTGGTATATAAAACAGCGTGCAGTCACACAGATGCAGTGAAAGGTAGGCAGTAACTGGTATATAAAACAGCGTGCGGTCACACAGATGCAGTGAAAGGTATGCAGTGGTATTATAATACAATGTGCAGCAGTCACACTAGGCACTGAATGTGCTGGGCCTGGCACAGTATGGCAATTAGCAAGGGCCAGCTGCGACAGACAGGGCTGTATATGCAGTGTCAGTGGGCTAAGCAAAAAAAAAAAAAAACATCGCAAGAACATTAGCTCTCAAAAGAGCTGTTTTGGGTGCTTTTCATCAACAAATATCAGCAAGGAGCAAGCTAACAAGAGCCTAAATAAGCTTTCCCTATCTCTGCAGCAACCTCTCTCCCTAATACAGCAGTACACAGAGTGAGAAAATGGCAGACGCTGCTGCCTTATATAGGGGGGGGGGGGGGGGGGGCTCCAGGAGGGAGTGCTGGCTGATTGGCTGCCATGTGTCTGCTGACTATGATGTAGAGGGTCAAAGTTTAGCCCAATGATGTAGTATAGGGGGTGGGTCGAACTTGCATAAAGTTTGCGTTTCAACGCGAACGCGAACTTGCATTGTTCGCGCGAACAAGTTAGTTTTCGAACAGTTCGGACCATCTCTACTGCAGAATACCTGCACATCACTCTTACATGTACCCACAATTACGGTACATTGCCTAGGGCCTGATAGATGTTATTTGTTCCTGTCTGTACCTTCTACAAGTACTCTTACCAAGGACTAGTTTTAGTCTATGACTAAAAGTATTCGAGGCAGAAGATCAGCCGGCCAGAGCCGGCTAGCCAGGTGACTGGTATTGTTTAAAAGGGAATAAATATGACAGCCTCTATATCCCTCTCACTTCAGTTGTATTTTAAAATTCCGAAGCGTTGGCAGTTAGTAGATGCATTTCATGTTACATACTTTCAATCAACAAAATTGTAATATGCAAATTAGAGGAGAAGGAGTCGGAGTCAGTGGAATCCTAACCTGAGGAGTCGGAGTTGGGGGATTTTTGTACCGACTCCACAGCCCTGGAATAATCACAGCACACATATGTATTAAAGCAGGGATCCCCAACCTGTGGTCCGCGGCCCACTGGTGGTCCGTAGGACGTTTCCAGTTGGGCCGCGGGACTGTCATCTTGTCTGCCCGCCCCGCCCCCTCCGCGGCTGCCGCTCCGTTACCTCTGGCGGCCGCGTGGTCTCTTATATTCTCCCTTCTCTCTCTTCCCAGTGTGTGTCACAACAGCGCGCCCTGCGGCTGCTGTGATAGAGAGGGAGGAAAACAGGAGAGAAAGAGCGGCTTCCTGTAGCGGCGCGTCGTTACTATGGGAACCGCTCTCACCTTCCTGCTTCCTCCCTCTCTATCACAGCAGCCGTAGGGCGCGCTGTTACTCACACGCTGGGAAGAGAGAGAGGGGAATAAGAGAGACCGCTGGCCAAGGTAACTGCAGCGGCGGCCGCGGGGGGGTTAGGTGTGTGCTGCTATACTGGGGCACTATACTTGCTATACTGAGGCACTATACTTGCTATACTAGGGCACTATACTTGCTATACTGGGGCACTATACTAGCTATACTGGGGCACTATACTGGCTGTACTGGGGCACTATACTTGCTATACTGAGGCACTATACTAGCTATACTGGGGCACTATACTTGCTATACTGGGGCACTATACTTGCTATACTGGGGCACTATACTAGCTATACTGGGGCACTATACTTGCTATACTGGGGTACTATACTAGCTATACTGGGGCACTATACTTGCTATACTGGGGCACTATACTTGCTATACTGGGGTACTATACTAGCTATACTGGGGTACTATACTAGCTATACTGAGGCACTATACTTGCTATACTAGGGCACTATACTTGCTATACTGGGGCACTATACTAGCTATACTGGGGCACTATACTGGCTGTACTGGGGCACTATACTTGCTATACTGGGGCACTATACTAGCTATACTGGGGCACTATACTTGCTATACTGGGGCACTATACTTGCTATACTGGGGCACTATACTAGCTATACTGGGGCACTATACTTGCTATACTGGGGTACTATACTAGCTATACTGGGGCACTATACTTGCTATACTGGGGCACTATACTTGCTATACTGGGGCACTATACTTGCTATACTGGGGTTTGCTATACTGGGGCACTATACTTGCTATACTGGGGCACTATACTTGCTATACTGGGGCACTATACTTTCTATACTGGGGCACTATACTTGCTATACTGGGGCAATACTTGCTATACTGGGGCACTATACTGGGGCATACTAGCTATACTGGGGCACTATACTAGCTATACTGGGGCATACTAGCTATACTGGGGCATACTAGCTATACTGGGCACTATACTGGCTGTACTGGGGCTTTACTAGCTATACTGAGGCACTATACTAGCTATACTGGGGCATACTAACTATACTGGGGCATACTAGCTATACTGGGGCACTACCTACCCATACTGGGCACTATACTAGCTACACTGGGCACTCTATTAGCTTTACTGGGCACTATACTAGCTTTACTGGGCACTCTACTAGCTATACTGGGGTAACTGTACTAGCCATACTGGGGCAACCAAACTCCCTATACTGAGGCAACTATGCTAGCTATGACCCCCCCCCCCCCCCCGGTAACCTGCTGTGCACGACACTGTCCACTAGGACGCTACGCACCCCCCCCCCCCCCACCCCCGCGGTCAGAAAGTGGTTCCCGGGCCGGAAAAGGTTGGGGACCCCTGTATTAAAGGATATAAATTAGAGTAAAAAGCTCTACATGAAGATTTGTGAATATATTAAATAAGAAAATATAGATTGAAATGTGCAAAATATTAAATTCTTTATTTCTCGCAAAAAACTTCACATATCAGAAATGATAACACAGTGCCTACAAAGTACATAACTGTAGTCCCAGGAATGTAAATGCATAAAATCATACAACTATCACTAATTAGGGATCTTGTGCCTGGATATGGGTTATTAACCACTTGAGGACCTAGGGCTTTCTACCCCTTAAGGACCGGCCACTTTTTTTCCATTCAGACCACTGCAGCTTTCACGGTTTATTGCTCGCTCATACAACCTACCACCTAAATGAATTTTGGCTCCTTTTCTTGTCACTAATAAAGCTTTCTTTTGGTGCTATTTGATTGCTCCTGCGATTTTTACTTTTTATTATATTCATCAAAAAAGACATGAATTTTGGCAAAAAAATGATTTTTTTAACTTTCTGTGCTGACATTTTTCAAATAAAGTAAAATTTCTGTATACATGCAGCGCGAAAAATGTGGACAAACATGTTTTTGATAAAAAAAACCCCATTCAGTGTATATTTATTGGTTTGGGTAAAAGTTATAGCGTTTACAAACTATGGTGCAAAAAGTGAATTTTCTCATTTTCAAGCATCTATGACTTTTCTGACCCCCTGTCATGTTTCATGAGGGGCTAGAATTCCAGGATAGTATAAATACCTCCCAAATTACCCCATTTTGGAAAGAAGACATCCCAAAGTATTCACTGAGAGGCATAGTGAGTTCATAGAAGATATTATTTTTTGTCACAAGTAAGCGGAAAATGACACTTAGTGAGAAAAAAAAAAAAAAAGTTTCCATTTCTTCTAACTTGCGACAAAAAAAAAAATGAAATCTGCCACGGACTCACCATGCCCCTCTCTGAATACCTTGAAGGGTCTACTTTCCAAAATGGGGTCATTTGTGGGGTGTGTTTACTGTTCTTACATTTTGGGGGGTGCTAAATTGTAAGCACCCCTGTAAAGCCTAAAGGTGCTCATTGGACTTTGGACCCCTTAGCGCAGTTAGGCTGCAAAAAAGTGCCACACAAGTGGTATTGCCATACTCAGGAGAAGTAGTATAATGTGTTTTGGGGTGTATTTTTACACATACCCATGCTGGGTGGGAGAAATATCTCTGTAAATGACAATTTGTTAATTTTTTTTACACACAATTGTCCATTTACAGAGATCTTTCTCCCACTCAGCATGGGTATGTGTAAAAATACACCACAAAACACATTATACTACTTCTCCTGAGTACGGTGATACCACATGTGTGGCACTTTTTTGCACCCTAACTGCGCTAAAGGGCCCAAAGTCCAATGAGTACCTTTAGGATTTCACAGGTCATTTTGAGAAATTTCGTTTCAAGACTACTCCTCACGGTTTAGGGCCCCTAAAATGCCAGGGCAGTATAGGAACCCCACAAATGACCCCATTTTAGAAAGAAGACACCCCAAGGTATTCCGTTAGGAGTATGGTGAGTTCATAGAAGATTTTATTTTTTGTCAAAAGTTAGCGGAAAATGACACTTTGTGAAAAAACACAATTAAAATCAATTTCCGCTAACTTGTGACAAAAAATAAAATCTTCTATGAACTCGCCATACTACTAACGGAATACCTTGGGGTGTCTTCTTTCTAAAATGGGGTCATTTGTGGGGTTCCTATACTGCCCTGGCATTTTAGGGGCCCTAAACCGTGAGGAGTAGTCTTTAAACGAAATTTCTCAAAATGACCTGTGAAATCCTAAAGGTACTCATTGGACTTTGGGCCCTTTAGCGCAGTTAGGGTGCAAAAAAGTGCCACACATGTGGTATCGCCATACTCGGGAGAAGTAGTACAATGTGTTTTGGGGTGTATTTTTACACATACCCATGCTGGGGGGGAGAAATACCTCTGTAAATGGACAATTGTGTGTAAAAAAATCAAAAGATTGTCATTTACAGAAGTATTTCTCCCACCCAGCATGGGTATGTGTAAAAATACACCCCAAAACACATTATACTACTTCTCCCGAGTACGGCGATACCACATGTGTGGCACTTTTTTGCACCCTAACTGCACTAAGGGGCCCAAAGTCCAATGAGTACCTTTAGGATTTCACAGGTCATTTTTGTTTCAAGACTACTCCTCACGGTTTAGGGCCCCTAAAATGCCAGGGCAGTATAGGAACCCCACTAATGACCCCATTTTAGAAAGAAGACACCCCAAGGTATTCCGTTAGGAGTATGGTGAGTTCATAGAAGTTTTTATTTTTTTGTCACAAGTTAGCGGAAATTGATTTTAATTGTTTTTTTTCACAAAGTGTCATTTTCCGCTAACTTGTGACAAAAAATAAAATCTTCTATGAACTCACCATACTCCGTACGGAATACCTTTGGGTGTCTTCTTTCTAGAATGGGGTCATTTGTGGGGTTCCTATACTGCCCTGGCATTTTAGGGGCCCTAAACCGTGAGGAGTAGTCTTGAAACCAAATGTCGCAAAATGACCTGCGAAATCCTAAAGGTACTCATTGGACTTTGGGCCCCTTAGCGTACTTAGGGTGTAAAAAAAAGTGCCACACATGTGGTACCGCCGTACTCAGGAGAAGTAGTATAATGCGTTTTGGGGTGTATTTTTACACATACCCATGCTAAGTGGGAGAAATATCTCGGTAAATGACAATTGTTTGATTTTTTTACACACAATTGTCCATTTACATAGAAATTTCTCCCACCCAGCATGGGTATGTGTAAAAATACACACCAAAACACATTATACTACTTTTCCTGAGTACGGCGGTACCACATGTGTGACACTTTTTTGCAGCCTAGGTGCGCTAAGGGGCCCAACGTCCTATTCACAGGTCATTTTGAGGCATTTGTTTTCTAGACTACTCCTCGCGGTTTAGGGCCCCTAAAATGCAAGGGCAGTATAGGAACCCCACAAGTGACCCCATTTTAGAAAGAAGACACCCCAAGGTATTCCGTTAGGTGTATGGCGAGTTCATAGAAGATTTTATTTTTTGTCACAAGTTAGTGAAAAATGACACTTTGTGAAAAAAAACCAATAAAAATCAATTTCCGCTAACTTTTGACAAAAAATAAAATCTTCTATGAACTCGTCATACACCTAACAGAATACCTTGGGGTGTCTTTTTTTCTAAAATGGGGTCACTTGTGGGGTTCCTATACCGCCCTGGCATTTTACAGGCCCAAAACCGTGAGTAGTCTGGAAACCAAATGTCTCAAAATGACTGTTCAGGGGTATAAGCATCTGCAAATTTTGATGACAGGTGGTCTATGAGGGGGCGAATTTTGTGGAACCGGTCATAAGCAGGGTGGCCTTTTAGATGACAGGTTGTATTGGGCCTGATCTGATGGATAGGAGTGCTAGGGGGGTGACAGGAGGTGATTGATGGGTGTCTCAGGGGGTGGTTAGAGGGGAAAATAGATGCAATCAATGCACTGGGGAGGTGATCGGAAGGGGGTCTGAGGGGGATCTGAGGGTTTGGCCGAGTGATCAGGAGCCCACACGGGGCAAATTGGGGCCTGATCTGATGGGTAGGTGTGCTAGGGGGTGACAGGAGGTGATTGATGGGTGTCTCAAGGTGTGATTAGAGGGGGGAATAGATGCAAGCAATGCACTGGCGAGGTGATCAGGGCTGGGGTCTGAGGGCATTCTGAGGGTGTGGGCGGGTGATTGAGTGCCCTAGGGGCAGATAGGGGTCTAATCTGATAGGTAGCAGTGACAGGGGGTGATTGATGGGTAATTAGTGGGTGTTTAGGGTAGAGAACAGATGTAAACACTGCACTTGGGAGGTGATCGGACGTCGGATCTGCGGGCGATCTATTGGTGTGGGTGGGTGATCAGATTGCCCGCAAGGGGCAGGTTAGGGGCTGATTGATGGGTGGCAGTGACAGCGGGTGATTGAAGGGCGGCAGTGACAGGGGGTGATTGATGGGTGGCAGTGACAGGGGGTGATTGATGGGTGATTGATAGGTGATTGACAGGTAATCAGTGGGTTATTACAGGGGAGAACAGATGTAAATATTGCACTGGCGAATTGATAAGGGGGGTCTGAGGGCAATCTGAGCGTGTAGGCGGGCGATTGGGTGCCCGCAAGGGGGAGATTAGGGTCTGATCTGATGGGTAACAGTAACAGGTGGTGATAGGGGGTGATTGATGGGTAATTAGTGGGTGTTTAGAGGAGAGAATAGATGGAAACACTGCGCTTGGGTGGTGATCTGATGTCGGATCTGCGGGCGATCTATTGGTGTGGGTGGGTGATCAGTTTGCCCGCAAGGGGCAGGTTAGGGGCTGATTGTTGGGTGGCAGTGACAGGGGGTGATTGATGGGTGATAGGTGATTGGCAGGTGATTGACAGGTGATCAGTGGGTTATTACAGGGAAGGCCAGATGTAATTAATGCACTGGCGAATTTATAAGGGGGGGGGGGGGTCTGAGGGCAATCTGAGCGTGTGGGCGGGTGATTGGGTGCCCGCAAGGGGCAGATTAGGGTCTGATCTGACAGGTAACAGTGACGGTTGGTGATAGGGGGTGATTGATGGGTGATTGATGGGTAATTAGTGGGTGTTTAGAGAAGATAACAGATGTAAACAATACATTTGGGAGGTAATCTGACGGCGGGTTTGCGGGCGATCTAATGGTGTGGGTGGGTGATCAGATTGCCCGCAAGGGGCAGGTTAGGGGCTGATTGATGGGTGGCAGTGACAGGGGGTGACAGGGGGTGATTGATGGGTGATAGGTGATTGGCAGGTGATTGACAGGTGATCAGTGGGTTATTACAGGGAAGAACAGATGTAATTAATGCACTGGTGAATTGATAAGGGGGGGTCAGAGGGCAATCTGAGCGTGTGGGCGGGTGATTGGGTGCCCGCAAGGGGCAGATTAGGGTCTGATCTGATAGGTAACAGTGACGGTTGGTGATAGGGGGTGATTGATGGGTGATTGATGGGTAATTAGTGGGTGTTTAGAGGAGAGAATAGATGTAAACAATGGATTTGGGAGGTGATCTGATGTCGGATCTGCGGGCGATCTATTGGTGTGGGCGGGTGATCAGATTGCCCGCAAGGGGCAGGTTAGGGGCTGATTGATGGGTGGCAGTGACAGGGGGTAATTGACGGGTGATTGACAGGTGATGGACAGGTGATTGACAGGTGATCAGGGGGGATAGATGCATACAGTACATGGGGGGGGGGGTCTGGGGGGGGGTCTGGGGAGAATCTGAGGGGTGGGGGGAGAGCCAGGAGGGAGCGGGGGGCAGGGGGGGATAAAAAAAAAATAGCGTTGACAGATAGTGACAGGGAGTGATTGATGGGTGATTAGGGGGGTGATTGGGTGCAAACAGGGGTCTGGGGGGTGGGCAGGGGGGGGTCTGATGGGTGCTGTGGGCGATCTGGGGCAGGGGGGGGGGAAATCAGTGTGCTTGGTGCAGACTAGGGTGGCTGCAGCCTGCCCTGGTGGTCCCTCGGACATTGGGACCACCAGGGCAGGAGGCAGCCTGTATAATACACTTTGTAAACATTACAAAGTGTATTATACACTTTGTATGCGGCGATCGTCGGGTTAACATCCCGCCGGCGCTTCTGTATGGCCGGCGGGATGTTGCGGCGGGTGAGCGGCGCCAGGCGGAGGCGGAGGATCGCGTCACGGATGACGCGATCGCTCCGCCCATGCCCATACAAGGACCGCCACCGATTGTCAATACGGCGGTCCTTGCGGCGTCCACTTCCCGGCCGACAATTGTATATATGGCGGTCGGGAAGTGGTTAATAAGAGCAATAGCACAGAGGACTGCAACCAATATGATTGATACATACAGGATTTCTAGCACTTCACAAGAATATTGAAAGGTAAGATATCCACCTCACTATTCAGATGCTCTGTAACCAGATAGCCACGGTAGAGATCCCTGTCTCACTCTCATTCAACTACAAAGACATTCCTGCTAAGTCTGGAGTTTTATGTTGTTGTGCTGCTGATGAAGTTCACTGTGAGGCAAAGCTGCAGAGTGTGATGTGATGCATGGGTTTTAGTGTTCTCTGAAAAGACTCTGGGCAGTGAAAGAGTTAACTGCAAACTCTAATGTGAAGAGGTCGGGACATTTGAGCAGTGCCCCGTGATGCTGTGATAGAGGCTGCAAATCGTAAGTGCCACAGAGAAACCGTGACACTTGGCCGGTCTGATACCATTGTTCAATATTCAGTTCTTTACTACTCAGTCCTCAGGTGCTGCTGGTATTTTCATCTCTTAAGAAAGGTGTTTTTTTCAGTTCAGTTATATTGTAAGTTTTTTTTTTCAATACTGCACATTTTCTACATTATTAGATACCCTTTCCTCCTATTACCACTCATCTTATTGCCCTGCACAGTCCTGACAGTAGTTTCCAGAAGATCGCATTTGTATCCCTGTGACATTTAGCTGTACAGGAAGGGCTGGATTTACCTTAAGGCACTGTGGGCACGTGCCTACGGGTGCCTGATGATGAAAAGGCAGCTTTCTCTCCTCCCCAAGTGTCTCCCTCCCTCCTTACCTATGCAGAGTCTCAAACAGAGTGTAACTGAAAGGTTACTCACCCGAGTTTCGGCATTACACTGACCAGATTTTCAGATCTCCCTTCATTCGGGGACACCTCTAGCTACCTCATACTTGGGGTGCCTCTAGCTACTTAATACTGAGGATAGCTCTATGACGGGCAAGGGAAGTAAGGAAGAAGTGACAGCTGTACCAGCCAGCACACTTGCAGTGCGGTTCAGAGGGGGTTTGTCGGGCGAAGTCTGGGGTGACAGGACATCTGTGCCTATAGGCTCCTGTGAGGTAAATCCAGGCCAGTGGGTAGCTTAGTGTTTCTAGCAATGGACTGGTGCTAGTCTCTTGGAGCCTTCCCTGGGTTTGGAGTAAACAATGATCTGTTGAGCAGAATATTTCGGAGCAGAGGAGAGTTCATTTTTACAGTAAGGAAGGCGCATAATTAATTGGAAACTTTGGTCTCTTTTAAAGACCCTTCTTATTCTTGGTTGTATTGAAAAAGTCTGAGCCAGTCCACCTTTCGGGAACAAAAATGTTTATGTCCTTACAAAGAAAAAAAAAAAGTATAAACACAAAATACAGTACTTTGTGTATATACTTTTTTTTTTCAGCACAGTGGAGTATAGTCCAATACATTTTTTTTTTTTGGTCACCTGAATTAGACAATTTGTGTCATTGATTGGGAGGTAAATCCACCACTATCTCCTATTTTTAAACAGATTTTAATGTATTTATTCTTCTAGCAGGCGCCTCTGTTTTTCTAATATCTGCAATCTTTTGACTACCCTTGGTGGAGACGTGTTACCCATTACTTCCAAGTCTATAGAGAGTGACTTTTTAACCCTGGTGGATCAGGTCTAATCTTCCGACCTGCTTTTTCAGTGGTTGCCTGAGGGGTAACCTACACTTGTAAGTATCATTTCACTAGAGGATATTCCCTTCCAATGCAGGTTTTTACATACTACACTATAATGGGCTCTCAATATCCCTTTTTGTCAATCTACAAATCTCTATCACAGTTAAGGACTCATTGTGGCCCATGAGTCAAAAAGTTTGACGACCCCTGTTCTAGTGTCAAGGTTTTTAACAAATGTGTTATGTGTACCCCAGGGGTACTTCTGATGGGTCCTGGGGGGACTCGGGCTTGATATACAGTGGGATGCGAAAGTTTGGGCAACCTTGTTAATCGTAATTATTTTCCTGTATAAATCGTTGGTTGTTACGATAAAAAAATGTCAGTTAAATATATCATATAAGAGACGCACACAGTGATATTTGAGAAGTGAAATTAAGTTTATTGGATTTACAGACAGTGCGCAGTAAAAAAAAAAAAAATTAGACAGGTGCATAAATTTGGGCACTGTTGTCATGTTATTGATTCCAAAACCTTTAGAACTAATTATTGTAACTCAAATTGGCTTGGTAAGCTCAGTAACCCCTGACCTACATACACAGGTGAATCCAATTATGAGAGAGAGTATTTAAGGGGGTCAATTGTACGTTTCCCTCCTCTTTTAATTTTCTCTGAAGAGTAGCAACATGGGGGTCTCAAAACAACTCTCAAATGACCTGAAGACAAAGATTGTTCACCATCATGGTTTAGTGGAAGGATACAGAAAGCCGTCTCAGAGATTTCAGCTGTCTTTTCCACATTTAGGAACATATTGAGGAAATGGAAGACCACAGGCTCAGTTCAAGTTAAGGCTTGAAGTGGCAGACCAAGAAAAATCTTGGATAGACAGAAGCGACGAATGGTGAGAACAGTCAGAACCAACCTACAGACCACCATCAAAGACCTACAACATCATCTTGCTGCAGATGGAGTCACTGTGCATCGTTCAACCATTCGGCGCACTTTACACGAGGAGATGCTGTATGCCAGAGTGATGCAGAGGAAGCCTGTTCTCCGCCTACATCACAGAGCCGCTTCAGGTATGCTAAAGCACATTTGGACAACTTCATTTTGGAATAAGGTGCTGTGGACTGATGAAACTAAAATTGAGTTATTTGGGCATAACAATGGGGTGTTATGCATGGAGGAAAAAGAAAAACACCTACTACCTACAGTAAAATATGGTGGTGGTTCCATCATGCTGCGGGACTGTGTGGCCAGTGTAAGCAGGAACTGGGAATCTTGTCAAAGTTAAGGGACGCATGGATTCCACTCAGTATCAGCAGATTCTATAGACTAATGTCCATGAAACAGTGACAAAGTTGAAGTTGCACCGGGGCTGGATCTTTAAACAAGACAACAACCCTAAACACTGCTCAAAATCCACTAAGGCATTCATGCAGAGGAACAAGTACAACGTTCTGCAATGGCCATCTCAGTCCCCATACCTGAATATAATTGAAAATCTGTGGTGTGAGTTAAAAAGAGCTGTCCATGCTTGGAAGCCATCAAACCTGAATGAACTAGAGATGTTTTGTAAAGAAGAATGGTCCAAAATACCTTCAACCAGAATCCAGGCTCTCATTGGAACCTACAGGAAGAGTTTATAGGCTGTAATTTCTGCAAAAGGAGGATCTATACTAAATATTGATTTCATTTCATTTTTGTGGTGCCCACTATTATGCACCTGCCTAATTTTGTTTAAACAATTATTGTGCACTTTCTGTAAATCCAATAAACTTCATTTCATTTCTCAAATATCACTAAGTGTCTCCTATATGATATATTTAACTGACATTTTTTATCATAATAACCAACGATTTATTCAGGAAAATAACGACGATTAACAAGGTTGCCCAAACTATCGCATCCCACTGTAGTTAAGTATAAAAAATGTAAGCATGAAATTGATATTTTAGCTATTTAAAAGCAATAGTAAACAGAAATGAAAATGGTTTAGAAAAAATTACTATGTACTACTATTAGATATATGCCTGATTGTCAAGTGGTACTGGCGATAATCTTTACCATATCAGGAGGTACTTGCACAGGCTTTCAAAAGAGTACATACGAGAATTTACCAATAAAAAAAAACTTCCAAAAGCTACAGTAACTCTGAGTCCTGTACTTCAATGTAGGTGTTAAAGTGTAACTAATTTTACAGCCAATACTGTTGTAAAATAGGTGGCAGTTTGGTATTTACATCATGTTTTAAAGAGTAAATATTGTAACACTGTCTTGCTGTTGTTATTTATAATCTGTTTTATGATGTAGAGAAGACACGGGCTGGCACATCCCATGTCATACTTTATTGTAACATTTAAAGTTTAAACTCAGTGCACATCCCCTATTGTGATTGCTTAGAGTTGACTACATCCAGACCTGCTAATAAAGCATTTTGACCTAGTGTGCAGTGGACAGATGATTGCCTAGAGCACATATTACCTTGATAAAGGGGTCCTACGTGGTTCCGAAAACATTGACTTTGACTTTAAATGTTACAATAAAGTATTGCACAGGATGTGCCACATATGTCCCCTTAGGGCATCATCCCCCTTTTTCTGCTGTAGCACTCCAAAGACACTATAAGGTTGTAAGATCCGGTGGTCGCTCATTGTGTCGGAATGCCTAAAACCACGCTGAGGCGCAAGCCTCTGGGTCTCGGCCTGTCTCTGATGTCACTGGAGCGCATGCCGCTCAGCTCCCATTGGATAAGCGGCGGACATGCTTTCAGTACGCGCTCCGCCACTGTAAACATTAACCACGTGTGCGCATAGCATGTCAGCATCTCTGCTGACATGCTCTCTGTGGATTGGTTACTTTGGATTGCTTTCGTTTCTGATTGGTTAGTGCTAGTATAAATGAAAGGTGAGCGGCCTCTGTCATCGCCCGTGATAGCCTATGCTGGGCTTGTTGCTGAGATTGCTCTCACACCAAGTGCTTGTCTTGCTACCGACTTGTGTCTGTCTCTTGACTAAGCTTCTTCTAGATTGGATTACCTGTTACCGACCCGAATTGAACCTGACCATGCTGGATTGGATACCTCGTTATTGACCCGGCTTATTAAAGGATTCGCATGGTGCCTGGACTGACTCTGGCTTGATTGACCACACATCTGTCTAGTGATTATACTTCAGCCATTGCCTGCCACCTTGTCTTCTTCTGGATTGCCTCAGCCTATAGGCCTCAGGTGACTATTTAGTATACTGTGTTACATTGCCTTCGCTGTGTTTGGTGATTGCTGTCTGCCAGTTTTTATGCTACATCTGCCTGCAGGGTTTTGTAGTTTGTATCAGGCAGGAGCTTTCACAGGAGTTAGGGCTGGGTTATATGTCAGTCATATGGGCATACAGCCTGACTCACAGCAGGTGACCAGACAAGCCTGACAAAGGTTCAATCCCACACAATGAGGTTCAATCCCACACAGAACAAGACACAGAACATTTATATTGCACTTTTCTCCTGGCGGACTCAGAGCGCCAGGGCTGCTGCCAATTATGGCTCGATCCACAGGCGACCAGAATCATTAGGGAGCCTTGCCCAGGGACTCCTTACTGTTTTACATACTGCTTGAGCCAGGATTCACAACTAGTCCAAAGGCTCAAATCCCACATCAAAGGCAACAAGCTAACCAGTACGCTATCCAGCTGACCCTGTGCTATCATCAGGTGTGCATTCATCTGTTATTGTGTGTCCAAGGCAGACATTGAGGCTAGTGTTGGGCGAACATCTAGATGTTCGGGTTCGGGCCGAACAGGCCGAACATGGCCGCGATGTTCGGGTGTTCGACCCGAACTCCGAACATAATGGAAGTCAATGGGGACCCGAACTTTTGTGCTTTGTAAAGCCTCCTTACATGCTACATACCCCAAATTTACAGGGTATGTGCACCTTGGGAGTGGGTACAAGAGGAAAAAAATTTTAGCAAAAAGAGCTTATAGTTTTTGAGAAAATCGATTTTAAAGTTTCAAAGGGAAAACTGTCTTTTAAATGCGGGAAATGTCTGTTTTCTTTGCACAGGTAACATGCTTTTTGTCGGCATGCAGTCATAAATGTAATACATATAAGAGGTTCCAGGAAAAGGGACCGGTAACGCTAACCCAGCAGCAGCACACGTGATGGAACAAGAGGAGGGTGGCGCAGGAGGAGAAGGCCACGCTTTGAGACACAACAACCCAGGCCTTGCATGAGGACAAGAAGCGTGCGGATAGCAATTTGCATTTTGTCGCCATGCAGTCATAAATGTAATACAGATGAGAGGTTCAATAAACAGGGACCGGAAACGCTAACCCATCACAGATGTTCATTGTTCATGTTACTTGGTTGGGGTCCGGGAGTGTTGCGTAGTCGTTTCCAATCCAGGATTGATTCATTTTAATTTGAGTCAGACGGTCTGCATTTTCTGTGGAGAGGCGGATACGCCGCCGATCTGTGACGATGCCTCCGGCAGCACTGAAACAGCGTTCCGACATAACGCTGGCTGCCAGGCAAGCCAGCACCTCTATTGCGTACATTGCCAGTTTGTGCCAGGTGTCTAGCTTCGATACCCAATAGTTGAAGGGTGCAGATGGATTGTTCAACACAGCTACGCCATCTGACATGTAGTCCTTGACCATCTTCTCCAGGCGATCGGTGTTGGAGGTGGATCTGCACGCTTGCTGTTCTGTGTGCTGCTGCATGGGTGTCAGAAAATTTTCCCACTCCAAGGACACTGCTGATACCATTCCCTTTTGGGCACTAGCTGCGGCTTGTGTTGTTTGCTGCCCTCCTGGTCGTCCTGGGTTTGCGGAAGTCAGTCTGTCGGCGTACAACTGGCTAGAGGAGGGGGAGGATGTCAATCTCCTCTCTAAAGTCTCCACAAGGGCCTGCTGGTATTCTTCCATTTTGACCTGTCTGGCTCTTTCTTCAAGCAGTTTTGGAACATTGTGTTTGTACCGTGGATCCAGAAGGGTATAAACCCAGTAATTGGTGTTGTCCAGAATGCGCACAATGCGTGGGTCGCGTTCAATGCAGTCCTAGGCCGAAGAGGTCATAGCCTAGGGTCACAAAACCTGTTTATTGGGCAATTTCAATGGTGGCGAGTCTGACGTACATAAATCGCAGCAATGGCCGTTAGCAACGTCTGAATCTCACGAAATGTCTCATGCAGGTAGAAGACATATTGTTAGACTTGGGCTCCAAAGATGGGTTCCCTACATCTCTGCAAACCAGAGTTACAGGGCTCCAAATTTGGTAAAATCCCCCATAGGCTTTCATTGGGCCTCCTATTTACAGTTCCAAAATCTCACATCTTTTCAAAGGGCAATTACTCAGCAGTGGCAAATTTTCTAGCATTGTAGGGACCCTTAGGGGGAACATGACTGGTGAGTTTCGGGCCCCTAGGCCAAAGAGGTCATAGCCTAGGGTCACAAAAACCTGTTTATTGGGGCTATTTCAATGGTAGTGATGGTGACGTACATAAATCGCAGCAATGGCCGTTAGCAAAGTCTGAATCTCACGAAATGTCTCATGCAGGTAGAAGACATATTGTTAGACTTGGATTCCAAAGATGGGGTCCCTACATCTCTGCAAACCAGAGTTACAGGGGTCCAAAATTGGTAAAATCCCCCATAGGATTTCATTGGCTCCCTATTTCACTTTCCAAAATCTCACATCTTTTCAAAGGGCAATGGCTCAGCAGTACCAAATTTTCTAGCATTGTAGGGACCCTTAGGGGGAACATGACTGGTGAGTTTCGGGCCCCTAGGCCGAAGAGGTCATAGCCTAGGGTCACAAAAACCTGTTTATTGGGGCTATTTCAATGGTAGTGATGGTGACGTACATAAATCGCAGCAATGGCCGTTAGCAAAGTCTGAATCTCACGAAATGTCTCATGCAGGTAGAAGACATATTGTTAGACTTGGATTCCAAAGATGGGGTCCCTACATCTCTGCAAACCAGAGTTACAGGGGTCCAAAATTGGTAAAATCCCCCATAGGATTTCATTGGCTCCCTATTTCACTTTCCAAAATCTCACATCTTTTCAAAGGGCAATGGCTCAGCAGTACCAAATTTTCTAGCATTGTAGGGACCCTTAGGGGGAACATGACTGGTGAGTTTCGGGCCCCTAGGCCGAAGAGGTCATAGCCTAGGGTCACAAAAACCTGTTTATTGGGGCTATTTCAATGGTAGTGATGGTGACGTACATAAATCGCAGCAATGGCCGTTAGCAAAGTCTGAATCTCACGAAATGTCTCATGCAGGTAGAAGACATACTGTTAGACTTGGATTCCAAAGATGGGGTCCCTACATCTCTGCAAACCAGAGTTACAGGGCTCCAAATTTGGTAAAATCCCCCATAGGCTTTCATTGGGCCTCCTATTTACAGTTCCAAAATCTCACATCTTTTCAAAGGGCAATTACTCAGCAGTGGCAAATTTTCTAGCATTGTAGGGACCCTTAGGGGGAACATGACTGGTGAGTTTCGGGCCCCTAGGCCGAAGAGGTCATAGCCTAGGGTCACAAAAACCTGTTTATTGGGGCTATTTCAATGGTAGTGATGGTGACGTACATAAATCGCAGCAATGGCCGTTAGCAAAGTCTGAATCTCACGAAATGTCTCATGCAGGTAGAAGACATATTGTTAGACTTGGATTCCAAAGATGGGGTCCCTACATCTCTGCAAACCAGAGTTACAGGGGTCCACAATTGGTAAAATCCCCCATAGGATTTCATTGGCTCCCTATTTCACTTTCCAAAATCTCACATCTTTTCAAAGGGCAATGGCTCAGCAGTACCAAATTTTCTAGCATTGTAGGGACCCTTAGGGGGAACATGACTGGTGAGTTTCGGGCCCCTAGGCCGAAGAGGTCATAGCCTAGGGTCACAAAAACCTGTTTATTGGGGCTATTTCAATGGTAGTGATGGTGACGTACATAAATCGCAGCAATGGCCGTTAGCAAAGTCTGAATCTCACGAAATGTCTCATGCAGGTAGAAGACATATTGTTAGACTTGGATTCCAAAGATGGGGTCCCTACATCTCTGCAAACCAGAGTTACAGGGGTCCAAAATTGGTAAAATCCCCCATAGGATTTCATTGGCTCCCTATTTCACTTTCCAAAATCTCACATCTTTTCAAAGGGCAATGGCTCAGCAGTACCAAATTTTCTAGCATTGTAGGGACCCTTAGGGGGAACATGACTGGTGAGTTTCGGGCCCCTAGGCCGAAGAGGTCATAGCCTAGGGTCACAAAAACCTGTTTATTGGGGCTATTTCAAAGGTAGTGATGGTGACGTACATAAATCGCAGCAATGGCCGTTAGCAAAGTCTGAATCTCACGAAATGTCTCATGCAGGTAGAAGACATATTGTTAGACTTGGATTCCAAAGATGGGGTCCCTACATCTCTGCAAACCAGAGTTACAGGGGTCCAAATTTGGTAAAATCCCCCATAGGATTTCATTGCCTCCCTATTTCACTTTCCAAAATCTCACATCTTTTCAAAGGGCAATGGCTCAGCAGTACCAAATTTTCTAGCATTGTAGGGACCCTTAGGGGGAACATGACTGGTGAGTTTCGGGCCCCTAGGCCGAAGAGGTCATAGCCTAGGGTCACAAAAACCTGTTTATTTGGGCTATTTCAATGGTAGTGATGGTGGCGTACATAAATCTCAGCCATGGCCGTTAGCAACGTCTGAATCTCACGAAATGTCTCATGCAGGTAGAAGACATATTGTTAGACTTAGATTCCAAAGATGGGGTCCCTACATCTCTGCAAACCAGAGTTACAGGGGTCCAAAATTGGTAAAATCCCCCATAGGCTTTCATTGGGCCTCCTATTTACCGTTCCAAAATCTCACACCATTTCAAAGGGCAATGGCTCAGCAGTGGCAAAACTCACCAGTCATGATCCCCCTAAGGGTCCCTACAATGCTAGTAAATTTGGTACTGCTGAGCCATTGCCCTTTGAAAAGATGTGAGATTTTGGAAAGTGAAATAGGGAGCCAATAAAATCCTATGGGGGATTTTACCAATTTTGGACCCCTGTAACTCTGGTTTGCAGAGATGTAGGGACCCCATCTTTGGAATCCAAGTCTAACAATATGTCTTCTACCTGCATGAGACATTTCGTGAGATTCAGACTTTGCTAACGGCCATTGCTGCGATTTATGTACGTCACCATCACTACCATTGAAATAGCCCCAATAAACAGGTTTTTGTGACCCTAGGCTATGACCTCTTCAGCCTAGGGGCCCGAAACTCACCAGTCATGTTCCCCCTAAGGGTCCCTACAATGCTAGAAAATTTGCCACTGCTGAGTAATTGCCCTTTGAAAAGATGTGAGATTTTGGAACTGTAAATAGGAGGCCCAATGAAAGCCTATGGGGGATTTTACCAAATTTGGAGCCCTGTAACTCTGGTTTGCAGAGATGTAGGGACCCCATCTTTGGAATCCAAGTCTAACAATATGTCTTCTACCTGCATGAGACATTTCGTGAGATTCAGACTTTGCTAACGGCCATTGCTGCGATTTATGTACGTCACCATCACTACCATTGAAATAGCCCCAATAAACAGGTTTTTGTGACCCTAGGCTATGACCTCTTCGGCCTAGGGGCCCGAAACTCACCAGTCATGTTCCCCCTAAGGGTCCCTACAATGCTAGAAAATTTGGTACTGCTGAGCCATTGCCCTTTGAAAAGATGTGAGATTTTGGAAAGTGAAATAGGGAGCCAATGAAATCCTATGGGGGATTTTACCAATTTTGGACCCCTGTAACTCTGGTTTGCAGAGATGTAGGGACCCCATCTTTGGAATCCAAGTCTAACAATATGTCTTCTACCTGCATGAGACATTTCGTGAGATTCAGACTTTGCTAACGGCCATTGCTGCGATTTATGTACGTCACCATCACTACCATTGAAATAGCCCCAATAAACAGGTTTTTGTGACCCTAGGCTATGACCTCTTCGGCCTAGGGGCCCGAAACTCACCAGTCATGTTCCCCCTAAGGGTCCCTACAATGCTAGAAAATTTGCCACTGCTGAGTAATTGCCCTTTGAAAAGATGTGAGATTTTGGAACTGTAAATAGGAGGCCCAATGAAAGCCTATGGGGGATTTTACCAAATTTGGAGCCCTGTAACTCTGGTTTGCAGAGATGTAGGGAACCCATCTTTGGAGCCCAAGTCTAACAATATGTCTTCTACCTGCATGAGACATTTCGTGAGATTCAGACGTTGCTAACGGCCATTGCTGCGATTTATGTACGTCAGACTCGCCACCATTGAAATTGCCCAATAAACAGGTTTTGTGACCCTAGGCTATGACCTCTTCGGCCTAGGACTGCATTGAACGCGACCCACGCATTGTGCGCATTCTGGACAACACCAATTACTGGGTTTATACCCTTCTGGATCCACGGTACAAACACAATGTTCCAAAACTGCTTGAAGAAAGAGCCAGACAGGTCAAAATGGAAGAATACCAGCAGGCCCTTGTGGAGACTTTAGAGAGGAGATTGACATCCTCCCCCTCCTCTAGCCAGTTGTACGCCGACAGACTGACTTCCGCAAACCCAGGACGACCAGGAGGGCAGCAAACAACACAAGCCGCAGCTAGTGCCCAAAAGAGAATGGTATCGGCAGTGTCCTTGGAGTGGGAAAATTTTCTGACACCCATGCAGCAGCACACAGAACAGCAAGCGTGCAGATCCACCTCCAACACCGATCGCCTGGAGAAGATGGTCAAGGACTACATGTCAGATGGCGTAGCTGTGTTGAACAATCCATCTGCACCCTTCAACTATTGGGTATCGAAGCTAGACACCTGGCACAAACTGGCAATGTACGCAATAGAGGTGCTGGCTTGCCCGGCAGCCAGCGTTATGTCGGAACGCTGTTTCAGTGCTGCCGGAGGCATCGTCACAGATCGGCGGCGTATCCGCCTCTCCACAGAAAATGCAGACCGTCTGACTCAAATTAAAATGAATCAATCCTGGATTGGAAACGACTACGCAACACTCCCGGACCCCAACCAAGTAACATGAACAATGAACATCTGTGATGGGTTAGCGTTTCCGGTCCCTGTTTATTGAACCTCTCATCTGTATTACATTTATGACTGCATGGCGACAAAATGCAAATTGCTATCCGCACGCTTCTTGTCCTCATGCAAGGCCTGGGTTGTTGTGTCTCAAAGCGTGGCCTTCTCCTCCTGCGCCACCCTCCTCTTGTTCCATCACGTGTGCTGCTGCTGGGTTAGCGTTACCGGTCCCTTTTCCTGGAACCTCTTATATGTATTACATTTATGACTGCATGCCGACAAAAAGCATGTTACCTGTGCAAAGAAAACAGACATTTCCCGCATTTAAAAGACAGTTTTCCCTTTGAAACTTTAAAATCGATTTTCTCAAAAACTATAAGCTCTTTTTGCTAAATTTTTTTTCCCTCTTGTACCCACTCCCAAGGTGCACATACCCTGTAAATTTGGGGTATGTAGCATGTAAGGAGGCTTTACAAAGCACGAAAGTTCGGGTCCCCATTGACTTCCATTATGTTCGGAGTTCGGCCATGTTCGGCCCGAACCCGAACATCTAGATGTTCGCCCAACACTACACGTGACCCGTTCGGCCAATCACAGCGCTAGCCGAACGTTCGGGTAACGTTCGGCCATGCGCTCTTAGTTCGGCCATATGGCCGAACAGTTTGGCCGAACACCATCAGGTGTTCGGCCGAACCCGAACATCACCCGAACAGGGTGATGTTCTGCAGAACCCGAACAGTGGCGAACACTGTTCGCCCAACACTAATTGAGGCCTCTTGCACACTACATGCAATTCCGATTTTTTTATATTATCCGATTTTTGATTCCGATTAAAAAACATAGAAGCATGCAATACTTTTTTTTAATCTGAATCCAAAATCGGATCGTATAAAAAATCGGAATCGCATGCAGTGTGCAAGAGGCCTAAGTGTGTAATGTCTCTGCTCACCCAGTTATCATTCATGTAGAAAATTCCCCAATAACCCAAACTCCTAAAGCTCACTGTCTGGGGGTATCTCTGGACTCTGAGCCCTCATTTAAACCACATATTAACACGTTAACAACTTCCTGCTACTTCCATCTCAATAATATCTCCAGAATTCATCCCTTCCTTACACAAGAGGCTCCTAAGATGCTTGTACACTCTCTAGTCATTTCCTGTCTCGATTACTGTAAAACCCTAAACTGTGGCCTACCTAAAAGCAGACTGGCACCTCTCCAGTCCCTACTGAACTCTGCTGCTTGTCTCATCTACCTCTCCTCCCGCTCCTCTGCTGCAGCCCCTCTTTGCCAATCCCTCCATTGGCCGCCAATCACTAAAAGGATCCAGTTCAAACTCCTAACATTATAATTGAAAGCTCTACATAAGCTATTCCCTCCATATATTTCCTTATTAAAGCGGAATATAACCCTGCATTTCAACTTTGCTCTAAAACATTATTTACACAGCATATTATATGTAAAAAGCATTTTTTTTACTAGACCAGCATTGGAAGGGTTAAACACAGAGGTTTAAAGTTCCGTGGAGAGATATGCAGAAGTTCAGATTGCTACATTCTATTTAGTTAAATGTATCTATTGAGAAATGTTACACACTCTTTGGCTGTCCTCCAGCTCCTTCTCAGGGCTCTTTCACATCAGAGCTTGCGTTGGAGAACGCTTAAAGCATACGTTTTGTTGTATGCGGTTTAATGCGTTTTGATATGCGTTGCACTGCAGTGAGTGTGCGTTTTTAATCCGTTTTCAATGCGTTACACCACATAGAAAAACGCAGGTAATTATTTTTTCTTTTAGTTTTCAACTTTCTACATTGTTCCTCTGTTGCATTCTGGGACTGATTGCCTGCGTTAACGAATTAAAAACGCGCATAGTGTGCGTTTTACATTGACTAACATTGTAACGCATAAAGCTAGCGTCGGCCGAAAAACTGCGCCTGGGTGCAGTGTAACGCAACGCACAAAAAGGCTGCGTTATATGTGAAAGCTAAAATGAAAGTCTATGGACTTTCATTTCACCTTGGGTAACGCAAACTTTACCCTTTGCGTTGAAACGCAGAAAATCTGCCCTAATGTGAAAGAGCCCTCAGTCAGAGAGAGTGAGTCACATTCAACACTTAGATACATTTATGTAAACAAAATGTATCTATGTCAGCTTCGGATGCGTCTGCAGAAATCTCCAGGAACTTTAAAGCTCTGTGTAATCCTTCCAATGCTGGTCTAGTAAAAAAAAATGCTGGTTGCATATAATATACTGTAAATAATGTTTTAGAGCAAAGTTGAAATGCAGGGTTATATTCCGCTTTAATCTCCAGATCACATCCCTCCTGGTACCTTTGCTCCTCCCAGGAGACCCTCTTGTCATCCAGTTTGGTCACGTCCTCTCACTCTTGCATCCAGGACTTCTCTCGAGTGTCACCTCTCCTTTGGAACTCTCTCCCACAGCGTGTTCATCTTGCTACGTGCCTGGAAATTTTTAAACGTACCCCCAAGACACGCCTGTTCAAATAAGCATATAGCAATTTTCTATAGCTATAATTTAAAGCTCACTGCCTCATCTGCTAAACCCTTTGTCTACTCCCCCAGTGTCTCCACCACACTACTCTCCAGATTGTATGCTCGCAAGGGCAGGGACCTCTCCCTTTTTCCTGTTTTTGTGCATTTTATAAAATGATCATCCATCAGTACTGATGTTTTTCAAACTACACATCAATGGTATGTATCTGTACTTGTATCACTAGGTTGTCCTAGTTGTATAGTATGTTGAACTGCTCATCAATTGTATCTATACTCCCCATTATTGTATTTCCTTTTAAACAATGTAAATTGCCTGGCTACCCTGCTGATCCTCTGCCTCTAATACTTTTAGCAATAGACCCTGAACAAGCATGTAGATCAGGTGCTCTGACTCAAGTCTGACTGGATTATCCTCATGCTTGTTTCAGGTGTGTGATTCATACACAATTGCAGCCGAAGAGATCAGCAGGACTGCCAGGCAGCTGGTATTGTTTAAAAAGAAAATGAATATGGCAGCCACAGGAAACAGGAAACCTTCTTGCAGGGAACCTGAAGTAAAAACGAAATGAAGGCTGGCATATTTTTCCTACGTGTGTGTGTTGCGAATTGTCACAACTTCTCAGGGATCACAGTACATGCGGCAAAGGTTCAAGACATCAAGACATGGGGAGAGTTCACACTATGGGCTTGATTCACAAAATGGTGCTAACTGTTAGCACGCTGTGAAAAGTGCTTCGCATGAAATGTCGCGTGATAACGCTTATTGCTCGCAAAAATTCACGTTCGCATGTTAACGCAAATGTTAATGCACAAAAAATTAGTACTAATGTGCGAACGTGAAATTTTGCGCTAAAATGCGCTAAAATGCCCACAAAGCCGTGCTAACAGCCTTGCTAACATTTAGCACCGTTTTGTGAATCAAGCCCTATGCATGTGGCGGGTTGTGATATAACAGGAGATATAATCACACAGCAACGTGCTGCAATGGTTCCACAATTTTCTCATTCACATCATCTTATTGGCTTTGCGGTGCATTTGGGTTCCATTGTAATAAGGACCACTGGACCACTGGACAATGCACACATTGCACTGGCATTATAATAAGGACCACTGGACCAGTGAACAATGCACACGTTGCACCACCATTGTAATAAGGACCGCTGGTCAACGCACCCATTGCACCAGCATTGTAATAAGGACCACTAGACCACTGGACCACTGGACAACGCACACGTTGCACCAGCATTTTAAACAAATTGTGACGAGGTAACGCGTGTATTACCGGAAGACTAATCTTCAAATCCATAGAGATGTGCGTCATCATGCACATTGCAACGGATTCCGTGTGAACTAACACATACAAATGAGCAGGTGAAGTCTTCTTAGAAATGTTTAATACTGCTGCACAGTGATTGGACAGTGTTGGAATTTGTCTACACAGACAGTTGGCTTGTGAAGGCCTTGAAGTGGAATAACATCGAAGAGTTTGTGCAGACATGCCATGTTACAAGCTATAGAGCAACAACAGACAGGAATCATAACTCATAATAGCCAGGAAAATAGCTAGGAAAAATAACTCAGGTAACTATAGGTAATCTCCATGGAGACCACTTGATTATGAGACTGACCTCTGATCAGCCATACGTTATTGCGTCATATGAACTAACATACGATGTTCAGCAGTTTCAGATAGATTAGATTATTAGATATGATGTTTCACAAAGAAGACAGTTAATAAATCACATTTATAATGATTTGTTTAAAGTCTGTTTTACCACTAGCACCTACTATATACTGCCATTAATTAACCTAACCTAAGTTAATGATTTATATTTTATCATCCTACACAGATTCCTATCATCCCTCCTGAGAAGACTTGGATATCTGGAATATCTAACCCTTCTAATCAGAGAATTCAGACATTTGTGTTTCTACTGAAACCATCACTATTATGAAAAAAATATACATTTTAACCATTTTCCCACCACCAGGGCCAGTTCTCTGAAGAAGCAAGGTGAAACATTTGCATCAGGTGCATGGATTACAGGGGCAGCATGTTTGTACTGTGTTTACAGTAACAGCATGCAGTCAGAGTAAAGGTGGCCATACACTCGTTAGATTAGCAGCAGAAAGATCATCAGTAGATTTTCTGATCTATCTGATGTGTTTAGGAACATTTTTTTACTAGGAACATATTTCCAATAGATTTCAGTATGAAATTCATTGAAAATCGATCTGATGGCATTTTGTTGCCATCAGATTTTCATTAAGTCCAATGCAAAATGATAAGCTATCTCAAGAGATAAGCCTAAATTTTCCAACAGGTGAAATCAACCGAAATTGATCGAAATCGGCCGCAATTGGTCAATCGATTTGCGATCAATCGATTTCGGCTGAGTGTATGGGCCCCTTAAGAGGAGAAAAAGCAGGTGGGGAAAGCAGCTTGTTGTGCTGTGTGAGGAGTCTGACAGTGAGTGAGGAGGGGGGAGGCAGGAGAACAGAAGTGTTTCATTTTACTTGTACAGCAGAAGGGAGAAGGTGGTGGTACTGCTGTCCTGACTAAGGAGGTATGGAGTGGCTGAGGGTAAGCAGTTTGTTTGTCACAGACTCACAGCCAGCCAGTGTGCTATTGTGTTGAGCTGCAGTATGTCATGTGAGAACATAAAATGAAGCAGAGTAAATTGCACATTTACTCTGCACATTTTTCACATTTCACACTCCTATTCATTCACCAATAACGTAATCGCTACTTATCACACCAAAATGATCTATACCTTGTTTTTTTCACCCCCAATTAGGCTTTTTTCAGTGGTAATTTTTGCTAAGAATTATTTTATTTTATATGCATTTTAAAGGGAATAAGAAGAGAAAAAAACGAAAAAAAAAATCATTATTTCTCAGTTTTCAGCCATTGTAGTTTTAAAATAAAATGTGCTCCACACGTTTTATTTGCACATTTGTCCCGGTTATTACTATTATGGTTGTGGACACGTAGATGACTGCACACCGCTGTAAACTGGAAGATATATGTATCTACGCCCCTGGTGCTGACGTCCATAGGGGCACAGTTACACGGTTGAAATACATGTAAACACACACATAACATACTAGCCCCATTCAATTCACCTTTTTTATTAAGTTTTTATCTAGGTGATATCTTCACACCTTATCAATTAAATTCCTTTTAAAATTTATTTTTAAGACATCAGCAAGCAAGATAATGCTCAAAATAATTTTGGCAGTTCATTTTCAATTGCAGAGTGCTGAAAAGGTATTTTAAATAGAGATGGCCCGAACGGTTTCGCCGGCGAACGGTTTCCGGCGAACTTCCGTGTTTCGCATTCGCGGAGAACCGCAAACTTTTCCAGAAGTTCGATTCGCCCCCATAGTGCATCATTAGGGTCAACTTTGACCCTCTACATCACAGTCAGCAGGCACATTGTAGCCAATCAGGCTACACTCCCTCCTGGAGCCCCACCCCTCTTATAAAAGGCAGGCAGCGTCAGGCATTGGACTCGTGTGCCTGCAGTAATTAGAGAAGGGAGAGCTGCTGTGCAGAGACCTATAGGGAAAACTTAGTTAGGCTCTTGTAGGCTTCTTAGCTTGCTCCTTGCTGATTCTTATTGCTAAAAAAGCATCTCTCAACAGCTCTTTTGAAAGCTAATCTTGTTCTTGTGATCTTTTTGTGTGTGTGTGTGTGTGTGTGTGTGTGTGTGTGTGTGTGTGTCACAGACACTTGTGTTGCATAGACAGCCTTGGTAATTCCTACTGTGTGCGCCACTGCCAGGCCCAGCACATTCAGTGACTGCCTGTGTGTGTGACAGGTGCACATTGTAATACCCATCACTGCATATACCTACCTGTTGTTCACAGAGCACCCACCTACCTACGGGAACACACGCAGTGTCACTGTGCCTGTCCGGTACCTGTCTGTGTGTGACAGGTGCACATTATAATACCCATCACTGCATATACCTACCTGTTGTTCACAGAGCACCCACCTACCTACGTGAGCGCACGCAGTGTCACTGTGCCTGTCCGGTACCTGTCTGTGTGTGACAGGTGCACATTATAATACCCATCACTGCATATACCTACCTGTTGTTCACAGTGCACCCACCTACCTACGTGAGCACACGCAGTGTCACTGTGCCTGTCCGGTACCTGTCTGTGTGTGACAAGTGCACATTGTAATACCCATCGCTGCATATACCTACCTGTTGTTCACTTCAGTTCACCCACTTACATATGTGAGCGCACGCAGTGGGATATTTAATACCACCAGTCACTGTACCTGTTCACGGTACGTGTGTGTGACAGGTGCACATTTGTAATACCCATCACTGCATATACCAACCTGTTGTTCAGTGCACCCACCTACCTACGTGAGCGCACGCAGTGTGATATTTAATACCACCAGTCACTGTACCTGTTCATGGTATGCATGTGTGACAGGTGCACATTTGTAATAACTGCATATACCTACCTGGTGTGTTCAGTGCACCCACCCACCTACCTACATGAGTGCACGCAGAGTGATATACCACTCCGTGCATACCTGTTAACTGCACCTGTGTGACTGCACATTGTATTAGTCAAGTCAGTGCATACATTTCACTTCATCCTCCGATATGGACAAAACGGATAAAACAGGTACAGGCAGAGGTAGAGGCGGGGGGAAATCACTGATACACAGCCATTATTGTTACAACAAGATGAAGGCGCTAAGCAAGTTACACCACCTCATATGTCTGAGTTAGGCGACACTATGGACGTAACGTGTGAGGAGTAGGATGATGAAGTACCTGCTGTTGGTGCAGTTTTGGAGGTGTCTGAGGCAAGCGAAGCTGGATAGGATGATTATGATGATGTTATGGATGCCACGTGGGTTCCCAATAGAGGAGATTAACAGGGGGACAGTTCAGAAGGGGAGTCAGAGGGGAGTAGGAGGAGACGAGTTCCTGAAAGAAATAGGAGGAGCTCATCGTCAGAAACAGTTGGTGGCAGTGTCCGGCGCCATGTATCGCCACCTATGGACAGCCAGCCAACATGCCCTTCATCGTCAGCTGCTGATGCCACCATAGTGCCATCAACCCAGGGGGGCTCAGCGCGTTGGAAATTTTTTAATGTGTCTGCCTCAGATCAGAGCAATGCTATCTGTTCTCTCTGCCTCCAAAAATTGAGCCGTGGAAAGGCCAACACTCACGTAGGGACAACTGCCTTACGAAGGCACATGCAGAAAAGGCACAGACTGCAATGGGAAGAGCACCTGGGCAAAAGCAGCACACAAAAGAAAAGCCACCCTACTTCTCCTCTTCCTCCTTCAGGTGCAGCATCTTCAGCCGCTTTCTCCCTTGCACCTTCGCAGCCACCCTCCTCCACTCCGCCTCTGAGCTTGAGCGGTTCCTACTCCTCTGCCCACAGCAGCAGTCAGGTGTCCATGAAGGAAATCTTTGAGCGGAATAAGCCAATTTCTGCCAGTCACCCCCTTGCCCAGTGTCTGACAGCTGGCTTGGTGGAACTGTTAGCTCGCCAGCTGTTACCATAACAGCTGGTGGACTCTGAGGCCTTCCATAAATTTGTGGCCATTGGGACACCGCAGTGGAAGATACCAGGCCGCAATTATTTCTCTAAAAAGGCGATACCCAAACTGTACCGTGAAGTTGAGAGGCAAGTGGTGTCATCTCTGGCACACAGTGTTGGGTCAAGGGTCCACCTGACCACGGATGCCTGGTCTGCCAAGCACGGTCAGGGCAGGTACATTACTTACACAGCCCATTGGGTCAACCTGGTGACGGCTGACAAGCAGGGAGTGCGTGGCTGTGCAGCGGACCAACTTGTGACACCTCCACGGCTTGCAGGCAGGCTTCCTGCCACCTCCTTTCCTCCTGCTACATCCTCTTCGCTGTCGTCATCATCCTCCTCCTTGGCTGATTGGCAGTTCAACTCTACTGGTGCTGCGATCTCCTCTCCAGCTACACAGCCCCAGCTCCCCAGGGCCTATGCTGCATGCCAGGTATGACGGTGTCACGTCATCTTAGACATGTCTTGCCTCAAAGCGGAGAGTCACATTGGACCAGCTCTCCTGGCTGCTCTTAACAAACGGGTGGATCAGTGGCTGACCCCGCACGAGCAGCAATCTCATTTCTGCTTTGAATTTGGGAAAGCTGACACATGTACCCTGCATGGCACATGTGTTGAATCTAGTCATTCAAAGATTTGTGTCAAAGTACCCAGGCTTAGAGGACGCCCCGAAGCAGGCCAGGAAGGTGTGTGGGCATTTCAGGCGGTCTTACACGGCCATGGCACACTTTGCCAATATTCAGCGGAGAAACAAGTTGCCGGTGAGACGCCTGATTTGCGATAGCCCAACTTGCTGGAATTCGACCCTCCTTATGTTCTCTTGCCTGCTAGAACAGGAGAAAGCCGTCACCCAGTACCTCTACAACTACAGTAGAAGGACACACTCTGGGGTGATGGGGATGTTCTGGCCCAACAACTGGACACTCATGCGAAATGCATGCAGGCTCATGTGGCCGTTTGAGGAGGTGACCAACCTGGTGAGTCGCAGTGAAGGCACTATCAGTGATTTGATTGCGTACGCTTACTTCCTAGAGCATGCCGTGCGTAGAGTGGTGGATCAAGCTGTGGAGGAGCGTGAACAGGAACAGTTACAGGAGGAAGCGTTGTGGGATCAATTCTCATCAGAACCAGATGTTTCCTCAACACCTGCGGCAGCACAGAGGGGGGAGGAGGAGGAAGAGTCATGTGGGGAAGAGGAGTCAGACTCGGATGATGAGGAAGGTGTTTCTTTGGAGGAGGAGGCGGCAAAAGAACAACTGCAGCAGGCGTCGCAGGGGGCTTGTACTGCTCAACGTTCCCGTGCTATTGTTCATGGCTGGGGGAGAAGGAGGACTTACCTGACGTCACTGAGGAAGAGCAAGAGGAGATGGATAGTACGTCTGCATCCAACTTTGTGCAGATGACGCCTTTCATGCTGTATAGCCTGTTGAGGGACCCCCGTATAAAAAAACTCAAGGGGAATGAGCTGTACTGGGTGGCCACGCTACTAGACCCTCGGTATAGGCACAAAGTGGCGGAGATGTTTCCAAATCACCAGAAGGCAGAAAGGATGCAGCACTTGCAGAACAAGCTGGCAACTATGCTTTACAATGTGTTTAAGGGTGATGTCACAGCACAACGCAATAAAGGTACCAATGCCAGTAATCCTTCTCCCATGTCCACGCAGGCAAGGACAGGATGCTCCAGCGATCTCATGGTGATGTTGGACATGCGGACATTCTTTAGTCCAACGCCTCGCCTTAGCCCTTCCGGATGCACCCTCCACCAACGCCTGGACCGGCAGGTAGCTGACTACCTGGCCTTAAGTTTGGATGTAGACACTGTGACTGTGAGTAGTGATGAACCCTTGGACTACTGGGTGCGCAGGCTTGACCTGTGGCCAGAGCTGTCCCAATTTGCCATCCAACTTCTGTCTTGCCCGGCCTCAACCGTCCTGTCAGAAAGGACCTTCAGCGCAGCTGGAGGCATTGTCACTGAGAAGAGAAGTCTCCTAAGTCACAAAAGTGTTCAGTACCTCACCTTTATCAATATGAATGAAACATGTATCCCGGAGGGTTACTGCCTCCCCGAAGACTAAGTCAGTCCCCACACACAGCATCTCTGCCTGCACGCTGTGTGACTGCCTGCCCCAAGACTAAGTCGCTCCCCACACAGCACCTCTGCCCGCAGGCCACTTGAGTGCCTTCTCCGCCACCACCTTTTGTTTGATTCAAAGAAGCAGTACAGTGTGGCACTCCCTTATTACAAATGTATATACATCCAATATGTAGGTAGATTCTTATTCAGGCTATTAAACACTCACCGCTACCACAGCCTCCTAATGGAATATGACAGGTCTCAGGACATGTGCTCCGCTTGTATTCAATAGAAGAAAGTGAATGTCAACATAATGGAAGATAAGACGCAGCAGCATGCACCATCTGTCCAATATAATCATGCTTTTAATCCTTCAAATCAGTTCCATAAACATCAGGAGTGAACATCAATATACAAACTTGCTTGCAATATGTTCATACATACAGTTCCGTGGGTAGCAGTGGTTGGGTGGGTGCTATGGGTGTGAAAGGGTCGGCGACGGCCGTTCCGTGTCCAAGTGGACGCTTGGTCACGCTGCGTTCCACAAAATGAGTGCCTGGCGATCCACCAGGTTATTACATCTGTTTAGACGTACGAGCGTACATATGAGAGGATGGTTGGAATTATTTTGACTTCATCTAGGGGGGTCAGCACACCCAAGATAATAAGGTCGTTGCTTCATTGTGGACAGACCAAATTTGATCAGCTGGACAGTCACTGTTGTTCTATCATTGAGCCACCACAGCCCGGCGACCATATGGGCTTGAAAACCGGCACGGCCTGCACTCTGGCCATGGTGCGCACCAGTCCAGCATGGCCGTCACTACACAAACAGCTGTTTGCGGTGCATTACACAGTGAGTTTGGTGAGTCAGTGTGAAGCAGTACTCTAATTACATATCCTGATTGATGTATACCCATGCAAGATGTTTTAAAGCACTTTAGGCCTGCAATTTAGCATTCAATGGGATTTCTGCCCTTAAAACGCTGCTTTGTGTCAAATCCAGATTTTTCCCCGGGACTTTTGGCGTCTATCCCACTCCTCCATGCAAAAACTCAGATGTTAGACTCCTTGAAACATCTTTTCCATCTCTTTTATGGCCAGCATAAGTGTTTCTAATTTTCAAAGTTCGCCTCCCCATTTACAGTAAGTCTACTGCGGTTCGCGGACGTTCGCGTGAACCAAACTTTTGCGGAAGTTCGCGTTTGCGGTCCGCGAACCAAAAATCAGAAGTTCGGGCCATCTCTAATTTTAAACAGAAGAATAAAAATGATCTCCTATGAGAAAATGTATGAGTCATGGGCCCATTTGCAATTCAGTATTTCTCCTGAGTTTTCTCCTAGGTGAAATTGTCACACCTTGTCATAATAAAATGCCATTTAAACCCCCCAGAATGTAAGAAAATACTCAAAATAATTTTGACAGTACTTTTTTCTATTGTAAAATGCTTAAAGCAGTTATCAGGGAACATGAATAAAATAAGTGCTACTTACCCGGGGCTTCCTCCAGCCCCAAGCTCCCAGCATGTCCCTTGCCGCCGCTCTGCCCGCAGCCCCGGGCCGTCCCTAGACTTTTTGCTGCCCCCCCTCCCCACCACTGTGCCAATACCCCCTTCCTGCTCGCTTCCCCCTTCAGCTCGGCGGCCCCTCTCATGCACGGCCGGGGGTGCCGCACCCCAAATCTGCCGCCTGAGGAACCTGCCTCTCCGCCTAATGGGCGGACCGGCCCTGCCGCAGCCATTCGCCGCAGCTCACTCCCGGTCCCCGGCGATGACGTCAGGCTGACCTCCAGGTCTACTCAGAACTACTAGTAGTTCTGTACTATCCAAAGTGAGCACTACTTCTATGTGCTTTTTAATTTTAACCTTTGGAAGCGCACCACCGATTATTTCCACACCCTGATTTTGGTGTCAGCGCAGTGTCTTTTAAATGAATTAGAGTGCTTTACCGGTATTTTAACCAAAAGTCTGGCCTGGCCACACACACACACACACACACACACACACACACACACACACACACACACACACACACACACACACACACACACACACACACGACACACACCACACACACATGATGACACACACACACACACACATGACACATACACACACATGACACACACACACACATGACACACACACACACACATGACACACACACACACATACACACACATTCACATACACATGATGACACACACACACACATGACACACACACACATGACACACACACACACACACACACACACACGACACACACACATGACACACACACATGACGCACACACATGACACACACACATGACACACACAGACAATGACACACACACACAGATGATGACACACACACACGACACACACACACACACACACACACAGGATGACACACGATGACACACACACGATGACACACACACGATGACACACACACACGTACACACACACACGATGACACACACACGATGACACACACACACACGATGACACACACACACACGACACACACACACACCACACACACCACACACACACACACACATGACACACACACCACACACACACACACACACACACACACACACACACACACACACACACACACACACACACACACACACACACACATGATGACACACACATGATGACACACACACACACGATACACACATCTCAAACAAGTACATTTTAATTTTTATTACTTCATAATAAATGTCGTTACTCAACCTAATAAAGCAAAAGGACAAAAGAAAAAACAAAACACTTAACTTTCTTTGAAATGTACAGTATATTGTGAAATGAGTAGCAGTAGGGTATTGTACTGTGTTAGCCATCAGTAAAAGCAAGACGTTTTAAATCATATGACAATAAATAAATGGTGTCATCCTGATTTTGAAATGAAATATATATGAATATATATATATATATATATATATATATATGAAATGAATATATGAAATTACATTTTGTAACTTTTTACTTGTTGTCTTTTATTGTTTTAATTACGGTAGGTGGGTGAATTCCATATCTTTTACATATTCTGTTAAGCTAGAAAGCTAAAAATACCTTTATATCTATATGGTCACACACATCGTCTTAGAGAAACACATGTTTATAGTTGAATATGTTATATATATAGTTGTAAATTGATCTTCTGTAACCTTTGGAAATTGTCCATTTTGTCTCTCTGCATACCCCATTTAAGCTTAAACAAATGCAGTAAAATCGTTGTTTTGCATCAGGAGTTTTTATGACATAGGTTCTATGTTTTTTGATGACCTAGTAAGAAGCTGTACTACACAGCGTAACCGTTGCAGTAAAGTTTTCCTTCTGCTGCTGTACTTGAACTGTTGTGCAAAGGGCTTCTAATGCCGGGAATACACGATGCGTTTTTGCGTTCGTTTTTGCCGTCGTTTTCGCTTTCGATAGATTCTACTCTCGATTCACTGCTCGATTCTCCTCTCAGTTCCTTATCTTTTCTTATCAATTTACATTCACTTGAATGAGGAGAATCAAAACAAAAGTAGAATCGACCAGATCCGACGGGTTGGAATTTATCTATCAAACCCATCTATCTAAAGTAAAAACTTAACGTGTATTCCCAGCATTAGGCTCAGGGATAAAGGCCATGGAGGAAAAAAAAAAGCTTCCTGGAATTCAAATATTTGTCATATCTAAGAATTCTGGTCTCTGTACATCTGTGAAGAAGATCAGATAAGAAGCTAGGAAGTTCCTGGTTTATGACTATACGCAACAGATCTTGGGTATGGAAGACAAGGATGTTCAGTGACCACCAATCCTTATAACCACATAAGTTTTGGAGATCCCTTGTTGCAAATAATCTCTGGTGAACAAACAAGAAAAACAGTCAGGGGGATTGTGTCACACCCTAAAGGTACAGGGGGACATCTGCAGGTTTCACAGTGAAGCTACAGGCATAGTGACATCCCCTCAGTACTCTACTACCTGTTGGATGACTGCACAAGATCTGCAGAAGAGTAAGTTTCATATTTTTTTCTAATGCTAAAGCAAAATAAGCTGGAAGGCAATAATAAATGTAAATAGGAATAAAAATGTGTAAGTGAAGTCATCTTTGTTATCAATCTCCCTGTATTGTCTATTCCCAGGGTGATACAGAAGAGAAAGCACGACTAAGCAGAAGTACGTATTGATTGCTTAATAAATGCGTAGAAATGAAAAATTTGCTTTCTGGTTAAAGCTATATAATGAAAGTGGAAGCTTAGCAGCGTTATTAACAATAAATACGTTCACATATCAAATATAAAATGCTTTTTAGTTAGTAAATTGGCTGCACTGAGCTTTGGAAAGACAGAGAACAACAACAAAAATAAAGAAGAGTACAGGTGAAACTCGAAAAATTACAATATCGTGCAAATGTCAATTTATTTCAGTAATTTAACTTAAAAGGTGACACTAACGTATGAAATAGGAAACATTTGCAAGTGTTTTGGATTAATCAGCTGATTAGAGTCTGACATTTTGAGACTAGAATAATAAAAATCGTCACAACATTCTAATGGTCTGAGATTTTGATTTTGGGGTTCTCATAAGCTGTAAGCCATAATCATCAAAATCATCAACAAATAAAGGCTTAAAATATCTCACCTTGTAAGTTGAATGAATTACTGGTATAAATAGACTTTTTTACGATATTCTAATTTTGTGAGTTTTACCTGTACAATTTGCTATCTGTATATTGATTGGGAATGTTAAACATTTATACTGAATAAACAAGTTGCATGGACATAGCATCCAGGGCAGGAAGTAAACCTGTGACTATCTATCTATCTATCTATCTATCTATCTATCTATCTATCTATCTATCTATCTATCTATCTATCTATCCTTATGGGGTACATAATAATATAGACAATGGTATACATCAATATACAAATACAGAAATGCTACAAAATACAGAACTGGTTATTACAGGGATACAACTAACATGGTTAATAAAATGTATAACAAACTCCAAGACACAAAAGGGTGAGAGAGCCTTGCCCTTGCTAGCTTACAATCTACTGTAGTTTCTAAACTATTTTATTCAGTAGCCAGTACAAAACACATACAAGGGCAGAAAGGAAACTGTCATATAGTCATATAGTCTCAGGACTATAACAGCAGCATACAGTAGAAGAACACAATAAAGTTCCAAGATATGTTTGTAATGCATGAGTCAATTTCCCAAAAGAAAAACATGGTAACATCACTGACATTTAAACTGAAATATTAACTTAGATACTGGTTAAGAAGCAAGGAGTGTAATCATGCAGCCGAAATGTAGGATTAGCACTACAGCACAGTCTCAAAATTTAGATAACACAGATTGGAGACCCTTAGAAGATACCTTTTGAACCCAAGGCTGCCAGACCTTATCAAAATGGGGAATCCTGTCCATTAAATTTGCCTTTTCTCATTTAGCATTGTAATGTGAATCTTCTTAAGGCTCAACACACACCATACAATCCTGGTTGTTCAATCTTACCACTTTCATGTATTATAAGAGCATATCCAATCAATCATTCAAGGTATTTGCAATCTGTTGGCCCTTATACTACATAGATTTGGTAAATCTGTACAACCAAGATTGTGTGGTGTGTGTTGAGTTTAAGAGCCACCGAGCACGATAAAGATTGCTGTTGCCATATTTGAGATGGTATGTAAGTGCGAGCTTACAATCTAAAGGGTGAAATTACAATCTAAAGGGAAAGCTTATGCTGGATACACACCATGCGTTTCCGCGTTCATTGCGTCTGTCGATACGCATCGATACGATTATTTCCAACATGTCCGATTCACATTTCGATGGATTGTTAGGTCGATTTGCCATACTTTACATGGCAATTGACCTAAAAATCATCGAAATGCGTTCGGAAATGCTCGGAAATAATCGAATCGACGCGTATCGACGGACGCATTCGACGTGGAAACGCATGGTGTGTATTCAGCATTACAGTCCATCCATCCTTCCTTCCGTCTATCTATCTATCTATATATCTATCTATCTATCTATCTATCTATCTATCTATCTATCTATCTATCTAAAGCTTCATAAAGAAAAATGGGGCCTAGTTATTAGTCACCATGTCTGGTTTGTAATGTTAATGATATTTTCTCCTATCCACAAACTTTTGCATGTTAAACTAGCAGGTGGCGCTCTGTTTATTTGCATTTATCTCATATGCTTTTAATAAAAACATTTTTATGCTAAACTCAATAAATATTATAGATATGCTATTATACATATACAGGGTGGGAGGATGCGCCCCACTGAGAGTGTAAAACTATACATTTATAAGGAACAGTCTTACCTTTATTGGTGTACAGTAAATTATTCCTAAACCTCCATATTGAGGTAAGACTGTTCCTTATTATCTCCAAAATTGGCAAAGCAGTTCATTTTGGTGCACAGCGGCAAGCGCTGAAACTGGGCACCGTCATAGCAGCAATACCCTGCTGCCCGCCCTGCGTAACGGTAATTCGGAGCTCCAGAGGTTGCCATACCCCAAATTACATCTCCCTCCAAGTTGCTACAACTCGGAGGGAGAATAGTATTTAACATGCCGAGGAGTTTAGCGGCAGCAGGGAGAGCTGTCATTTGACTTGTCCTGCGCTGAACCGAATCCCTGCTTGAGTGATAGAGCTCCACTCTGTCAACAATCGTTACAGCATGGGTTTCTGCTGTACTGGAAATGGCTGCAATAGAGGCTATTTGACATCGCCTATCAAAGTGCTTTTAGACCGAACCTGGATTTGGACTTTAACCACTTCAGCCTTCAGGCATTTTCACTTTATGCATCCGAGCAATGTTCACCTCTCATTCATTAGCCTATAACTTTGTCACTACTTATCACAATGAACTGATCTATGTCTCGTTTTTTCCGCCACCAATTAGGCTTTCTTTGGGGGGTACATTTTGCTAAGAGCCACTTTACTGTAAATGCAATTTAACAGGAAGAATAAGGAAAAAACTGAAAAAATGCATTATTTCTCAGTTTTCGGCCATTATAGTTTTAAAATAATACATGCCTCCACAATTAAAACTCACGTATTGTATGTGCCCATTTCTCCCGGTTATGTCCCTATCACAATGTATGGCGAAAATATTTTACTTGGAAATAAAAGTGCATTTTTTCCGTTTTGCATCCATCACTATTTACAAGCTTATAATTAAAAAAAAATAGAAATATTTCATGTTTACATAGATATTTAAAAAGTTTAGACCCTTAGGTAAATATTTATGTGTTTTTTGTTTTTTTTAATTGCAATGTTTTTTTTTTTTATTATTAAACATTTTATGTGGGTATTTTTGGGAGGGTGGGATGCAAATCAATTTTTTTGTACATATTGGTCTATTTTTAAAATTTTTTTTTGCATTTTAATGCAGTTAGCTTTTTGGCCACAAGATGGCAGCCATGAGTTTGTTTACAATGACGTCACTCTAAGCATAACACGGACGCTTAGAGTGACGTCGGGGGGAAATAGGAACAGAAAAACCTCAGCTTCCGTGCGAAGCTGACGTTTTTTCTCGGGGGGAGAGCAATCAGTGATCGGGCACCATAGCCCGATTCACTGATTGCCTGGCTATCGAACAGCGGGCCGGGAGTGCGCGTGCACGCGCGCGATCGGCCGCGGGGCCGCGTGGCAGCGCACATGGCCTCCTGGGCGTAGCTACTACGTCTAGGAGGCCAAAGTAGTTAAAGAGACTCTGTAATAAGAAAAAGTTCCCCTGGGGGATATTCACCTCGGTAGGGGTAAACCTCTGAATCCTATCGAGGCTTCCCCCATCCTCCTCCGTCCCACGGTGATCTCGCTGCAACCCACTGAATGCACAGCGGACAATTTGTCAATCTGTACAATATTTACTTTTTCCATCAGGGGCAATGTTGCGGCTCTCAGCTCGGAAATAGGCGGAAATAGCCGATCCCAGTCGGGTCTGCTCTACTGCGCAGGAGCAGGAGACTTGAGATTGGGTATTTCCACCTATCTCCGAGCGGAGAGCCACTACTGCACCTACGCTGGAGCCGGGAAGGTAAATATTTACATCCCCGCTGCGGCTGTGGGACGGAGGAGTACGTGGGTAAGCCTCAATAGGATCCAGAGATTTCCCCCTCCCGAGGTGAGTACACCCAGGGGCATTTTTTATCAATACAGATCCTCTTTAATGGCAGAAGTTCCATGTTTTATGTTATGGGGCTGGAGGAAGCCCTGGGTAAGTATTAAATCCGTCTTAATCTGCGTTTCTGGTACACTTTAAGTTGTGCAGAATCTACTCGAAGTGAAAGCCAGTAAAGTGTACATTTGTAAATATCTGGGGAAAATTATCATTATTAGTTGTTATGTCTCCTAGAAATCAGTGGATACAAATCCAATTAGGACTGATGTATACAGAAATCCAGGCTGAATTTTTATTATGAAGATGTGTGATCACTGACTTAACCACAGCTGAACAATGAAAGGCAGGTAATGTGTCTGCAGTATAATCTCATATGTTCCTATAGCTGAGTAGATAGGTGGTTCTGTTGAATATTGCTTACTGTACAGTAACTTACATTTGGATCTCTCACAACTTTTTTCTGTAAATGAGATATCGAATGGAGAAAGCCTGTGCCAGACTTTCATTGCTGCCTGTGTCCCAGTGTGGAAAGGAAACCAGAGATTTGGGCACCTGCAGTAAATGGACGATTTAGGTGCTGCCATTGGCACTACCAACAACCAATAACTGGCCAAGTAGAAATGTGGGCACCTGTTAAATTGTATCAGTAATATTATTGTTTATTGTTAATACTATAGTTTATGTGCGGGGGGATGGGCAGTTAAGGGTCAACGTCAGGCAGGGGGATTTTGCCATGGGGTGGGGGGTGGGGGGCAGTTAGGGTTAGGAGTCAGGAAGGGGGTTTGCTCCAGGGGGACAGTTTAGGTTTGACATCTGGAAGAGGGTTTGCGCCATGAGGAAGCAGGAAGTTTGGCCCCCGCAGCTAATGGATGATTTGGGCAAATATCCGCTACAGGGCACCAAAAGCAACAATTTGGGCATCCTATAGAGATAATTTTGCAAATTAGAAACTTATAGTTTTTGAAATTTTTATTGTTTTGACAATTAGAAAGTGATAGTGTTTGGAATTTTTTGTCCTTTGTATTTACACATTTTCATTTTTTGAAAATTCATTGTTTTTTAAATGTATTGTTTTGAAAATTATAGACAGAGGCAAGCTATGTAACTAGATAAGTAAATAAACAGGCTGCTAATTAGTTACTTTACTTAGCAGCCTATTTATTTATTTACTTAGCTAGTTACTCAACAAAGCTCTGTCTGTAGTGTCTGAGCTGGCCATGTTGTAAATCATCTGTAGAGTGTAAGACAGTAAGCAGTTAAGCAGAGAGCCAGTCCAACGGATTCTCATCATTGATGACACAGCTCAGATGTGTAGGGAGGTAGAGATGTGTTTAAAGCTTCTTTTTTAACACAAATGCTATGGTGAAAGTTATGCTGTCCATATTAAATAAATAATGTGGGGAAAATGGAACAGCATCATTTTCGCCATAGTGCCCCTTTAAGTTTAGATCCAAACGAGTTAGGATTAGGCAATCAATGGAGAAGCAGCACCAGTGCAATGATAAGCATAGCGTCACACAGCTGAAGCACCAGACTATTCTCAATACTAGTCTGCACAGCAGCAAAACCACTGGTGCCAACCCAGCATGTATCCACCATTCATCCTATTACTAGTCTAAGTGGAGATGCTTCCTAACCTCCTTTAGCAATTCAATGATTTAGTTACATAGTTGCCTGCAGCTAGTGTTGCTCGGATACCCTCAATCACGGATTCAACTAAATTCGGCCACGGCGGGATCAAAATCCGGATTTGAAATGGACTTACGAATTTGACTCGGCATTTTGCCGTGATTGCCTGTAAAATCCACCAGAGCTGGGACAGGGTCCTCCAGCACCCAGGCTGTGACACCAAACTGTGCCACCCTCCCACCCCAGCCGTCCCACACTGATTGCTATTAGACTAAGAGGTGCCCCAGGGCCCCAACACCTTAATCTCTAGTTATCTGGCTTGCAGTTACTGCCATGTAGCCCCTTTTCTTATTTCTCTCTGCTTTAAACACAATAGGGGAATGATAGCTGAGTGAGTTTTGCTCACCCTCCTACACTGCGCCCTGAAGCGCGAGCCTCTCTCGCCTCTGCCTCGGTCCAGCCCTGAAATCCGCGTTCATGGGCCGTGATCCGGATTTTCCTTTAACGTTAATAGCAACGCCCCCATACATGCTACAAATCACCAACATTGCATGGATTACTAGGGTGATCAGTGGCTACAGCTTAAAAAAAATTCTCAAAAAAACTTTACAGTTTTTGAGAAAATTGAATTTAAAGTTTCCAATGAAAAAGTAATGGTGATTAAATCCCGCCAAAACCCGCCAACTTTAGCGGTTAATAGCAAAGCCCTCTTAAATGGTATAAACACCAAATTTGCAGGATATGTTAAGTAGAACAGTGGGAACAAGGGAAACATTTTTTCAAAAAGACCTTATACTTTTTGAGAAAATCGATTTTTAAGGGTTCAAAGGAAAATAGTATAAATTTAAATGCTTCAATAGCGGTAAATGACAGTTAATGTATTAACCTCCTTGGCAGTAATCCCGAGCTGAGCTCGGGCTATGCCGCGCAGGAGGATTGCTCCGGCCCTGCTGGGCCTATTTTTTTGTTGTTGCACGCAGCTAGTACTTTGCTAGCTGCGTGAACTTACCGATCGCCACTGTTCGTCGCCGATTCGCCCCCGCTCGTTGCATTAGTTAGAGGGTGCCCCCCCCCCGAGACCCCTGTGCAGCCTGGCCAATCAGTGCCAGGCAGCGCTGAGGGGTGGATCGGGATTCCCTCTGACGTCACGATGGTTTAGAACGGGATTTCCTGATGGGCCTGATCACCGGAGGCGATCGGAGGGCTATCATGTAGCTAGGGGGGTGTTAACCGCATTTACATGTATACTTTTTTCCTTTGAAATTACCTTTGAACTTTTAAAATCAATTTTCTCTAAAATTATAAGGTCTTTTTTAATTTTTTTATTTTTATATTACGTAAGGGGGCTTTGTTATTAACCGCTAAAGTCAGTGGGTTTAATCACGGATATTTTCTCCACGATCACGGCTGTTATCGCGTTCTGAATACTAGTTACCACGGCCGAATCCGTGTTGGAATTCCATGATCGATTCTAGATCATGGATTCGGATCACGGCGGTGGATAGTAAAAATTGCTCGTGAATCGGCTATTCCGTAATCACGAGGTCGTGATGAGCATCACTACCTGCAGCTGTATTTTAATTAAAAATGTGCATAGAGCTATAAATAATGCTTATAGAACTTTAAATGAATGTGTCTTTTCTGTACTATCTCTACAGGAATATCCAATGCTTGAAAACTTTAGGCACTCTTCTCCTTGTTACCGGTCTGATAGTCCTGGTCTTTCAAGTGTGGGACGAGAATGCCCTGGACAGCAGGTGATTCAGTACAGAAATAAATGTGGAGGATGCTTCAGGCCCTTTCACACTGGGACGGTGCAGTATTTTTACCTTACTACACCGCAAGGCAATAAAAGGCTATGGGAACTTTCATACTGGCGCGATGCGACGGAAGTGAAGTTTTCGCTGCATCCCCGACGCGAGGGTGAATTTACATTACCGTGCGGTTCTGCATCGATCTGCAGCGGACCGAAAATCATGTAAGTCTATGGCGACGCAGGTTTGTTAAAATGCCCACTGCAGTTTTTTTGCGTCGCACAAAATACACCTCACCCACGTGATTGCTGCAGGCACAGGAAGTGAGCGTCACATCCTGCTTGGACGGCTGCCAGACGGGGATTACCGCGTACTAACGCCATAATTCTTGAAGGCTGTTTTTGGCAGTGTGGTCCATACTTAAAGAGAGTCTGAAGCGAGAATAAATCTCGCTTCAGACCTCATAAATAGCAGGGGCATGTGTGCCCCTGCTAAACCGCTGCTATCCCGTGGCTTAACGGGGGTCCCTGATCCCCCAAATCCCCTCGGTGCAGCGGGGGAGCGCTTCCTGGTTGGGGCAGGGCTAACCGCCGCAGCCCTGCCCCACGCGCGTCTGTCAGTGCGTATCTCCGCCTCTCCCCCGCCCCTCTCAGTCTTCCTTCACTGAGAGGGGCGGGGGAGAGGTGGCGATGCGCCGCTGATAGACGCGACTGGAGGCAGGGCTGCGGCGGTTAGCCCTGCCTCCAGGAACGACCAAGTCTGCGACCAAGTGTTGCAGTGGGGGGTTTGGGGGTGAAGGGACCCCCGTTTAGCGTCGCGATAGCGGCGGTTTAGCAGGGGCACACTCTTTAAAGAGACTCAGAGACGAAATAAGATAATAGATTTATACATACCTGGGGCTTCCTCCAGCCCCATCTGCATGGATTGCTCCCAAGCCGCCGTCCTCAGCTGTCTCTATTGCCGGTACCGGGTCTCGTAACTTTGGCCAGTCGCAGACAGTTTTATGCATGCGCAGTGACTCCCTCCGTGTCTCCAGCGCCTGCCTTGCTCTGGCGCCTGGGCAGTATGGAGGGAGCGCACTGCGCTTGCGTCGACTGGCCCTGACTGGCCAAAGTTACGTGACCCGGTACCTGCGATAGAGAAGGCTGAGGACGGGGGCTTGGGAGGGATCCATGCAGATGGGGCTGGAGAAAGCCCCAGGTATGTATAAATCTATTATATTATTTTATCTCTGAGTGTCTTTAAGTATGCATGGACACACCTGCAGCTGCCCACCCACACCATAACCTAAGCCAATGCCCACACTAAGCCACCACCCACATCTGTACCTCTCACACTAAGCCGCTGCCCCCAGCTGCTTCCGGGTCCATGCATATTTACAACTTTCAGCTAGTATATAGGATAGCGCTCTACCTGCATGTTTGTGATATAAGTTTGGATGCCTGCATGTAAGAGTGTTATGGGGTAGCCGCTCAGGCAAGTCTGGCTAAGCCCATGTGCTTTGTTTCCCCCAAAGTCAGGGTAGGTGGATTGTGGCCTGTACAGTTCACCATTTAAAGTAACAGCAAACATGATGAACACACACAAGTAGTAGTCTGCAGTATCCTGTTGACCTCTGCACTGGCAGTATGCATGGGCTCTCCCAGGGTGTGTAGTCTAAGTGGCTACAGATCTTCACCAGAGCACCCCACAAGAAATGATGGATCGCTACCCCTAAAGGGCGGTGATGGACCAACTTCCCAAAAAAGTGTTTGCAATCAGTTCGAAAACATTTCCGCGTCTGTCCGCAAACCGGCGAACGCAGTGAACCGCCACAGACTTCAATGAGCAGGCAAACGCTAAAACCTATAAGGACTATTTCTGGCCACAAAACATATTTAAAAGTTGTTTAAAGGGTCCTAACACTTGGACAGGGGAATGCTGGAGTAAATGTCCGGCGTGTGCACACCTCATTCAGGTGGTGTAAGGGTTACACTGACAGACGAAACACTGCGCTTACCGCAAACAACCGCTAACAACCGCAAACAGCTTTAGTGATGTCAGTGTAAGGTGAGGGAATAATTTTTTTTACTAGATGACACCTCAAGGACGTAAATGTTAGTCCTCTCCAGGGGCGGACTGACAAGTCAAGGGGCCCCCGGGCAATAGAAGATTATGGGGCCCCGTACCAGTGTTGCCAAACTTTGAAGTTCGTTTTTACAAAGATATAATAATTTACTGACAATTGATAGTTTATTATGATAAAACCCTGTGAGGCGCGCCAAAAAATGGGTGTTGTCATGCAGCAGAATGTGGATGTGGTCATGGGTGGGGCCAAATATACATGACCTTAGCAGTGGTGTAAAAGGTCTGACGGGGAAGTTTGAGCTCTGCTGCAGTGTTTCCCCCCAGAATACATGTAATCTGACAGCATTTCACCAAAAATCCACGCAATTTGGCAGATGTTCCTCCAAAATACAGATAATATGGCAGTGGTTCCCCTAAAATAGACGTAATCTGGCAGCACCCGTTCCCCCAACATACACATAATTTGGCAGTGGTTCCCCAAAATCTGTGTAATCTGGCATCGGATCACCCAAAATACATGTAATCTGGCAGCAGTGGTTCCTCCAAAATACTCATAATCTGGAAGCAGCGGTTCCCCCAACATACACAATCTGACAGCAATTCCCCAACATACACATAATCTGGCAGCTGTTCCCCAAAATACACTTAATCTGGCAACAGAGGTTCCCCAAAAATACAGTTAATCTGGCAGCAGTCCCCCCAAAATAGGTGCCCCCAGTATAGGTAACCAGGTCTACAGGTATCCCCAGTGGAAGTAACCAGATCTATAGGTGTTCCCAGTATAGGTAACCAGGTCTGTAGGTGTCCCCAGTATAGGTCTATAGGTGTCCCCAGTATAAGTAGCCAGGTCTACAGTTGTCCCCAGAATAGGTAGCCAGATCTATAGGTGTCCCCAGTTTAGATAGCCAGGTCTATAGGTGTCCCCAGATTAGGTAGCCAGGTCTATAGGTGTCCCCATTATATGTAGACAGGTGTATAGGTGTCCCCAGTATAGCCAGGTCTATAGGTGTCCCCAGTATAAGTAGCCAGGTCTATAGGTGTCCCCGGAAAAGGGAGTCAGGCCTATAGGTGTCCCCAGAATAGGTAGTCAGGTCTATAGGTGTCCCCCAGGAGGGGAGGCAGCGCAGTGAAGGGGAAGCAGGCACAGCGGTGGGGAAGGGGGGATGTCTTCCCCCTTCCCTCACCTTGGGGCTCCCCCTCCCTCGCTCCTCGCTCTGGAATTCTGAATTTTCGGTGGCTGGCAGCGGGCGGGGACTTACCACTGCTCTTCATGCCGCGAGGGAGCTCTGCGCGCAACTACTCTGGTCTACTCAAGACCAGACTGGCTGCTGCATTCAGAACTCCCTCCTGCGGCTGCAAGAGAAGTGGTAAGTCCCCACCTGCTGCCAGCCGCTGACAATTCAAAATTCCAGAAGGGGGAGTGAGGGAGGGGGAGCCCCAATGTGAGGGAAGGGGGGAGACTCCCTCCCTTCCCCGCCGCTGTGCCTGCTTCCCCTTCACTGCACTGCCTCCTCTCCTCCTCACAGCGCTCTGGCGGGTCCCCCTGACCACGGGCCCTTGGTCCATGCCCGAGTGCCCGAATGGTCAGACCGCCCCTGGTCCTCTCACAGGCAATATTTGTGTAGTGGTGACGGTCGCCGTGCCTGTAGGCACATTTACGGGAGTGCACGTGATTGCGGTTTTCCAGCCCGTTTGGTCGGGCTGAGGTAGTTGAATGACAGTTAAGTGACCAAAAAAAGCACTGATTCTGCAGTTTGGGCCCAGTGTTGGCCTAGTAAGCTTTATTGATCACCTGAGGTGACCATAAAAAAATAGATTTTGCCAAAACGTAACCAGCGGATCAAGTTTAGTCTGATCACAATGAAGCAATGACCTTATCGTCTTAGGTGTGCCAACACAATATAGCTCCTTGTTTCAACAAGGGAACGATCACGAAGGGGAATTGACATGTACATTTCCAGGAGGAAGAAATATCCTATTGGCTGCCATGTGTCTCCTGACTCTGGGGTGAGGGGTCAATTTTTGACTCCATGTTAAGTAATGGGGGGGGGGGAATCAAATTTCATGATGTGTTCACCGGCTGGCAACTGGCCAGGATCGCCGTGAACTGCTTGCCAGCGAACAGTTCTGTCCATCACTACTAGAGTGTAATGGACTACTTTGCTGGCTTGGCAGCCACCAGGCTGGGACCTCCGCAATTACCTCACCAGTGAAGGAGGGACCAGATGATACCACAGAGAGCATGCAAGCAGTACAGAGAGCGGGTCGAGCCTGGCTGACAGGAAGTAAAGGGGAGTCTGGGAGGGACAAAAGCTGGGCTGCAGTTGGATAGCTGAGCTGAAGCGCGGGACTGACTGGAGTCTCTCTCTGCCAGCTCTGTCTCTCTGTCAGCTGTGCGACAATGATGCCCCAGCTGGTGGTCCCGCCCCAGCTAGAATATATTTTTTGTGGATGCCACTGTAATGGATTTCATGGGCAAAATGAACTCTATAGTTATGGACAATCCGTAAATAAACGGATGGTTGGCAACGCAGGTTGAGAGCTGGTGTGGAGACAGCCAGTTATGGTCAGTTCATCAAAAAAGCATAAATATTTTTTTCTTTGAGAGGCCCAGGACATCTAGTGACAAAGGAATTAGCTGAGCAAATCCATTGCTGCTATATGCTACAGCAGCAATCATTCACTTTTAAACATGTACACGCATGGTATCGACCGGGGCACATGTACAGACATAAACGCACATTGGTGGCTTTTAATACAGGACATGAAGTTCACATCCTACAATATACAGGAGAGATTTTTAGGATGTGTCCTGAAATCTTAAGTGGTTAATCTACTTGATTACCATTTGCCAGTATTTTACTTATAGTCATTTGTTCCCTATTTCCTTATGCGATGGCGATACTGGGCTGAAGGAAGTGAATGATTACTCATTTAGGAATCTGTAAAAACACCTTTTTAAAGCTACATTATGTCAGACTGCTGTTCACAAGAATGCTGTAATGCCATTTGCTCGACTCAACTGGTAAATTGTAGAGCAACGGCTTTCAGTATGATTATCATAAACTTACAAAGATGCAGAACCGGCTGACTCTCATCCATAATTTTCCCAACTCAGCAAATATGAGGATGTGTGATATTTCTTCCAGAGAAGGCAAGAAAGTAACTTTGGCTACCGTTTATGGCCCTTTTTAGTAAGCTGAGAAGGCAGATGGACAGGAGACGCTGGAATTGATGCACACTACTAGGTCACAGGCACTTGCCTAGGTTGCCTTGTGGATGCTGCTGCTCTGATTTTTTCCTTTTCAGAGGTTGTACATTTCTTTTATCGGTCATTTAGCACGTTGGCCTTAGCTAGATCTCTAGGTTTTGAATGCCTGCAGATGCCAAGAAGTAGTATTGGTGTTTCAGCATCCTGAATTCAGAAACCCCAAATTATGCCACTTCAGCACCCAAACTAGTGGACAGGGTCACACAGAGGTCATTTAGGACATGACTCTGATGCTCCCTCCTTCTGGCCTGGTGACCTGTGACTCTGTCCACTAGCTTGGGTGCAGAAGTGCAGTGTTCGGTATTATTAGGGTTTCCAGGATCCCATAATCGAACACCAACACTACTAAGGATCAGTTAACGTGCTTGGAAGAACAAAGAGAAATCGAGAGCCCAATATGGTGTAGTATTGTTAAGTTGGTTGTGGTTTAAAACAAAATATTAAGATATACTCACAAACATGGGTTACCCATAGGCAACCACTTCAAATGCAGGTGGGGAGTATTAGAACCTGACCCCACTCAGGTTATTAAGATGTCGCTCTCTGTAGATAGGAAACGGGGTAGCACCCCTCCACCGAGGGTGGAATCAAGATTTCAGCAAGGCTTGGTGTACAGAGGCGCCAGAGTAGAATAAAAATGTTTAAAAACCGTCTAAAAGAGGGGGATGTTCAGGTGGACTTACCTCCCTCAAAAATATAGAACTCAATTGAGTCACAATATATCAATACAAAAAAACGTTTTATTTAACTCCACTTAGTGCAACGCGTTTCGCAGGTGTGGTCCTGCTTCATCAGGCAAACAGGAGTATAACTATAAAACAAACAGAAATATATACAAACATAATGACCCATAGAAATAGCTTAAAGTAAAAGGCGCAGTATAAAAACATGAGAAGACACGGTTAAATTGTAACATTTTTGTTCGCAGTGTAGTAAAACTCGCTCTATGTCTAAAAATCGCCTCTAATTAATCATAAAATATCCACAAGAATCCAAAATGTAAACAAAAGTTAGTAAATCTCCATAATTGTCCATTGATATGTTAAAGTTCATCAGCTTCTAGATTAAAGGATAGTCAGTTTAGTGAGTATAACATATAGTACTATTTTATGGCCCTAGAGCTAACTCGCAAGAAAAATTGCTAACAGTCTATATTGATATAAAAAAAATAAAATTAAAATTTCAACACCTCAGCAAGAGTGACTTACCTCAATGGGTCTAGATGCAGAAGTGAGCGCCTCTGTGTAGATGTATGAGGAGGCTCTGCTTATATAGGGAGTGTAGTTGCACTAATTGATCCTAATGAACCAATCAAAAACTGCCATGTCAGCAAGGTGTGTCAATAGAGGCACACCTGGAAGTGGTCATGAGGCAGGAATGCATACATGGACATTAAGAAAGCATGGTAGCCTAGTGGCTAGCACTCTCGCCCTGCAAGTGCTGATATTCATTTGGCAAGGCGATCCATCACTCATAACACATTTTGTAGAATTTTTGAATATAAACCCGGCGGGACTACAATTTACCTCCCAATACAGTCACACTTCCATAGAATACCTCGATCTCATCCTGTTTATCGATTCAAATATCATCAAGACCAAAACACACTTCAAGAAAGTCGATGCTAATAATTACATTCATTTTGACAGTCATCATCACCGTCCCTGGACCACCAACACTCCATATAGCCAATACAGACGAATATTTCGCAACTGCACAGACAGGAAAGATTACAACGAACAATCAAAAACACTTACAGAAAAATTCAGAGAACGTCAATATCCACGTAAACTAATCAGAGATGCCAAACAAAGAGCCACCATCCCCAACCCACCATCCACATCACAACCCACCCATACAACCACCTCCTCTGCCCTCTTTCCAAGATTCATTACAAAATTCAGCTCCCAACATAAGAGCATCAGAACCATACTCAATTCCAGATGGGAAATACTGCTACAGGACCCTTATCTAGGGAAAACCATTCCCAAGAATCCCACATTAACCTTTAGGAGAGCCCCCAACCTCCGAAATTTACTGGCCCCAAGTAGATTAAAGAACCCCCCTTCCACCACCCCAGGACAATCTACCACACGCCCAGGATCTTATACCTGCAAAAAGCCCCGTTGCCAGGCTTGCACCTTCATTACTCAAACAGATACTTTCCAATCAGTCATAACCAATACCCAGTATACAATAAAACAGACTATAACATGTGAAACAAGGAATGTAATCTATCTAATTTCATGCCCGTGTAAATTACAATATATCGGACGTACTACCCAGACCACCAGGAGCCGCATTGGGCAACACAAGAGAAATATAATCAACAACTACGCACTGCACAGCGTGTCCCGCCACTTTGGTACCCATCACCAAAAAAAACCCCACCTGTTCACGATCACCCTAATAGAAGCCCTACCCACCAATACCACCAATGCTTTTGAGACATTGCGGCATAGGGAGATGTACTGGATCCAAATTCTGAAGACCTTAGTACCCATGGGGTTAAATGAGGTTCTTGAGAAAATCTTCTGATCCAACCTCCCACATAATTCTATAAAAACCTGATTTTTAGTACTCACAATTTTTTTTACTATTTTAATGGTCCTCTCTTTTACTTATTCAATTTATGATCTTAACTCCACCCATTTAATCTGTTTAATAATATTTTATATATATATTTATTTATTTTATTAATTTTTTTTTTTTTTTATATATATATATATATATATATATTTTTATAATTTTTATAATTGCTATGTTAACTTGTGTTTGATTCCTATGTTGTTTTTATCAAATTCAGAGCACTTATTACAATTTTTCCAGCATTGCTATCTGCACATAACCTGGGCAATCATATATACTTTCACCACTAGATGGTGACACTGTTACCTGATTACCACAAAAAAATGCTGTTAATGTATATACTCTTCCAGTGTAATATGATATTTATTTTAACAACTAATACTGGATGTTAACTTGGCTGGGAATAGAACCAGGGACCCAGCACTTGCAGGGCGAGAGTGCTAGCCACTAGGCTACCATGCTTTCTTAATGTCCATGTATGCATTCCTGCCTCATGACCACTTCCAGGTGTGCCTCTATTGACACACCTTGCTGACATGGCAGTTTTTGATTGGTTCATTAGGATCAATTAGTGCAACTACACTCCCTATATAAGCAGAGCCTCCTCATACATCTACACAGAGGCGCTCACTTCTGCATCTAGACCCATTGAGGTAAGTCACTCTTGCTGAGGTGTTGAAATTTTAATTTTATTTTTTTTATATCAATATAGACTGTTAGCAATTTTTCTTGCGAGTTAGCTCTAGGGCCATAAAATAGTACTATATGTTATACTCACTAAACTGACTATCCTTTAATCTAGAAGCTGATGAACTTTAACATATCAATGGACAATTATGGAGATTTACTAACTTTTGTTTACATTTTGGATTCTTGTGGATATTTTATGATTAATTAGAGGCGATTTTTAGACATAGAGCGAGTTTTACTACACTGCGAACAAAAATGTTACAATTTAACCGTGTCTTCTCATGTTTTTATACTGCGCCTTTTACTTTAAGCTATTTCTATGGGTCATTATGTTTGTATATATTTCTGTTTGTTTTATAGTTATACTCCTGTTTGCCTGATGAAGCAGGACCACACCTGCGAAACGCGTTGCACTAAGTGGAGTTAAATAAAACTTTTTTTGTATTGATATATTGTGACTCAATTGAGTTCTATATTTTTGAGGGAGGTAAGTCCACCTGAACATCCCCCTCTTTTAGACGGTTTTTAAACATTTTTATTCTACTCTGGCGCCTCTGTACACCAAGCCTTGCTGAAAAGGATCAGTTAACACTGCTTCTGCTGCATTTTGGTGTACCATAATGGTCACAGTCATGGGGCATATACGTGCAATGGATCCAATGCTTTCACATGGACTCTCTCACGTATACCCATTGTGGCTCTGTCCAGCGTGTTACAATGCAAGCCCTTAGTATACCAGTTTATAGTTCCAATAAAAATAACTAATTATTCAGGTGAAACTCAAAAAATTAGAATATTGCGCAAAAGTCTATTTATTTCAGTAATTCAACCTAAAAGGGGAAACTAATATATGAAATAGGAACCCTTTGCAAGTGTTTCTGACTAATTAGCTGATTAGAGTCTGACAGTTTGAGCCTAGATGATTATTCAACATTTTCACAATATTCTAATAGTCTGAGATTTTGATTTTGGGGTTCTCATAAGCTATAAGCCATAAGCATCAAATTATAACAAATAAAGGCTTGAAATATCTCATTTTGCATGTAATGATTTCATATTTTACTTTCACCTTTTAAGTTGAATTACTAAAATAAATGGACTACTACACGATATTCTACTTTTTCGAGTTCCACCTGTATCTGAAAGAATGCAAAATAAACAAGTTCTATCTTTCCCCTTTTCTTATTATTAGATCATAATTATAATTGTGTCTTTTTTTTTTTTATCAAAGGTTCTTTTCAATGTTCATGAAAATGGTTCACATAAGTGGAGATGGAGGGACCTGCCAGCCCAAGCAGAACATCTTTTTCCTGAAGACTCACAAGACCGGCAGCAGCACTATCATGAATATGCTTTTTCGCCATGGAGAATTTAACAATTTGTCTTTTGCCTTCCCCAATGGCAATTCACACTACAACTTCCCCAATTTATTTTCAGCCTCGTATGTGGAAGGATATTCCGAAGGGGGAAATAAAACTTTCAACATCATGTGTCACCATATGCACTTTAAATTTACAGAGGTAAGAGAAGTCTTCTTAAGGCGATTCCATTTACTAGCCATACAGATCTCATACAAGATCATCTTCACTTTATTCATTTTTGTGTGTGAAAATTACAGTAAGGCCCATATGCAATTCACTTTTTCACCTAAGTTTTCTCCTAGGTGATATTTGTGATATTTTCACAACTTGTAAATAAAATGCATTTTAAATCACCAGCAAGAAAGAAAATACTCCAAATAATTGTGATCGTAATTTTTCAACTACTTAATTAGTTTATCATTTGCGAAATGCTGAAAAGTTATTTTAAATGCAAGTATAATGCCTGGGGGGTATAATTTTTGACCACCCAGAGCAACAAGGCTAAGTAGCTGGATAATGGAAGAGGCTACACAGGTTGGCCAGAGCAACTGCAGCTCTGGGCTTCCGATATGGCTACAAATAAGACACAATGGTAGCGCAGTGCGATGCTGCACTGCCTATGGTCTGAGTAACAAGAGAAAGAACGAACAGACAGACAGACTGACTGACTGTTGCCCAGGGCAGCTGCCGTCTGAGCCTCTGGCTATGTAACAAGACAGATAACAGAAAGACAGACAGAATGCTTGCAAGACTAAACGCTGCCCTAGTGATAGCAAGCATTCATCTGGCTACAAGACAGGACTACAGCTAGGAGTCTAACTATTAGCAACCGCCGCTTATAGTTACTTCCTCAGAAGCAGAGCAAGCAGTTTAACTACCAGTCACTAGTGTTGGGCGAACAGTGTTCGCCACTGTTCGGGTTCTGCAGAACATCACCCTGTTCGGGTGATGTTCGAGTTCGGCCGAACACCTGATGGTGTTCGGCCAATCCGTTCGGCCACATGGCCGAACTAAGAGCGCATGGCCGAACGTTCCCCGAACGTTCGGCTAGCGCTGTGATTGGCCGAACGGGTCACGTGGTTCGGACCCGAACGCGCTCTGATTGGCCGAACTGTCACGTGGTTCGGGTAAATAAATACCCGAACCACGTCATATCTCCGCCATTTGTCTGTGGGTTTAGCTTTGGGTCGGCAGGCAGGGTAGTTCGCGCTCCAGCCACGCTAGCCAGGGTCCCCCCAGTCATTGTGTCGCTGCTGGGAATAGTAGTACACCACTCGCTCAGCCACACTATATAGCATTCTGTTTACTGCCACTCTGTGTACCTCGCTCAGCCACACTATATAGCATTCTGTTTACTGTTCTGTGTCTGCTGGGAATAGTAGTACACCGCTCGCTCAGCCACACTATATAGCATTCTGTTTACTGCCACTCTGTGTACCTCGCTCAGCCACACTATATAGCATTCTGTTTACTGCCACTCTGTGTCTGCTGGGAATAGTAGTACACTGCTCGCTCAGCCACACTATATAGCATTCTGTTTACTGCCACTCTGTGTACCTCGCTCAGCCACACTATATAGCATTCTGTTTACTGCCACTCTGTGTCTGCTGGGAATAGTAGTACACCGTTCGCTCAGCCACACTATATAGCATTGTGTTTACTGCCACTCTGTGTACCTCGCTCAGCCACACTATATAGCATTCTGTTTACTGCCACTCTGTGTCTGCTGGGAATAGTAGTACACCGCTCGCTCAGCCACACTATATAGCATTCTGTTTACTGCCACTCTGTGTACCTCGCTCAGCCACACTATATAGCATTGTGTTTACTGCCACTCTATGTACCTCGCTCAGCCACACTATATAGCATTGTGTTTACTGCCACTCTGTGTACCTCGCTCAGCCACACTATATAGCATTCTGTTTACTGCCACTCTGTGTCTGCTGGGAACAGTAGTACACCGCTCACCCACCACTGTATAGCATTGTGCTCTGTGTCGCTGCTGGGAATAGTGGTACACCGCTCACCCACCACTCTATAGCATTTCTGTACTGCTGCCAGTCAGCGTGTACTTTAAGGATAAGTGAAATGAGGAAGAAATCCGGTGAAAGAGGGAGGGGCAAGGGAAGAGGTGTTTCCCCTGACGGTTCACGTACAGGCCACAGGGGAGCACCCAAGAAAACCCACTCAATACCGCCCATGTTGTCCAGGAGAACAACCCTCACAAATCCAAAAGAACAGGACCAGATAATTACTTGGATGACCTCTCAAGCGTCCAGCAGTGGGTTAAGCAGCACCAGCACATCACGCATGAGGTCCGAGTCCTCAGCCAGTTACAAGGAGCCAGTGGGCACAAAGCTGACACAACCGGCAGCGACACCACGCACACAACTGCCAGATAACCAGTCCGATGAATTACCTCAGGACACAATGGGGTATTCGCAGGAGCTATTCCCAGCCCAACAAACTTCCACCTTTCAAAGGTCAATGGAGGAACAGCCAGAAATGTTGTGCCCGGATTCACAACCATTAACTGTGGGAAATGCACCGCGCACTGAAATACAAGGCGAGTCCGAGGAAGACTCGGAAACCCAAATCCCAGAGCAAGTTGGGCAGGAGGGGTTGCAATTGCAGGAGGTTGGCCGACAAGATCTGGAAGACGACGTTGGAGTGAGCTGGGCAGAGGTTGTTCTGGGGAGCTCTACTCCACGGCGGCGGCCCCCCACAATGACATATGACGAGTTTCAGGAGATGGAAGAGGAGGGTATGGACAATGTGGACATAGACCCAGATTTTGTTTGTGAACGAGAACATCGCCGTTGTAGCAGCAGCACAGATGAGTCTGTTGAAGAACCCACTGCTGCACGAGTTCGCCTTGTGCCACAAGGTAGGCGGCGCGCAATTTCGGGCACCACAAGCGTGTAAGTTCAAGTGAGAGGCAAAAGAGGCGCAAACAGAAATCGCCAGCAAGGCAGGTGCTCCAAAGTCTGGGCTTTCTTTGAAGACTGCACTGAGGATGGTACTATGGCGATTTGCAAGGTGTGCAAGACCCGCCTGAGCAGGGGGAAAAGTATTAACAACCTCTCCACCACCAGCATGAGCCGCCACATGCTATCCAAACATCCCACTCTGTGGGCAAACGCGGCAGGACAGGGTACCAGCAACACTGCCTCCCTTGGGGTCACCAGACTCACCACCAGACCCGCCTCAGCAGCAGCAGTAGCCCAGCCATTGCGTGGTTCACAACATTCACAAACATCAGACGCTGACACTGTCACTTTCCGGAGTAGTGCTCTTGAGGTCTCCCAGTGTTCATCAAACACAACAACCAACAGCCCTTCAGTGTGCAGCCCTACGATTCAGTTGTCTGTCTCGGAGATGTTTGATCGCAAGAGGAAATTGCCAGCAAATGACCCCCGGGCCGTGGCAGTAACAGCCAGCATAGCCAAGCTTCTGGCCTGCAAAATGCTGCCATATCGAGTGGTGGAGACAAACAGCTTCAAGGGCATGATGTCAGTGGCCATCCCAAGTTACATGGTTCCCAGCCGCTACCACTTTGCGCGCTCTGCAGTGCCTGAGTTGCATGAGCACGTGGTCAGCAAAATAACCCGAAGCTTGAAGAATGCTGTTGCCTGCAAGGTTCACCTCACCACTGACACCTGGACGAGTGCGTTCGGCCAGGGTCGATACATCTCCCTTACCGCGCACTGGGTGAACCTTGTGGAGCCTGGCAGCGATTCCTCACCTGCTACGGCACGGGTGTTGCCCACGCCGCAAACAGCTGCACCGCCGTCCCTCCCACTGGATAACAACAGCAGCACCTACCTCTCTGACTCCTTCTCCTCCAACGCATCTCAAAGCTGTACCTCATCCGGAAACGCTAACCCAGCAGCAGTAGGATCGTGGAAGCAGTGCAGCACAGCTGTTGGCATGCGTCAGCAAGCGTTGCTGAAGCTGATCTGCCTTGGGGATAAGCAGCACACAGGGGAGGAAATTTGGAGGGGAATAAAGGAACAGACGGATTTGTGGCTGGCACCGCTGGACCTGAAACCGGGCATGGTTGTGTGTGATAATGGGAGTAATCTCATTCGCGCTTTAAGGTTGGCTAAGCTGACACACATCCCTTGCCTGGCGCACGTGATGAACCTAGTAGTTCAGCGGTTCCTGAGGACATACCCAGGCGTGGCCGATCTTCTGTTGAAGGTGCGACGAGTGGCCAAACATTGCAGAAATTCCAGTACTGCTTCGGGGGCACTCGCCAAGATGCAGGAGCGCTTCAATCTCCCCCACCATCTCTTGCTGTGGGATGTCCCTACGCGCTGGAATTCTACGCTGCACATGCTAGCACGCTTTTGCGAGCAGAAGAGTGCAGTGGTCCAGTACATGATGGCGCAGTACGAGGCGCATCCGGACAGCTGCCAAGCTTCTGTGGATCCGATTGGGCCAACATGTTGGACCTCTGCCAAGTCCTCCAAAATTTTGAGCAATCCACGTTGCTTGTGAGCAGTGACAACTCTTCACTCAGCATTACCATACCACTGCTGTGTTTACTGAAGAGGTCAATGTTGAAAATCAAGGAAACAGCTGTCATGATGCAACTGGGGGAATCTGAAGGAGAAAACGATCAGCGTGATGGTACCAACATCAGGCCATCCGCATCAGGAAACGCTGGCCCCAGCAGCTATGACGAAGAAGAGGAGGAGGAACAGCTGGAGTTGGAGCAGGAATTTCCTGCCACCACTGACGAGGGCCAGAGCGGTGCACGTTGGACTTCCACAATTCAGCGCGAATGGTCAGCAGAAGCAGACCAGGAAGAAGGTGACGACTATGATGCATCACAACAACTATCACAACGCTCACAAGAGGATGATGAGGATTCTGGCAGGACTCTGGCACACATGGCTCAATTCATGCTAGACTGCATTGAATGCGACCCACGCATTGTGCGCATTCTGGACAACACCAATTACTGGGTTTATACCCTTCTGGATCCACGGTACAAGCACAATGTTCCAAAATTGCTTGAAGAAAGAGTCAGACAGGTCAAAATGGAAGAATACCAGCAGGCCCTTGTGAAGACTTTAGAGAGGAGATTGACATCCTCCCCCTCCTCTAGCCAGTTGTACGCCGACAGACTGACTTCCGCAAACCCAGGACGACCAGGAGGGCAGCAAACAACACAAGCCGCAGCTAGTGCCCAAAAGGGAATGGTATCGGCAGTGTCCTTGGAGTGGGAAAATTTTATGACAACCATGCAGCAGCAGCCCACAGAACAGCAAGCGTGCAGATCCACCTCCAACACCGATCGCCTGGAGAAGATGGTCAAGGACTACATGTCAGATGGCGTAGCTGTGTTGAACAATCCATCTGCACCCTTCAACTATTGGGTATCGAAGCTAGACACCTGGCACGAACTGGCAATGTACGCAATAGAGGTGCTGGCTTGCCCGGCAGCCAGCGTTATGTCGGAACGCTGTTTCAGTGCTGCCGGAGGCATCGTCACAGATCGGCGTATCCGCCTCTCCACAGAAAATGCAGACCGTCTGACTCAAATTAAAATGAATCAATCCTGGATTGGAAACGACTACGCAACAATCCTGGACCCCAACCAAGTAACATGAACAATGACCATCTGTGATGGGTTAGCGTTTCCGGTCCCTGTTTATTGAACCTCTTATCTGTATTACATTTATGACTGCATGGCGGCAAAAAGCATTGCTATATCCGCACGCTATTTGTCCTCATGCAAGGCCTGGGATGTTGTGTCTCAAAAAGCGTGGCCTTCTCCTCCTGCGCCTCCTCCTGTTCCATCACGTGTGCTGCTGCTGCTGGGTTAGCGTTTCCGGTCCCTGTTTATTGAACCTCTCATCTTTATTACATTTATGACTGCATGGCGGCAAAAAGCATTGCTATATCCGCACGCTATTTGTCCTCATGCAAGGCCTGGGATGCTGTGTCTCAAAAAGCGTGGCCTTCTCCTCCTGCGCCTCCTCCTGTTCCATCACGTGTGCTGCTGCTGCTGCGTTAGCGTTTCCGGTCCCTGTTTATTGAACCTCTTATCTGTATTACATTTATGACTGCATGGCGGCAAAAAGCATTGCTATATCCGCACGCTATTTGTCCTCATGCAAGGCCTGGGATGTTGTGTCTCAAAAAGCATGGCCTTCTCCTCCTGCGCCTCCTCCTGTTCCATCACGTGTTCTGCTGCTTGTGCTGGGTTAGCGTTACCGGTCCCTTTTCCTGGAACCTCTTCTCTGTATTACATTTATGACTGCATGGCGACAAAAAGCATGTTACCTGTGCAAAGAAACATGACATTTTCCACATTTAAAAGACAGTTTTTCCTTTGAAACTTTAGAATCAATTTTCTCAAAAACTATAAGCTCTTTTTCAAATATTTTTTCCCTCTTGTACCCACTCCCAAGGTGCACATACCCTGCAAATTTGGGGTATGTAGCATGTAAGGAAGCTTTACAAAGCACGAAAGTTCGGGTCCCCATTGACTTCCATTATGTTCGGAGTTCGGCGCGAACACCCGAACATCGCGGCGATGTTCGGCGAACCCGAACATCTAGGTGTTCGCCCAACACTACCAGTCACCAGTAAGCATCACACAGGCAAGAACAAGACTACAGGAAGGAACGTAACTAATAGCAACCGCAGCCTATAGTTACGTTCCCAGAAATTAGAGTAGCAGGAATACTACCAGTCACCAACTTGGTGATAGCAGAATACAAGCTATCAGGATAGTGGACTTCACTGACCCACCACGGATACAGCAAAAATCCATCAGGCATAGAAACGCAGAACAAGGCAATATACAATTTCTTGTTCTGCGTCAACCAAGATAGCTGAACGCTATGTCGGGCGGGGTCTGAAATGGTATGCAGACTTTTATGTGGACATCAGCCAATGGATGCAGGCATGCAAATTCCCACACAGCTGAATGGTAATTACTCAATCCTGAGCTAGTCTGATCTGCTAGCTGACTGTGAACAAATACATGCAGTATTATGCAACAACATGCATGTAGGAAATCCAGGGCTATCTGGCTGCAGTTCAGCTGCAGCAAGCAATGGGAGAAATCATGACAGCATCCTGAGCTGCTCTGAACTGCAGAGTGATTGTAAATGACAATGAGGCTTATTGCGAATGTGCAACCGAATGCAAGCAGACAAGTCAGAACTGCCAGTCTGCAGCTCCACTGCAACCGACAAAACATGTTACAGGAGAGATCCTGACAGCAAGATGAAAAAGTACCTCCTAGGAGAAAACTCAGGAGAAAAAGTTAACTGCAGATGGGCCTAAGATTTTAAAGTGAATCTATAAGAAAAATAAGTCTATGGGGTCGGGCCTGGATTTACATCGCAGGAGCCTATAGGCACAAATATCCTACCTAGAACATTAGACTTCGCCCTCCAAAATACAAACTCCCACCAAACACCACCACAAGTGTGCTGGCTGGCCCAGCTGTCACTTCTCCCTTACGTCCCTTACCTGTCATAGGTAACTACAGGTGCTTCTTAGCATTAGGTAGCCAGAGGTAGCCTCAGTATTAAATTGCCCCCCACTTAAGGGAGATCTGGTCAGTGGAATGCAGAGAGCCAGATGAGTAATCTCTTATTTACACTCCGCTCAAAACTCTGCATAGGGCAAGAGGGAGGGAGGCACTGGAGGAGCAGTGTGAGTCACCTTTCTATCATCAGGCGCCTGTAGGAACATGCCTACAGTGCCTTATGGTAAATCTGTATCAGGTACTTACTTTAGAAGGGGAAAGCCTCAGGATCCTATTGAGGCTTCCCTGTCCTCTTGAGCCTCCAGCTCTGGCTCCCTCGAAAAAATCCCCTGACTAGCGCTCACAAGCTATGCTCAGGCACAGTTGTGTCTAGCAATATTTACAGTATGTGCTCCTGCGCAGGCGCAGTATCAGCTTTCCAATTGTCTCAGGCGGAAATAGCTGAGTCTAATCGGGTCCGCTCTGCTGCACAGGCACACGAGGTGTTTGGGTGCTGCAGTGCTGGATTCTGGAGGGTGAAGAAGATGGAGGAAGCTTCATGAGGATCAAGAGGCTTCCCCCTCCCAAGGGAAGTACCCCCCAGGTGCAGTTTTTTTTAATAAAAAGATTTCCTTTAATGACCCTGAAAACAATTACACATCACAAGTTCTGGTTTTCAGAAGCTGTTCTATCCAATTTCTAGAGTAAGTCTAGCTTTACAGAATGTCCCCACACATTGCTAGTGTCACCTGCCACAATCTAACTGGATCCTGCAGGCGACACTGCGGGGAACAAGAAACAGACATATTGCTGAGGTCAAAGTGGGAAATTTGGGAGCACGCTATCGCCGCCATAGGAGCCATTATAAATATCGGCTATAGTGTGAAATTTAGGCTGCTGATATGTATCAGGCAATTTCACACTTTAACCGCTATTTCTAATGGTGCCTAAGGCGATGCCCCATTAGCCTAGTTGCGGCGGGGTCAGTTAAGGTTAGGCGTACAATAATAGGATCTATTACAACACAAAAATGTGAACAGCCCCATAGAATTGTATGGGCAGTGATTTGGCATGCAGAATTATTCTGCAATGCAACGAAAGTAGTGTAAAAGGGCCGTAATATCGATTTTCTCAAAAACTACAAGGTCTTTTTGAAAGACGTCTTTTTTTCCTCTCGTTCCCACTGTTCTCCTTAACCTACCTAGCAAGTTTGGTGATTTTAGCATGCATGGGGACTTTTTCTATTAACCGCTAAAGCAGGGGCGTACCTAGAAATCCCCGGGCCCCCCTGCAAAAAAAATAATCCCCCCCCCCCCCCTAGGGCCAGATCAGGGACTTTTGGGGGGCAGGAGGGGTTGCAGCATAAAAGGAGAGTGCAGCAGATCGGTGGGGAGGGGGGAAATTCCCCCCCCCCTCCCTCACCTCGGGCTCTCCTCTCAGCGCTCCCCCTCCTGCAATCATTGGTGGTGTTTGTGGCAGCAGCGGCAGTGGCGGCAGGATGACTCATTACCTCCTTCTCGCTGGAGGGCTTCCATTCTCTAAGTGCTTCATGCAACTTCCTCCAGCGAGAAGGAGGTAAGGAGTCAGCCTGCCGCCACCAGAGCACAATGGAATAAAGGTACCACTGCCAGTAATCCTTCTCCCATGTTCACGCAGGCAAGGACAGGACGCTCCAGCGATCTCATGGTGATGTCAGACATGCGGACATTTTTTAGTCCAACGCCTCGCCTTAGCGCTTCCGGATCCACCCTCCACCAATGCCTCGACCGGCAGGTAGCCAACTACCTGGCCTTAAGTGTGGATGTAGACACTGTGAGCAGCGATGAACCCTTGGACTACTGGGTGCGCAGGCTTGACCTGTGGCCAGAGCTGTCCCAATTTGCCATCCAACTTCTGTCTTGCCCTGCCTCAAGCGTCCTATCAGAAAGGACCTTCAGCGCAGCTGGAAGCATTGTCGCTGAGAAGAGAAGTCGCCTAAGTCACAAAAGTGTTTAGTACTTCACCTTTATCAAAATGAATGAGGCATGGATCCCGGAGGCCTACTGCCCGCCCCAAGACTAAGTCAGTCCCCACACACAGCATCTCTGCCTGCACGCCGTGTGACTGCCTGCCCCAAGACTAAGTCCCTCCCCACACAGCACCTCTGCCCTCAGGCTGCTTGACTGCCTTCTCCACCACCACCAACAGGGTCCAGGAATCCAGGTGGATTCCTGAATTTTTAAGGCCGCTGCTAGTAGCAGCCGCTATACAAATTTTTCTGGTGCGTGTACATGCCTGCCTAATTTTTCAGCTGCAACAACAACACAAAAGGCATGTACATGTGCCAATTCCCCTTCGTGATCATTACCTTGCCGCGGTGAAGGGGCTTGCATATCACAATGAAGCAATGACCGACGGCTATATGAGTGTCCCAAGATAAAGTCGTTGCTTCATTGTGGATAGACCAAATTTGATCAGCTGGACAGTCACTGTTGTTCTATCATTGAGCTACCACAGCCTGGCGACCATCTGGGCTATAAAACCGTCACGGCCTGCACTCTGGCCATGGTGCGCACCAGTCCAGCACGGCTGTCACTGCACAAACAGCTGTTTGCGGTGTGTTACACAGTGAGTTTGGTGTGTCAGTGTGAAGCAGTACTCTAATTACACTCCCTGATTGATGTATGCACATGCAAGATATTTTAAAGCACTTTAGGCCTGCAATTTAGCATTCAATGTGATTTCGGCCCTTAAAACGCTGTTTTGCGTCAAATCCAGATTTTTCCCCCAGGACTTTTGGCGTTTATCTCACTCCGCCATGCCCCCCCTCCAGGTGTTAGACCCCTTGAAAGATCTTTTCCATCACTTTTGTGGCAAGCATAAGTGTTTCTAGTTTTCAAAGTTTGTCTCCCCATTGAAGTCTATTGCGGTTCGCGAAAGTTTGCAAAAATCGGAGGTTCGGGACATCTCTAGTGACTTTTAGTTTTATTGGTGGTCTGGTGTTGAGTTACATTAGAAGAGGATACCATATTCTTCTTGGCCATCTGGGAATGATTGCTATTGCTAACATTGTCTCTGTTCGTAATCGTCTCAGGAACTTCAAAATCAAAGGAACTGGGGGAAAAGCGTACACAATCCTCGCCCTCCATGGTTGTATTAATGTATCTGTGCCTATCGAGTGACAACACTATTCTGGAGAAAAACTTCTTGGTCTTGCAATTGTGACTGGAAGCGAACAGGTCGATCTGTGGTGTTCCCCATTCCTTTATTATTTTCCGATACTGGCTCTGACACAGTGTCCACGAGTCCTCTTGATAGGCGATCCGCCTGTACATTGTCTTTTCGTTGCTGATATTTCCAAGATGTTCTCCTGAGTCCAAATCATTAACAGTTCCAGTTCTTGTAGCAGGCCGTAACTGTGTGTCCCTCCTAGTGTTGGGCGAACAGTGTTCGCCACTGTTCGGGTTCTGCAGAACATCACCCTGTTCGGGTGATGTTCGGGTTCGGCCGAACACCTGATGGTGTTCGGCCAAACTGTTCAGCCATATGGCCGAACTAAGAGCGCATGGCCGAACGTTACCCGAACGTTCGGCTAGCGCTGTGATTGGCCGAACGGGTCACGTGTAGTGTTGGGCGAACATCTAGATGTTCGGGTTCGGGCCGAACATGGCCGAACTCCAAGCATAATGGAAGTCAATAGGGACCCGAACTTTCGTGCTTTGTAAAGCCTCCTTATATGCTACATACCCCAAATTTACAGGGTATGTGCACCTTGGGAGTGGGTACAAGAGGAAAAATTTTTTTAGCAAAAAGAGCTTATAGTTTTTGAGAAAATCGATTTTAAAGTTTCAAAGGGAAAACTGTCTTTTGCATGCGGGAAATGTCTGTTTTCTTTGCACAGGTAACATGCTTTTTGTCGGCATGCAGTCATAAATGTAATACATATAAGAGGTTCCAGGAAAAGGGACCGGTAACGCTAACCCAGCAGCAGCACACGTGATGGAACAGGAGGAGGGTGGCACAGGAGGAGAAGGCCACGCTTTGAGACACAACAACCCAGGCCTTGCATGAGGACAAGAAGCGTGCGGATAGCAATTTGCATTTTGGCCCCATGCAGTCATAAATGTAATACAGATGAGAGGTTCAATAAACAGGGACCGGAAACGCTAACCCATCACAGATGTTCATTGTTCATGTTACTTGGTTGGGGTCCGGGAGTGTTGCGTAGTCGTTTCCAATCCAGGATTGATTCATTTTAATTTGAGTCAGACGGTCTGCATTTTCTGTGGAGAGGCGGATACGCCGCCGATCTGTGACGATGCCTCCGGCAGCACTGAAACAGCGTTCCGACATAACGCTGGCTGCCGGGCAAGCCAGCACCTCTATTGCGTACATTGCCAGTTTGTGCCAGGTGTCTAGCTTCGATACCCAATAGTTGAAGGGTGCAGATGGATTGTTCAACACAGCTACGCCATCTGACATGTAGTCCTTGACCATCTTCTCCAGGCGATCGGTGTTGGAGGTGGATCTGCACGCTTGCTGTTCTGTGTGCTGCTGCATGGGTGTCAGAAAATTTTCCCACTCCAAGGACACTGCCGATACCATTCCCTTTTGGGCACTAGCTGCGGCTTGTGTTGTTTGCTGCCCTCCTGGTCGTCCTGGGTTTGCGGAAGTCAGTCTGTCGGCGTACAACTGGCTAGAGGAGGGGGAGGATGTCAATCTCCTCTCTAAAGTCTCCACAAGGGCCTGCTGGTATTCTTCCATTTTGACCTGTCTGGCTCTTTCTTCAAGCAGTTTTGGAACATTGTGTTTGTACCGTGGATCCAGAAGGGTATAAACCCAGTAATTGGTATTGTCCAGAATGCGCACAATGCGTGGGTCGCATTCAATGCAGTCCTAGGCCGAAGAGGTCATAGCCTAGGGTCACAAAACCTGTTTATTTGGGCAATTTCAATGGTGGCGAGTCTGACGTACATAAATCGCAGCAATGGCCGTTAGCAACGTCTGAATCTCACGAAATGTCTCATGCAGGTAGAAGACATATTGTTAGACTTGGGCTCCAAAGATGGGTTCCCTACATCTCTGCAAACCAGAGTTACAGGGCTCCAAATTTGGTAAAATCCCCCATAGGCTTTCATTGGGCCTCCTATTTACAGTTCCAAAATCTCACATCTTTTCAAAGGGCAATTACTCAGCAGTGGCAAATTTTCTAGCGTTGTAGGGACCCTTAGGGGGAACATGACTGGTGAGTTTCGGGTAGTGTCGGGCGAACAGTGTTCGCCACTGTTCGGGTTCTGCAGAACATCACCCTGTTCGGGTGATGTTCGAGTTCGGCCGAACACCTGATGGTGCTCGGCCAAACCGTTCGGCCACATGGCCGAACTAAGAGCGCATGGCCGAACGTTCCCCGAACGTTCGGCTAGCGCTGTGATTGGCCGAACGGGTCACGTGGTTCGGGCCCGAACGCGCTCTGATTGGCCGAACGGTCACGTGGTTCTGGTAAATAAATACCCGAACCACGTCATATCTCCGCCATTTGTCTGTGGGTTTAGCTTTGGGTAGGCAGGCAGGGTAGTTCGCTCTCCAGCCACGCTAGCCAGGGTCCCCCCAGTCATTGTGTGTCGCTGCTGGGAACAGTAGTACACCGCTCGCTCAGCCACACTATATATAGCATTGTTTACTGCCACTGTGTACCTCGCTCAGCCATGCTATATATAGCATTGTGTTTACTGCCACTCTGTGTACACGGCTCAGCCAGACTATATAGCATTGTGTGTACTGCCACTCTGTGTACACGGCTCAGCCAGACTATATAGCATTGTGTGTACTGCCACTCTGTGTACACCGCTCAGCCAGACTATGTAGCATTGTGTGTACTGCCACTCTGTGTACACGGCTCAGCCTGACTATATAGCATTGTGTGTACTGCCACTGTGCACCTCGCTCAGCCACGCTATATATAGCATTGTGTTTACTGCCACTCTGTGTACACGGCTCAGCCAGACTATATAGCATTGTGTGTACTGCCACTGTGTACCTCGCTCAGCCACGCTATATATAGCATTGTGTTTACTGCCACTCTGTGTACACGGCTCAGCCAGACTATATAGCATTGTGTGTACTGCCACTGTGCACCTCGCTCAGCCACGCTATATATAGCATTGTGTTTACTGCCACTCTGTGTACACGGCACAGCCAGACTATATAGCATTGTGTGTACTGCCACTCTGTGTACACGGCTCAGCCAGACTATATAGCATTGTGTGTACTGCCACTCTGTGTACACCGCTCAGCCAGACTATGTAGCATTGTGTGTACTGCCACTCTGTGTACACGGCTCAGCCTGACTATATAGCATTGTGTGTACTGCCACTGTGCACCTCGCTCAGCCACGCTATATATAGCATTGTGTTTACTGCCACTCTGTGTACACCGCTCAGCCAGACTATATAGCATTGTGTGTACTGCCACTCTGTGTACACGGCTCAGCCAGACTATATAGCATTGTGTGTACTGCCACTCTGTGTACACCGCTCAGCCAGACTATATAGCATTGTGTGTACTGCCACTCTGTGTACACGGCTCAGCCAGACTATATAGCATTGTGTGTACTGCCACTCTGTGTACACCGCTCAGCCAGACTATATAGCATTGTGTGTACTGCCACTCTGTGTACACGGCTCAGCCTGACTATATAGCATTGTGTGTACTGCCACTGTGCACCTCGCTCAGCCACGCTATATATAGCCTTGTGTTTACTGCCACTCTGTGTACACCGCTCAGCCAGACTATATACCATTGTTTACTGCCACTCTGTGTACACCGCTCAGCCAGACTATATACCATTGTTTACTGACACTCTGTGTACACGGCTCAGCCTGACTATATAGCATTGTGTGTACTGCCACTGTGCACCTCGCTCAGCCACGCTATATATAGCATTGTGTTTTCTGACACTCTGTGTACACGGCTTAGCCTGACTATATAGCATTGTGTGTACTGCCACTGTGCACCTCGCTCAGCCACGCTATATATAGCATTGTGTTTACTGCCACTCTGTGTACACGGCTCAGCCTGACTATATAGCATTGTGTGTACTGCCACTCTGTGTACACCGCTCAGCCAGACTATATAGCATTGTGTTTACTTCCACTCTGTGTCTGCTGGGCCTGGGAACAGTAGTACACCGCTCACCCGCCACTGTATAGCATTGTGCTCTGTGTCGCTGCTGGGAATAGTGGTACACCGCTCACCCGCCACTGTATAGCATTGTGCTCTGTGTCGCTGCTGGGAATAGTGGTACTGTATAGCATTTCTGTACTGCCACTGTACTGCTGCCAGTCAGCGTGTACTGTAAGGATAAGTGAAATGAGGAAGAAATCCGGTGAAAGAGGAAGGGGCAAGGGAAGAGGTGTTTCCCCTGACGGTTCACGTACAGGCCACAGGGGAGCACCCAAGAAAACCCACTCAATACCGCCCATGTTGTCCAGGACAACAACCCTCACAGATCCAAAAGAACAGGACCAGATAATTACTTGGATGACCTCTCAAGCGTCCAGCAGTGGGTTAAGCAGCACCAGCACATCACGCACGAGGTCCAAGTCCTCAGCCAGTTACAAGGAGCCAGTGGGCACAAAGCTGACACAACCGGCAGCGACACCACGCACACAACTGCCAGATAACCAGTCCGATGAATTACCTCAGGACACAATGGGGTATTCGCAGGAGCTATTCCCAACCCAACAAACTTCCACCTTTCAAAGGTCAGCCAGAAATGTTGTGCCCGGATTCACAACCATTAACTGTGGGAAATGCACCGCGCACTGAAATACAAGGCGAGTCCGAGGAGGACTCGGAAACCCAAATCCCAGAGCAAGTTGGGCAGGAGGGGTTGCAATTGCAGGAGGTCGGCCGACAAGATCTGGAAGACGACGTTGGAGTGAGCCGCGCAGAGGTTGTTCTGGGGAGCTCTACTCCACGGCGGCGGCCCCCCACAATGACATATGACGAGTTTGAGGAGATGGAAGAGGAGGGTATGGACAATGTGGACAGAGACCCAGATTTTGTTTGTGAACGAGAACATCGCCGTCGTAGCAGCAGCACAGATGAGTCTGTTGAAGAACCCACTACTGCAAGGTAGGCGGCGCGCAATTTCAGGCACCACAAGCGTGGAAGTTCAAGTGAGAGGCAAAAGAGGAGCAAACAGAAATCGCCAGCAAGGCAGGTGCTGCAAAGTCTGGGCTTTCTTTGAAGACTGCACTGAGGATGTTACCATGGCGATTTGCAAGGTGTGCAAGACCCGCCTGAGCAGGGGGAAAAGTATTAACAACATCTCCACCACCAGCATGAGCCGCCACATGCTATCCAAACATCCCACTCTGTGGGCAAACTCGGCAGGACAGGGTACCAGCAACACTGCCTCCCTTGGGTTCACCAGACTCACCACCAGACCCGCCTCAGCAGCAGCGGCAGCCCAGCCATTGCGTGGTTCACAACATTCACAAACATCAGACGACGCTGACACTGTCACTTTCCAGAGTAGTGCTCTTGAGGTCTCCCAGTGTTCATCAAACACAACAACCAACAGCCCTTCCGTGTGCAGCGCTACGGTTCAGTTGTCTGTGTCGGAGATGTTTGAGCGCAAGAGGAAATTGCCAGCAAATGACCCCCGGGACGTGGCAGTAACAGCCAGCATAGCCAAGCTTCTGGCCTGCGAAATGCTGCCATATCGAGTGGTGGAGACAAACAGCTTCAAGGGCATGATGTCAGTGGCCATCCCACGTTACGTGGTTCCCAGCCGCTACCACTTTGCGCGCTCTGCAGTGCCTGAGTTGCATGAGCACGTGGTCAGCAAAATAACCAGAAGCTTGAAGAATGCCGTTGCCTGCAAGGTTCAACTCACCACTGACACCTGGACGAGTGCGTTCGGCCAGGGTCGATACATCTCCCTTACCGCGCACTGGGTGAACCTTGTGGAGCCTGGCAGCGATTCCTCACCTGCTACGGCGCGGGTGTTGCCCACGCCGCAAACAGCTGCACCGCCGTCCCTCCCACTGGATAACAACAGCAGCACCTACCTCTCTGACTCCTTCTCCTCCAACGCATCTCAAAGCTGTACCTCATCCGGAAACGCTAACCCAGCAGCAGTAGGATCGTGGAAGCAGTGCAGCACAGCTGTTGGCATGCGTCAGCAAGCGTTGCTGAAGCTGATCTGCCTTGGGGATAAGCAGCACACAGGGGAGGAAATTTGGAAGGGAATAAAGGAACAGACGGATTTGTGGCTGGCACCGCTGGACCTGAAACCGGGCATGGTTGTGTGTGATAATGGGAGTAATCTCATTCGCGCTTTAAGGTTGGCTAAGCTGACACACATCCCTTGCCTGGCGCACGTGATGAACCTAGTAGTTCAGCGGTTCCTGAGGACATACCCAGGCGTGGCCGATCTTCTGTTGAAGGTGCGTCGAGTGGCCAAACATTGTAGAAATTCCAGTACTGCTTCGGGGGCACTCGCCAAGATGCAGGAGCGCTTCAATCTCCCCCACCATCGCTTGCTGTGTGATGTCCCTACGCGCTGGAATTCTACGCTGCACATGCTAGCACGCTTTTGCGAGCAGAAGAGTGCAGTGGTCCAGTACATGACAGCGCAGTACCGAGGCGCATCCGGACAGCTGCCAAGCTTCTGTGGATCCGATTGGGCCAACATGTTGGACCTCTGCCAAGTCCTCCAAAATTTTGAGCAATCCACGTTGCTTGTGAGCAGTGACAACTCTTCAGTCAGCATTACCATACCACTGCTGTGTTTACTGAAGAGGTCAATGTTGAAAATCAAGGAAACAGCTGTCATGATGCAACTGGGGGAATCTGAAGGAGAAAACGATCAGCGTGATGGTACCAACATCAGGCCATCCGCCTCAGGGAACGCTGGCCCCAGCAGCTATGACGAAGAAGAGGAGGAGGAACAGCTGGAGTTGGAGCAGGAATTTCCTGCCACCACTGACGAGGGCCAGAGCGGTGCACGTTGGACTTCCACAATTCAGCGCGAATGGTCAGCAGAAGCAGACCAGGAGGAAGGTGACGACTATGATGCATCACAACAACTATCACAACGCTCACAAGAGGATGATAAGGATTCTGGTAGGACTCTGGCACACATGGCTCAATTCATGCTAGACTGCATTGAACGCGACCCACGCATTGTGCGCATTCTGGACAACACCAATTACTGGGTTTATACCCTTCTGGATCCACGGTACAAACACAATGTTCCAAAACTGCTTGAAGAAAGAGTCAGACAGGTCAAAATGGAAGAATACCAGCAGGCCCTTGTGGAGACTTTAGAGAGGAGATTGACATGCTCCCCCTCCTCTAGCCAGTTGTACGCCGACAGACTGACTTCCGCAAACCCAGGACGACCAGGAGGGCAGCAAACAACACAAGCCGCAGCTAGTGCCCAAAAGGGAATGGTATCTGCAGTGTCCTTGGAGTGGGAAAATTTTCTGACACCCATGCAGCAGCAGCCCACTGAACAGGAAGCGTGCAGATCCACCTCCAACACCGATCGCCTGGAGAAGATGGTCAAGGACTACATGTCAGATGACGTAGCTGTGTCGAACAATCCATCTGCACCCTTCAACTATTGGGTATCGAAGCTAGACACCTGGCACGAACTGGCAATGTACGCAATAGAGGTGCTGGCTTGCCCGGCAGCCAGCGTTATGTCGGAACGCTGTTTCAGTGCTGCCGGAGGCATCGTCACAGATCGGCGTATCCGCCTCTCCACAGAAAATGCAGACCGTCTGACTCAAATTAAAATGAATCAATCCTGGATTGGAAATGACTACGCAACACTCCAGGACCCCAACCAAGTAACATGACCAATGAACATCTGGGATGGTGTAGCGTTTCCGGTCCCTGTTTATTGAACCTCTCATCTGTATTACATTTATGACTGCATGGCGGCAAAAAGCATTGCTGCTATATCCGCACGCTTTTTGTCCTCATGCAAGGCCTGGGTTGTTGTGTCTCAAAAAGCATGGCCTTCTCCTCCTGCGCCTGCTCCTGTTCCATCACGTGTGCTGCTGCTGCTGGGTTAGCGTTGCCGGTCCCTCCCTGTTTATGGAACCTCTTATCTTTATTACATTTATGACTGCATGGCGGTACAAAGCATGCTATCCGCATGCTTCTTGTCCTCATGCAAGGCCTGGGTTGTTGTGTCTCACAAAGCGTGGCCTTCTCCTCCTGCGCCTCCTCCTGTTCCATCACGTCTGCTGCTGCTGGGTTAGCGTTGCCGCGTGGTCCCTGTTTATTGAACCACTTATCTTTATTACATTTATGACTGCATGGCGGTACAAAGCATGCTATCCGCACGCTTCTTGTCCTCATGCAAGGCCTGGGTTGTTGTGTCTCACAAAGCGTGGCCTTCTCCTCCTGCGCCTCCTCCTGTTCCATCACGTCTGCTGCTGCTGGGTTAGCGTTGCCGGCGTGGTCCCTGTTTATTGAACCACTTATCTTTATTACATTTATGACTGCATGGCGGTACAAAGCATGCTATCCGCATGCTTCTTGTCCTCATGCAAGGCCTGGGTTGTTGTGTCTCACAAAGCGTGGCCTTCTCCTCCTGCGCCTCCTCCTGTTCCATCACGTCTGCTGCTGCTGGGTTAGCGTTGCCGCGTGGTCCCTGTTTATTGAACCACTTATCTTTATTACATTTATGACTGCATGGCGGTACAAAGCATGCTATCCGCACGCTTCTTGTCCTCATGCAAGGCCTGGGTTGTTGTGTCTCACAAAGCGTGGCCTTCTCCTCCTGCGCCTCCTCCTGTTCCATCACGTCTGCTGCTGCTGGGTTAGCGTTGCCGTGTGGTCCCTGTTTATTGAACCACTTATCTTTATTACATTTATGACTGCATGGCGGTACAAAGCATGCTATCCGCATGCTTCTTGTCCTCATGCAAGGCCTGGGTTGTTGTGTCTCAAAGCGTGGCCTTCTCCTCCTGCGCCTCCTCCTGTTCCATCACGTGTGCTGCTGCTGGTGCTGGGTTAGCGTTACCGGTCCCTTTTCGTGGAACCTCTTCTCTGTATTACATTTATGACTGCATGGCGAAAAAAAGCATGTTACCTGTGCAAAGAAACATGACATTTTCCACATTTAAAAGACAGTTTTTCCTTTGAAACTTTACAATCAATTTTCTCAAAAACTATAAGCTCTTTTTCAAATTTTTTTTCCTCTTGTACCCACTCCCAAGGTGCACATACCCTGCTAATTTGGGGTATGTAGCATGTAAGGAAGCTTTACAAAGCACGAAAGTTCGGGTCCCCATTGACTTCCATTATGTTCGGAGTTCGGCGCGAACACCCGAACATCGCGGCGATGTTCGGCGAACGTTCTCGAACCCGAACATCTAGGTGTTCGCCCAACCCTAGTTTCGGGCCCCTAGGCCAAAGAGGTCATAGCCTAGGGTCACAAAAACCTGTTTATTTGGGCTATTTCAATGGTAGTGATGGTGACGTACATAAATCGCAGCAATGGCCGTTAGCAAAGTCTGAATCTCACGAAATGTCTCATGCAGGTAGAAGACATATTGTTAGACTTGGATTCCAAAGATGGGGTCCCTACATCTCTGCAAACCAGAGTTACAGGGGTCCAAAATTGGTAAAATCCCCCATAGGATTTCATTGCCTCCCTATTTCACTTTCCAAAATCTCACATCTTTTCAAAGGGCAATGGCTCAGCAGTACCAAATTTTCTAGCATTGTAGGGACCCTTAGGGGGAACATGACTGGTGAGTTTCGGGCCCCTAGGCCGAAGAGGTCATAGCCTAGGGTCACAAAAACCTGTTTATTTGGGCTATTTCAATGGTAGTGATGGTGGCGTACATAAATCTCAGCCATGGCCGTTAGCAACGTCTGAATCTCACGAAATGTCTCATGCAGGTAGAAGACATATTGTTAGACTTGGATTCCAAAGATGGGGTCCCTACATCTCTGCAAACCAGAGTTACAGGGGTCCAAAATTGGTAAAATCCCCCATAGGCTTTCATTGGGCCTCCTATTTACCGTTCCAAAATCTCACACCATTTCAAAGGGCAATGGCTCAGCAGTGGCAAAACTCACCAGTCATGATCCCCCTAAGGGTCCCTACAATGCTAGAAAATTTGGTACTGCTGAGCCATTGCCCTTTGAAAAGATGTGAGATTTTGGAAAGTGAAATAGGGAGGCAATGAAATCCGATGGGGGATTTTACCAATTTTGGACCCCTGTAACTCTGGTTTGCAGAGATGTAGGGACCCCATCTTTGGAATCCAAGTCTAACAATATGTCTTCTACCTGCATGAGACATTTCGTGAGATTCAGACTTTGCTAACGGCCATTGCTGCGATTTATGTACGTCACCATCACTACCATTGAAATAGCCCAAATAAACAGGTTTTTGTGACCCTAGGCTATGACCTCTTCGGCCTAGGGGCCCGAAACTCACCAGTCATGTTCCCCCTAAGGGTCCCTACAATGCTAGAAAATTTGGTACTGCTGAGCCATTGCCCTTTGAAAAGATGTGAGATTTTGAAAAGTGAAACAGGGAGGCAATAAAATCCTATGGGGGATTTTACCAATTTTGGACCCCTGTAACTCTGGTTTGCAGAGATGTAGGGACCCCATCTTTGGAATCCAAGTCTAACAATATGTCTTCTACCTGTATGAGACATTTCGTGAGATTCAGACGTTGCTAACGGCCATTGCTGCGATTTATGTACGTCACCATCACTACCATTGAAATAGCCCAAATAAACAGGTTTTTGTGACCATAGGCTATGACCTCTTCGGCCTAGGGGCCCGAAACTCACCAGTCATGTTCCCCCTAAGGGTCCCTACAATGCTAGAAAATTTGCCACTGCTGAGTAATTGCCCTTTGAAAAGATGTGAGATTTTGGAACTGTAAATAGGAGGCCCAATGAAAGCCTATGGGGGATTTTACCAAATTTGGAGCCCTGTAACTCTGGTTTGCAGAGATGTAGGGAACCAATCTTTGGAGCCCAAGTCTAACAATATGTCTTCTACCTGCATGAGACATTTCGTGAGATTCAGACGTTGCTAACGGCCATTGCTGCGATTTATGTACGTCAGACTCGCCACCATTGAAATTGCCCAAATAAACAGGTTTTGTGACCCTAGGCTATGACCTCTTCGGCCTAGGACTGCATTGAACGCGACCCACGCATTGTGCGCATTCTGGACAACACCAATTACTGGGTTTATACCCTTCTGGATCCACGGTACAAACACAATGTTCCAAAACTGCTTGAAGAAAGAGCCAGACAGGTCAAAATGGAAGAATACCAGCAGGCCCTTGTGGAGACTTTAGAGAGGAGATTGACATCCTCCCCCTCCTCTAGCCAGTTGTACGCCGACAGACTGACTTCCGCAAACCCAGGACGACCAGGAGGGCAGCAAACAACACAAGCCGCAGCTAGTGCCCAAAAGGGAATGGTATCGGCAGTGTCCTTGGAGTGGGAAAATTTTATGACACCCATGCAGCAGCAGCCCACAGAACAGCAAGCGTGCAGATCCACCACCAACACCGATCGCCTGGAGAAGATGGTCAAGGACTACATGTCAGATGGCGTAGCTGTGTTGAACAATCCATCTGCACCCTTCAACTATTGGGTATCGAAGCTAGACACCTGGCACAAACTGGCAATGTACGCAATAGAGGTGCTGGCTTGCTCGGCAGCCAGCGTTATGTCGGAACGCTGTTTCAGTGCTGCCGGAGGCATCGTCACAGATCGGCGGCGTATCCGCCTCTCCACAGAAAATGCAGACCGTCTGACTCAAATTAAAATGAATCAATCCTGGATTGGAAACGACTACGCAACACTCCCGGACCCCAACCAAGTAACATGAACAATGAACATCTGTGATGGGTTAGCGTTTCCGGTCCCTGTTTATTGAACCTCTCATCTGTATTACATTTATGACTGCATGGCGACAAAATGCAAATTGCTATCCGCACGCTTCTTGTCCTCATGCAAGGCCTGGGTTGTTGTGTCTCAAAGCGTGGCCTTCTCCTCCTGCGCCACCCTCCTCCTGTTCCATCACGTGTGCTGCTGCTGGGTTAGCGTTACCGGTCCCTTTTCCTGGAACCTCTTATATGTATTACATTTATGACTGCATGCCGACAAAAAGCATGTTACCTGTGCAAAGAAAACAGACATTTCCCGCATTTAAAAGACAGTTTTCCCTTTGAAACTTTAAAATCGATTTTCTCAAAAACTATAAGCTCTTTTTGCTAATTTTTTTTCCTCTTGTACCCACTCCCAAGGTGCACATACCCTGTAAATTTGGGGTATGTAGCATGTAAGGAGGCTTTACAAAGCACAAAAGTTCGGGTCCCCATTGACTTCCATTATGTTCGGAGTTCGGGTCGAACACCCGAACATCGCGGCCATGTTCGGCCTGTTCGGCCCGAACCCGAACATCTAGATGTTCGCCCAACACTAGTCCCTCCTTGCTTCCTTAAATATGACACTGTTGTTCTGTTGTCCAACTGAACTAACACTGCTTGTCCTTTCAACATTGGTGCCAGATGTAATAATGCATAGCTGTAATAGATTGCGGAAAAGCCGCCGCGCGGACTGACAGCAAGGCGGCTGATTCCGCGTCCAGCTCGGCGGTTTGCACGCAGCAGAGTGCTTCTGATGTGGCTGGGTCTGTTAGTGCACACAGGTTGAGGAATACGGGGGCGCGCGCGCTGAGAGGCAGAACCTTTATGACAAACGAGGAGGGATCAGCTGACCAGGTTGGTCAGCTGATCTCAGAGCAAGTGGCTATTGGTTGATCGGGGATGGGTGGAGCTGGAGAGCGCCGCTCTATATATAGTTACTGCTGATCAGTCTCAGGTTGTCTGCCATTGCGAACACTTACGTGAAAGCACTCAGACCATAGTCAGATCCCACAGTGTGTTAGAACCAGGAGGACCTGGGAATTCACACTGAGCCAGATTACTTCTGTATTATTATTGTGTTATACTTCAGACTAGTTCCAGGGTGTTGAGACCACGGACCTTACACCCAAGACTAGGGATACTGTATTATCATTGTGTTATACTTCAGACTAGTTCCAGGGTGTTGAGACCACAGACCTCACACCCAAGACCAGGGATACTGTGTTACCATTGTGTTATACTCCAGACTAGTTCCAGGGTGTTGAGAACACGGACCTCACACCCAAGACTAGGCATTGTTTGATATCTGTTATGACCTATTGCATTCCTGACTATCCCTCTGTTTTCTGATTCGGTACCTACGCATATCTGATTACCTGTTGCCAACCCTGCCTGCCCCTGGTTACCGAATCAGCCTTCTGTCTTTGTACTTTATCTGCCCATGTGTTGCCGACCTGGCTTGCCTGACCTTGAGAGCTATCCCTCTCCATTGAGAGATTAGTCTCCAGACCTGTTTGTGATGCCCACCTTCCAGGTGTCACTCAGCCACAGGGCCTTCCTGCTATTCAGCCTGGGGCTCCACCCCTTTGGATGTCTCAGGCTGCTGAAAGGTCTTTGTACTTTCCAGAGGGAGGTATTTCCCATACTGCCAAGGACCACCTGCTCCTCGGGTGGTCCCACTCAAAGTCATTACTGTTGCACCAAACACTTACACTATATAGGTGTCCAGAGGTTAGTTATACTTGCATTATTGGTGATTCTGCAGATCATCAATAATCAGGTATATATCTGTATTCTTGGTGATACTGCAGATCACCAATAATCAGATTCTCTCTGTGTGCTGACACAGCTCGTTACAGTAGCGTACCGCTTTCAGTTCCAATATATTCGAGTGATGACTCCTTTGTTCTCGGGACCATGGCTGTTGAATCGATACATCCAGAAAATGTGCTCCACATCCCCAGGAACTTGCATCTGTCGTCACTGTAATAAATTTCTGCGGAATTAAGGACTTTCCATGTGTCAGATTCTCTATGTTCATTCACCACTCTAAACTGTCTAAGGCCCGGTTCACACTTGCGGTGGCCCTCCGGAATCGCCGTGCCGGAGCCGCACCGCCTGCAGAACGGACGGAACGGACGCACGGCATAGCAATTAAAGCCTATGCGTCCGTTCACATGGGTCCGTTCTGCAGAACCGGAGCCGGACCGGAGCCGGACCGGATCCGGACTCCGGCCTCCGTTCCAACATGCGCTATTTTTTCCTCCGGCTCCTCCGGCAGCCGTATCCGGGGCGGAGCCGGACTGCACCATCCGGCCAATACACACCAATGGGAACCGGAGGCCGCACAACACACTGGCTGAGAAATCCGGATGTTCTACCCCACTTCCTATGCGGATTATTGCGGCGATATTGGATGGGGACACATGGGGAAGCATTTTGGAGTGGAGCAGCACAGCTGGATCCGGATCCGGAGATGTTGGCAGCATGTCGCAGGTGGAGGTGAGTGCTAAGCAGCAGAGGGCCTGATTCCACAGGTCCCCCTTCTGCTGACCTCCCAGACCCCAACTTTTTTTTTGTTTTTTTAGGTACTTTTGCCAAACGGATCCGGATTGCATCCTGATGACCACCTGATGCAACCTGACCGGATCCGGATCGGATCCGGATCAGAACCGTACGGTTCCGATCCGGATCCGGTCCGGATCCGGTCAGGTTATCCGGTCCGTTTGGCACACAACCGCTAATGTGAACCGGGCCTTATACTTTCTGTGGTAACATTATCAATTGGCTCAGGTTGTCTTTGTCCCATTGCCTTAGAAAGTGATATTGTAGACATCACATGTGCCAACGACTCCAATGTACGGTTGGAATAGTCGCTGCCATTAGCCCAAGGACTTTTAAGCAATGTCTTGCATCCAACACTTCTGTGCTTCTTAAATGACTTGTGACATTGACCATTTGTATTGCTTTTTCCTGAGGTAGAAAGACTTTGTTTTGTACTGTATCGAATAATGCACCTAGAAATATTATTCTTTTGGTTGGATGAAATTGACTTATTTCGTAGTTTATTAACCAACCCATTGTTTTCAGCAACTTGAGAGTAAGATCTCTGTGTTCTATTAACTTCTTCTCCGTTTTTGAAAGTATCAAGATGTCGTCTAGGTAGTGAAAAATACGCACTCCTCTTTCTCTTAGGGATACTACTGTTGCCTGTAGTACTTTTGTGAAAGTCCTTGGAGACGTTGAGAGGCCAAAGGGTAGAGCGTTGAACTGAAGATGCAGATTTGCAAAGTGAAATCTTAAATATTTTCTGAAATTTTTGTGAATGGGAATGTGTAGGTAGGCATCTTTCAGATCTATTGACAACATATGATGGTTGATATATGGTTGTATTACTGATATTATTGACTGTAGGGATTCCATCTTGAACTTTTGCAGTAGTATGTGTTGGTTTAAATGTCTCAGATCTATTACTGGCCTCAGATCTATTACTGGCCTCCAGTCTCCTGTTTTCTTTTGTACCAAGAATACTCCTGAGTATACACCTCTGAATCTTTGTTTCTTTGGTACTTCCTGTATAGCATCTTGAATAATTAATGAAGTCCTGTATTGGAATAGAGAATCCTTTTTCTGTGGTGATTTTGGGATCTTTGTGTCCAAAAATACATCTTCTGGCTTTCTTTTGAACACCCATTTGTGCCCTTCTGAAATTGTCTCTATAGTCCACTGGTCTTGAACCACCTCCACCCACACCTTCTTGAATGATGACAACCGTGCTCCCACTCTTAAAATGTGGGTGGGTACACCGTCAAAAAGACTTTCCTTGAGACTGTTGATTAGACGTTGAAGAACTGTTTTCGCCAGATTACTCTGAGTACTCTTCCAATTTCTACGATATTGTCGTCCAGGTTTATAGGTTTTTGCATCCTTAAATCTGTTCTGTTGTTGAAATCTTGGATTGAATCTTTGTGTTTTGAATTTCCTATCCTGAGGGATCATCCCTGACTTACCACCAGTCTTTTTAGCTATTGCTGCATCCATTTTGTGTCCAAAGAGACACTTTCCATCATAAGGAATTTTAATCCAGTTGTGTTTTGATGCATTATCGGCTGACCAAGGTTTTAGCCATAGAGCCCGTCGTGAAGTCGTTGCAAATAACATTGATCTTGCCGATGCCCGGACACAATCTATTGCTGCTTCCACTATGAAGTCAGCTGAAATCTTGATATCTTGTAAAGCGGACACAATATCTTCCTTTTTAATGTCTGTCTTTACAGCTTTTTCAATGTTAATGGTCCACACTTTAATTTCTTTTGCTGAGGCAGTTAGTGCAATACCCGGTCTATAGACACCCCCAGCAGTCATGTAGATTTTCTTAAGGTCTGCATCAATTTTCCTATCCACCGTATCTTTAAAAGTTACTGAATTGTCCATAGGTAAAGTGACATGCTTTGCCAAATCAGATACTGATGTATCTACTACTGGTGTATTCAACAGAGATACTGCTTCACGTTGTCTTAGTGGATAGAGCTTGTTCCATTTGTTTTGTAAGGATGGTTTCTTTTCCGTGGTCTCACATTCATCTTTTGTTAACTTTTTAATTTCAGGCATAAAAGGAAAACTTGGCCCTGCTTTTTGAAGATGTGGATAATATTTTCCTGGTTTTTCAGACTCCGACAAATCGGAGTCTTTATCTTCCCATTCTATTACCTCCTTTATAGCTTCAATCAGCTTCGGTACTAGTGCGAACTCAAAATTCCCAACAATCTCTTGTTCCTCAGAAGATTGCATTGTCGCTTCCTGGGATGTCGATACCGGATACGTCTGTCTTTTTCCATTTCTTCTCTCACTGCTTTCCTTATAAGCTCAAAGGCTTCTGTAGAGTCTTCATCTCTTTGTTTCGATGACTCCTTAAAGCAGGCTTCATAAAGGTTTTTGCTAGGCATGGCTACCTGATCACATTAGAGTGACCAGATTTTTGTAGGCTCAACCTGGGACGGGGGGAATTGGGGGGGGGGGGGGGTGGGGGGCGGCTGCGGCGCAAGGAATGCGCTGCGGCGAAAAATAGGAGGTGATGTAGTGTCTGCAGCGCGTGTGAAAAATGGGCGTGGCCATGACATTCTACGGGCGGAGCTAACGTAATGATGCAACAGCGAGGCATAAGAAAGCAGTGTTTACGCCCTGATGTGGTCAAACGTGGATTCACATCATAGGTGTGCAGAAACTGTGTGATGCTATTTAATAGTATGACATAACCCCAAAGCAGCAAACACATTCAACTATGACCATTAAATAATAAATGCAGGAACAGTTACCCCAGACACCACAAAATAAACGCAATGCGGGCAACATTTCAGCACAAAATAAACGCATTGCGGGCATACATGTCAGTACAAGATAAACGCACTGCGGGCAAACATGTCAGTACAAGATAAATGCACTGCGGGCAAACATGTCAGTACAAGATAAATGTACTGCGGGCAAACATGTCAGTACAAGATAAATGCACTGTGGGCAAACATGTCAGTACAAGATAAATGCACTGTGGGCAAACATGTCAGTACAAGATAAATGCACTGTGGGCAAACATGTCAGTACAAGATAAATGCACTGCGGGCAAACATGTCAGTACAAGATAAACGCACTGCGGGCAAACATGTCAGTACAAGATAAACGCACTGCGAGCATACATGTCAGTACAAGATAAACGCACTGCGGGCAAACATGTCAGTACAAGATAAATGCACTGCGGGCAAACATGTCAGTACAAGATAAACGCATTGCGGGCATACATGTCAGTACAAGATAAATGCACTGCGGGCAAACATGTCAGTACAAGATAAACGCACTGCGGGCAAACATGTCAGTACAAGATAAACGCACTGCGAGCATACATGTCAGTACAAGATAAACGCACTGCGAGCATACATGTCAGTACAAGATAAATGCACTGCGGGCAAACATGTCAGTACAAGATAAATGCACTGCGGGCAAACATGTCAGTACAAGATAAATGCACTGCGGGCAAACATGTCAGTACAAGATAAACGCATTGCGGGCATACATGTCAGTACAAGATAAATGCACTGCGGGCAAACATGTCAGTACAAGATAAATGCACTGCGGGCAAACATGTCAGTACAAGATAAACGCACTGCGGGCAAACATGTCAGTACAAGATAAACGCACTGCGGGCAAACATGTCAGTACAAAATGAACACAATTTGGGCAAACATGTCAGTACAAAATGTACACAATGTGGGCAAACACTTCACCTGCAAGAAAAAGCATGTACTCATCTGGCAGAAGACGTCCCCTCACGCAGCCGGCCTCTGGTGCCTCTGGTGTGTGCAGCTCCCCCTGGCCTGGACGATCTTCAATCTCCCGCTCAGCCTCTCACAGGCAGAGCAGGGCTACAGCAAGATGGCGTCCGGAGGCGGAGCCCTGTACTGGAGACACCAATAGGGCTTGATTCACAAAGTGGTGCTAACTGTTAGCACGCCTGTGAAAACCCCCTTAGCACGTCTAACCAAGCTTTTCGCGCATAAAACTTTACGCGCGCAAAACTTTATGCACGTAAAACTTGCGCAGGGCGCACCGCGCGAAGTGCCCATTAAAGCCTATGTGACTTAGCGCGCGTAAAAATTTTGCACGCGTAAAACTTTGCGCGCGCAAAGTTAGCGCGTTATCTGATTGAGAAATCCGGTGCTAACCTACTTAGCACCCTGGTTAGCGCGTCTAAAGACTTTAGACGTGCTAAGTAGGTTAGCACCGCTTTGTGAATCAAGCCCATAGTCTCCAATACAGGGCTCCGCCTCCGGACGCCATCTTCCCGTAGCCCTGCTCTGCCTGTGCCTGCCGGAGGAGGACATTGCAGGCTGGAGCGGGGCTGCGGGGAATAGACGCTGCGGCTAGTTCACTGTACGGTGGCCAGAGTCCCGAGGCCGGGACGTCCCGCTGCTAAAAGCGAGACGTTTCCTGGGACCTCATGCAGCCTGGGACAGCGCCCCCCGAAGGCGGGACGCGTCCCGGGTAAAGCGGGACGTATGGTCACCGTAGATCACATGCCCAACACACACTTTGATGTGTCTCTCCAAAAGACATACTCGCTCGGCTTTTATAGGAAAAGTCCGTCCCTCTCCCTGAGCACCCGCTCTGAGTGCACATCCACCCTACAACAACATGTCGTATGTGGTACAGAGAGGGCAGTCGCCGCTGAATAACACGGCAACCAAACTCCACCCCCCGGCAGAGCATAAATACAGTAGGACGTCGCTCGCGCGCGCATCCTAATGACATCAGATGCCAAGCTGCCGCCATGACAAGCTTCCACACAATAGTTCCCAGGCGAAAAAAACGTTGAGAATGCCGCAAAAGTGAGAAAGCAAAAAAGGTAATAGATAGAAATACAGGAAACTATGCGCCCCTCACTACAGCCACATTGTGAGCTGGAGAAAATGAGGTAACTCGGCTGTCAGGCAACCGAGTAGATCTGATGGAGGAGCATTTAGCATCCTGTCAGTCTCCTCCACCAGGAAAGGGTAAACCTGACAGGCTATTTTGGTAGGGGAGATAGAAACAAAGTCCTGAGGGAGGACAGAAAAAAAGAATATGGGGCCGCAGCACATTCAGGCTCATATAGAAACATTGTCCTATGGCATTTAAGGGGACGGGGTAAACCCATCCAGTCCCGCACGCAAAGCAGCACCATTAAACTCTATGCTAAGTGCACCAGACTTTGCTAGGGCAAAACTTTTGATCAGCTGTGCACTGCGGTGCTAACCCAGTTGGTGCTATAGTTATCACACCTAAACTTATCACACCTAAACTTATCACACCTTAACTGAGTTTAGACATGATAAAGGGCTTTTCACCAGCGTGCTGGTAACTGTTAGCACCGCTTTGTGAATCAAGCCCTAACTGTCAGATCAATTATTACCAACATGTCCGATCTGTTTTCTGATCGATTTCTGATCGGTTTCCGATCGATTTCTGATCAACATGAATAGAAAACAGTCGGAAATCGATCCGAAATCAGATCGGACATGTTGGAAATAATCGATCTAACAGTTAGGCTGCTTTCACAGTGGGACGTTACAGGCACACGTTAGAGCAGCCTGTAACGCAGCCCAACTCAAAGTAATGAAAAATCAATGGGCTGTTTACAGTGCCCACGTTGCGTTACATTGTAACGCTGGACGTTCAAAGAAAGTGCAGCATGCTGTGCGTTATATGTGGTTTTAGCTGCGTTAGACTGTTTGCACATGCTCAGTAAGGGGAAAGTCCGCTATTGTTCCTAGCCACATGGCTAATTAATATTCACTGCACTGTAGTGTTGTCCAGGTCATGAACAATTCGGATCTTTGATCCGGATCTTTTTTGTGAGTCGAATCATCAGGATCATCACAATGAAGGATTCGTTCACAGTGGATGTCTGGAAGAAACAGGAACTGCAGCTTCTGTGCACAAGCACAATCTTCCTGCTGCATCTCTCCCTTCCCCATTAGCACCCTAAATGTGCCCTCATTCTCCTGCACCTCTCACTCTGCTGCACCAGTTTCCTGCTTCCCTAGTAAAATGATTCAAAGATTCGGTTCAAAGATCCAGATCTTTTCAATGATCCGTTCCGAATCATTGAAAAGATCCTGACTCCCCAGGATAGCACCAAGAGCCTCATACTGCAGCTCAATCTGACGTTCAACTTCAACACCACCATGCGTTACGTTAGGGGCACATTATGCGACCTTAACGTCCCCTAAAACGCAACGTCTTGGTGTGAAAGAGGCCTTAACCTGCCAGAAAATCTCACAGTGTCTACCTAGCATTAGTGTGAGTGTTACAATAAAAGGGTCCCAAATAAAACAATACAAACAATTTATTTGCAGCTGGACTGATAACAAATTAAAGTTGTACAACTCTTTGTGGCTGAGAAAAACCTATGCTGGGTGGGAACAGATGACAAGTTTTGTAGTTCAAGATTTCCTTGTATGGGAGCTGAATAACATTAAATAAAAGCTACACTCATAAACCTAAGACAGTCAAAAGTTTCAAGGATGTTTGAGGCCTCATTCACACCCAAAAATGCAAACGCAAACATTTTGCATTTTTGTAAGCTTGTTCCCCCCCCTCCCAGCGCTCCACTGCGCGCTGCGTTTTTGGTAAAAGCACTTTCCGAAGCGCTTTTCAAGAGCGGTTTTGCAATTCACTTCCTGATGCAAGTCAGGAAGTGAACTCTTTGACCCAGAAAAAAATAAATACAATGTATTTATTCTTAAAAACACAAACGCAATTGCTGTACAAAGCGATTTTGTGAGCGTTTTTGTTTTTCCTATACCTTCCATTGAGGAAAAATCGCCCCAAAAATGCTACAGGCATGGCTTTGCTGCACGCACAGTGCACGAATGATATGAACCTCTCTATAAATCTCTCATAGTGTAACGATTGTGGAACTTTCTCCGTGATCAGTGCACAACGCGTGCGCTGATACGGCGGAAATCCTCCACAAGCGTGTAATTGCAGGCACCCAGCAAAAGGTGCTACGCACCCGTAGAGGGAAATTCCTGTCGGCAGATGGCGCTGGGGAGTGCAGAGGAACCAATCCTCTGTACCTCCACAAATGCCAGACAGGAATTGTACGAAGCGCAGAACGCAATCGCAAGAGAGGCGATTGCGAATGAGAACGAGAAAAGGGACAGGTTGTATGTGTGTGCGCCAACCTAGTCGCCACCCCGCGACAGTGCACACAGAACAGCAGATATGAAATAGGAACGCGATCACGAGAGGTGCGATCGCCAGACGTGACACAAGGCAGATCAGAACAGAATACGAGGTTAGCAAAGGCACAGCAAATAATACAATGAGAATAACAAGGAAAATAACAAACGCTAACTGAACGCGAACACCGCACTCATTCGCAACAGTGCACGCGTTCGTGCGCGGTCTCCACGTGATAAGCACAATAGAGACAAGCACGCCTAAATAACCAAGACAAGACAGACACCACACAAAAGCGCTTGCTACACGGTTGCCTTACCGCAGGCACCAGCAAGCGCACGCAAACAGACAGACAACGAGAATCGATCAAACAGGAACCACTGCTCTTACCGTCAGAGCCAGTGCGAACCAGGTATCAGAAAGATCCACTGCTCTTGCTGTCAGAGTAGTGTGATCCAAGCACACGACAAACAGGAGTAACCAGCAGCGACCGCAGCCGAGGTTAGCTCCAAGATCCAGACCAGAGGAATCCACTGCCACTAACGCTAGGGCAAGTGCGATTCAGACAGACAGAACAGAAGGATCCACAGCACTAGCGAAAGCGACTAGCGCGATCCAGGAAGACAGAACAGAAGGATCCACAGCACTAGCGCAGGATGCCAGTGCGATCCAGGTACAGAGTAGCAGGACAGAAGGATCCACAGCACTAGCGCAGGATGCTAGTACGATCCAGGGAGGCAGAACAGAAGGATCCACAGCACTAGCGAAAAGAGGCTAGCACGATCCAGGGAAACAGATCAGAAGGGGCTACCAGCAACAACCGCTGTTGCGGTTAGCACCTAGACATACAGAACGATTTCCTGTCGCTGGGACAGGACAATCGCAACAGACAAACAAAACAGATAAACAATCCTAACTGCACTAGGGAAACCTGCCTAGTGCAAGTTCCAGGAATAACTCTAAGCTGATCTTCAAACAAAGAGCATGGCTGACACCCCTCCAGGAGTGTTACAAAGGACTAAATCCTTATGACCAGCCAAGCATTGTGGGAAACAGATAGTACTTATAGAGCAAGCCCACAATGGATGTGGCTAGGCAATTTGCATGATAAACGTATGCAAATTCCTCTGCAGCAAGCTGCACAACTGACAAAAGGTCTCTCTTAAAGAGACCTGCAGAATGCAGACCTGAACAGTGGTCAAAAAGCTGCCTGTCTGCACAGGCAGCTGAGCAGATTCTCACACATAGAGATTCATTGCACAAGCGTTTTGAGGGCGATTTTAAAAATCGCCTGCACTTAAAAAAATGGCTGAAAATGTCACTAGTGTGAACGAGCCCTAAAGGTTGTTTTCAAGCAAGACTATGAGGTTCTTCAAATTTAGGAGTGGGACTATCAATACAATTATTTCGCTTCTTGGCCTTTTGGCTAAGATCAAGTGTAGTATCTGTTCTTGAAATTTTTGGGGGGACCTGGAGGGATGGCACTGTGGCAGGGTGTCCTTCCTGGTCGTAATTCCCAGGAGTTGATTGAATGGATCTATACCATGATCGAGGCTGAATGGCTGAGGGCTTTGCTTAGGCGTACTGCCCCTGGAAGTGGCGCTCCAGGTGCACCTGAAAAACCTGAGATGTGGCAGATCTCAGGCGGAAGTAGGGTGCTTTGGTCTGTACTGCCCATATGCATCGCCAACTAACGCAGCTCCCCGGCCTTTTGGCTAGGGAGAGTGCGGAATTTTTATCACTCCGGCCGCAAGGTCGGGGCCAGCTTGCTGGCACCGGGGACTTCGGTTCCCACCCGGCTCCCTCTCGGGGGAGCCACCCGGACCATGTGGGATGCCACATTGCCAGGCCCTTTGGGTAACCACTGGGCACAGTCGGGGTCCTCGGAGGAGGACTCCAGGATCCTTCAACCCCTCGGGTGTTGGAGGATGCCACCCCCTGAGCCGATGGCAAAGGGGGAAGGTTCCCTTCGGGGAACAACCGGAAGGGCCCTGCTGTATTGTGGGGCCCGTGGCTACTCGTGCACGTTTTGTGGGGGTGCTTTAGGGCACTCACGCTTTTTCCGTGCATGGGGCTAATAGCCTGGCTAACAGGGACTCCTGTTGCATGCAACAGGAGCCAGGACAAGCTTAAAAAAAAAAAAAAAAAAAAAAATTTTCTCTCCTCAATTTATTTATTTTTTAGGTTTGCTTTAAGGGCTACCACTACCACTTTAAAGCAAGTCTTTCAGGAATTAGTTCTATAGAAACTTACCGTAGCACATAATAAAAAGAAAAAAATAAGTGTTTAGCTTCATGAGCAACTGCAATTGCAAAACCAGTAAAGCCAGAGATCTAGATAAAAGTAAGCAAAACGACCTATTTGAAGCCATTACACTTATTAAAGGACCAAGGTAAGAGGTTTGATATAAGAGCAGGTCAAAATATAAATATTCCTTCACTATCTACAGTATCTGGAACATTGAGGTTACTACAGTAAACAGTGCACATGCTTTTTTACCAGTATTTACATAAGTAGCTTAGTGAATTAAGTAAAGGCCACAATGTGCGATCTGGCAGTGTAATATAGTTGCATGTATTCTGTGTAAAAATATAGAAATGCCACTGTACATACAATGTCATTAAATGTATTTCTGTCTGTAAATGAAATCCTGATTGTTTGTTTGATGGGCAGGTTGAAAAAGTGATGCCAAGTGATACATTCTACTTCACTATACTACGAAATCCAATCACCCAGATGGAGTCCTTATTTACTTACAATAAGGCCTCTGAGCCTTTCAGAAACGCAAAAAGCTTAGAAGATTTTCTGAAGAACTCTTCTGCATTTTATCATGCAAATGCAAGAGATAGCTACGTAGCTAAGAACCTCCTGACCTTTGATCTTGGGTTTGATCCCAATGGACTAGGAACCCGGAAAAACTTAAAGCTAACATGGCAAACAATAGATACAATATTTGATCTGGTGCTGATCACAGAGTACTTTGATGAGTCTCTCATTCTTTTGAAGGAAGCTCTCTGTTGGTCATATGAGGATATCCTGTCCTTTCCACTGAACAAGAGAAGTAATACCACTAAGAAAGCCCTCTCTTTAGAAGCACAAGACAAGGTGAAAAGTTGGAACAATTTGGACTGGCAGATTTATGTCTATTTCAATAATTCTTTCTGGAAGCTTGTAGAGAAGTTTGGATGGGAACGTATGCAAAGAGAAGTTAATAAACTCCGAATGAAAAGGGATGAGATGGCTAAAATATGTCTACAAGGTGAAGTTGACCCAAAACAGTTACAGGACAAATCACTGATGCCATTTCAGTCTGGATTAGCCAGGATCCTTGGATACAACCTAAAGCCTGGGCTTCCAACAACATTCGAGCTCCTGTGCAAGAGACTTGTCACGCCGGAGCTCCAGTACGGGTCCCTCTTACATGATAATCAGGAAGGCAAGCAAACTCCGTCCTAGGACCATGATGGCAACAACTGCTCCACAGGGCAAGATGGAAGCTGGGAAAAATACGAAAAAGAGACAGAATGTTGTAAAGACTCTTTCTTAGAAAGAAGTACAGAGGGATTTAAAGGGACCCTGAGCAGTAAAAGAAAATGAAACTGGTGGCTTCCTCCAGCCCACCATAGGCCACGAGGTCCACTGGCATCCTCCTGGCTCCTCTTCGGGTCCCGCTGGTGGCTCCGTTACCGGTGACATTCAGGCTGAAGGTCGACCAGTTCTTCCTGAACAGCGACACTCCACGTCATCACACCGGCCACTACACATCATCGCACTGGCTGGCGTGACAGTTCTGCGCATGCACGGTTTTTGAACTCTGAACTGCACATGCACAGGATTGTCATGCCGGCCAGTGCTATGACACATATTGGCTGGCGTAATGATGAAACGTCCACATTCAGGAAGAACCAGCCGACCTTCAGCCCGAAAGTCAGCAGTAACGGAACCGCCAGAGGGACCGGGAGAGTGTATATTACTGGTATTTTAGCAAATAAGGGCTTTGCAATTATTGGTAAGGTAGAAACCAAAAACATTCACCTTTATATTCAGATAATATATTGTCACCATAAATTGTACTGGGAATATAATTTAAAGGTTGTTATAGCCGGGGCATCTAAACAAATAAAATGTGTGGGTTTTATTTATAGTAGAATTGTTTATTAACCATAGAAGATGGAATTGGAGAAATTGTGGATTTTTTAAATGTTCTCTTGTATTTCCCTATAAAATACATAAAAAAATAAAGTAATTAAAGAGAACCCGAGGTGTGTTTAAAGAATGTTATCTGCATACAGAGGCTGGATCTGCCTATACAGCCCAGCCTCTGTTGCTATCCCAAACCCCACTAAGGTCCCCCTGCACTCTGCAATCCCTCATAAATCACAGCCATGCTGTGAGGCTGTGTTTACATCTGTAGTGTCAGTCTCAGCTGCTCCCCCGCCTCCTGCATAGCTCCGGTCCCTGTCCCGTCCCTTCCCTCCAATCAGCAGGGAGGGAAGGGATGCAGGCGGGGACTGGAGTTCTGCAGGAGGCGGGGAGAGCAGCAGACTGACACTATAGAGATAAACACAGCCAGCTCTGACAAGCTGTTTGTCAGCAGCGTGGCTGTGATTTATGAGGGATTGCAGAGTGCAGGGGGACCTTAGGGGGGTTTGGGATAGCAACAGAGGCTGGGCAGTATAGGCAGATCCAGCCTCTGTATGCAGATAACATTCTTTAAACACACCTCAGGTTCTCTTTAATGAAAGCAAGTATCACCCCCAAAAGGCCTAATTTGTGGCGACAAAAACAAAATATAGATCATTTAGGCTTGATAAGTAGTGATAAAGTTGTTGGTGAATGAATGGGAGGAGCACCACAGGGGAAAATTGCTTCCGTACTTAAAGTGGACCTGAACTCTTACATGGGACAGAAGGAAAACATAGAGAAATGCACCCTGCATGTATTTAATAAGTTTAACCTGTCTAATTACCCCTTATGCGACTAATCACATGTTGTTATTTGATCTCTTCGGCTGTGTCAGCTCCTGCCCTGGCAGAGAGCTTATTGGTAAACACAGGATGTTAACAAAATAAAAATTCAGGAGAAAGGCTTATAAGATATAGCCCAAAGGCCATTATGCAATTGAAAAAGTACTAAAGTAGGTGAAAAAGAACTGTCAAAATTGTTCTGAGTCTAATCTGAGTCTGTCTCTAATACTTTTAGCCACAGCCCCTGAACAAGCATGCAGATCAGGTTCTCTCACTGCTCTGACTGAAGTCAGACTGGATTAGCTGCATGCTTGTTTCAGGTGTGTGATCATCCACTACTGCAGCCAAAAAGACCAGCAGGACTTCCACTTAACCGGTATTGTTTAAAAGGAAACATCCATATCGCTCTCAGTTTAGGTTCCCTTTAAAATGAAATAAATATGGCAGCCTCCATATACCGCTCACTACAGTTGTCCTTGAAGTCTTCCACCAGGTATGTGACAGAAAAACCTAAGCCAGAAACATGGAGACCTGAGAGGCTGGCAGCATGCTTTTTATTGACTGTATGCAATCAGGGTTGGTTCTAGACTTTTTGCTGTCTGAGGCAAACTTGTGGGGATGCCCCCCCCCCCCCTCCTCTTCCCCCCCTCCCCGCACGCACACACATTTGGAATGATCACTCAGCACTCGACAATTTACTCTGCTTCATTTAATGTTCTCAGTCAGCAAGGGAGCATATACAACAACCTGAGACATGACATGCTGCAGCTCAGCACAATGTCATGCTGGCTGGCTGCAGATCTGTGACAAACTAACTGCTCACCCCCAGCCAGTTGGCCGTTCTCCATTCCTCCTCATTCAGGACAGCAGTGCCACCTCCTCCCTTATGCTGTGCAAGTCAAATGAAACACTGCTGCTCTCCTGCCTCCCCCCTCCTCACTCACTGTCAGACTCCTCACACAGCACAACAAGCTGCTTTTTGCCAGAGTTGACCTCATCACCTCACTCTCCTCTCGCTTCTCCTCCTGCTCTTACTGCATGCTGTAAGTGTAAACACACAGTACACAAATGCTGTCCCTGTAATCTTTGCGCCTGATACAAGTATTTCACCTTGCTTCATGAGAGAACTGGCTCTGTATGTGATGCAATGGTTGCATAGCATGCAATGCAACTTTCCCCTCTGTTGTGTTCTTGTTTTTACAGGGAACGCAATACACCTCCCACTGTGAATTAAGCCTTTAAGAAAAAACCTTTTGGGGAAAATTCAGTACCTATGAGTCTTTCAGGCGTTACAAAATAACAATGAATAAGGCTACTTACACACTAAGACGTTGCGTTAGGTGCTACGTTAAGGTCACATAACGTGCACCTAACGCAACGTATGGTGGTGCGGGAGAGGACGTTAGAATGAACCGCGTTAGGCGGCTCTATCCGCATAAGGTCTACCAGAGTGGTGCTGATTGGCCGGCGGGACCTCGTGATGCGGAGTGAGACACTCCGCATCACGTGGTCCCCCCGGCCAATCAGCAGCCGCCAGTGCAGTGCATATTAAGTAGCCATGTGCGCGGCTACTGTAGCGGCATCTCCCCGCCTCCTCTCGCCCCCCACTGAGCATGTGCAAACAGTCTAACGCGGCTTAAGCCGCTCAGAACGCACAGTACACTGCACTTTGCCCGAACGTGCAGCGTTACTGTGTAACGCAACATGGGCAGTGTAAACAGCCTCATTGACTTTATAGTGCTGTGCGGTGGGCTGCGTTACAAGCTGCACTAACTTGCGCCTGTAACGTCCTGGTGTGTAAGTAGCCTAACAGGTGAATGCTGTCGTAACAGACCTATTATTATGTTTGTTTTTTCAAAGTTGGCAGCATTTGTAATTTTTGAATACAGTATTGCGTGGCAGTATTTGCATAGGGTAAGCAGGACTAGCCAGTTTTGGCTGACTGTTTTGTAATTAGTACAGCAATATCCTAGCAGAAGGAGACATATGGGTAGAGATATACAGTAAGGTAGGATTCACACTTTTTGCATCCTTTTTTTTTTACCGCAGATAATGAAAATCAATGCATGATGGAAATAGCATGATATGTACAAATTTATGCTGTGAGATGGACGTTTTTTTTTTCCACACACGAGAATAAAACACAAACAAAAATTTGTGATTTTTAGCAGAAGTGTGATTCTCCGTTGACTTTCATTAGATGTGCAACAAATGCGATTTCACATATTCCTAAGAGGAACACAATTTGTGTGAACCCTGCCTAACAGTGGATTTTTTGTCCAAGGGGGAGAAAGAGAATAGCATGATATACTGAACTCATGTAGAAAGACGAGGATACGCATCTAAAAAAGCTTATCAGTTTATGCCACACAGAACTCTGCTGCACTTCCTGTCATGTGACCATTGCAAGCAGCTGGTCAATGTACAGTATTCCAGGTAATGTGAACAAAGATGTTTTATTCTAAATCTACAGTACATTACAGTTCTTTGAATATGCTTAATCTATATTTCAGTTGTTATTTATTATTTGTAGCTGTCCTTTTCAGGAACTGCAGATAATGTGAATAAATAGAGATATTTGCTTATGAACATCCATTGTATTATGCTGAAGCCGTATTTTAGTTATTGGCATGGCAGCTGTTTGGACAGCCATCATTTTTTAAAGTCTTCTCTAAATCTATGGCTGGTTTCATGTTATGAAATTATTATTTATATAGCGCTGACATCTTCCGCAGCGCTGTACAGAGTATACTTGTCACATAACTGTCCTTCAGAGGGGCGCACAATCTAATCCCTGACCCTACCATAGTCATATGTCTATGTATGTATTGTGTAGTGCATGTCTAGGGACAATTTTAGGGGGTGGGGGGCAATTCATTTATCTGTATGTTTTTGGGATGTGGGAGGAATCCGGAGTGCCTGGAGGAAACCTATGCAGACATGGGGAGAACATACAAACTCCTTGCAGATGTTGACCTTGCTGGGATACGAACCAGGGACCCAGGACTGCAAGGTGAGAGTGCTAACCACTACGCCACCGTGCTGCCCACATCAACTAGCGTGTCACATTCCAGGACATCGCAATCCCCACCAACTAGCATGTCACACTCCACATTGGAATGAATTTTGGTGAGCCAGATACATTCAATTAAATGAAAATGACCATGGCAACTCTCCCTAAGGAAGTACAGTATGTTGAAAAACTTGACAAAAAAAGATGCTTGCCGAGTCACAGAACTAGTGTCAGCACTCCACCTAGTGGTGTAAAAAGATATAACATGCAATTATTGTTTATTTTTATTGATTTATAAAGCTCCAACATATGCCTTGGTGCTGTACAAAGTAAGAAACAAATATGGGGTACAAAAATAATACAGACAATGGTATATACCAGTATACAAAATATGGAATTGGTACAAAATCCAGAATCGGTACAAAGTACAGAATTGGTAACTGTGTCAAAATAAATGTGAATAAATGTGAAGCAAAATCCAAAACACAAAAGGTGAGAGAGCCCTGCCCTTGTGAGCTTACAATCTAAAGGAATAAGGGGGGAAACAAGAGGTGGGGTAGTATATAATCATACCTAGAGGCAGTGTGTTTTAGGTTATCTGGTAGGAAATACAACTTGGCCAGAGGTCAATAGGTGAACTGGCCTAAGGTAGAGCATATGCCTGATGGAAACAGTGAGTTTTGAGGGCACATTTACAGATATCAAAGATTGGGGAGTGACGGGTGTGTTTAAAGGGTTTTATTTAGTTATAAGACATAATTTGCTTTATTGGAATCATAGTCCCCTTGCCCGCTTGTTTCACTCGCTGGGCTGCGGGCACGGTCCTTGTTTTGCTAGGACAACTAGCGAAACGAGGACGATGTGGGGATGGGGGGGGGGGTCAGGAGTTGGGTGCCCTGGGGTGCCTCCTAGTCAATAGCAATCAGTGTGTATCAGCTGGAGTGGGAGGGATGGGGGGGGGGCACTTTGGTGTCTCAGCCTCGGGTGCTGGAATACCTTGTCCCGGCTCTGCACACATGTCCCCAGGCAGTTCATTTTTTCCAGTGGGGGGGGGGGGGGAAGGGGAGTTGGGTAATCGAGTTTTGTGGTAGCTCCAGTGATCCAGACAGGCGTTACCTCCACACACTAGAGCAAGTAGGTAACCCGGCATTAGCAGCAGGGCCGGTGTAGCTCCATCCCCTTGCACGTGCACCATAATTACGTTATTACGCAAAGTTGCGCGGTAATGGAAAGGATCACAGTGTCAGACTTTGTCCGACACTTTGATTCGCGTAGGATGATGCCATGGTGGACTAGATCCGGCAAGCACCCCCTAGTGATCGGCCCAAATGCGCCCACCTAATATTTTTATAACATGGTGCAGCACAGAAGAATGGCGCTGTGCTGGATTTTATTTGGCAAAAGCTCCATCTAATGGCAGCCAGTTTTCCTATGGAGTATGTTTGAAAAATTCCAGTGTCGGACATGATCTGACATTGAACTGGAAAGGGATAATAGACACACTCGGGTATATATGCAATTTTAAAAGTCTCTTCTGTGTTCTGAAAAATATTTATCTGGCAGCTTTGAGCAGCAGTTTGCGGTTAGTTTATGGAATATTTATTTAATAGCTATCACTATGTACAGGTGGATTGAGCTGATAACTTTTTGTATCAGCGGTTTTATGAGCAGCAGGGACTGTACGGCTCCTTTTGCGTTCTGTCACAATGGGTAATATAATTGCAATGCAACACAATTATATTTCATGATGAGAGTATGCTTCCAAATCACATTTTTTAATTACTTTGCAATGGAAGACAGAAAGTGCCCGCATGTGAGTAGCAACAAAATGTCTTCCCTTGCAATATAATTAAATAATTTGGTTTGGATCCACTGACTCACTTGAGGACCCTCTACAATAAGCTGTACATCCATTACATGAGAAATCATACCTCCTCCTGCCAATATAGAAACATTTTTATGTTCATCAATAACTAAGACAAATCTTTATCTAAGGCGCAATGAAGCATTTACAGAGCCCACCACATGGTAATACCATAAGGTGTATCCCGAAGGCAACAACTGTTTGCTTTTACATGCCATGCGAGGTATTCTTTCTTTGTAATTTTACGTCCATGCATCAGGCTAATCTCTATTTGCACGGCTTGTCACATGACTGCAGAACGCTAGTGACTGTTTGTTTAGCAGCATTATTATAAAGCCCCCCTCAGTTTCTCCAACCCATAGGCAAGGAGTTTGATGCATCTACCTCAAAGGGATTAAAAATCTTTTAAAAAGATATGACAAATAAAGGAGCTGATTGTGTGGATAAAAAAATCAGAAGATATGGTGTGTCTAAAATAAATAAATAAACTTAAATATACTACTTTAAGAAATCCTGTAATAAAAAAAATACCCCTCTGGGGGATACTTAACTCGTGAGGGGGAAGCCTCGTTAGGATCCCCATCCTCCAATGTCCCTCCGTTAAGTGCCCAGGTCTCCCAAAGTGCGTAGATGTAAATATTTACCTCTCCACGATCCAGCACAGGTGTACTAACGGATTTTAGTTTGGGTAAGGAGGAAATAGCCAAACTCGGTCGATCCACTCTACTGCGCAGACACGAGTCCTTTTTCTCCTGCGCAGTAGAACGTAAACGATCTGGCTCGGCTATTTCCGCCTAGCTCGAAGGAAGAGCCGCTACTGCGTCTGCGCTGGATCCCGGCGAGGTAAATATAGCAAGCCTTGTCAGGGGAGGATTGCGGGACACTTTGGGGGAGCCAGCGCTGGACTGCCTGCAGCTACAGGGATGGGGGAAGCCTCATTGGGACCCTGAGTCTTCCCCCTCCTGAGGTAAGTACCCCCCAGGGGAGTTTTTTGATACAGGTTCTCTTTAATTAAATGAAAACAGCTGTTTCTTTCTGGGTGTATGGATGGCTTTAACAAAATGTAGAACAGCTGTACAATTCAATCAAGAATTATTGTTGAAATGCTTGTAGAGGAAATAAAGCAAAAGTAATCAGCCTTCAAGTGTACAGCGTAACTCACACTATGAATCGCAATCACAAGCGCTTTTGTTAGCAAAGTGATTACCTGTGTATTTTTTGAGATTTGTGTTTTGTGCAAGTGATTTTCTATGCGTTTTTGTTTAACAATTTGCGATTTTGTGCTTGCAAACAAACAGGTAGTGCAGTCTTTGACTCGGAACTGAATGGGCTTGATTCACTAAGACAAATAGCATGCCTTATCTGGGTTAACTTAACACGCCTTGGACTCGATTCACAAAAGGGTGCTAACCTAGTTAGCATGCCTAAAAGCTTTTGATGTGCAAACTAGGGTGCTAAGTAGTTTGCACGTCTAAACCTGGTACAGATCACGCGCAAAACGTTTGCGCACAAAGGTTTGCGCGCGTAAAGTTAAGTGCAGCGCGATGCGCACGAAACATCGCATCGGGTGTGACCAAAACATCGCATTGGATGCACCTAGTCACATCCAATGCAATGTTTTGGTCACACCTGATGCAATGTTTCGCTCGCATCAACTTAACGCACGAAGAGTAAAACTTTACGCACGTTTTGACACGCACAAAGTGCCTTTAGATGCGCTAAGGGGCTTTTCACAGGCATGCTAACACTTAGCACCCTTTTGTGAATCAAGCCCCTTATCAGAGATAACGCGCCTTATCAAAGTTAACATGTCTTATCAGAGTAGCACAGCAAGTGCTACAAACTTATGCCTGCTAACTGGCAATGACGAGAGCTCCACTCGTCCTGCCATGAGCCCCTGCGGGTTCGTAGCGGTCACTAGGCTACTCTGATAAGGCGTTTGAACTTTAATAAGGTGTGTTATCTCTGATAAGGCGTGTTAAATCAGATAAGGCGTGTTATCTCGTGCAAACTAGGGTGCTAAGTAGTTTGCACCCTAGTTTGCACGTGCAAAGCTTTTAGGCGTGATAACTGAGTTTTTAGGGGTGATAACTGAGATATCACGGTTTTGTGAATCTAACCCAAAGGGGTGATAACTGAGTTATCACGGTTTGTGAATCTAACCCAAAGGCGTGTTAACTTGGATAAGGCATGCTATTTGTCTTAGTGAATCAAGCCCTATGGGCCTGATTCAGTAAACGGTGCTAACCCAGTTAGCACGCCTAAAGACTTTGGGCGTGCTAACTAGGGTGCTAAGTAGTTAGCACATGCAAATTTAGCACCGTAGTTAGCACACGAAGGGCTCGATTTACAAAACGGTGCCAACTTTAGCACTGGCCCTTAGCACGTCTAAACTCTAAGTAGTGATCGTGCGCAAAGTACCGCGTGCAAATTTTTGCGCGCACTGCACAGAGCACAGGGCGCTCCGCGCGAAGTACCCACTAAAGCCTATGGGACTTAGCGTGCGCATAGGACTTAGCGCGCGATCTGATTGAGAAAACCGGTGCTAACCTACTTAGCACCCTATTTAGCACGCCTAAAGACTTTAGACGTGCTAAGTAGGTTAGCACCGCTTAGTAAATCAAGCCCGAAAACTACTTAGCACCGTAGTTAGCACAAGCAAACTACTACTTAGCACCACGCTAACTAAGGTGCTAAGTAGTTTGCATGTGCTAACTACGGTGCTAAGTAGTTTGCATGTGCTAACTACTTAGCACCCTAGTTAGCACGTGCAAAGCATGTTAGCACGTGCAAAGTGGCTTTACACTGGTGTGCTAACACTTAGCACCCTTTTCTGAATCAAACCCTAAGGGCTTGATTCACAAAGCGGTTCTAGCTGTTAGCACGCCTGTGAAAAGCCCCTTAGCATGTCTAAAAGAGGTTTTTGCGTGCTAATTTGCGTGCGAAACGCATCGCACGCAAAGCTATGTGCGCAGAGTTTTGCGCGCGCACTGCACAGAGCGCAGGGCGCTCCGCGCGAAGTGCCCATTAAAGCCTAAGGAACTTAGTGTGGGCATATGACTTTGCGCGCGGTACTTAGCGTGCGATCTGATTGAGAAAACCGGTGCTAACCTACTTAGCACCCTGGTTAGCGTGCCTAAAGACTTTAGACGTGCTAAGTAGGTTAGCACCGCATAGTGAATCAAGCCCTATGTCTATTAAAGCAAATTTGTCTTAAAAAAGCTCCCCATCTGTAATCTGGCCAGTAATGCGCTTCTGCGCATGGGCAGGCCCAGCCGCACGTGCCCCTGTAACACTAGCGACTGCCAAGCTGTGCATGCACAGAAGAGTGCAACTGGCCAGGTTACCATAGAATGGAGCGGTTGGGGGGGAGGTCGAGGAAGCCCACGCACATCATGGGGCTAGAGCAGGCATGGGCAAACTTGGCCCTCCAGCTGTTAAGTAACTACAAGTCCCACAATGCATTGCAGGAGTCTGACAGCCACAGTCATGACTCATAAAGGCAAATGCATTGTGGGATTTGTACTTCCTTAACAGCTGGAGGGCCAAGTTTGCCCATGCCTGGGCTAGAGGAAGCCCAAGGTAAGTATCAATACACCAGTAATGAACATCTCAGGCCCCGTTCACATCTAAAAATTGCAAAATGCTAGCGATTACTGCAGAAAAATCACTGGACACTGTAGCGTTTTGGGAGCGATCATGATTAGCGGTTCTATACATGCTAATCGTGATCGCTCAAGAATCGCCTCCAAAACGCTGCATGTAATGCGTTTGCGCTTATCGCTGATTGCAAAACGCTCACGATCGCGGCAGTGAGAACACTGCCATAGCTAACCATGTGGTAAGCGGTTTTAAAAACCGCTAGCGGTTTGCGGTGAGCGGGAATCGTGCGATTCCTGTTCAGATGTGAACAGGGCCTCAGGGATCCTTGCAGCTCCTTGCTGTTGCTTCTATTTTCCGCAAGTATGGTCAGTCTGATGTGGATTTATCTCCTAATGGTACGGTATATAATGACATTGCTGTGGTTTCAGCTGCACCGGTGCCCAAACAGATGATGCATGGGGATGATTCTAGATATGGCTTTGATCCCAGTGCTAATTTGGATTCGTTTGGGGCTTTATTGCATGATATTGATCGCAAAAACAAATTTATCTCGGTGTTCTCAGGGAACGCCAATGCAGCGAGTTTACAGCCTGAACTTACATTACACTCTTTACAAACCACTCTGGAATGTTTGATGGATAAGGAAGTACGTCTGTGGTGGGACGTAACCAGCCTGAAACATTACATCAGTAAAGGTATTATTCCTAGAGGCTTGCGTATTAAAAAGGTTCCCACCACAGTGTACTCTGACAGCTTCATTTTGGAGTGGAATCAGATCTTATCAGATTGTTCTTTGCGACTTATGAAACTTATAGTCACATATGAGGAGCAGAAACTTATAGATCTGAAGCTACAGATAGATAAAACTAATCGGGATCTAAGGGCGTTTGATACCTTGGCTCTCTATGATGAGTTGAACTTCAAATTAAAATCTAATATCAATAAACTGGAGACAATCATCATGGAGACCAGGCGTGTTAAATTCCTGAGGGATACTAATGATTATAATAAAAATGTGGTGTATGAATGGGGGAGGTGGGAATCCTTTTATAGGTCACCCAAATCCATTCTCAAGAAATTCACCCCAAAAAAGAATGTGAGTTTTAGCTCTTCGGACAACTTAGGATCTCAGTCTGACACTTCAGAGGTGTCAGAAATCCATCGTTCCAACTTGCAAACTATTTTTCCACCAATTCCCATACACCGGGGGTCCCCACAGTACTTCAGACATCAGGTGTCCCTATCCCCCCCATGTCCTATTATCGAACCCCCAGGAGAACGACCAAATCAAAAAAACGGAAACAAAAAAGAAACGCACCCGGCGAGCGGGGCGCAAACATAGAAACTCTAGATCAGTACTAGGGGATTCCAATTCCTCTGCTCATAATGTTGTCAATCTTTCCAGCCAAACTCTTTCCCCCGACCAGGTCAATCTTTTGTCTAGGGGTTTATCTTTCGCTCCTTCTTGTCATTTCGATTTGTTTCACACCATTTTGGATCTCAACAAATTTGTGAGAAACTTAGTGGTGAGAAAGCATTTCTTATCGGACGGTGTTGATTCCTTGGAACCCCGTGGCCCACGACCATTGTCTCCGAAGTGTATTGAGGATGTTCCCTCGTTTCGGGACATTAGGACCCTATGTGCGCTACGGGATCTGGATGAAACACCATCCGAAGGGGTGAGTTTGCGGCAAGTGGTTCCCATTGCCGTTTCAAATCCATCTTTTTATCCTGTCAATGCCAGATCTTCTGAGATAGATTTATTTCAGGATCTGGTAGAAAAAGAATTGACTTCATTGTCCAGGGCGTCTAGGGCCCCGTCCGACCTCTCAATCTCCGAGCGACAAGCTTTAACTGCATTGGAAAGTAATAGCAATATTGTTATACGCTCGGCAGATAAAGGAGGCTCGATCGTGGTCCAGGATGCCTTGGACTATCGAGCGGAGGCACTTAGGCAGCTGGGGGATGTGGATGTGTATCGGCCCTTACTCCGGGATCCTTCCCAGGATTTTCTCCGGGATCTTCGGGTGCTGTTGAACTTCGGGCACAGGGTGTCTTAACTAAGCGAATATCTGAGTATCTATGTCCATTGCACCCGGTTGTGCCTGTTTTCCACCACCTCCCGAAGATCCATAAACCGGACGTTTCCCCCCGGGGCCGGCCAATTGTGGCCGGGATTGGCTCTGTGGGGGAGCGTCTGGGTGAGTGGGTTGATGCACACCTTCACCCCCTGGTCACCAGACTTCCGGGCTATTTACAGGATACCCGCCATGTCCTCTCGAGCTTTGACGGTTTTGTGTGGGAGAGTGGGTTTATGTGGGTGACCATGGATGTCACATCACTCTATTCTTCCATTCCGCATGACCTAGCTCTAGAGGCCATGGATTTCCATCTCCGCAAATACTCTTCTTTTGATACTTCTCTACAGACTTTCCTGGGTAGGGCTGTGGAATACCTTCTCACACACAATTATTTTATGTTCGACTCGGGGTTTTATCTCCAAAGATGCGGAGCTTCTATGGGGGCAAAATTTTCCCCCTCCCTTGCGTACCTCTATATGGGGTGGTGGGAGGAGCTCCGCATCTTTGGAGAAGATAACCCCTATGCCTCCCATATCATATGGTATAGCAGGTTTATAGATGACTTGCTTTTAGTGTGGGGGGGTCCTCCTGCCCTCCTAGAGGATTTTTTGAGTTATGCTAATGACAATGCATTAAATTTAAAATTTACCATGAGTTTTGACTCAGGTAAAATTGATTACTTGGATCTTACCCTCATGGGAGACCCCCTATCACAGTTGGTCTCTACACGTACCTTTCGGAAATCCACAGCAGGGAACTCAATTCTGCTTGCCAGTTCGTGCCACCCCAGACATACGATTAATGCTATCCCTACAGGTGAATTTACTAGGGCCGCACGTAACTGCTCAAGTCCGATGGATCTTGAGCAGGAGTGCGATTTGGTGGAGACTAGACTCAAACAAAGGGGTTACACCCAGAAACAGTTAGATGTGGGACGCCGGAAAGGCACCAGGAGACCACGTTCGGAATTGTTAAAAAATAGAGTTTCCAGTGAGACCGAGCAGGACCAGGTTACTTTTGTCACCGGCTATAGCCGGGGGTGTTTAATAAAATCACTAATATAGTGAAAAAGTACATTCCAGTGCTGCACCCGGATACAAAACTTAAGACTATTCTGGATAGAGGGTGTCGTTTCTCCGCTAGAAGGGCCCGGACTTTAGGGTCCATACTTTCACCCAGTCTTTTTCGGTCTCCTTCCATTTCTCGCACTCCGACGTGGCTAACCACAGTGGGTTCATACCCCTGTGGTTTCTCTACATGTAATTATTGTCAGTGTAACAAGAGAGGCAATTCAATATTCTCCTATGCATACAACAAGAATTTTCCCATCAAACAATATGTAAATTGCAATACGAAATGTACTATTTATGTTATATCTTGCATCTCTTGTTGTCTACAATATGTGGGGTGCACTACTCGCCACTTAAGGGCGCGTATAGCGGAGCACTATTGTGGTACAAATTGGAAGACTTTCCGTAAATCCGCTGTATCCAAACACTTTGAAACTGTGCACAGGGGGGATTTATCTGCTTTTAGGTTTCAGGGGGTGGAGCGGGTGGTTTGTCCAATCAGAGGCTGCGATATCCAAAGACTGTTGCTAAAACGCGAAGCCTTTTGGATCCATCGATTGGGTACTCGCACACCACAGGGTTTAAACAAAAAGTGGGATTTAAGCTTGGTTTACACATTTTGACAGCATATGTACTTCTTCTTAATTGCATAAGGAGTTATGTCTGTTTATTATATTGTATTTGTGCTGTTTTTGTTCTCTTCTTTCTTGTCTACATATTTATATTGTTAACTCAGTGGTTAATTTTTATACATCTCTTTCAATGTTATTATAGCAATGCTTTTGTATAAGTGTTTTCTGAGAGTGTATGTTCCTTTAAGGAGTAGTTTGTGTGTTCCCGGGGGTGGAGTTTTTCCTCCCTGGCTCCATATAAATTCCTCCTTATACAGGTTCACTTTTAACTACGATTAAGGGCAGATGGTAAGCCCGATACGCGTGAGTTGATCCTGTGATTTTATTGCACTGTCTGTGGATTTTTCAAATAAATTAGCCTTTTTCTACTTCAATCTGGTCTGGTGCGGATCCCCTTTTTGTTCATTTGTCTCGTATGGCCTGGCTGACCTGATCCTGCACCGACTGATATGATGTTTGGGGGTTGAGAGCGTTTATGAACCTTTTTTTGTTGCTTATGGTCAGTCTGCTCTGCAACCACGCAATACCACTGTGTAAATAACATTATATTTTAATCATTATCTCTCCCAGAAAACAGCGGATACATGTCCGACTACTAACAGGATTTCACTGACGCATACAGAAATTCCCACAGCTGAAAAATGAAAAGCAGGTAAGGTATCTGCACTATAATCTCATGTTTCTATATGGTGGAGAAGATAGCATGCTTGCTCTCCAGGACTCCCGAATGCCAATTTACCCGAATTATTCGGGTAAATTTCAGCGTTCCCGAAGTTGAATGCGCAGAACCCGAAGCCGAAGGCGGCCGAATGTACGCATTTGAATTCGGCCGGATGGCACGTTGGGTTCGGCTTCGGGATTCGGGAGTGACGCGGGCCAATCAGAATTCCTCCAGCCGAGTCCCTGACAACGCTAGCAACCAATCAGAGGAGGGGAGCCTGGCCCTCCCCTCCTCTATATAAGGCGGCGGCCATTTTGTGGAGCTACGCACTTGTGTGACTGAGCTGGTACTGAGAGCATCTGAGTGCTGTGCTGCGTGTCTGATCAAGTGTATTCTGTGCTAAACCTAGCGTTTTGCTTCCTAAACACCTCCTAAACACATTCATTGTACTGTTATATAGATAGATAGTAATTTGATTGTTTGTAGTCAGCTACTCTGGTGAGGTCTAGCACTGTTCTCGCAGCTAGTACCCACCAGCTCCTCTAGTTTTAGCCTGATGAAAGAGAGTTGAGCTCTCGGAAACGCGTTGCTGTTTATTAGAATAAATACTTTTAACTACACTACACGGCAGCCGCCTTTTATCCTTTCTACCACGCACTTGCTTGTCAGCTCACAAACTTACCTCCAGGTGCCTGCTGCTTGCTTGTGCAAGACACGCAGAGTGGAGTTTCTCTCAGCCATTACTCCTCACACAAACAGCCAGGTCCTGGCTCCAAGAGCTCCTGCAGCCTGTGGCTTACAAGTGTAAAGCATACAGAGCTGCGTGGAGTATTATAGGCACAAATCTGATCCCTCCTGCACATCCAAGACACCTCTGTGCAGACACTCCTATGCATAAATGCGGGTGCCTATAGCGGTAGGTAGCATCTACGAGGAGTGGAAATACATCTGATCCAGGACTGAAGTTCAGTGGACGGAGGACCATATGTGCCAGTACATCTTGTGGAGGAAGATCGCTGGAAAGACCTGGTCCCCGGTTCTGAGTGGGACAAAAGCTCTTCAGCCGATCAACCCATATGGGCTAATCGGCAAGAATCTCAGGTGAGATTATTCCACGGTTGGCTAACCATTTTTCTCAAATTGTCTATTGAGTGCGCTCTCCCCCTCCTTCCCCCCCCCCCCCCCCCCCCTTGTCCTCTACAGATATCTTCACCACCCAGAGTGGCTTTTAAAGGAGCAGCACCAACTAACATACTTTGTCTATACTTTACATCGGTATTGCCAAGATCGCTCCCTCTGTCGAGTACAGAGGTCAAACAACCCTTTCTTCCTCAGCTCCTCTAGTGAGGTCTAGCACTGTTGTTGCAGATAGTACCCACCAGCTCCTATGGTGAGATCTATCCATTTATTCTACTGTTGCACCAAACACCACACCTTACTCTCAGCTAGCTATACTAGTATTATTGGTGATACTGCAGATCACCACATAATCAGGTATAGCGTCTGTATTATTGGTGATTCTGCAGATCACCAATGATCAGACGTCTGAGTTGCAGCACCCAATCGTTACACCTGGTTATTCCCCTCTCTGCCCAAAGTGTGCTCTAGAACAGGGTACGTTTTTCCATATGATGTGGTCCTGTCCCGAGGTAAATTTGGCAACAAGTAACAACATTTCTCCATGACAAGATGGGCTGCTCTGTGGCTCTTGACCCTAAAATTTGCCTACTTAATATTATTCCCCCAAATACATATAATAAATACACAACTCAATTGATCCTTTATGTCCTGCAAATTGCCCGTAGAACTCTAACCAAACACTGGATTTTGCCCCTTGTACCATTAATGGCAGAATGGATTGCTTCGGTAAAAAATATCCTTCCTTACCATGAAGCCAACGACGTGGTGCAGTTGCCAAATAGCACCTTATCTGGGACCCCTGGACTCATGTAGTGCATCTTTGATTTCTCTCTTACTATGGCAATAAACATACAACTCCAAACCCTCTTTTTGTTTTTTCCCCTTTGGATGCAGTTGGCCTGGTGGGGACTAGGGTATTTTTTTTTCTTTTATTTTCTCCTTTTTATTTTTTTTTTCTTAACCTAGATGTTATAGTTCTATATGTTACTCTGTTTTGCTGTTACTCTTCTCTGGTCCAGCAGGATCATACAGTATATTGGAACCATCTCTCTGCTACAGGGCAATTTTTTCTGTATGATGAACCGTTTACATTTTTTATCCACCCTGCCTGCGAGCAGAGAATGTCTGTTTTTTTAACTGCTACTTCTTCCAATAAAATGACTTGCTGAGTTAAAAAAAAATACATATACATTACAAAGTTCTGTACAGAATATAATGTCTTGTCACTTAACTGTCCCTCAGAGGGGCTCACAATCTAATACCGACCATAATCACATGTCTATGTATGTATCGTGTAGTGTATGTATTATAGTCTAGGGCCAATTTAGGGGGATTCCAACTAACTTATTTGTATGTTTTTGGGATGTGGGAGGAAACTGGAGTGCCAGAGGAAACCCATGCAGACATGAGGAGAACATACAAACTCCTTGCAGATGTTGACCTTGTTGGGATTCAAACTGGGAACTCAATGCTGCAAGGCGAGAGTGCTAACCACTATGCTACCATGCTGCCCCTACATTTCCCGATCAGCCCTGAACAGCACGCCATAAACACAACAAAAGGGTTAACATACTGTACAAATAAAATGTTTAATTAAAACTTGACATGTTTAATTAAAGCTGAAAAAAAATGTTTCATTTTTGTCAAGAGGACAGAGAGATTGTTAAAAATAGGATAAGAAATATACATGAAATACTGTATATAACACGTTTAACCATTGCAGAACGAGCGCGATTTTCACATATCAGCGCTGCTCCCATTAATTTGCCAATAACTTCCTTACTACTTATCACACCTAAATGATCTATGTATTGTTTTTTCAGGACAAATTAGGCTTTTAGTGAGTAATATTTTTGTTTAGTAAGTACCTTATTTTCTATGCATTTTAAAGGGAAAATAAGTGAAAAAAAATGGAAAAACACACTGCATTTATATCCATTATAGCTTTACAATAAACGGCGCTAACTATAAGTTAAACACACAAATTTTATTTGCTTATCCATTCTGATTATTACAACATTTAGATTATGTTCCTAGTACAATGTATGGTGACAATATTGTTTTTGGAAATAAAGGTGTCTTTTTTCTGTTTTGTATTTTTGCTTTCTCATTGTACACTATTGATGATTACAAAACCTTATTTGCAAAAATAAAAGTAATATGCCCTTATGGCATACATATTTAAAAATCCAAGTTCTTAAGTTAACAATATAGTTATTTTCTTTTATATTCTTTCACATTTTACAAGTCTTGGTTTTAGGACAGTCGGCTGCTGGGGACTGGAGAAAGCCCCAGGTGAGTAAAGCTAATTTTTTTAATTTCGCCTGACAACTCCTTTAAAATGTTACCCCATATGTCATGTGTAGCTATCAGTGGTGCTCATCACGAGCATTTTTTCACGATCATGAGCTCATTATTCGGATTATCATGATCACGGGTCTGAATATGAGTGCACCTGTTATTGCACTCGAATTTTGGCTGTGATCACAGGTTAACCCATGAGCACGAGTCTGGATGACGTGCGGTATCCATGGGATGATGTCTTTGGGCCAATCAGAGGGCCCCCAGCCAAGGCCCTAGCAAACAATCAGAGGAGGGGGGCATGGCCCTCCCCTCTTCTATATAAGGTGGCAGCCATCTTGAGGAACTCGTCCTTGCTTGTGACTCTGTGGTACTGAGAACATCTTCAGTGCTACTGTTCGTCTGAGCAAGTGCTTTTCTACTGTTTAATCAGTCAATGTTAGTGTGACAGCGCTCCTCTTCACATCTAAAAATTAAACACAAATAAACAACCGCACATAGTGCATTACTGTAATCTCAGACTCAAAAAGTCCCCCAAACGTGCATGCGTGATATAGAAGTGCTTCACTCGTGGTCTATATTAACCCCTCCACACCAGCAGCTCACCAGATGGGATCCACCTCACATTCCAGGTGGGTCTAGCGCTTAGCCATAGAGCGGCCAACTCCAATCACAGTTTCCACACTGCCTTTGCTCACAATCGGATGACTCCGCTTTTAATATACAGTTCCACATGTAAAAAATAATATAAAAACATACATAGCGTAATACAGTTTGCTGGAAAAATATGGCCTGCGCAGTTTCAGCGCACTCACGTAAGTATGAGGATATAAGGCATCTCGGGCATCACAGCCCAACAGTATGTCTCCTCTGCTGGCGGTACCGGCGTCCCGATTCTCCGCTCCGCGTGGCAGCCTTTTCCCTCACCGTGCGCGTTTCTCCTAATGCCCAGTGACGTCAGCGCTCCTGGTCACGCCCTACGCGTTTCGTCCAATGGACTCATCAGGGGCTGATGTCACTAGGGCGCCGACGTCTCTTATACACTGGGCTAGCCCTGATGCGGACAGCATAGCTTCCGCTTTCCTGAATGCGCAATCAGTTGTCGCCTGGAACGCCCTCATCTTCGCGTTCTCTAGTTTCCGCATTCCTAGGCTCCTACGTCATCAGTTGCCGTCTGGAACGCAATTGCCCTAGCTCTTCCTGATGACTGGAGGGTTTTTAGTCTATTTTAGTGCCATCTTGTGGCAGAAAGGCTAACTTTCTTATAGGATTCAATATTTAGCTAAACCTTTCCTTAAATGTCGACATGCCTAAGCATTACATTATGGAATAGGTAAAAAAGAGAGGATATGTAAAATTTATATATATACAAAAATTTATAAAAAAAATTGTTTATGAACATACAGAATTAAAAACTGAAGACCTTAAAAATCATATAAATTTATTTCTGTCCATATGTGAACAATCTTTTTATTGGGGCAGCTCCTCCCTCCTTCATTCTAGACCCATACATTTTCCACTCCAGTTTGAGGGGACTTTTAAAAGTGACTTTGGTGTCTCACCTCTTTGACCCCAAGATCCTCCAGTACTCCTATTGGGATGGCTGAACTACCAATAGAGTATTTTAGTTTTACTTTTATTTTATCCCTGGGGTCACTATTCCCTAGTTCCGATGGGATAGTTAATATATACTTTAGTGCAAGCAGTGGTTGAATACTCTTGGGCTGCAATACCTTGCCAGACCTCTGGGTCAGCGTGCTCACAAATATTAGCCATTATTTGGACAAATTGGTTGTCACCTCCTCTGTTTACATGCTGGGGTGCCTAAATAGTCCCCCACCTACAGAGGGAGAATGCTGTGTGTCTCCATCCATCTGTACTACTGTGCCCCTATTTGGCCTCTACACCCACTCCCCTTAACTTGTGTAGTGTTGCGTGTACTGCATTGGTGACCCCCACCATTAGTCTGTAACGGAGCCACAGGATTCTCAGTGAACAGTAATCATACATCATTTGTGATTAAGCAGTTTAAATCAAACTCTACATTGAGTCCCCCCGGGGAAAGTGATCCCATATTGAATATCCACCTCCCCTCCGCCTGGGAGATGTCCCTTACTACACTTGAGCCTCTCCACCTCTTAACATGTGATTCTACCCCCATGAACCTAAGTCCTGTGGGATCTCTGTTATGATGTGTTTTAAAATGGTTAGAAACACTGTGTGTGGCCAGCCCTTTGATTATGTTTGCCACATGCTCCCCTATCCTTTTGTGTAGTGATCGGGTAGTCCGCCCCACATATTCTAGTCCGCAGGGACATTTTAGAACATAGATCACCCCTTTAGTGCGACACGTGATACATTGTTTTATTCTGTGTTGGTAGCCCGTATTCCTGGAAATAAAATTATCCCCTTTGCAGGGCTGCGCCTCTCTGCAGCCTCTGCAGTCCCGACAGGGAAAGAAACCCCTTTGTCCCAGAAGATTGGCCGTGTTAACCTTTGGGGGATCCTGGAAGCTGGGGACTAACTTAGATCTGAGATTGGGTGCCTTTCGATATATAAATCCTGGTTTCTTCGGGAGCACTTTCCCAATTGTCCCATCCAGCTGTAAAATGCGCCAGTGTCTAGTAATTATAGACTCAATATCTCTATATTGATGGCTATAGTCAAACAGCAGATCAAACTCTCTATTCTTGACTTCTGGCTGTTGTCTCTTTTTTAATAAGTCAGACTGATCCAGTCTGGATATTTCATCCACCAGTATTTGTAAATCTCCTGAATTGTAGCCTTTGTCCACAAACCGCTGGACCAGAATCTGGCTTTGATCTCTAAAGTCATTTACATTGGTACAGTTCCTCCTAATCCTCATTATCTGTCCTTTAGGAATATTGTTCAGCCACCTATTATGGTGACAGCTATCTTTAGGGATATACCCATTTTTGTCTGTGGATTTGAAAAAAGTTTTAGTCACCAATTTATCGTCCTGTTTGGTAATCGTCAGGTCTAGAAATTCCACCTGTTGCCTGACAGAAGGTTATTTTAATGGGTGGCCAGTGGCTATTGGCTGCCTCACAGAATTTTTTGAGATCCTCACTTGTGCCTCTCCATATGAAGAACAGATCATCAATGAATCTGTTCCAGCTAATGATGTTCACAGCCTGTTCCATATTTAATATTTCTTTCTCCCATTTGCCCATATAGATGTTGGCTAGAGATGGAGCGAACTTCGCCCCCATGGCGCATTCAGTTAATTGTAAATAATGTTCTTGATCATACCAGAAGTAATTATGCGAAAGGGCAAAGTTTAATAATTCCATAATGAACCCAATTTGCTCTACCTTCAAATCAGTATCTGCCCCCAGGGCCTGTTTTACTGCATCCATCCCATGCTGATGCGGGATGACCGTGTACAGAGACGCCACGTCTCCTGTAACCAGTATGTCATCTCGTTCAATAGGGATCTGTTGCATCTTTTGTAGTAAATCTTTCGTATCTTTTAGAAGATATGGTAGTTTAGCCACTGCCTCTTGAAGAAACCAATCCACATACTCTCCCACTCTTTGTGTAAGTGATCCCACTCCGCTCACAATGAGTCTCCCCGGAGGATGGGTTTGATCCTTATGGATCTTGGGGTTATAGTAGATTACAGGGAGTCTTGGGTTTGTGGGCATTAAATATTTAAATTCATTTGTGGAGATGAAAGTTTCTTTCTCCCCCCACACTAAAATTTCCTTTAACTGTTTCTTATATTCAATCGTGGGATTTTTTGTCAATTTTTTGTATGTAGTTGGATCGGCCAAAAGTCGATTCATCTCCATTCTATATTGATTGCCACTCAGCACCACCAGACCACCCCCCTTGTCGGCGGGCTTCAAAATAAGATCTTTCTTTTCCACCAGCTCCCTGATCTGCTGATCAATGGCTTTGCTGTTTTTTAACCTTTTCACTTCCAACCTCACCAGGTCTTGAAGTACCGCTCTTTTGAAAGTCTCAATGGTACTATCTTTAGCATTGTCCTGGGGGTTAAACAAGGATTTGTTCTTGAGGGTTGTATGGGTATATTGTTGAGGTAACAGATTGGCTCTAGGGGTAGGGCCGGTCTTGTTCATAAAATACTTTTTTTGATTAAGTTTTCTCACATATTTATTGATTCCCAGATAGGTTTCAAATTTATTCAGGCTTTTTGTGGGCGCATAATTCAATCCCTTATCAAGGAGTTTTAATTGCTGTCTGGTTAATGGTATCCCACTTAAGTTGAAGATGCCCCCCCCCTTACCTCTGCCTTTTTCTGTCTCTCTCTTCGTCCTCCTCGAACCCCTCTCCGGTTATTTTTTGCCCTCCTTCCCATTCCTCCTCCTGATAATCCCTCTGGTACTCCCATCTGTCTCTCTGGCCCGTCCCTAAAAAACGGTCATTATATTCGGCAAGCTCCTGATACCGGTTAGATACAGGTAATCCTGTGTACCCTCGGGCTTCCCCACCTCTATATTGGGCATTGATTCCACTTCTCTGCCTTAGGTTATAATGTTGTTCCCCAGGTCTAGACTGGGGTGGGGGACGACTCACTCCTTGTGGTTGCTTTGGAGTGTTTCTTAGTATAGGCCGGGGAGGTGGGGGCCCGCCCCATGCCCCTGCCGGGGCTCCCTCCATCTGCCCTCTGTGCTGTTCTTGTTGTAAGTATCTGGTATTTATAGGGCGCTCTTGCGCTCTTGGGCCCTCTTTATCCAGATGCTCCCGTGGGGGGCTTCTGTGATCTGGTTTAAGTGCATTTTGTGCGTTCTTTGGCTCAGTCTGCTTCTGAGACTGTTCCACCTGCCACCTATAAGCTTTATTGAGTTTATATTCACCCCAATCATTCCAAAATCTTTTTTGTCTGATTTCTATGATCTCTTTTTCATTTCTGGTCAATTTTTTCATAAGTTCCTCCATAGCTTGTTTGTATGAGTCCCCCTCTTTGAACGGTTCCATGACCACCTTCAACTGATCAATCTCCCCCTCAAGGCGATCTAGCCTCGCCTGTTTTCTTTTTGATAGGATATTGAGCAGATCAAGCCCATTTTGTTTAGGAATTCCCCCATCTCCCTGTCATTTTCCTCACTATTCTCCCCATCATTGATCAAGATGTCCCATCTATATCTTTTAGGCACCAGTTGTTCCTCAATGTATCTGCCCAAACTGGCCTAGTCCCACCATGCTACCTGTTCTTTAAGCATTACATTATGTAGCCTCTTAAAATTATCCTCCAGCGTTCCCCCGCTGGCATTGCTGGGTTCTTTAGAAAAAACCCCAGATAAATTAATTTCCCCACGTTCCCTGAGTGCAAAAGCATCCATGATGATACTGTTTCCTAAATGCTAATGAATGCTAGTGTTTAATACAGCGTTTTGCATCCTACACACATTCTAAACACATTGATTGTATTTATGATATTGATAGATAGTGATTTGAGTGTTATACAGGGTGGGCCATTTATATGGATACACCTTAATAAAATGGGAATGGTTGGTGATATTAACTTCCTGTTTGTGGCACATTAGTTTATGTGAGGGGGGAAACTTTTCAAGATGGGTGGTGACCATGGCGGCCATTTTGACGTTGGCCATTTTGAATCCAACTTTTGTTTTTTCAACAGGAAGAGGGTCAACTGACACATCAAACTTATTGGGAATTTTACAAGAAAAACAATGGTGTGCTTGGTTTTAACATAACTTTATTCTTTAATGAGTTATTTACAAGTTTCTGACCACTTATAAAATGTGTATAATGTGCTGCCTATTGTGTTGGATTGTCAATGCAACCCTCTTCTCCCACTCTTCACACACTGATAGCAACACTGCAGGAGAAATGCTAGCACAGGCTTCCAGTATCCGTAGTTTCAGGTGCTGCACATCTCGTATCTTCACAGCAGACAATTGCCTTCAGATGACCCCAAAGATAAAAGCCTAAGGAGGTCAGATCAGGAGACCTTGGGGGCCATTCAACTGGCCCACGATGACCAAACCACTTTCCAGGAAACTGTTCATCTAGAAATGCTCGGACCTGACACTCATAATCTGGTGGTGCACCATCTTGCTGCAAAAACTCAGGGAACGTGCCAGCTTCAGTGCATAAAGAGGGAAACACATCATCATGTAGCAATTTTGCATATCCAGTGGCCTTGAGGTTTCCATTGATGAAGAATGGCCCCACTATCTTTGTACCCCATATACCACACCATACCATCAATTTACCACCAGTCTTGGAGGGATCTATCCAATGTGGGTTAGTGTCAGACCAATAGCGGTGGTTTTGTTTGTTAACTTCACCATTCACATAAAAGTTTGCCTCATCACTGAACAAAATCTTCTGCGTAATCTGAGGGTCCTTTTCCAATTTTTGTTTTGCCCATTCTGCAAATTCAGTGCGCCGATCTGGGTCATCCTGGTTGAGATTCTGCAGTAGCTGACGTTTGTTAGGGTGCCATTTGTGAGTAGCTAATTATAACGTTTGGTGTCAGCAAGAACAGATTTTCTGATTATTGGTGATCTGCAGTATCACCAATAATACAGATACTATACCTGATTATGTGGTGATCTGCAGAATCGCCAATAATGCGAGTATAGTGAGACACAGGACAACCAGATGTAAAGATAGGTGTTTGGTGCAACAGTAATACAGATAGAGATACCAACTCCCCCAGAGAAGCTGGTAGAGGGAGATATCTCTATAGAACACAGGGATCAGCACTCCAGCAAGCTGGAGATGCAGATGAACTAGTAATCAGTTCACCCGAGGAGGGGGTGGTGCACAGTAAGACAATGTATACTGATCACCCGTGGAGCGGGTGATTCAGACTGTACTGCAGCAGGTGATCACCTGAGGGGCAGGAGATCAAGACTGTACTGCAACTCCTAATCACCTGAGGAGCAGGTGATGAGGAAAGTACCGTAGTTACTAGTCACCTGAGGAGCAGGTGATTAAGACTGTACTGCAGCTACTGTCACCTGAGGAGCAGGGGATTAAGACTGTACTGCAGCTACTGGTCACCTGAGGAGCAGGTGATTAAGCTGTAAGAGAATCCCTCAACAGAGACTTGGCTCACTGGTGAGGGCAGGAGAGTCAGACAAGCAGATTCGGCAACAAACGGGCAGATACGGTACAAAGACAGAAGGCTTAAATCAGAGTAGTGTTCAGGCTGAGTCGGCAACAGGATCAGATAGGCAGAAGCACAGAATCAGTAAGCAGAAGAGTAGTCAAGGCTAGCAGAAGGTCATAACAAATAATACAATTCAATTAGTATTTTAGCTATCAACAGAATATGACTAAGTGTGGATCCCCAGCTCCTGCTGGTTCTAGCTAGTGTTGGGCGAACAGTGTTCGCCACTGTTCGGGTTCTGCAGAACATCACCCTGTTCGGGTGATGTTCGAGTTCGGCCAAACACCTGATGGTGTTCAGCCAAACAGTTCGGCCATATGGCCGAACTAAGAGCGCATGGCCGAACGTTCCCCGAACGTTCGGCTAGCGCTGTCATTGGCCGAATGGGTCACGTGGTTCAGACCCGAACGCGCTCTGATTGGCCGAACGTGTCACGTGGTTCGGGTAAATAAATACCCGAACCACGTCATTTCTCCGCCATTTGTCTGTGGGTTTAGCTTTGGGTAGGCAGGCAGGGTAGTTCTCTCTCCAGCCGGACTAGCCAGGGTCCCCCCAGTCATTGTGTCGCTGCTGGGAACAATAGTACACTGCTCAGCCACACTATATAGCATTGTTACATAGTTACATAGTTATTTTGGTTGAAAAAAGACATACGTCCATCGAGTTCAACTAGTACAAAGTACAACTCCAGCCCGTCCCCCACATACCCCTGTTGATCCAGAGGAAGGCGAAAAAAACCCCACAAGGCATGGTCCAATTAGCCCCAAAAGGGAAAAATTCCTTCCTGACTCCAGATGGCAATCAGATAAAATCCCTGGATCAACATCATTAGGCATAACCTAGTAATTGTAGCCATGGATGTCTTTCAACGCAAGGAAAGCATCTAAGCCCCCTTTAAATGCAGGTATAGAGTTTGCCATAACGACTTCCTGTGGCAATGCATTCCACATCTTAATCACTCTTACTGTAAAGAACCCTTTCCTAAATAAATGGCTAAAATGTTTTTCCTCCATGCGCAGATCATGTCCTCTAGTCCTTTGAGAAGGCCTAGGGACAAAAAGCTCATCCGCCAAGCTATTATATTGCCCTCTGATGTATTTATACATGTTCATTAGATCTCCTCTAAGGCGTCTTTTCTCTAGACTAAATAAACCCAGTTTATCTAACCTTTCTTGGTAAGCGAAACCTTCCATCCCACGTATCAATTTTGTAGCTCGTCTCTGCACCTGCTCTAAAACTGCAATATCTTTTTTGTAATGTGGGGCCCAGAACTGAATTTCATATTCCAGATGTGGCCTTACTAGAGAGTTAAACAGGGGCAATATTATGCTAGCATCTCAAGCTTTTATTTCCCTTTTAATGCATCCCAAAATTTTGTTTGCTTTAGCTGCAGCGGCTTGGCATTGAGTACGATTATTTAACTTGTTGTCGATGAGTACTCCTAAGTCCTTCTCCAAGTTTGATGTTCCCAACTGTATCCCATTTATTTTGTATGGTGCTAGACCATTGGTACGACCAAAATGCATGACTTTACATTTGTCAACATTGAATTTCATCTGCCATGTATGTGCCCATATAGCCATCCTATCCAGATCCTGTTGCAATATGACACTATCTTCCTGAGAGTTGATGATTCTGCACAATTTTGTATCATCTGCAAAAATAGCAACATTGCTCACTACTGCATCTACTAGGTCATTAATAAATAAATTGAAGAGCACTGGACCCAGTACAGACCCCTGTGGGACCCCACTGCTAACAGTCTCCCATTTTGAGTACGATCCATTGACCACAACTCTTTGTTTTCTGTCCATTAGCCAGTTCCCTATCCATGCACACAAACTCTTCCCCAGTCCTTGCATCCTCAACTTTTGCACCAGACTTCTGTGGGGAACAGTGTCGAAGGCCTTTGCAAAGTCCAAGTATATCACATCTACAGCATTCCCAATATCCATATCCATATTAGCACTTACTACCTCATAAAAACTGAGCATGTTAGTCAAACAGGACCTGTCTTTAGTAAACCCATGTTGATGCTGAGAAATAAGATTATTTTCTACTATGAAGTCATGTATAGTATCTCTTAGTAACCCCTCAAATAGTTTGCATACAACTGATGTTAAGCTTACAGGTCTATAATTTCCTGGATCAGATTTTTTGCCCTTCTTAAATAATGGGAAAACGTGGGCTGTACGCCAATCCACTGGGACTCTGCTAGTTGCAAGAGAGTCACAAAAGATAAGATAAAGGGGCTTAGCTATAACTGAACTTAATTCTCTTAGGACCCGAGGATGCATGCCATCTGGGCCAGGTGCCTTGTCTATTTTTAATTTATTTAGTCTTGCCTTTACTTCTTCCTGCGTTAAGTATTTAATATTACAGTTAGAAGATTGAGACTCTTCTGCCTCTGTAATTTGCAACAGTGCTGTTTCCTTTGTGAAGAGTGTTTACTGCCACTCTGTGTACACCGCTCAAAACCACTGTATAGCATTGTGCTCTGTGTCGCTGCTGGGAACAGTAATACACCGCTCGCTCAGCCACACTATATAGCATTGTGTTTACTGCCACTCTGTGTACACCGCTCACCCAGCACTATATATAGCATTGTGTTTACTGCCACTCTGTGTCTGCTGGGAACAGTAGTACACCGCTCGCTCAGCCACACTATATAGCATTGTGTTTACTGCCACTCTGTGTCTGCTGGGAACAGTAGTACACCGCTCGCTCAGCCACACTATATAGCATTGTGTTTACTGCCACTCTGTGTCTGCTGGGAACAGTAGTACACCGCTCGCTCAGCCACACTATATAGCATTGTGTTTACTGCCACTCTGTGTCTGCTGGGAACAGTAGTACACCGCTCGTCAGCCACACTATATAGCATTGTGTTTACTGCCACTCTGTGTACACCACTCACCCAGCACTATATATAGCATTGTGTTTACTGCCACTTTGTGTCTGCTGGGAACAGTAGTACACCGCTCACCCGCCACTGCATAGCATTGTGCTCTGTGTCGCTGCTGGCAATAGTGGTACACCGCTCACCCAGCACTGTATAGCATTGTGCTCTGACTCGCTGCTGGGAACAGTAGTACACCGCTCGCTCAGCCACACTATATAGCATTGTGTTTACTGCCACTCTGTGTACACCACTCACCCAGCACTATATATAGCATTGTGTTTACTGCCACTCTGTGTCTGCTGGGAACAGTAGTACACCGCTCGCTCAGCCACACTATATAGCATTGTGTTTACTGCCGCTCTGTGTACACCGCTCATCCAGCACTATATATAGCATTGTGCTCTGACTCGCTGCTGGGAACAGTAGTACACCGCTCGCTCAGCCACACTATATAGCATTGTGTTTACTGCCACTCTGTGTACACCGCTCACCCAGCACTATATAGCATTGTGTTTACTGCCACTCTGTGTCTGCTGGGAACAGTAGTACACCGCTCACCCGCCACTGCATAGCATTGTGCTCTGTGTCGCTGCTGGCAATAGTGGTACACCGCTCACCCAGCACTGTATAGCATTGTGCTCTGTGTCGCTGCTGGGAACAGTAGTACACCGCTCGCTCAGCCACACTATATAGCATTGTGTTTACTGCCACTCTGTGTACACCGCTCACCCAGCACTATATAGCATTGTGTTTACTGCCACTCTGTGTCTGCTGGGAACAGTAGTACACCGCTCACCCGCCACTGTATAGCATTGTGCTCTGTGTCGCTGCTGGCAACAGTGGTACACCGCTCACCCGCCACTGTATAGCATTGTGCTCTGTGTCGCTGCTGGCAATAGTGGTGCACCGCTCACCCACCACTGTATAGCATTTCTGTACTGCCACTATACTGCTGCCAGTCAGCGTGTACTTTAAGGATAAGTGAAATGAGGAAATCCGGTGAAAGAGGGAGGGGCAAGGGAAGAGGTGTTTCCCCTGACGGTTCACGTACAGGCCACAGAGGAGCACCCAAGAAAACCCACTCAATACCGCCCATGTTGTCCAGGACAACAACCCTCACAAATCCAAAAGAACAGGACCAGATAATTACTTGGATGACCTCTCAAGCGTCCAGCAGTGGGTTAAGCAGCATCAGCACATCACGCACGAGGTCCGAATCCTCAGCCAGTTACAAGGAGCCAGTGGGCACAAAGCTGACCGGCAGCGACACCACGCACACAACTGCCAGATAACCAGGCCGAAGAATTACCTCAGGACACAATGGGGTATTCGCAGGAGCTATTCCCAGCCCAACAAACTTCCACCTTTGAAAGGTCAATGGAGGAACAGCCAAAAATGTTGTGCCCGGATTCACAACCATTAACTGTGGGAAATGCACCGCGCACTGAAATACAAGGCGAGTCCGAGGACTTTGAAACCCAAATCCCAGAGCAAGTTGGGCAGGAGGGGTTGCAATTGCAGGAGATCGGCCGAGAAGATCTGGAAGACGACGTTGGAGTGAGCTGCGCAGAGGTTGTTCTGGGGAGCTCTACTCCACGGCGGCGGCCCCCCACAATGACATATGACGAGTTTGAGGAGATGGAAGAGGAGGGTATGGACAATGTGGACACAGACCCAGATTTTGTATGTGAACGAGAACATCGTCGTCGTAGCAGCACAGATGAGTCTGTTGAAGAACCCACTGCTGCACGAGTTCGCCTTGTGCCACAAGGTAGGCGGCGTGAAATTTCAGGGACCTCAAGCGTGGAAGTTCCTTTGAGATGCAAAAGAGGCGCAAACAGAAATCGCCAGCAAGGCAGGTGCTCCTGGGCTTTCTTTGAAGACTGCACTGAGGATGGTACCATGGCGATTTGCAAGGTGTGCAAGACCCGCCTGAGCAGGGGGAAAAGTATTAACAACCTCTCCACCACCAGCATGAACCGCCACATGCTATCCAAACATCCCACTCTGTGGGCAAACGCGGCAGGACAGGGTACCAGCAACACTGCCTCCCTTGGGGTCACCAGACTCACCACCAGACCCGCCTCAGCAGCAGCAGTAGCCCAGCCATTGCGTGGTTCACAACATTCACAAACATCAGACGACGCTGACACTGTCACTTTACGGAGTAGTGCTCTTGAGGTCTCCCAGTGTTCATCAAACACAACAACCAACAGCCCTTCAGTGTGCAGCCCTACGGTTCAGTTGTCTGTCTCGGAGATGTTTGAGCGCAAGAGGAAATTGCCAGCAAATGACCCCCGGGCCGTGGCAGTAACAGCCAGCATAGCCAAGCTTCTGGCCTGCGAAATGCTGCCATATCGAGTGGTGGAGACAAACAGCTTCAAGGGCATGATGTCAGTGGCCATCCCACATTACGTGGTTCCCAGCCGCTACCACTTTGCGCGCTCTGCAGTGCCTGAGTTGCATGAGCACGTGGTCAGCAAAATAACCCGAAGCTTGAAGAATGCCGTTGCCTGCAAGGTTCACCTCACCACTGACACCTGGACGAGTGCGTTCGGCCAGGGTCGATACATCTCCCTTACCGCGCACTGGGTGAACCTTGTGGAGCCTGGCAGCCATTCCTCACCTGCTACGGCGCGGGTGTTGCCCACGCCGCAAACAGCTGCACCGCCGTCCCTCCCACTGGATAACAACAGCAGCACCTACCTCTCTGACTCCTTCTCCTCCAACGCATCGCAAAGCTGTACCTCATCCGGAAACGCTAGTACTGGTTGAACTCGATGGACGTATGTCTTTTTTCAACCAAAATAACTATGTAACTATGTAACTATGTAACCCAGCACCAGCAGCAGTAGGATCGTGGAAGCAGTGAAGCACAGCTGTTGGCATGCGTCAGCAAGCGTTGCTGAAGCTGATCTGCCTTGGGGATAAGCAGCACACAGGGGAGGAAATTTGGAGGGGAATAAAGGAACAGACAGATTTGTGGCTGGCACCGCTGGACCTGAAACCAGGCATGGTTGTGTGTGATAATGGGAGTAATCTCATTCGCGCTTTAAGGTTGACTAAGCTGACACACATCCCTTGCCTGGCGCACGTGATGAACCTAGTAGTTCAGCGGTTCCTGAGGACATACCCAGGCGTGGCCGATCTTCTGTTGAAGGTGCGACGAGTGGCCAAGCATTGTAGAAATTCCAGTACTGCTTCGGGGGCACTCGCCAAGATGCAGGAGCGCTTCAATCTCCCCCACCATCACTTGCTGTGTGATGTCCCTACGCGCTGGAATTCTACGCTGCACATGCTATAGCCCGCTTTTGCGAGCAGAAGAGTGCAGTGGTCCAGTACATGACGGTGCAGTACCGAGGCGCATCCGGACAGCTGCCAAGCTTCTGTGGATCCGATTGGGCCAACATGTTGGACCTCTGCCAAGTCCTCCAAAATTTTGAGCAATCCACGTTGCTTGTGAGCAGTGACAACTCTTCAGTCAGCATTACCATACCACTGCTGTGTTTACTGAAGAGATCAATGTTGAAAATCATGGAAACAGCTGTCATGATGCAACAGGGGGAATCAGAAGGAGAAAACGATCAGCGTGATGGTACCAACATCAGGCCATCTGCCTCAGGAAATGCTGGCCCCAGCAGCTATGACGAAGAAGAGGAGGAGGAACAGCTGGAGTTGGAGCAGGAATTTCATGCCACCACTGACGAGGGCCAGAGCGGTGCACGTTGGACTTCCACAATTCAGCGCGAATGGTCAGCAGAAGCAGACCAGGAAGAAGGTGACGACTATGATGCATCACAACAATCACAACGCCCACAAGAGGATGATGATGGTTCTGGCAGGACTCTGGCACACATGGCTCAATTCATGCTAGACTGCATTGTGCGCATTCAGGACAACACCAATTACTGGGTTTATACCCTTCTGGATCCACGGTACAAACACAATGTTCCAAAACTGCTTGAAGAAAGAGTCAGACAGGTCAAAATGGAAGAATACCAGCAGGCCCTTGTGGAGACTTTAGAGAGGAGATTGACATCCTCCCCCTCCTCTAGCCAGTTGTACGCCAACAGACTGACTTCCGCAAACCCAGGACGACCAGGAGGGCAGCAAACAACACAAGCCGCAGCTAGTGCACAAAAGGGAATGGTATCGGCAGTGTCCTTGGAGTGGGAAAATTTTCTGACACCCATGCAGCAGCCCACAGAACAGCAAGCGTGCACATCCACCTCCAACATCGATCGCCTGGAGAAGATGGTCAAGGACTACATGTCAGATGGCGTAGCTGTGTTGAACAATCCATCTGCACCCTTCAACTATTGGGTATCGAAGCTAGACACCTGGCACGAACTGGCAATGTACACAATAGAGGTGCTGGCTTGCCCGGCAGCCAGCGTTATGTCGGAACGCTGTTTCAGTGCTGCCGGAGGCATCGTCACAGATCGGCGTATCTGCCTCTCCATAGAAAATGCAGACCGTCTGACTCAAATTAAAATGAATCAATCCTGGATTGGAAACGACTACGCAACACTCCAGGACCCCAACCAAGTAACATGAACAATGAACATCTGTGATGGGTTAGCGTTGCCGGTCCCTTGTTACGGAACCTCTCATCTGTATTACATTTATGACTGAATGGCGGCAAAAAGCATTGCTATATCCGCACGCTTTTTGTCCTCATGCAAGGCCTGGGTTGTTGTGTCTCAAAAAGCGTGGCCTTCTACTCCTGCGCCTGCTCCTGTTCCATCACGTGTGATGCTGCTGGGTTAGCGTTGCCTGTCCCTGTTTATGGAACCTCTTATCTTTATTACATTTATGACTGCATGGCGGCAAAATGCATGCTATCCGCACGCTTCTTGTCCTCATGCAAGGCCTGGGTTGTTGTGTCTCAAAGCGTGGCCTTCTCCTCCTGCGCCTCCTCCTGTTCCATCACGTGTGCTGCTGCTGCTGGGTTAGCGTTTCCGGTCCCTGTTTATGGAACCTCTTATCTTTATTACATTTATGACTGCATGGCGGCAAAATGCATGCTATCCGCACGTCTCTTGTCCTCATGCAAGGCCTGGGTTGTTGTGTCTCAAAGCGTGGCCTTCTCCTCCTGCGCCTCCTCCTGTTCCATCACGTGTGCTGCTGCTGCTGGGTTAGCGTTTCCGGTCCCTGTTTATGGAACCTCTTATCTTTATTACATTTATGACTGCATGGCGGCAAAATGCATGCTATCCGCACGCTTCTTGTCCTCATGCAAGGCCTGGGTTGTTGTGTCTCAAAGCGTGGCCTTCTCCTCCTGCGCCTCCTCCTGTTCCATCACGTGTGCTGCTGCTGCTGCTGGGTTAGCGTTGCCGGTCCCTGTTTATTGAACCTCTCATCTGTATTACATTTATGACTGCATGGCGGCAAAAAGCATTGCTATCCGCACGCTTCTTGTCCTCATGCAAGGCCTGGGTTGTGTCTCAAAAAGCGTGGCCTTCTCCTCCTGCGCCTCCTCCTGTTCCATCACGTGTGCTGCTGCTGCTGGGTTAGCGTTGCCGGTCCCTGTTTATTGAACCTCTCATCTGTATTACATTTATGACTGCATGGCGGCAAAAAGCATTGCTATCCGCACGCTTCTTGTCCTAATGCAAGGCCTGGGTTGTGTCTCAAAGCGTGGCCTTCTCCTCCTGTGCCGCCCTCCTCCTGTTCCATCACGTGTGCTGCTGCTGGTGCTGGGTTAGCGTTACCGGTCCCTTTTCCTGGAACCTCTTCTCTGTATTACATTTATGACTGCATGGCGACAAAAAGCATGTTACCTGTGCAAAGAAACATGACATTTTCCACATTTAAAAGACAGTTTTTCCTTTGAAACTTTACAATCAATTTTCTCAAAAACTATAAGCTCTTTTTCAAATATTTTTTTTCCTCTTGTACCCACTCCCAAGGTGCACATACCCTGCAAATTTGGGGTATGTAGCATGTAAGGAAGCTTTACAAAGCACGAAAGTTCGGGTCCCCATTGACTTCCATTATGTTCGGAGTTCGGCGCGTACACCCGAACATCGCGGCCATGTTCGGCGAACGTTTGCGAACCCGAACATCCAGGTGTTTGCCCAACACTAGTTCTAGCACACTTTGGGATCTGACTAAGGTCTGAGTGCTAACATGTAGCATTTGCAACAGCAGACGAGGAGCTACTGACAGGCAGGTCCTATATATACTGAGAGCGCCCCACAGCGCCGCCCCAGTCATTCAACCAATCAGGAGCACTACTGGAGTCAGCTGACCGGCCGATCAGCTGACTCCCCTTCTATTCGCATAAAGGTCCTGTCGCCTGGCGCACGTGCGCGTAGCCCTCAGTCTATGTGCAACTGACGGACCAGGCAAAACTCCACCATGTAACTGCACGGCAAAGGCCGCCGGCTGAGAAGCGGAGACAGCTGCCATGCCGCTCACCGCTGCGGCGGCATCTCCGCTATCTATTACACTAATATCCGCCAAAGGGATATCCGACTAATACCACTCTCCAGTGACATGTGGTGAGTGCTACGCTGTGGGATCTTGCTAAATCAAGCTAGGACAGCCACTGATGTTTCTTCATTAGTGACAGATTTCATGCATCCACATTTTGGCAAATCCAACACTGAACCAGTTTCATGAAAATTAGCAAGCAGAGATGGGTGGTCACGTAGGGTGTCTTGAATTGAAATCTGCTGCAATGACCCGGTTACTGCAAAGAGATAATGTGTGGTTACTGCGTTCACCACACATCAACACAATTTCTATCCGCTCCTCACGTGTTAATCTCGGCGACATGTCAATGGCTGTAAACAGAGAACAGAGAGAAGAGGGTTGCATTGACAATCCAACACAATAGGCAGCACATTGAACACATTTTATAAGTGGTCAGAAACTTGTAAATAACTAATGAAAGAATAAAGTTACATTAAAACCAAGCACACCATTGTTTTTCTTGTGAAATTCCCAATAAGTGTGATGTGTCACATGACCCTCTTCCTATTGAAAAAACAAAAGTTGGATGCAAAATGGCCGACTTCAAAATGGCCGCCATGGTCACCACCCATCTTGAAAAGTTTCCCCCCTCACATATACTAATGTGCCACAAACAGGAAGTTAATATCAACAACCATTCATATTTTATTAAGGTGTATCCATATAAATGGCCCACCCTGTAGTTTTCAGTCAGCTAGTGTATACTGTATTGTACTGTACTAGGCTAGCTGTTAGGTCTGTGTGTAGGTTAGGTCGGCTAGCCTAGGTAACCTTAGCCTACTAACCGGTAGGTAGGTTAGGGATTAGTTAGTTGTTGTGTAGTTAGTTCATTTGTACTGTTAGTTGATTTAGTGTTAGACTAGCAGCTGCAGTACTAGTTAGCAGGCAGGCCAGCATCACTTTGATTATTTCTGACTGCTGCGGCTGCGTGTATTGATTGTGTGTGACAGACAGTCTTTTAGTGTCACTGTTTGTCACTCTTGTTAGTTATCTACTAATTTTAGTTTTATGTAGTCCAGTACTACTAGTCTACTACTACAGCCAGGCAGCATCTGTTTCTGACTAGAGTTGGCTCAAACTTCCGATTTTAGGTTCGCGAACCTCAAATGCAAGCATGCGAAAAAAGTTTGCGAACCGGCAAACTTTGCAAACTGCCATAGACTTCAATGGGCAGGCGACCTTTCAAAACTACAAACATTAATTCTGGCCACAAAAGTGATGGAAAAGATATTTCAAGGGCTCTAACCAGGGGTGCTCGGATACCCCTTTTCAAAATGCGGATCCGATTCGGATTTGGATACCCCAATATCCGATCCGGGTCGGATATCCGAGTTCAAATTTTTTTCCAAATCCGGATCAGATTCGGATCCGGATACCCCGATATCCCATCCGGGTCAGATATCCATGTCACGTGGCACGTGCCAGGTGCCGAGTGACAGTCAGACAGCAGAGGAGAAGACACTAGTGCACACTAACTGTCACACTGGCACTGCTCACAGCACAGCAGTTCTGTAGAAAGCTAACACAGTAGTACTACTACTCTAACAACTACTAGCACTGACTGCAGTACTACAGTACTAACTACACAATAACACAGTAATCCTATCCCCTAATCCCTAACCTATACCTAAGGCTAATAGCTGGCCAGCAGGCAGAAGCTGGCCTGGTCTGTGCACAGCACACACACAGACACATAGCAGCTGCCTGCCGCACACACTCTGACTGTCACACAAATGACATCAAGCTAATTAATGATTTAACAATAGTGTAGTGATAGTGAAGGGGTTAATTACTGAACAGCTTTTGGTTTATCACTGTGTACAGCCCTTGCTAGGCCAGCAGCACTGGAGCACACACTCTGACTGTCATATAATGACATCAATCAAGCTAATTAATGATTTAACAATAGTGTAATGATAGTAGTGAAGGGATTAATCATTGAAAAGCTTATCACTGTGTACAGCCCTTTCTAGGCCCAGCAGCACTGGAGCAAACACTCTAACTGGCACACTATGACATCAATCAAGCTAATTCATGATTTAACAATAGTGTAGTGATAGTAGTGAAGGGGTTAATACCAGAACAGCTTTAGGTTTATAACTGTGTACAACCCTTGCTAGGCCACCAGCACTGGAGCATGTCTCTCAATGAGCATTGCTAAGATGTTATGTCTCATCATGGCTGCCCTCCTTATTATACAGGGGGGCTGGCCAGTGTTCCTTTCTGTGATTGGGTGCCAGGGTTTAGGCTGGGAGCCCTCTGATTGGCTCAATGAGGTCAGGTGGGGCTGGCCAGGATTTCCTCTCTGTGATTGGTTGCTAGGGCTTCTGCTGGGAGCCCTCTGATTGGCTTCTAGGACATCATCTCCTTAGTTACAGTATTTCAGGACCGGATATCCACAATATCCGCGGATATCCGCATTATGTGCCCAAATATCTGCAGATAGCTATCTGGATTTCTAAAAAAAATCCGGAATCCGAATCGGATAGCAGAAAAAAGTTTGAATATCCGGGTTACCCGGATATCCGGAATCCTGATGAGCACCACTGGCTCTAACACCTGGAGGGGGGCATGGTGGAGTGGGATACACGCCAAAAGTCCTGGGGAAAAATCCAGGTTTGACGCACAGCAGGATTTAAGGGCAGAAATCACATTGCATTGCTAAATTGGAGGCATAAAGTGCTTTAAAACATCTTGCATGTGTATACATCAATCAGGTAGTGTAATTAGTGTACTGCTTCACACTGACAGACTAAAATCACTGTGTAATGTACTGAAAACAGCTGTTTGTGTAGTGACGGCCGTGCTGGACTGGTGCGCACCATGGCGAGAGTGCAGGCGATGGCGGTTTTCAAGCCCATATGGTCGGGCTGAGGTAGCTCAATGACAGAACAACAGTGACTGAGTGTCCAGCTGATCGAATTTGGTCTGTCCACAATGAAGCAACGACTTTATTATCTTGGGTCAGGTGTGCCCCCCAACCCCAACACACTCATTTAGCCGGTCATTGCTTCATTGTGATACGCAAGCCCCTTCACCGCAGCAAGGTAATGATCACGAAGGGGAATTGACACATGTACATGCCTTTTTTTTGTTGTTGCAGCCGCAGTGTGGCTAGAAAAATTAGGCAGGCATGTACACGCACCAAAAAAATTATTATATTATTATATAAAATTCAGGAATCCACCTTGAGTCCTGGACCCTGTTGGTGGTGGCGGAGAAGGCAGTCAAGCAGCCTGCAGGCAGAGATGCTGTGTGGGGACGACTTAGTCTTGGGGCAGGCAGTCACACGGCGTGCAGGCAGAGATGCTGTGTGTGGGGATTGTGTTCGGGAAGTCCTGACCGTGCTTTGCAGACCAGGCGTTCATGGTCAGATGAACCCTTGACCCAACGATGTATGCCAGAGATGACACCACTTGCCTTTCAACATCACGGTACAGTTTGGGTATCATCTTTTTTGAGAAATAATTGTGGCCTGGTATCTTCCACTGCGGTGTGTAGCTTTGCTTTTGTGTGCTGCTTTTCCTCAGGTGGTCATCCCATTGCAGTTTATGCTTTGTAATCATGTGCCTTCGCAAGGTAGTTGTCCCTACACGGGTCTTGGTCTTTCCACAGCTCAATTTTCGGTGGAAGAGAGTATAGATGGCATTGCTCTCATCTGAGGCAGACACACAAAAACATTTCCACACCGCTGAGCCCTGGGATGATGGCACTTTGGTGATGGCTGCCAACTGAGTGTGAAGTGGGGTGCCAGAATCAGAGCAGGAGGAGGAAGATATGTCACGCTTCCGTGCGGAAGCTGAAGAAGATGAGGTGTTCTGTGTTAAATAGTCAACTACGTCCTGAGAATATTGGGGGTTGATGGCATGAGCCTTCTTCTAAACACTGTACGAAATCGCAGGGCCGCACTAAATCGCAACAGCACGACCTCGAACAGACCTGCCTGGTGGCATATTGTCCATATTGAAGTGAAAGGTATGCACTGACTTGAATAATACAATGTGCAGTCACACAGGTGCAGTAAAAGGTATACACTGACTGCTGGTATAATACAATGTGCAGGTTGCAGTGACTGCTGCTAGTATAACAATATGCAGTCAGTCACACAGGTGCCGTGAAAAGGTTGCAGTGACTGCTGCTATAACAATGTGCGGTCACACAGGTGCAGTGAAAGGTATGCACGGACTGGTATATAAAACAGCGTGTCGTCACACAGGTGCAGTGAAAGGTATGCACGGAGTGGTATATAAAACAGCATGCGGTCACACAGAGTGCAGTGAATGGTATGCAGTGACTTTGTGCTGGGCTTGGTACAGTATAGCAATTAGTAAGAACCAGCTGCGACAGACAGGGCTGTGCATGCAGTGTCAGAAGAAAAAAAACACATCACAATACCATTAGCTCTCAAAAGAGCACTTTTTGGGGTTTCCAATCTTCCGGAGTTAGAGGAATGGTCTTCTAGATGCGACGAAATGTGGAAACAAGTACAAGAGAATATCAAGAATACTGTAAACACCGAGAAATTGTTTTCTGACATACACAGAAGTAAAGAGCAAGAATTTAAGCCTGGAGAGTTGGTTTGGGTTTCAACCCGTCACATCCCACTACGTCAACCCTCCGCCAAGTTAGAACCCAAGTTCATTGATCCATATCCAGTCTTGGAGAAAATGAATCGGGTGACATATAAAATCAAATTACCAAGGTCCATCAGGGGTGTTAATTCCTTTCATGTATCACTGTTGAAGTCTGCTGCCAATTATAAGACTTTGGATGTTGCTAGTATACAGTATGTGTCATGTGAGCGCACTCAGTCTTCGCCCGTGATTAGTGGTACTCATCCGGATTCCGGATATCCGAATTACCCGGATAATCCGAAATTTTTCCACTATCCGACTCGGATTCGGATTCCGGATTCCTGGGCCAAATCCGAAATGCTGTAACCGGATTGGCAGCGGTATCCGGATAGGAATTTGGATATCCGGTTGGATATCCGGATCCGGGAACTGTAACTATGGAGAAGGACGTCCATGACGTCATTGAGCCAATCAGAGGGCTCCCAGCAGAAGCCCTTGCAACCAATCACAGGAGGGAACCCTGGCCAGCCCATCCTGACCTCATTGAGCCAATCAGAGGGCTCCCAGCCTAAGCCATAGCTCCCAATCACAGAAGAGAACCCTGGCCAGCCCCCCCCCCCCTTATATTAAGGAGGGGTGCCATGATAAGAAATCTCGTCCTTGCTTGTGACTGCTCACTGAGAGACATGCTCCAGTGCTGCTGGCCTAGCAAGTGCTGTATACAGTGATAAACCTAAAGCTGTTCAGTGATTAACACCTTCACTATCACTACACTATTGTTCTATTGTTTAATAGGTAGCTAGCTTGATTTCATTCAGTGACAGTCAGAGTGCGTGCTGCAGGCCTGCTGCAGCAGCTGCTGCTATGTGTCTGTGTGTTTGCTATGCACAGACCAGGCCAGCTGCTGGCCTGCTATTAGCCTTAGCTACAGTATAGGTTAGGGAATAGGATTACTGTGTTATTGTGTAGTTAGTACTGCAGTCAGTGCTAGTTAGTTGTTAGTGTAGTACTACTGTGTTAGCTTACTACAGAACTGCTGTGCTGCTGAGCAGTGCCAGTGTGACAGTTAGTGTGCACTAGTGTCTTCTCCTCTGCTGTCTGACTGTCACTGGTCCGTGCTGATTTGCTTTAAAGTCCAACCCTGATTTTAATAAAGTACAAGTACATCATGTGGCTGAAGCAAGCTGGAGCACCAGAACACCCTCTGCCACTCCTGGCGACACTGAGGCCTGTTCAGGCAGCCAGTCCTCAGTGGCCTCCTCTGCTCCCTCCATCGCTTCCCGTGCAAGGAAAAACCACCGCCAGACCCTGTTGGGTGAGTCTTTCCCTGGGTGCCACAGGCCACTGATACCACCTATATTTAACCCAAAACACAAGAGGTGGACATGAAGTGGCTGGGAATCACTATGCCTGCCTTACCACCCTTTACCACCACCACCACAACCTCCTGGCTCCTCCTGATTAACTATAACTAACTAAGCCGCCTGGTTCACATTTTTTTTACAGCCGTGGTACCAACAACGCAACGCCAAGTTCCTAGTGCCACATGCCACGTGCCAAGTGCCACATGCCAAGTGCCACATGCGCAGTGCCACATGCCAAGTGCCCCGTGCCAAGTGCCATGTGCTAAGTGCAAAGTGCCACCTGCAAAGTGCCACGTGCCAACTGCCACGTGCCAATTGCCACGTGCCACGTCCGGCTTGCTCCTTGCAGACGTTACACCTGCTGGCAAGAGGTGGACATGAAGTGGCTGGGAATCACTATGCCTGCCTTACCACTCTTTACCACCACCACCACCACCACCACCACCACAACCTCCTGGCTCCTCTTGATTAACTATTACTAACTAAGCCGCCTGGTTCACAATTTTTTTACAGCCATGGTACCAACAACGCAACGCCAAGTGCCACATGCCAAGTGCCACATGCCATGTGCCAAGTGCCACGCGCCAAGTGCCACATGCCTAAGTGCCATGTGCCAAGTGCCACGTGCCAACTGCTACGTGCCAACTGCCACGTGCCAAGTCCGGCATGCTCCTTGCAGACGTTACACCTGCTGCATTGCCCTGCTCCTGCTGCCTTTGCTGCTCCCACCGCCAGGGTGCCACAGGCCACTGATACCACCTATATTTAACCCAAAACACAATTTCTGCATAATTGTTTGGAGGTGTCCGGCCTGAAAACTGTCATGTCCCAGTTGTGCGGTCGGACTTTGGACACAATGTGGGCTGCACGACCGCTGCCATTTTGATTTTTTTTTGGGGGGGGGGGGCTTAAGTCCCCACATAATCAATTAGTTTTTCCCTTTAAAAAAACATGATGTTACATGCCTCATTTACCCTAAAAAAACATTTTAGAAGCAATTTAAAGGCCACTTCCGGTTTTCTATCCGGGTAGCCGAATCCGCCCGGATATCCCACTGAAGGGGAAGGTGGGTCAGTTTCTGCCTGCTGGAGACCCTGAGCACCGAACAAGGGAGTTGCAGCGGGTCCTTGTTCGGCGATTGGAGGAAGCCTTCCCCCAGCCTTCCGCCCCCTCTGTCCCTGTCCAGCCAGCACAGCAGCCGGTGCCTGCGACTAGCAGCAGCAGCAGAAGCAGGCGCCCAGGAGACCTGCTGTCTCTGACTAAGGCGTTCTACAGGACAGTAGAGCTGCCGAGAGAGGAGGTGCCTGCAGCAGCATCCTCCTCTCATAGTCAGAGCCAGCGCTTGACCTGGATGGTGGCAGACTACATGGGGTCCTTCTGCAGGCTTGACACCAAGGCCCCTTTGGACCCCATGGAGTACTGGGTCAAGCTCTTGGAGATCTGGAGGGAGCTGGCGCAGTATGTCCTGGAAGTCCTATGTTGCACCCCCTTTCAGCGTGCTGTCCGAGAGGGGCTTCAGTGCGGCAGTTTTTGTGGTCACAGAGAAGCGCTCTCATCTGTCCTCAGAGTCTGTGGACAGACTGACATTCTTGAAAATCAACCAGGCCTGGATTGAAGGAGAGGTCCTGGCCCCTGCTGTCGGCGAGAGGGGGACATGAGGTGGCTGGGAATATCTTTAGCACACCAACCTTCAGTCTCCTGCTAATTAGGCCTGTTTTTTTTTTAGGTGCTGTGGTACAAACGCTAGGTGCCACACAATTATTCACTGCTGCCACTAGCTATTACACCATCAAAATAGCTACTACTCTTGTGACCCCCCCCCCCAAAAGAAAATATTATGAGGTGTCTGGGATGCAAACTGTGCTGTCCAAATTGTGGGGAGAACCCAACTGCTGCTGTATGACCGCTTCCTGGAACCTTACGATTGTTTATTTTTGTTTGTGCCGTGGTACCACCGCTAGGTGCCATGGCCTATTATTGCCTACTGCCACATGTTACTCCTCCTCTTCCTCCTGCTGCTTCTGCTTTGGCTGCTTGGCCTGATTGGCTGCCATGTGCCTGCTGACTGTGATGTAAAGGGTCAAAGTTTAGCCCAATGATGTAGTATAGGCGTGGGTCGACTCACGTAAAAGTTCGCAAGTCGACGTGAATGCGAACCAGCGATGTTCGCGTGAATAAGTTCACGTGCGAACCGTTTGGGCCATCTCTATTTCTGACTGCTGCCTGTATTGTTATGCTGGGCATACACGGACAGTTTCTGCACCGGTATCGAGCCATTGGCTCAATGCCGGCGCGTCACCGCTCGTCCGCGCGGATCGATTCCCGCTCGTCCCCACGGGCATGCCTTTTCAGCCGCTCGAAGTGGAATTTTTTTGTCACCACTCACCAACCATCCCACCAGTCACCACATTTTATTAAAGTTCACACCCTTTCCAGCCTTTTATATATACAGTATATATATATTTTTTTCTTATTGTATAATATTGTTGTAAGGTCTCGTAGGAACGCTAGTAATTTGCCTGGGCCACAAGCGCCTGACAGGCGGCGGCGCTCTGAGGTCAGTGGAGCGCATAGCGCTCCTTCTCTATTGGCTGGTCGGCGGATGCATCCTCAATATGCGCTCCGACGTGGTAAACAATGAACCACATGCATCCCGGCGTGTCAGCTGACTCTGACACACCGTGGCTGATTGGAGAAATTTGAATCTTGTTTTCACTGATTGGATGTTGCTAGTATATGTGTCATGTGAATGCATTCAGTCTTCGCATGTGATAGCCTTTGGTGTGCTTGTAGCTGAAGTGACGCTCACGCCAAGTGCTGTGCAGTTGCTGTACCAGTTTCTTGCAGATTGATTCCTGTTGTGACCCAGCTTGTTCCTGACTACGCTGTCTTCTGGCTTCCCGACCCGGCTTGTCTCTGACCTCGCTTCTGACTGATTACACGCTGACAAACCTGGATTGAATTAGGAACTGCATGAAAGCTGCTTGCCCCAACCCCGGCCTGTCTGACCACGCTTCTTGGATATTGATACTTTGCCTTGATTGCTTCATCTCTGAATCCTCGGGTGACTGTTGCTATATTGTCTCACTTACAGTAACTAGTCTGATATATTGCTATCTGGTCAGGTTGTATGTGACATCTACTTGCAGGGGTTTGTTGTTAGGCAGGAGTTTTGAGCAGGTGTTAGGCCTGGGTTATGTGTCAGTCACATGCACATACAGTCTGACATATAGCAGGTATCAGGCAAGCCTGACAGTATCATGGGCCAGAATAATCCCCTACACAGGAGATTACGGGTAGTCTCCACATGAAGGAATTAAAACAACAAATACTGTTGTTAACTGTGACAGTTAATAATCTTACTGAACAAGTTTCTGCTCAACAAATACAAATCAGTCAATTCACTGCCACTTTAACACGTGTTGAAGCACCAGTTGTTACTCTGGATCGTTCTGTGTTTCCACAAAGTTCTATGCCTAAAACTAACATGAAACCAAAAATGCCTATTCTGGAAAAATTCTCTGGTGCCAGAAATCAATTCAGCAATTTCATGAACAACTGTCTGTCCTACTTTAAAGTGCGCTCTCAATCCTCTGGTTCTGAATCTCAAAAGGTGTCTTTTGTTATATCTCTGTTACAAGGAGATCCACAGTTTTAAGCCGCATCTACACACGTAGATGCGGCCGCGATGCTCCTTATCAATCGAGCCGCTGATGCGGCTCGATTGATAAGATCCGGCAGGACGGATCTTCGCACCGCCGATTCCCTGCTCGATCCCCGCGAGGGGACAATGGCAGGGAATCGTGCGGGAGATAAGCGGCGCCGGCGGGGACGAGCGGGCACGAGTGGGGAATCGAATGCGGCGCACGCGCGGCGAGCTGGGACGTGGCGGGCACTCGGAAGAGGCGATCCGGCGGCTAATCGAGCCGCCGGATCGCTTCAATGTCCCATGGTGTAGATGGGGCTTAAGGCCTATGGCCTACCTCCTGAGCATGAAGCCTTAACGTCAGTGGACAATTTGTTTAAGGCAATGTCTGTTCTTTACTCTGATCCTGATGTACAGTAACTGCTACTGCTGTTCAGAAGCTTAGAAATAGAATATGCTACAGAATTCAGACGTTGGGCCGTTTTCACCAATTGGAACGATCCTGCCATCATTGACCAATTTTTGTTTGGACTTTTTGATACCATAAACAATATCCTTGTCAGTCATCAGTACCTGATTCCTTTGAAAATGCTATGACTTTAGCTATAAGAGTCGAAAGGCGGGTCAGACAGTAGGATCTTCGCACCGCCGATTCCCTGCTCGATCCCCGCGAGGGGACAATGGCAGGGAATCGTGCGGGAGATAAGCGGCGCCGGCGGGGACGAGCGGGCACGAGTGGGGAATCGAATGCGGCGCACGCGCGGCGAGCTGGGACGTGGCGGGCACTCGGAAGCTCGAAGTGGAATTTTTTTGTCACCACTCACCAACCATCCCACCAGTCACCACATTTTATTAAAGTTCACACCCTTTCCAGCCTTTTATATATACAGTATATATATATTTTTTTCTTATTGTATAATATTGTTGTAAGGTCTCGTAGGAACGCTAGTAATTTGCCTGGGCCACAAGCGCCTGACAGGCGGCGGCGCTCTGAGGTCAGTGGAGCGCATAGCGCTCCTTCTCTATTGGCTGGTCGGCGGACGCATCCTCAATATGCGCTCCGACGTGGTAAACAATGAACCACATGCATCCCGGCGTGTCAGCTGACTCTGACACACCGTGGCTGATTGGAGAAATTTGAATCTTGTTTTCACTGATTGGATGTTGCTAGTATATGTGTCATGTGAATGCATTCAGTCTTCGCATGTGATAGCCTTTGGTGTGCTTGTAGCTGAAGTGACGCTCACGCCAAGTGCTGTGCAGTTGCTGTACCAGTTTCTTGCAGATTGATTCCTGTTGTGACCCAGCTTGTTCCTGACTACGCTGTCTTCTGGCTTCCCGACCCGGCTTGTCTCTGACCTCGCTTCTGACTGATTACACGCTGACAAACCTGGATTGAATTAGGAACTGCATGAAAGCTGCTTGCCCCAACCCCGGCCTGTCTGACCACGCTTCTTGGATATTGATACTTTGCCTTGATTGCTTCATCTCTGAATCCTCGGGTGACTGTTGCTATATTGTCTCACTTACAGTAACTAGTCTGATATATTGCTATCTGGTCAGGTTGTATGTGACATCTACTTGCAGGGGTTTGTTGTTAGGCAGGAGTTTTGAGCAGGTGTTAGGCCTGGGTTATGTGTCAGTCACATGCACATACAGTCTGACATATAGCAGGTATCAGGCAAGCCTGACAGTATCATGGGCCAGAATAATCCCCTACACAGGAGATTACGGGTAGTCTCCACATGAAGGAATTAAAACAACAAATACTGTTGTTAACTGTGACAGTTAATAATCTTACTGAACAAGTTTCTGCTCAACAAATACAAATCAGTCAATTCACTGCCACTTTAACACGTGTTGAAGCACCAGTTGTTACTCTGGATCGTTCTGTGTTTCCACAAAGTTCTATGCCTAAAACTAACATGAAACCAAAAATGCCTATTCTGGAAAAATTCTCTGGTGCCAGAAATCAATTCAGCAATTTCATGAACAACTGTCTGTCCTACTTTAAAGTGTGCTCTCAATCCTCTGGTTCTGAATCTCAAAAGGTGTCTTTTGTTATATCTCTGTTACAAGGAGATCCACAGTTTTAAGCCGCATCTACACACGTAGATGCGGCCGCGATGCTCCTTATCAATCGAGCCGCTGATGCGGCTCGATTGATAAGATCCGGCAGGACGGATCTTCGCACCGCCGATTCCCTGCTCGATCCCCGCGAGGGGACAATGGCAGGGAATCGTGCGGGAGATAAGCGGCGCCGGCGGGGACGAGCGGGCACGAGTGGGGAATCGAATGCGGCGCACGCGCGGCGAGCTGGGACGTGGCGGGCACTCGGAAGAGGCGATCCGGCGGCTAATCGAGCCGCCGGATCGCTTCAATGTCCCATGGTGTAGATGGGGCTTAAGGCCTATGGCCTACCTCCTGAGCATGAAGCCTTAACGTCAGTGGACAATTTGTTTAAGGCAATGTCTGTTCTTTACTCTGATCCTGATGTACAGTAACTGCTACTGCTGTTCAGAAGCTTAGAAATAGAATATGCTACAGAATTCAGACGTTGGGCCGTTTTCACCAATTGGAACGATCCTGCACTCATTGACCAATTTTTGTTTGGACTTTTTGATACCATAAACAATATCCTTGTCAGTCATCAGTACCTGATTCCTTTGAAAATGCTATGACTTTAGCTATAAGAGTCGAAAGGCGGGTCAGACAGTGCCGCCAAGAGAATCCTCATATATCAATTCCTGCACCCAGTTCTTCCAATCATGACAACAGTATGGAAGAGTCAATGCAACTAGGAACCTCAAAGCTCTCATTAACTGAGAAAAATAGAAGAAAAACTGAGAATCTGTGTTTCTATTGTGGTGAACCAGGACATATGATACAGAGTTATCCAATCAAAAATAAGCAGTCAATTAAGCAGTCGGGAAACCCCAATGCTTAGCTGGAGTGGAGAGAATCCAGCTAAGCCACCAGAATTTCTCTCCAGAAAATTTAATCATGTTGCCAGTATCAATAATCAAAGATGAAATTGTATACAATTGTCAAGCCTTGATCGATTGTGGAGCAGTAGGCAATTTTATGTATTCTTCATTGGTGGATACGTTATCCATTCAGACAACTGCAGTGTTACTGTAGTCGATGATTCTGTGTTGCAACAAAAATTAGGATTAACCAGTGAAGTTACTCTTCAAGTAGAAGTTTTGCATTCTGAGGTAATTAATTTAATTGTTTACAATTACCTCCCTATCCAATAATCCTTGGGTTACCTTGGTTAAGGAAACATAACCCCACGACTGATTGGAGGACAGGGCAATTGTCCAGTTGGTCTTCACGATGTAATAGAGAATTTTTAAACCAGATTGTATTAAGTTGTACTAAGCTTATTGAACAAAAACTACCTGATGCCTATCGAGATTTTGCTAAAGTTTTTTCTCCTAAAGCAGCGGATGAGTTACCACCTCATAGACCCTATGACTGTGCTATTGATTTAGTCTCTGGCAGTATGCCCCCTAGAGGTCGGTGATACAATCAGACCAGACCAGAGGAGCAGGCTATGAGAGACTATATTCAAGAAAATATTCAGAAGGGGTTCATTAGAACCTCATCTTCACCAGCTGGTGCAGGGGTTTTTTTTGTTGAGAAAAAAGATGGTGGATTAAGACCTTGTATTGATTATAGGGGTTTGAATAAGATCACTGTTAAGAATCAATATCTGTTGCCTTTGATTGATGATCTGTTCTCTCAGATGGTAGATGCTAAGATATTCTCTAAACTTGATCTCAGAGGGGCATACAATTTGATTCGCATCAGAGAAGGTGATGAATGGAAAACTGCATTCAATACAAAAGATGGTCATTATGAGTATCTAGTTATGCCCTTTGGTCTGTGTAACGCTTCTGCTGTTTTTCAACATTTTGTGAATGATGTTTTTCGTGAATTTCTTGGAAAATTTATGGTAATCTACCTAGATGATATTTTGATCTTCTCCTCCTCTCTGTCTGAACATCTCAATCATGTTAGGGAAGTATTGTTGAAATTATGAAAAAATAGGTTGTATGCAAAAATTGAGAAATGTTTGTTTGAAGTGAAACAAGTTACATTCCTGGGATATGTAATTTCAGATACAGGATTGACCATGGATCAAGAAAAGGTCAAAGCTGTGTTAGATTGGCCTCAGCCCAACGTTTTTTGGGCTTTGCCAATTTCTACAGAAAATGTATCAGTAATTTTTCCAGTAAACTTGCTCCTCTTACTGACCTTACCAAAAAAGGAGCTACCCATCTAACTGGAGTTCTAAGGCTGTTGCGGCATTTAAAGAGTTAAAACTGGCCTTTTGTCCTGCTCCTATCTTGACTCACCCTGAGGTTAGAAAACCCTTTGTCGTGGAAGTTGATGCATCCGAAATAGGAGTAGGTGTTGTATTGTCCCAGTATTCTGGTAGTCCTGAGAAGCTACATTCTTGTGCTTTTTTTCTTGGAAGTTCTCTCCTGCTGAGAGGAACTATGATATAGGGAACAGAGAATTATTGGCCGTTAAATTGGCTCTGGAGGAATGGAGACACTGTTTGGAAGGTGCAGAGAATTCCGTGACCATTTATACAGATCATAAGAATCTAGAGTACATTGAAAACGCCAAATGATTAAACTCCCAACAGGCTCATTGGGCATTATTTTTCTCTAGATTCAATTGTTGCATCACGTATAAACCTGGATCAAAAAACATCAAGGCTGATGCCTTATCCAGATGTTTTTTGAAAGAAAGCAACAATATGGAACCTGAGTCCATAATTCCCAGGAAGTGTATAATTTCTGCTTGTAAGTTGTCTCCTGACAAGCAGTTGTCCAGAATCCAGCATCAGGCACCCAGGAATAAACCTGTTGGGAAATGGTTTATTCCTGTTGAGTTGCGAGAGCAGGTGTTTAAACAATGTCATGCTGATAAATCAGTTGGCCACCCGGGGTGAAAAAGACGGTTGAACTCCTCAGGAGAAGTGTTGGGTGGGCATCTTTGAGTAAGGATGTGGAAACTTTTGTGAAAGCTTGTTCTGTTTGTGCCCGAAGTAAAGTGACACATTCTGCACCCCAGGGAACTTTGTTGCCATTACCTATTCCTGAGAAACCATGGTCACATATATCCATGGACTTTGTGGTTCATCTCCCAGAATCCCAGGGGATGACTGTCATCTGGGTGGTGGTGGACAAGTTTAGTAAAATGTCTCATTTTGTACCACTTCCTACGTTGCCCTCAGCTAAAGAATTAACTCAGATATTTGTGAAAAAATATATTCAAGATTCATGGTGTTCCTGAAAACATTGTATCTGATAGAGGGGTGCAATTTGTTTCTCAGTTCTGGTGTGCTTTCTGTAACAAATTGGGAGTGTCCTTGTCATTTTCTCCAGGGTTTCATCCTGAATCTAATGGTCAAACAGAAAGAATGAACCAGTCTCTAGAGCAGTATCTGAGGTGTTTTGTCTCTGATTGTCAGGAAGATTGGGTACAATTTCTACAATTTGATGAATTTGCCATGAACAATCAGGTTAATAGTTCCACCAAGATGTCTCCTTTTCAGATTGTTTATGGCTCTAACTCCAAGTTCAATGCACTTTTTGGGGTTTCCAATCTTCCTGAGTTAGAGGAATGGTCTTCTAGATGCGACCAAATGTGGAAACAAGTACAAGAGAATATCAGGAATGCTGTAAACACCCAGAAATTGTTTTCTGACATACACAGAAGTAAAGAGCAAGAATTTAAGCCTGGAGAGTTGGTTTGGGTTTCAACCCGTCACATCCCACTACGTCAACCCTCCGCCAAGTTAGAACCCAAGTTCATTGGTCCATATCCAGTCTTGGAGAAAATGAATCGGGTGACATATAAAATCAAATTACCCAGGTCCATCAGGGGTGTTAATTCCTTTCATGTATCACTGTTGAAGTCTGCTGCCAATTATAAGACTTTGGATGTTGCTAGTATACAGTATGTGTCATGTGAGCGCACTCAGTCTTCGCCCGTGATTAGTGGTGCTCATCCGGATTCCGGATATCCGAATTACCCGGATAATCCGAAATTTTTCCACTATCCGACTCGGATTCGGATTCCGGATTCCTGGGCCAAATCCGAAATGCTGTAACCGGATTGGCAGCGGTATCCGGATAGGAATTTGGATATCCGGTTGGATATCCGGATCCGGGAACTGTAACTATGGAGAAGGACGTCCATGACGTCATTGAGCCAATCAGAGGGCTCCCAGCAGAAGCCCTTGCAACCAATCACAGGAGGGAACCCTGGCCAGCCCATCCTGACCTCATTGAGCCAATCAGAGGGCTCCCAGCCTAAGCCATAGCTCCCAATCACAGAAGAGAACCCTGGCCAGCCCCCCCCCCTTATATTAAGGAGGGGTGCCATGATAAGAAATCTCGTCCTTGCTTGTGACTGCTCACTGAGAGACATGCTCCAGTGCTGCTGGCCTAGCAAGTGCTGTATACAGTGATAAACCTAAAGCTGTTCAGTGATTAACACCTTCACTATCACTACACTATTGTTCTATTGTTTAATAGGTAGCTAGCTTGATTTCATTCAGTGACAGTCAGAGTGCGTGCTGCAGGCCTGCTGCAGCAGCTGCTATGTGTCTGTGTGTGTGCTATGCACAGACCAGGCCAGCTGCTGGCCTGCTATTAGCCTTAGCTACAGTATAGGTTAGGGAATAGGATTACTGTGTTATTGTGTAGTTAGTACTGCAGTCAGTGCTAGTTAGTTGTTAGTGTAGTACTACTGTGTTAGCTTACTACAGAACTGCTGTGCTGCTGAGCAGTGCCAGTGTGACAGTTAGTGTGCACTAGTGTCTTCTCCTCTGCTGTCTGACTGTCACTGGTCCGTGCTGATTTGCTTTAAAGTCCAACCCTGATTTTAATAAAGTACAAGTACATCATGTGGCTGAAGCAAGCTGGAGCACCAGAACACCCTCTGCCACTCCTGGCGACACTGAGGCCTGTTCAGGCAGCCAGTCCTCAGTGGCCTCCTCTGCTCCCTCCATCGCTTCCCGTGCAAGGAAAAACCACCGCCAGACCCTGTTGGGTGAGTCTTTCCCTGGGTGCCACAGGCCACTGATACCACCTATATTTAACCCAAAACACAAGAGGTGGACATGAAGTGACTGGGAATCACTATGCCTGCCTTACCACCCTTTACCACCACCACCACAACCTCCTGGCTCCTCCTGATTAACTATAACTAACTAAGCCGCCTGGTTCACATTTTTTTTACAGCCGTGGTACCAACAACGCAACGCCAAGTTCCAAGTGCCACATGCCACGTGCCAAGTGCCACATGCCAAGTGCCACATGCGCAGTGCCACATGCCAAGTGCCCCGTGCCAAGTGCCATGTGCTAAGTGCAAAGTGCCACGTGCAAAGTGCCACGTGCCAACTGCCACGTGCCAATTGCCACGTGCCAAGTGCCACGTTTGGCTTGCTCCTTGCAGACGTTACACCTGCTGGCAAGAGGTGGACATGAAGTGGCTGGGAATCACTACGCCTGCCTTACCACCCTTTACCACCACCACCACAACCTCCTGGCTCCTCCTTATTAACTATTACTAACAATTCACAATTTTTTTTACAGCTGTGGTACCAACAACGCAATGCCAAGTGCCACGTGCCAAGTGCCACGCTCCAAGTGCCACATGCCAAGTGCCACATGCCAAGTGCCATGTGCTAAGTGCCACGTGCCAAGTGCAAAGTGCCATGTGCCAAGTGCCACGTACCACGTGCCAACTGCCACGTGCCAAGTGCCACGTCCGGCATGCTCCTTGCAGACGTTACACCTGCTGCATTGCCCTGCTCCTGCTGCCTGTGCTGCTCCCACCGCCAGGGTGCCACAGGCCACTGATACCACCTATATTTAACCCAAAACACAATTGCTGCATAATTGTTTGGAGGTGTCCGGCCTGAAAACTGTCATGTCCCAGTTTTGCGGTCGGACTTTGGACACGATGTGGGCTGCACGACCGCTGTCTAGAACCTAGTCCTGATGTTAATTTACAGCCATTTTTTTTTGGGGGGGGGGGGGATTTTAAGTCCCCACATAATCAATTAGTGTTTCCCTTTAAAAAAGTAAATAAAGTACAAGTACATCATGTGGCTGAAGCAAGCTGGAGCACCAGAACCCCCTCTGCCACTCCTGCCAACACTGAGGCCTGTTCAAGCAGGCAGTCCTCAGTGGCCTCCTCTGCTCCCTCCATCGCTTCCTGTGCAAGGAAAAACCACCGCCAGACCCTGTTGGGTGAGTCTTTCCCTGTTGTTGGCAAGAGGTGGACATGAAGTGGCTGGGAATCACTATGCCTGCCTTACCACTCTTTACCACCACCACCACCACCACAACCTCCTGGCTCCTCTTGATTAACTATTACTAACTAAGCCGCCTGGTTCACAAATTTTTTACAGCCATGGTACCAACAACGCAACGCCAAATGCCACATGCCAAGTGCCACATGCCATGTGCCAAGTGCCACGCGCCAAGTGCCACATGCCTAAGTGCCATGTGCCAAGTGCCACGTGCCAACTGCTACGTGCCAACTGCCACGTGCCAAGTCCGGCATGCTCCTTGCAGACGTTACACCTGCTGCATTGCCCTGCTCCTGCTGCCTTTGCTGCTCCCACCGCCAGGGTGCCACAGGCCACTGATACCACCTATATTTAACCCAAAACACAATTTCTGCATAATTGTTTGGAGGTGTCCGGCCTGAAAACTGTCATGCCCCAGTTGTGCGGTCGGACTTTGGACACAATGTGGGCTGCACGACCGCTGCCATTTTGATTTTTTTTTTGGGGGGGGGCTTAAGTCCCCACATAATCAATTAGTTTTTCCCTTTAAAAAAACATGATGTTACATGCCTCATTTACCCTAAAAAAACATTTTAGAAGCAATTTAAAGGCCACTTCCGGTTTTCTATCCGGGTAGCCGAATCCGCCCGGATATCCCACTGAAGGGGAAGGTGGGTCAGTTTCTGCCTGCTGGAGACCCTGAGCACCGAACAAGGGAGTTGCAGCGGGTCCTTGTTCGGCGATTGGAGGAAGCCTTCCCCCAGCCTTCCGCCCCCTCTGTCCCTGTCCAGCCAGCACAGCAGCCGGTGCCTGCGACTAGCAGCAGCAGCAGAAGCAGGCGCCCAGGAGACCTGCTGTCTCTGACTAAGGCGTTCTACAGGACAGTAGAGCTGCCGAGAGAGGAGGTGCCTGCAGCAGCATCCTCCTCTCATAGTCAGAGCCAGCGCTTGACCTGGATGGTGGCAGACTACATGGGGTCCTTCTGCAGGCTTGACACCAAGGCCCCTTTGGACCCCATGGAGTACTGGGTCAAGCTCTTGGAGATCTGGAGGGAGCTGGCGCAGTATGTCCTGGAAGTCCTATGTTGCACCCCCTTTCAGCGTGCTGTCCGAGAGGGGCTTCAGTGCGGCAGTTTTTGTGGTCACAGAGAAGCGCTCTCATCTGTCCTCAGAGTCTGTGGACAGACTGACATTCTTGAAAATCAACCAGGCCTGGATTGAAGGAGAGGTCCTGGCCCCTGCTGTCGGCGAGAGGGGGACATGAGGTGGCTGGGAATATCTTTAGCACACCAACCTTCAGTCTCCTGCTAATTAGGCCTGTTTTTTTTTTAGGTGCTGTGGTACAAACGCTAGGTGCCACACAATTATTCACTGCTGCCACTAGCTATTACACCATCAAAATAGCTACTACTCTTGTGACCCCCCCCCCCAAAAGAAAATATTATGAGGTGTCTGGGATGCAAACTGTGCTGTCCAAATTGTGGGGAGAACCCAACTGCTGCTGTATGACCGCTTCCTGGAACCTTACGATTGTTTATTTTTGTTTGTGCCGTGGTACCACCGCTAGGTGCCATGGCCTATTATTGCCTACTGCCACATGTTACTCCTCCTCTTCCTCCTGCTGCTTCTGCTTTGGCTGCTTGGCCTGATTGGCTGCCATGTGCCTGCTGACTGTGATGTAAAGGGTCAAAGTTTAGCCCAATGATGTAGTATAGGCGTGGGTCGACTCACGTAAAAGTTCGCAAGTCGACGTGAATGCGAACCAGCGATGTTCGCGTGAATAAGTTCACGTGCGAACCGTTTGGGCCATCTCTATTTCTGACTGCTGCCTGTATTGTTATGCTGGGCATACACGGACAGTTTCTGCACCGGTATCGAGCCATTGGCTCAATGCAGGCGCGTCACCGCTCGTCCGCGCGGATCGATTCCCGCTCGTCCCCACGGGCATGCCTTTTCAGCCGCTCGAAGTGGAATTTTTTTGTCACCACTCACCAACCATCCCACCAGTCACCAAATTTTATTAAAGTTCACACCCTTTCCAGCCTTTTATATATACAGTATATATATATTTTTTTCTTATTGTATAATATTGTTGTAAGGTCTCGTAGGAACGCTAGTAATTTGCCTGGGCCACAAGCGCCTGACAGGCGGCGGCGCTCTGAGGTCAGTGGAGCGCATAGCGCTCCTTCTCTATTGGCTGGTCGGCGGACGCATCCTCAATATGCGCTCCGACGTGGTAAACAATGAACCACATGCATCCCGGCGTGTCAGCTGACTCTGACACACCGTGGCTGATTGGAGAAATTTGAATCTTGTTTTCACTGATTGGATGTTGCTAGTATATGTGTCATGTGAATGCATTCAGTCTTCGCATGTGATAGCCTTTGGTGTGCTTGTAGCTGAAGTGACGCTCACGCCAAGTGCTGTGCAGTTGCTGTACCAGTTTCTTGCAGATTGATTCCTGTTGTGACCCAGCTTGTTCCTGACTACGCTGTCTTCTGGCTTCCCGACCCGGCTTGTCTCTGACCTCGCTTCTGACTGATTACACGCTGACAAACCTGGATTGAATTAGGAACTGCATGAAAGCTGCTTGCCCCAACCCCGGCCTGTCTGACCACGCTTCTTGGATATTGATACTTTGCCTTGATTGCTTCATCTCTGAATCCTCGGGTGACTGTTGCTATATTGTCTCACTTACAGTAACTAGTCTGATATATTGCTATCTGGTCAGGTTGTATGTGACATCTACTTGCAGGGGTTTGTTGTTAGGCAGGAGTTTTGAGCAGGTGTTAGGCCTGGGTTATGTGTCAGTCACATGCACATACAGTCTGACATATAGCAGGTATCAGGCAAGCCTGACAGTATCATGGGCCAGAATAATCCCCTACACAGGAGATTACGGGTAGTCTCCACATGAAGGAATTAAAACAACAAATACTGTTGTTAACTGTGACAGTTAATAATCTTACTGAACAAGTTTCTGCTCAACAAATACAAATCAGTCAATTCACTGCCACTTTAACACGTGTTGAAGCACCAGTTGTTACTCTGGATCGTTCTGTGTTTCCACAAAGTTCTATGCCTAAAACTAACATGAAACCAAAAATGCCTATTCTGGAAAAATTCTCTGGTGCCAGAAATCAATTCAGCAATTTCATGAACAACTGTCTGTCCTACTTTAAAGTGCGCTCTCAATCCTTTGGTTCTGAATCTCAAAAGGTGTCTTTTGTTATATCTCTGTTACAAGGAGATCCACAGTTTTAAGCCGCATCTACACACGTAGATGCGGCCGCGATGCTCCTTATCAATCGAGCCGCTGATGCGGCTCGATTGATAAGATCCGGCAGGACGGATCTTCGCACCGCCGATTCCCTGCTCGATCCCCGCGAGGGGACAATGGCAGGGAATCGTGCGGGAGATAAGCGGCGCCGGCGGGGACGAGCGGGCACGAGTGGGGAATCGAATGCGGCGCACGCGCGGCGAGCTGGGACGTGGCGGGCACGCGGAAGAGGCGATCCGGCGGCTAATCGAGCCGCCGGATTGCTTCAATGTCCCATGGTGTAGATGGGGCTTAAGGCCTATGGCCTACCTCCTGAGCATGAAGCCTTAACGTCAGTGGACAATTTGTTTAAGGCAATGTCTGTTCTTTACTCTGATCCTGATGTACAGTAACTGCTACTGCTGTTCAGAAGCTTAGAAATAGAATATGCTACAGAATTCAGACGTTGGGCCGTTTTCACCAATTGGAACGATCCTGCACTCATTGACCAATTTTTGTTTGGACTTTTTGATACCATAAACAATATCCTTGTCAGTCATCAGTACCTGATTCCTTTGAAAATGCTATGACTTTAGCTATAAGAGTCGAAAGGCGGGTCAGACAGTGCCGCCAAGAGAATCCTCATATATCAATTCCTGCACCCAGTTCTTCCAATCATGACAACAGTATGGAAGAGCCAATGCAACTAGGAACCTCAAAGCTCTCATTAACTGAGAAAAATAGAAGGAAAACTGAGAATCTGTGTTTCTATTGTGGTGAACCAGGACATATGATACAGAGTTATCCAATCAAAAATAAGCAGTCAATTAAGCAGTCGGGAAACCCCAATGGAGTGGAGAGAATCCAGCTAAGCCACCAGAATTTCTCTCCAGAAAATTTAATCATGTTGCCAGTATCAATAATCAAAGATGAAATTGTATACAATTGTCAAGCCTTGATCGATTGTGGAGCAGTAGGCAATTTTATGTATTCTTCATTGGTGGATACGTTATCCATTCAGACAACTGCAGTGTTACTGTAGTCGATGATTCTGTGTTGCAACAAAAATTAGGATTAACCAGTGAAGTTACTCTTCAAGTAGAAGTTTTGCATTCTGAGGTAATTAATTTAATTGTTTACAATTACCACCCTATCCAATAATCCTTGGGTTACCTTGGTTAAGGAAACATAACCCCACGACTGATTGGAGGACAGGGCAATTGTCCAGTTGGTCTTCACGATGTAATAGAGAATTTTTAAACCAGATTGTATTAAGTTGTACTAAGCTTATTGAACAAAAACTACCTGATGCGAGATTTTGCTAAAGTTTTTTCTCCTAAAGCAGCGGATGAGTTACCACCTCATAGACCCTATGACTGTGCTATTGATTTAGTCTCTGGCAGTATGCCCCCTAGAGGTCGGTGATACAATCAGACCAGACCAGAGGAGCAGGCTATGAGAGACTATATTCAAGAAAATATTCAGAAGGGGTTCATTAGAACCTCATCTTCACCAGCTGGTGCAGGGTTTTTTTTTGTTGAGAAAAAAGATGGTGGATTAAGACCTTGTATTGATTATAGGGGTTTGAATAAGATCACTGTTAAGAATCAATATCTGTTGCCTTTGATTGATGATCTGTTCTCTCAGATGGTAGATGCTAAGATATTCTCTAAACTTGATCTCAGAGGGGCATACAATTTGATTCGCATCAGAGAAGGTGATGAATGGAAAACTGCATTCAATACAAAAGATGGTCATTATGAGTAGCTAGTTATGCCCTTTGGTCTGTGTAACGCTTCTGCTGTTTTTCAACATTTTGTGAATGATGTTTTTCGTGAATTTCTTGGAAAATTTATGGTAATCTACCTGGATGATATTTTGATCTTCTCCTCCTCTCTGTCTGAACATCTCAATCATGTTAGGGAAGTATTGTTGAAATTATGAAAAAATAGGTTGTATGCAAAAATTGAGAAATGTTTGTTTGAAGTGAAACAAGTTACATTCCTGGGATATGTAATTTCAGATACAGGATTGACCATGGATCAAGAAAAGGTCAAAGCTGTGTTAGATTGGCCTCAGCCCAACGTTTTTTGGGCTTTGCCAATTTCTACAGAAAATGTATCAGTAATTTTTCCAGTAAACTTGCTCCTCTTACTGACCTTACCAAAAAAGGAGCTACCCATCTAACTGGAGTTCTAAGGCTGTTGCGGCATTTAAAGAGTTAAAACTGGCCTTTTGTCCTGCTCCTATCTTGACTCACCCTGAGGTTAGAAAACCCTTTGTCGTGGAAGTTGATGCATCCGAAATAGGAGTAGGTGTTGTATTGTCCCAGTATTCTGGTAGTCCTGAGAAGCTACATTCTTGTGCTTTTTTTCTTGGAAGTTCTCTCCTGCTGAGAGGAACTATGATATAGGGAACAGAGAATTATTGGCCGTTAAATTGGCTCTGGAGGAATGGAGACACTGTTTGGAAGGTGCAGAGAATCCCGTGACCATTTATACAGATCATAAGAATCTAGAGTACATTGAAAACGCCAAATGATTAAACTCCCAACAGGCTCATTGGGCATTATTTTTCTCTAGATTCAATTGTTGCATCACGTATAAACCTGGATCAAAAAACATCAAGGCTGATGCCTTATCCAGATGTTTTTTGAAAGAAAGCAACAATATGGAACCTGAGTCCATAATTCCCAGGAAGTGTATAATTTCTGCTTGTAAGTTGTCTCCTGACAAGCAGTTGTCCAGAATCCAGCATCAGGCACCCAGGAATAAACCTGTTGGGAAATGGTTTATTCCTGTTGAGTTGCGAGAGCAGGTGTTTAAACAATGTCATGCTGATAAATCAGTTGGCCACCCGGGGTGAAAAAGACGGTTGAACTCCTCAGGAGAAGTGTTGGGTGGGCATCTTTGAGTAAGGATGTGGAAACTTTTGTGAAAGCTTGTTCTGTTTGTGCCCGAAGTAAAGTGACACATTCTGCACCCCAGGGAACTTTGTTGCCATTACCTATTCCTGAGAAACCATGGTCACATATATCCATGGACTTTGTGGTTCATCTCCCAGAATCCCAGGGGATGACTGTCATCTGGGTGGTGGTGGACAAGTTTAGTAAAATGTCTCATTTTGTACCACTTCCTACGTTGCCCTCAGCTAAAGAATTAACCACCCTGGCGTTCTGATTAAATCGCCAGGGTGGCTGCGGGAGGGTTTTTTTTAAATTAAAAAAAAACTATTTCATGCAGCCAACTTAAAGTTGGCTGCATGAAAGCCCACTAGAGGGCGCTCCAGAGGCGATCTTCCGATCGCCTCCGGCGGCAAGGAATAACACGGAAGGCCGCAATGAGCGGCCCTCCGTGTTTCGCTTCCCTCGTCGCCATGGCGACGAGCGGAGTGACGTCATGGACGTCAGCCGACGTCCTGACGTCAGCCGCCTCCGATCCAGCCCTTTGCGCTGGCCGGAACTGTTTGTTCCGGCTACGCTGGGCTCGGGCGGCTGGGGGGACCCTCTTTCGCCGCGCTGCAGCGGCGATCAGGCAGCACACGCGGCTGGCAAAGTGCCGGCTGCGTGTGCTGCTTTTTATTTGGTGGAAATCGGCCCAGCAGGGCCTGAGCGGCAGCCTCTGGCGGTGTTGGACGAGCTGAGCTCGTCCAGACCGCTCAGCAGGTTAACTCAGATATTTGTGAAAAAATATATTCAAGATTCATGGTGTTCCTGAAAACATTGTATCTGATAGAGGGGTGCAATTTGTTTCTCAGTTCTGGTGTGCTTTCTGTAACAAATTGGGAGTGTCCTTGTCATTTTCTCCAGGGTTCCATCCTGAATCTAATGGTCAAACAGAAAGAATGAACCAGTCTCTAGATCAGTATCTGAGGTGTTTTGTCTCTGATTGTCAGGAAGATTGGGTACAATTTCTACAATTTGATGAATTTGCCATGAACAATCAGGTTAATAGTTCCACCAAGATGTCTCCTTTTCAGATTGTTTATGGCTCTAACTCCAAGTTCAATGCACTTTTTGGGGTTTCCAATCTTCCTGAGTTAGAGGAATGGTCTTCTAGATGTGACCAAATGTGGAAACAAGTACAAGAGAATATCAGGAATGCTGTAAACACCCAGAAATTGTTTTCTGACATACACAGAAGTAAAGAGCAAGAATTTAAGCCTGGAGAGTTGGTTTGGGTTTCAACCCGTCACATCCCACTACGTCAACCCTCCGCCAAGTTAGAACCCAAGTTCATTGGTCCATATCCAGTCTTGGAGAAAATGAATCGGGTGACATATAAAATCAAATTACCCAGGTCCATCAGGGGTGTTAATTCCTTTCATGTATCACTGTTGAAGTCTGCTGCCAATTATAAGACTTTGGATGTTGCTAGTATACAGTATGTGTCATGTGAGCGCACTCAGTCTTCGCCCGTGATTAGTGGTGCTCATCCGGATTCCGGATATCCGAATTACCCGGATAATCCGAAATTTTTCCACTATCCGACTCGGATTCGGATTCCGGATTCCTGGGCCAAATCCGAAATGCTGTAACCGGATTGGCAGCGGTATCCGGATAGGAATTTGGATATCCGGTCGGATATCCGGATCTGGGTACTGTAACTATGGAGAAGGACGTCCATGACGTCACTGAGCCAATCAGAGGGCTCCCAGCAGAAGCCCTAGCAACCAATCACAGGAGGGAACCCTGGCCAGCCCATCCTGACCTCATTGAGCCAATCAGAGGGCTCCCAGCCTAAGCCATAACTCCCAATCACAGAAGAGAACCCTGGCCAGCCCCCCCCCTTATATTAAGGAGGGGTGCCATGATAAGAAATCTCGTCCTTGCTTGTGACTGCTCACTGAGAGACATGCTCCAGTGCTGCTGGCCTAGCAAGTGCTGTATACAGTGATAAACCTAAAGCTGTTCAGTGATTAACACCTTCACTATCACTACACTATTGTTCTATTGTTTAATAGGTAGCTAGCTTGATTTCATTCAGTGACAGTCAGAGTGCGTGCTGCAGGCCTGCTGCAGCAGCTGCTATGTGTCTGTGTGTGTGCTATGCACAGACCAGGCCAGCTGCTGGCCTGCTATTAGCCTTAGCTACAGTATAGGTTAGGGAATAGGATTACTGTCTTATTGTGTAGTTAGTACTGCAGTCAGTGCTAGTTAGTTGTTAGTGTAGTACTACTGTGTTAGCTTACTACAGAACTGCTGTGCTGTTGAGCAGTGCCAGTGTGACAGTTAGTGTGCACTAGTGTCTTCTCCTCTGCTGTCTGACTGTCACTGGTCCGTGCTGATTTGCTTTAAAGTCCAACCCCGATTTTAATAAAGTACAAGTACATCATGTGGCTGTAGCAAGCTGGAGCACCAGAACACCCTCTGCCACTCCTGCCGACACTGAGGCCTGTTCAGGCAGCCAGTCCTCAGTGGCCTCCTCTGCTCCCTCCATCGCTTCCCGTTCAAGGAAAAACCACCGCCAGACCCTGTTGGGTGAGTCTTTCCCTGGGTGCCACAGGCCACTGATACCACCTATATTTAACCCAAAACACAAGAGGTGGACATGAAGTGGCTGGGAATCCCTATGCCTGCCTTACCACCCTTTACCACCACCACCACAACCTCCTGGCTCCTCCTGATTAACTATAACTAACTAAGGCGCCTGGTTCACATTTTTTTTACAGCCGTGGTACCAACAACGCAACGCCAAGTTCCAAGTGCCACATGCCACGTGCCAAATGCCAAGTGCCACATGCCACATACGAAGTGCCACATGCCAAGTGCCATGTGCAAAGTGCCACGTGCAAAGTGCCACGTGCCAACTGCCACGTGCCAACTGCCACGTGCCAAGTGCCACGTCCAGCTTGCTCCTTGCAGACGTTACACCTGCTGGCAAGAGGTGGACATGAAGTGGCTGGGAATCACTATGCCTGCCTTACCACCCTTTACCACCACCACCACAACCTTCTGGCTCCTCCTTATTAACTATTACTAACAATTCACAATTTTTTTTACAGCTGTGGTACCAACAACGCAACGCCAAGTGCCAAGTGCCATGTGCCAAGTGCCACGTGCCAAGTGCCACGCTCCAAGTGCCACATGCCAAGTGCCACGTGCCATGTGCCAAGTGCCACGTGCCATGTGCCAAGTGCCATGTGCCAAGTGCCACGTGCCAAGTGCCACGTGCCACGTGCCAACTGCCACGTGCCAAGTGCCACGTCCGGCATGCTCCTTGCAGACGGTACACCTGCTGCATTGCCCTGCTCCTGCTGCCTGTGCTGCTCCCACCGCCAGGGTGCCACAGGCCACTGATACCACCTATATTTAACCCAACACACAATTGCTGCATAATTGTTTGGAGGTGTCCGGCCTGAAAACTGTCATGTCCCAGTTTTGCAGTTGGACTTTGGACACGATGTGGGCTGCACGACCGCTGTCTGGAACCTAGTCCTGATGTTAATTTACAGCCATTTTTTTTGGGGGGGGGGGGGGATTTTGAGTCCCCACATAATCAATTAGTGTTTCCCTTTAAAAAAGTAAATAAAGTACAAGTACATCATGTGGCTGAAGCAAGCTGGAGCACCAGAACCCCCTCTGCCACTCCTGCCAACACTGAGGCCTGTTCAGGCAGCCAGTCCTCAGTGGCCTCCTCTGCTCCCTCCATCGCTTCCTGTGCAAGGAAAAACTGCCGCCAAACCCTGTTGGGTGAGTCTTTCCCTGTTGTTGGCAAGAGGTGGACATGAAGTGGCTGGGAATCACTATGCCTGCCTTACCACTCTTTACCACCACCACCACCACCACAACCTCCTGGCTCCTCTTGATTAACTATTACTAACTAAGCTGCCTGGTTCACAATTTTTTTACAGCCATGGTACCAACAACGCAACACCAAGTGCCACATGCCAAGTGCAACATGCCATGTGCCAAGTGCCATGCGCCAAGTGCCACATGCCTAAGTGCCATGTGCCAAGTGCCACGTGCCAACTGCCACGTGCCAACTGCCACGTGCCAAGTCCGGCATGCTCCTTGCAGACGTTACACCTGCTGCATTGCCCTGCTCCTGCTGCCTTTGCTGCTCCCACCGCCAGGGTGCCACAGGCCACTGATACCACCTATATTTAACCCAAAACACAATTGCTGCATAATTGTTTTTTTTTTGGGGGGGGGGGGTTTTAAGTCCCCACATAATCAATTAGTGTTTCCCTTTAAAAAAACATGATGTTACATGCCTCATTTACCCTAAAAAACATTTTAGAAGCAATTTAAAGGCCACATTCCGGTTTTCTATCCGGGTAGCCGAATCCGCCCGGATATCCCACTGAAGGGGAAGGTGGGTCAGTTTCTGCCTGCTGGAGACCCTGAGCACCGAACAAGGGAGTTGCAGCGGGTCCTTGTTCGGCGATTGGAGGAAGCCTTCCCCCAGCCTTCCGCCCCCTCTGTCCCTGTCCAGCCAGCACAGCAGCCGGTGCCTGCGACTAGCAGCAGCAGCAGAAGCAGGCGCCCAGGAGACCTGCTGTCTCTGACTAAGGCACTCTACAGGACAGTAGAGCTGCCGAGAGAGGAGGTGCCTGCAGCAGCATCCTCCTCTCATAGTCAGAGCCAGCGCTTGACCTGGATGGTGGCAGACTACATGGGGTCCTTCTGCAGGCTTGACACCAAGGCCCCTTTGGACCCCATAGAGTACTGGGTCAAGCTCTTGGAGATCTGGAGGGAGCTGGCGCAGTATGTCCTGGAAGTCCTATGTTGCACCCCCTTTCAGCGTGCTGTCCGAGAGGGGCTTCAGTGCGGCAGTTTTCGTGGTCACCGAGAAGCGCTCTCATCTGTCCTCAGAGTCTGTGGACAGACTGACATTCCTGAAAATCAACCAGGCCTGGATTGAAGGAGAGGTCCTGGCCCCTGCTGTCAGCAAGAGGGGGACATGAGGTGGCTGGGAATATCTTTAGCACACCAACCCTCAGTCTCCTGCTAATTAGGCCTGTTTTATTTTAGGTGCTGTGGTACCAACGCTAGGTGCCACACAATTATTCACTGCTGCCACTAGCTATTACATCATCAAAATATCTACTACTCTTGTGACCCCCCCCCCCCCCCCCCCCCAAAAAAAAATATTATGAGGTGTCTGGGATGCAAACTGTGCTGTCTAAATTGTGGGGAGAACCCAACTGCTGCTGTATGACCGCTTCCTGGAACCTCACGGTTGTTTATTTTTGTTTGTGCCGTGGTACCACCGCTAGGTGCCATGGCCTATTATTGCCTGCTGCCACATGTTACTCCTCCTCTTCCTGCTGCTTCTGCTTTAACCTCCTGCTGCCTGTGCTCCCACCACCAGGGTCCACAGAATAAGGTGCTGCTGCCATGTGCCACTAGCTATTACGCTACTACAATAGCTATATTTTGTTGTTGTAAAAAAAAAAACAATTCTGAGGTGTCTGGGTTGAAAACTGTGCTGTCCCAGTTGTGTATTGGACACAATGTGGGCTTCATGTCTGCTGTATGGAACCTCCTGCTCTTTTCTCGGTGTTATATTTACAGCCGTGGTACCACCGCTAGGTGCCATGGCCTATTATATTGCCTGCTGCCACACGTTACTCCTCCTCCTGCTGCTGCTGCTTTTACCTCCTGCTGTCTGTGCTCCCACCACCAGGGTCCACAGAATAAGGTGCTGCTGCCATGCGCCACCAGCTATTACGCCACTACAATAGCTATATGTTGTTGTTGTAAAAAGAAGAATTCTGAGGAGTCTGGGTTGAAAACTGTGCTGTCCCAATTGTGTATTGGACACAATGTGGGCTTTACGACCGCTGTCTGGAACCTCCTGCTCTTTTCTTGGTGATATATTTACAGCCGTGGTACCACCGCTAGGTGCCATGGCCTATTATATTGCCTGCTGCCACACGTTACTCCTCCTCCTGCTGCTGCTTTTACCTCCTGCTGTCTGTGCTTCCACCGCCAGGGGTCCACAGAATAAGGTGCTGCTGCCATGCGCCACCAGCAATTATGCCACAAATTTAGCTATGCTGTTGCAGAAAAATTAAAAAAAAAGCCAGAAAGAAAAAAAAATAAGGTTGAGTACAGAAGGAAGAATAAGAAGAAGAAGGTGGTGAAGAAGAAAAAGATGGAGAGAAGAAGAAGAAGAAGAACCAAGTGAAGAAGAAGAAGAAGAAGGAGAAAGAGAAGGGAAAGAAGAAGAAGAACGAAGAAGAAGAAGAACGAAGAATAAGAAAAAAGAAGGAGAAAGAAGAAAGAAGAAGAAGAAAGAATAAGAAGGAAGAAGAAGGAAGAAGAAGAAGAAGGAAGAAGAAGAAGGAAGAGGAAGAAGAAGAAGAAGAAGAAGGAAGAAGAAGGAAGAAGAAGAAGAAGGAAGAAGAAGAAGAAGAAGGAGAAGAAGATACATAAAACAATGTTTTTCTTAAAAAAAATTTTTTTAAATTATACCTCCGCACATAAATACAGTGATGTGAAAAACGATTTGCCCCCTTCCTGATTTCTTATTCTTTTGCATGTTTGTCCCACTTAAATGTTTCTGCTCATCAAAAATCGTTAACTATTAGTCAAAGATAACATAATTGAACACAAAATGCAGTTTTAAATGATGGTTTTTATTATTTAGTGAGAAAAAAAACTCCAAATCTACATGGCCCTGTGTGAAAAAGTGATTGCCCCCCTTGTTAAAAAATAACTTAACTGTGGTTTATCACACCTGAGCTCAATTTCTGTAGTCACCCCCAGGCCTGATTACTGCCACACCTGTTTCAATCAAGAAATCACTTAAATAGGAGCTATCTGACACAGAGAAGTAGACCTTTAACCTGTGTCTCGAGCCCCTACTACTTTGTACTCAAAACGATGAAAAATTAAAAGGTATAACAGTAGGTACTGAAGAGATTAAAGAACTGGCTTATGCTGATGACCTCCTGTTGACACTAAGAGACCCAGTAATGTCCCTATATAGATGCGAACAAATTTTAAGCAGCTTTGGGGCAAGTTCAAATTTAAAAATCAATATGGAAAAAAGTATAATCCTCGATCTAGGCTGCTCAATAGAAACAAGGAAAAAGATCCAGGAATATAATAACTTTGCTTGGGGAAAAGTAATTAAGTACTTGGGGATTAAGCTGGGCGGTAACGTAGACAAAATATACGATCAAAATTATAAAAATCTAATGGAAGAGAGCAAAAAAAAAACTAAATGGATGGGATTGGCCTTACTTTAATCCACTGGGCAGAATAGCAATAATAAAGATGTATATTTTGCCCAAAATAATATTGCTTATGCAGTGTGTTCCGATTGCCCTCCCCAGCACATGGTTCAGGGGGTGGAACAGACTCTTCCAGGATTTCAGCTGTGCTAGATCATCTCGTAGAATTAGCTATAACATAATTGGTAGAGATAAAACAAGGGGTGGGATGTCGGCCCCAGATATTTTATCTTACTATAAGTGTATACATTTAACAAGAATAGTGGACTAGAAAATAGAACACTCTACGAGTTCAGGTAAAAAATTATGGACATTATTTGAAAAAAATGAACTAAATATGGATATGATATTTGCATGGCATCCTATGTATATTCACAGGTTATGGAGTACATCATCCCACCCCTTAATAAAGCCCACACTGAGAGTCCTATATAACCTAATGAAGGAATGGCTAACTGGGGGTGGTCTTTCCCTCCTGACATCCTTAAGAGATATTTCAGGTTTTCCACCCGCATCCTCAGCATTGTGGTTCTCCAAGAATGGTGTAAATATTGATACCCGTTTAGTACATATTTATGGAAACAAAGTCCTGGGGATTACTGGTATGATGGGGGGACAAGGAAAGAATACACCCTGGTGGCTTACCCAAATAAAAAATTATATGAACAAAAATACACCTATTAGGAGTGATTTGAATCTATTTGAGAAACTTCTCCTACTTAATAATAGACCACCTAAAATAATGTCACTATTATACGACTTCTTAAAAACCACTGACCAATGTGATCTCCCTCCGTACTGTAAAAAATGGGAGACTATTATAAATACACCCCTGGGTGAGAAATGGCCAGCTATTTGCTCTGCTATATGGGGTAGCCCGGACTCAGATTTACAGTGGATGCAGTATAAAGTGGTATCTAGATGGTATCTAACGCCCGAAAGGGCAAAAAAATTTAATCCAAGGATGGGGTCCACATGCTGGCGATGCGGGTTGACGGGGGGATCAGAAGTTCATATGTGGTGGAGCTGCCCGTCTGTCACTCCCCTGTGGAATGAATTTATAGAATTTGGTAAACAACGGGTACACATCAACTTTAATATTTCCAAACTTAATGCGATTTTTGGTATAACAGAACAGGAGGAGACTAAGGAAGGCACTTTTCTGATAACAGTGGGTACCCTATATATCCGGAAAATAATAGCTAAAAACTGGAAGAGTCCGGGCCACCTCCTTTTCTTAGAATGGTTTAGGGGAATGGAAAACTTATACGAAAGATCAAATACCCCGACATCAGAAATTACTTCAAACCAATATAAATTTATAAGAGAAATCTGGGGTAACCTAAGGGGTTACTCCCCCCTTGCGGTCATATAGGCGGGACCATCAAGTACGGGTTAGGGAGGAGGGAGACTGGCGACTAGCCGAAATACCGAGACAAAATGGCATAAGGGCATAACCTAGCCTACTTGGGGTATGAATGTGAAGTATGGTTGGATTATGAATATTGGGTGTATGGGGTAGTATGGGGAGAGGGGTGGTGGTATAAGGGGAGGTGCGGGGAGGTGCGGGTTAATCATTCACTAATTTTTGTAATGGTACTGTGTTATATCCTTTTTTCTTTTTTCTCAAACAATGATGCAAACAGTACCTGACATATAAGGCTTTTGCCTTAAGACAATCAGGATATAACCCGGTGGAGATAGCTGAGTTTGAATGAAGAGAAGAAGAAAAAAAAAACAAGAAGAAGAAAGAAATCACTTAAATAGGAGCTATCTGACTCAGAGAAGTAGACCAAAAGCACCTCAAAAGCTAGACATCATGCCAAGATCCAAAGAAATTCAGAAACAAATGAAAACAAAAGTAATTGAGATCTATCAGTCTGGTAAAGGTTATAAAGCCATTTCTAAAGCTTTGGGACTCCAGCGAACACCGTGAGAGCCATTATCCACAAATGGCAAAAACATGGAACAGTGATGAACCTTCGCAGGAGTGGCCGGCTGACCAAAATTACCCCAAGAGCGCAGAGAAAACTCATCCGAAAGGCCACAAAAGTCCCCAGGACAACATCTAAAGAACTGCAGGCCTCACTTGCCTCAATTAAGGTCAGTGTTCACAACTCCACCATAAGAAAGAGACTGGGCAAAAACTGCCTGCATGGCAGATATCCAAGGCGCAAACCACTTTTAAGCAAAAAGAACATTAAGGCTCGTCTCAATTTTGCTAAAAAAACATCTCAATGATTGCCAAGACTTTTGGGAAAATACCTTGTGGACCGACGAGAAGGTGCGTGTCCCGTTACATCTGGCGTAGAAGTAACACAGCATTTCAGCAAAAGAACATTATACCAACAGTAAAATATGGTGGTGGTAGTGTGATGGTCTGGGGTTGTTTTGCTGCTTCAGGACCTGGAAGGCTTGCTGTGATAGATGGAACCATGAATTCTACTGTCTACCAAAAAATCCTGAAGGAGAATGTCCGGCCATCTGTTCGTCAACTCAAGCTGAAGCGATCTTGGGTGCTGCAGCAGGACAATGACCCAAAACACACCAGCAAATTCACCTCTGAATGGCTGAAGAAAAACAAAATGAAGACTTTGGAGAGGCCTAGTCAAAGTCCTGACCTGAATCCTATTGAGATGTTGTCGCATGACATTAAAAAGGCGGTTCATGCTAGAAAACCCTCAAATAAAGGTGAATTACAACAATTCTGCAAAGATGAGTGGGCCAGAATTCCTCCAGAGCGCTGTAAAGACTCGTTGCAAGTTATCGCAAATGCTTGATTGCAGTTATTGCTGCTAAGGGTGGCCCAACCACTTATTAGGTTCAGGGGGCAATTTATTTTTCACACAGGGCCATGTAGGTTTTGAGTTTTTTTCTCACTAAATAATAAAAACCATTATTTAAAACTGCATTTTGTGTTCAATTATGTTATCTTTGACGAATAGTTAACGGTTTTTGATGAGCAGAAACATTTAAGTGTGACAAAGATGCAAAAGAATAAGAAATCAGGAAGGGGGCAAATAGTTTTTTTACATCACTGTAATTGCGTTTTTTCTTTAAAAAAAAATAAAAAATGATGCTTTAAGCATCATTCACTATAAAAGAAGTTTTGGAAGTAATTTAAAGGCCATTCGTGATTCGACTCGTGATTCCGGATTCAATGCCTAATTTCGAATCGAATTCGATTCGGAGTTCCATGATCGTGATCACGGTCGAATCTAGATTTGACTGGACCTGGATTTGAATTCACTCGAATCGTGATTGGGGTATCTGAGCAACCCTGGTAGCTATAATATTACTTTCCCAAGTTTGATTATAATTTTGAAAATTAATTTTTATGTTGGATTGAGTTTGTCCCTACCCGTTTCTCATGTGATGTGGGTCCAAGCTTTAAAACACACCAAAATGTATTCTACAACTCGTCCCGGATAAAATGATACCACATGTGCCTCATTTATTAGTAAACTGGCAGTGCACTATCCACAGTTACACTGGACGTGTATACTCGTCCAGTTAGGCTGAAGTGGTTAGAAACAGGGATCCTTATCCGAATCCGGGTACCCGGGTAAACCCAGGTATCCAACCATTTTTCCGCTATCCGGGTCGGATCCGAATCCGGATACCTGGGCTTCTATCCGGATAGCACTATCCGGATTCTATCCGGATAGCTAGCTGCATAATCCGGATACCCGCGGGTATCCGTCCAGATATCCGGATCCGGATAGTGTAACTAGTAAGGAGATGATGTCATTCAGCCAATCAGAGGGCTCCCAGCAGAAGCCCTAGCAACCAATCACAGAGGGGAACCCTGGCCAGCCCCACCTGACCTCATTGAGCCAATCAGAGGCCTACCAGCCTAAGTCCTGGCCAGGCCCGCCATCAGGGGGGGACATCCGTGACTCCCGTCACGGGCCCGGGCCTGCAGGGGGGCCCCATCCCCGCCGCGGCCCTAGCGGGTGCCGCCCGACCGCCGCTCAACCTCCCCTGGCCGCTGCTCCCTCCCTCCATCCCTCTAGCCGCCGCCTCCGCGTCAGACCCCGATCAGGCGGCGACAATAGTGCGGGCGCTAGGACCCAGCGCCCGCACTGATATGCGGAAGTGACGTCACTTCCGCATATAGAGCGGGTGCGTCCAGCGCCCGCTCTTACTGGTCGGGTCGCCGCTGATCTTGAGGTCTGACGCTGCTGGCAGCCTGGCAAGGTAGGGGAAGCAGCGGTGGCGGCTGGGGGGGACTCCCTGTCACTCACTCACTAGCTAAAGGGCCTCCCTGTCACTCACTCACTAGCTAAAGGGGCTCCCTGTCACTCACTCACTAGCTAAAAGGGCTCCCTGTCACTCACTCACTAGCTAAAGGGGCTCCCTGTCACTCACTCACTAGCTAAAGGGGCTCCCTGTCACTCACTCACTAGCTAAAGGGGCTCCCTGTCACTCACTCACTAGCTAAAGGGCCTCCCTGTCACTCACTCACTAGCTAAAGGGGCTCCCTGTCACTCACTCACTAGCTAAAGGGCCTCCCTGTCACTCACTCACTAGCTAAAGGGGCTCCCTGTCACTCACTCACTAGCTAAAGGGGCTCCCTGTCACTCACTCACTAGCTAAAGGGGCTCCCTGTCACTCACTCACTAGCTAAAGGGGCTCCCTGTCACTCACTCACTAGCTAAAGGGGCTCCCTGTCACTCACTCACTAGCTAAAGGGGCTCCCTGTCACTCACTCACTAGCTAAAGGGCCTCCCTGTCACTCACTCACTAGCTAAAGGGCCTCCCTGTCACTCGCTCACTAGCTAAAGGGGCTCCCTGTCACTCACTCACTAGATAAAGGGGCTCCCTGTCACTCACTAGCTAAATGGGCCCCCTGTCACTCACTCACTCCCTAAAGGGGCTCCCTGTCACTCACTCACTAGCTAAAGGGGCTCCCTGTCACTCACTCACCAGCTAAAGGTTCTCCCTGTCACTCACTCACTAGCTGAAGGGGCTCCCTGTCACTCACTCACTCCCTAAAGGGGCTCCCTGTCACTCACTCACTCACTCACTCACTCACTCACTCACTCACTCCCTAAAGGGCCTCCCTGTCACTCACTCACTCACTCACTAGCTAAAGGGGCTCCCTGTCACTCACTCACTCCCTAAAGGGGCTCCCTGTCACTCACTCACTCCCTAAAGGGGCTCCCTGTCACTCACTCACTCACTCCCTAAAGGGGCTCCCTGTCACTCGCTCACTAGCTAAAGGGGCTCCCTGTCACTCACTCACTCCCTAAAGGGGCTCCCTGTCACTCACTCACTACCTAAAAGGGCTCCATGTCACTCACTACCTAACCTGGGGGTCCCTGTCAGAATCCAGGTGAGAGGTGTCTACCATAATAAGGGGGCATTATGCCTATTTATGTGAAATGCTGTCTATTTATGTGCCTCATGTCTGCTGAATTTGTCTTGTTGGGGGCCTAATGATTGAATTTTTACTTGTTGGGGGCCTCATGATTTGTTGGGAGCCTCATTGCCTCAAGATTGCTGAATTTGTCTTGTTGGGGGCCTCATGATTTGTTGGGGACCTCATGATTTGTTGGGGCCTCATGATTGCTGAATTTGTCTTGTTGGGGGTCTCACGATTGCTGAATTTATCTTGTTGGGGGCCTCATGATTGCTGAATTTGTCTTGTTGGGGGCCTCATGATTGCTGAATTTATCTTGTTGGGGGTCACATGATTGCTAACTGCGAGACTATGGGAAAAGCTGAATCATTACCATATGAGACAATAGCATTAAACCTACTTTTTTAGTTTTTTTAAACAGAAAATAAAACTGGGAGGTTCTAAAAAAATGATGGAGCACTTCCTCCTTCCGGCTTGAAGGAGGAAGTGCTCGATATCGAGGCTTGCAACGCGTCCATTCGGAAACTTGCACCTCGTTGAAACGCTGGGCGGAGAGCGGCGGTCTGGGTAATTAACCCCACCGCATCTAGCCGCTCAGCTGTGGCAATTAGAGCTAACTTGAATCACGAGTATCCACCGTGGTTATTCGTGATTAATTTGTGGACAGCAAGCCTCCAACTAGCTCTGCCAACATGTAATGGCTACGCACATTTCTCAGTTTGGGGGGGGGGGGGCCCGGACTGATGATTTGTGAGGTGCCCCAAAATTTCTGATGGCGGCCCTGGTCCTGGCACCCAATCACAGAAGGGAACCCTGGCCAGCCCCCCTGTATAGCCAGGAGGGCTGGCATGATGAGACAGATCGTCCTCGCTTGTGTGGCTGGCTGGTCACTGACAGACTTGCTCCAGTGCTGGCTTAGCAAGTGCTGTATACAGTGATAAACCTAAAGCTTTGAGTGCTAAACATCTTCACTACGCTATTGTTCTATTGTTTTTTTAGCTAGCTAGCTTGTAATTGTTTGCTTTCATTCACTCAGTTAGGTCCTGTCTGTGTCTGTGTCTGTGTAGGCCAGCAGGACAGTATAGGGAATAGGAGGATTACTGTGTTATTGTATTGTAGTTAGTACTGCAGTTAGTTGTTATGGCGGCGGCCTGGCGGATACACACGGTGCATTCCCGCACTCGATTTCCCGCTCGATTCCCATCGACTCGATTATTTCCGACATGTCCGATTTGCGTTTCGATGGATCGTTAGGTCGATTCGCATGTAAAGTATGCCAAATCGACCTAACGATCCATCGAAACGCAAATCGGACATGTTGGAAATAATCGAGTCGACGGGAATCGAGCGGGAAATCGAGTGCAGGAACGCACCGTGTGTACCCGCCAGGCCGCCACCATAACAGTGTGCACTGTCTGTCCTCTACTCTGCGGTCTGTCACTCCGTGCTGATTTGATGTAAAGTCCAACCCCGATTTTATTAAAGTAAAAGTACCCCACATCATCTGGTGACATCATCACGTATAAGTTGTACTATGTCTGCTGGCACCGCAGCTGGGGGAGGGGCAGCAAGGGCAAGAGGACAGGGATCAACATTACAGCCACCCTCAGAAGGTCTGCCGTGTCAGTGTCGACCCCAGCGGGCAGCCTACCCTCAGTCAGCAAGCTTTTCGCTCCAGGCGTCGAGATTGAACTCAGGGCTGTTAGCTGCAAGGAGTTTGAGGTGGAGGTTCTGGGTTTTGAGGAGGGGGGGGGGGTATGATGTTGATGATGGGATGAAGTAAAAATCAGTGTAAAGCAAGCACCCAAGGAGGGGAAAAGGATAGATGTGCTCAGGCTTGCAGCGTCTTTGCACTCCAGACGTTACAACAACTCCTCCACAGTCAAGCCAGCACCATCTGTAATGTTATAGCTCTTTTATTTGTTAAAATAGCATGACAAGCATCTTCCACAGCGATAGCAGCGCTGTTTCTAGAGATGAGCGTAATGGAGTAATTACGATTTCGCGAAATTTCGCGTAATTAGTGTAATTACGTTTATGGCCGTAAGTACATAATCGTAATGAAGAAGGATTTCGCGAAATTTCGCGTAAGCGTAATTTTCGCATAATTTTCGCATTGCAACGGGTATTACGAAATTAATGTGTATGGTCATGCTCCCGAAGCAGAAAAGTTGACGCATGTATCAATGTTAGGTAGCCGCCGACTTTAAGGGTTAATAGCAAAGCCCCCTTAAATGCTAAGAGCCTCAAATTTGGAGAATATATTAAGGAGATCAGGAGGAATAAGAGGAAATTTTTTTTTTTTCAAAAAGACCTTATAGTTTTTGAGAAAATCGATGTTAAAAATGTAAACATTTATAAACCCGCCGACTTTAACGGTTAATAGCAAAGCCTGCTTAAAGTTTAGGAACACCAAATTCCCAGGGTATATTAAGGGGATCAGTGGGAATAAGAGGAAACATTTTTTTTCAAAAAGACCTTATAGTTTTTGAGAAAATCGATCTTTAAGTTTCAAGGGCGAAAATGTCTTTTAAATGCAGAAAATGTCAGTTTTTTTTGCACAGGTAACAATAGTGTATTATTTTCATAGATTCCCCCAAGTGGGAAGAGTTTTACTTACTTCGTTCTGAGTGTGGGAAATATAAAAAAAAAACGACGTGGGGTCCCCCCTCCCAGACCTCTTTAACCCCTTGTCCCCCATGCAGGCTGGGATAGCCAGAATGCGGAGCACCGGCCGCGTGGGGCTCCGCACCCTGACTATACCAGCCCGCATGGTCCATGGATTGGGGGGTCTCGGAAGGGGAGGGGCAGCCAAGCTTTCCCCTCCCCCTCCGAGCCCTTGTCCAATCCAAGGACAAGGGGCTCTTCTCCACCTCCGATGGGCGGTGGAGGTGGAGGCCGTGATTTCCTGGGGGAGAGGTTCATGGTGGAAGCTGGGAGTCCCCTTTAAAAAGAGGTCCCCCAGATGCCCACCCCCCCTCCCAGGAGAAATGAGTATAGAGGTACTTGTACCCCTTACCCATTTCCTTTAAGAGTTAAAAGTAAATAAACACACAAACACTTAGAAAAAGTATTTTAATTGAACAAAAAACATAACCACGAAAAAAGTCCTTTAATATTCTTAATTAACCTCCTTGCCGGTCTAAAAAATCCGGCAAGGAGGCAGCGGCGCACATTTTTTAAATTTTTTTTTTTTTTAAATCATGTAGCGAGCCAAGGGCTCGCTACATGATAGCCGCTAAGCGGCGGCATCCCCCCACCCACTCCGATCGCCTTCGGCGATCAGAGTATGCAGGGAATCCCGTTGAGAACGGGATTTCCTGCAGGGCTTCCCCGGTCGCCATGGCGACGGGGCGGGATGACGTCACCGACGTCATGGACGTCGGGACGTCATAGGGAATCCCGATCCGCCCCTCAACGCTGCCTGGCACTGATTGGCCAGGCAGCGCAGGGCTCTGGGGCGGGGGGGAGCGACTCGGCGCGGCGGATTGCGGCGGATCGGCGGCGAGCGGCGGCGATCGGAAGTTACAAGCAGCTAGCAAAGTGCTAGCTGCTTGTAACAAAAAAAAAATTATGCAAATCGGCCCAGCGGGGCCTGAGATATCCTCCTGCGCAGGTTACCCCGAGCTGAGCTCGGGATAACCGGCAAGGAGGTTAACCATTAATACTTACCTGTCCCTTTAAATAAATGATCCCTCGAAATAGCCTCGGAAATGTTCTATCAGTTACAATGTAACAAAGTTATTACAATGTAACAACTTTGTTACATTGTAACTACGCCGCACCCGACGTCACTCGCCGCTCAGCAGCCGCAGCAATTACGCGTCCGTGCAGGACGCTAAGTCCCCGCAGCTCCCGCTGTCCACCCCGCCCACATCTGTCACCCACATGTGGGTGACATGTGGGTGACATGTGGGAGAGGCGGGGAGGGCAGCGGAGCCGGCGGGGACTTAGCGTCCTGCACGGACCCGACAGAGCTCTGAGCTATATAGCTCAGAGCTCTCTAAGCATCTTTGTATTTTGGCTCCAAGGAGCTCCATTGGTCCTTAGCAGACCAATGGGGTTCCTTTTGATTTGAAGGAACCCCATTGGTCTGCTAAGGACCAATGGGGCTCCTTGGAGCCAAAATACAAAGATGCTTCTCAGAGCTCTGATCTATATAGCTCAGAGCTCTGTCGGGAATCTGTGCAGCGCAGACGCGTATGCGGCGGCGGCGAGTGACGTCGGGTGCGGCGTAGTTACAATGTAACAAAGTTGTTACATTGTAATAACTTTGTTACATTGTAACTGATAGAACATTTCCGAGGCTATTTCGAGGGATCATTTATTTAAAGGGACAGGTAAGTATTAATGGTTAATTAAGAATATTAAAGGACTTTTTTCGTGGTTATGTTTTTTGTTCAATTAAAATACTTTTTCTAAGTGTTTGTGTGTTTATTTACTTTTAACTCTTAAAGGAAATGGGTAAGGGGTACAAGTACCTCTATACTCATTTCTCCTGGGAGGGGGGGTGGGCATCTGGGGGACCCCTTTTTAAAGGGGACTCCCAGATTCCACCATGAACCTCCCCCCCAGGAAATCGCGGCCTCCACCTCCACCGCCCATCGGAGGTGGAGAAGAGCCCCTTGTCCTTGGATTGGACAAGGGCTCGGAAGGGGAGGGGAAAGCTTGGCTGCCCCTCCCCTTCCGAGACCCCCCAATCCATGGACCATGCGGGCTGGTATAGTCAGGGTGCGGAGCCCCACGCGGCCGGTGCTCCGCATTCTGGCTATCCCAGCCTGCATGGGGGACAAGGGGTTAAAGAGGTCTGGGAGGGGGGACCCCACGTCGTTTTTTTTTAATATTTCCCACACTCAGAACGAAGTAAGTAAAACTCTTCCCACTTGGGGGAATCTATGAAAATAATACACTATTGTTACCTGTGCAAAAAAAACTGACATTTTCTGCATTTAAAAGACATTTTCACCCTTGAAACTTAAAAATCGATTTTCTCAAAAACTATAAGGTCTTTTTGAAAAAAAAAAATTTCCTCTTATTCCCACTGATCCCCTTAATATACCCTGGGAATTTGGTGTTCCTAAACTTTAAGCAGGCTTTGCTATTAACCGTTAAAGTCGGCGGGTTTTTAAATGTTTACATTTTTCCTTTGAAACTTTAACATCGATTTTCTCAAAAACTATAAGGTCTTTTTGAAAAAAAAATTTTTCCTCTTATTCCTCCTGATCTCCTTAATATATTCTCCAAATTTGAGGCTCTTAGCATTTAAGTGGGCTTTGCTATTAACCTTTAAAGTCGGCGGCTTTTTTATATTATACGGAGCGTTACAGTTTAACGCGAAATTACGGTAGCGTTTAATGCGAAATTACGGCATGAACGAACGCGAAGTTACGCGTTGAAAATTACGCTTACGGTATTTTCAATTACGGTTTTAATGGCAATTACGCTACTGTAATTTCGCATCGTAATCGCAAATTTCGCATGCGTAATTTTAGTAATGCGAAATTACGAAAATTTCAGCTCAACTCTAGCTGTTTCGATCATCAGATCTTTCTCAAGCTGTACAAAGTAATGTCCATTACTTTGTACAGCTTGAGAAAGATCTGATGATCGAAACAGCGCTGCTGTCGCTGTGGAAGATGCTTGTCATGCTATTTTAACAAATAAAAGAGCTATAACATTACAGATGGTGCTGGCTTGACTGTGGAGGAGATGATGGGATGAAGGACCGTGACTAATGTCAGCTCTGACTCTGAGGAGGAGGATGCATCGGTGGGTTTGGCACAGAGGATTAGCATTGCAGACAGTGGCCGTGGATTGCGGAACCCACCACATCCTTCTGCCGCTACCACCAGCCGCACCACTTAACCCCCAACCGCCACAGGGAGAAAAGCCGCAGCATCCCATTTTGGCGCAAGGAGAATCCTCACCTCCCCAATCTGGCCGCCACGGTGCCACAGGCCACTGCTGCTGATACCGCCACCTATATTCAACCCAAAACACAATTGCGGTGTCATTTTTTTGGAGGTGTCTGGGCTGAAAACTGTCATGTCCCAGTTGTGCGATTGGACTTTGGACACAATGTGGGCTGCATGACCGCTGTCTGGAACCTAGTCCTGATGTTAATTGACGGCTTTTTTTTTTTTTTTTTTTTTTCATTTTATGTCCACCAAATAATTAATTAGTATTTCCCTTTAAAAAAACATGATGCTACATGCATCATTTACCCTAAAAACCATTTTAAAGCTATTTAAAGGGCACTTCCGGGTTTTCTATCCGGATACCCGAATTAGTGTTGGGCGAACATCTAGATGTTCGGGTTCGGGCCGAACAGGCCGAACATGGCCGCGATGTTCGGGTGTTCGACCCGAACTCCGAACATAATGGAAGTCAATGAGGACCCGAACTTTTGTGCTTTGTAAAGCCTCCTTACATGCTACATACCCCAAATTTACAGGGTATGTGCACCTTGGGAGTGGGTACAAGAGGAAAATTTTTTTTTAGCAAAAAGAGCTTATAGTTTTTGAGAAAATCGATTTTAAAGTTTCAAAGGGAAAACTGTCTTTTAAATGCGGGAAATGTCTGTTTTCTTTGCACAGGTAACATGCTTTTTGTCGGCATGCAGTCATAAATGTAATACATATAAGAGGTTCCAGGAAAAGGGACCGGTAACGCTAACCCAGCAGCAGCACACGTGATGGAACAGGAGGAGGGTGGCGCAGGAGGAGAAGGCCACGCTTTGAGACACAACAACCCAGGCCTTGCATGAGGACAAGAAGCGTGCGGAAAGCAATTTGCATTTTGTCGCCATGCAGTCATAAATGTAATACAGATGAGAGGTTCAATAAACAGGGACCGGAAACGCTAACCCATCACAGATGTTCATTGTTCATGTTACTTGGTTGGGGTCCGGGAGTGTTGCGTAGTCGTTTCCAATCCAGGATTGATTCATTTTAATTTGAGTCAGACGGTCTGCATTTTCTGTGGAGAGGCGGATACGCCGCCGATCTGTGACGATGCCTCCGGCAGCACTGAAACAGCGTTCCGACATAACGCTGGCTGCCGGGCAAGCCAGCACCTCTATTGCGTACATTGCCAGTTTGTGCCAGGTGTCTAGCTTCGATACCCAATAGTTGAAGGGTGCAGATGGATTGTTCAACACAGCTACGCCATCTGACATGTAGTCCTTGACCATCTTCTCCAGGCGATCGGTGTTGGAGGTGGATCTGCACGCTTGCTGTTCTGTGTGCTGCTGCATGGGTGTCAGAAAATGTTCCCACTCCAAGGACACTGCTGATACCATTCCCTTTTGGGCACTAGCTGCGGCTTGTGTTGTTTGCTGCCCTCCTGGTCGTCCTGGGTTTGCGGAAGTCAGTCTGTCGGCGTACAACTGGCTAGAGGAGGGGGAGGATGTCAATTTCCTCTCTAAAGTCTCCACAAGGGCCTGCTGGTATTCTTCCATTTTGACCTGTCTGGCTCTTTCTTCAAGCAGTTTTGGAACATTGTGTTTGTACCGTGGATCCAGAAGGATATAAACCCAGTAATTGGTGTTGTCCAGAATGCGCACAATGTGTGGGTCGCGTTCAATGCAGTCCTAGGCCGAAGAGGTCATAGCCTAGGGTCACAAAACCTGTTTATTTGGGCAATTTCAATGGTGGCGAGTCTGACGTACATAAATCGCAGCAATGGCCGTTAGCAACGTCTGAATCTCACGAAATGTCTCATGCAGGTAGAAGACATATTGTTAGACTTGGGCTCCAAAGATGGGTTCCCTACATCTCTGCAAACCGGAGTTACAGGGCTCCAAATTTGGTAAAATCCCCCATAGGCTTTCATTGGGCCTCCTATTTACAGTTCCAAAATCTCACATCTTTTCAAAGGGCAATTACTCAGCAGTGGCAAATTTTCTAGCATTGTAGGGACCCTTAGGGGGAACATGACTGGTGAGTTTCGGGCCCCTAGGCCAAAGAGGTCATAGCCTAGGGTCACAAAAACCTGTTTATTTGGGCTATTTCAATGGTAGTGATGGTGACGTACATAAATCGCAGCAATGGCCGTTAGCAAAGTCTGAATCTCACGAAATGTCTCATGCAGGTAGAAGACATATTGTTAGACTTGGATTCCAAAGATGGGGTCCCTACATCTCTGCAAACCAGAGTTACAGGGGTCCAAAATTGGTAAAATCCCCCATAGGATTTCATTGCCTCCCTATTTCACTTTCCAAAATCTCACATCTTTTCAAAGGGCAATGGCTCAGCAGTACCAAATTTTCTAGCATTGTAGGGACCCTTAGGGGGAACATGACTGGTGAGTTTCGGGCCCCTAGGCCGAAGAGGTCATAGCCTAGGGTCACAAAAACCTGTTTATTTGGGCTATTTCAATGGTAGTGATGGTGACGTACATAAATCGCAGCAATGGCCGTTAGCAAAGTCTGAATCTCACGAAATGTCTCATGCAGGTAGAAGACATATTGTTAGACTTGGATTCCAAAGATGGGGTCCCTACATCTCTGCAAACCAGAGTTACAGGGGTCCAAAATTGGTAAAATCCCCCATAGGATTTCATTGCCTCCCTATTTCACTTTCCAAAATCTCACATCTTTTCAAAGGGCAATGGCTCAGCAGTACCAAATTTTCTAGCATTGTAGGGACCCTTAGGGGGAACATGACTGGTGAGTTTCTGGCCCCTAGGCCGAAGAGGTCATAGCCTAGGGTCACAAAAACCTGTTTATTTGGGCTATTTCAATGGTAGTGATGGTGACGTACATAAATCGCAGCAATGGCCGTTAGCAAAGTCTGAATCTCACGAAATGTCTCATGCAAGTAGAAGACATATTGTTAGACTTGGATTCCAAAGATGGGGTCCCTACATCTCTGCAAACCAGAGTTACAGGGGTCCAAAATTGGTAAAATCCCCCATAGGATTTCATTGCCTCCCTATTTCACTTTCCAAAATCTCACATCTTTTCAAAGGGCAATGGCTCAGCAGTACCAAATTTTCTAGCATTGTAGGGACCCTTAGGGGGATCATGACTGGTGAGTTTCGGGCATCGTCACAGATCGGCGGCGTATCCGCCTCTCCACAGAAAATGCAGACCGTCTGACTCAAATTAAAATGAATCAATCCTGGATTGGAAACGACTACGCAACACTCCCGGACCCCAACCAAGTAACATGAACAATGAACATCTGTGATGGGTTAGCGTTTCCGGTCCCTGTTTATTGAACCTCTCATCTGTATTACATTTATGACTGCATGGCGACAAAATGCAAATTGCTATCCGCACGCTTCTTGTCCTCATGCAAGGCCTGGGTTGTTGTGTCTCAAAGCGTGGCCTTCTCCTCCTGCGCCACCCTCCTCCTGTTCCATCACGTGTGCTGCTGCTGGGTTAGCGTTACCGGTCCCTTTTCCTGGAACCTCTTATATGTATTACATTTATGACTGCATGCCGACAAAAAGCATGTTACCTGTGCAAAAAAAACAGACATTTCCCGCATTTAAAAGACAGTTTTCCCTTTGAAACTTTAAAATCGATTTTCTCAAAAACTATAAGCTCTTTTTGCTAAATTTTTTTTTTCCTCTTGTACCCACTCCCAAGGTGCACATACCCTGTAAATTTGGGGTATGTAGCATGTAAGGAGGCTTTACAAAGCACAAAAGTTCGGGTCCTCATTGACTTCCATTATGTTCGGAGTTCGGCCATGTTCGTCCCGAACCCGAACATCTAGATGTTCGCCCAACACTACACGTGACCCGTTCGGCCAATCACAGCGCTAGCCGAACGTTCGGGTAACGTTCGGCCATGCGCTCTTAGTTCGGCCATATGGCCGAACAGTTTGGCCGAACACCATTAGGTGTTCGGCCGAACCCGAACATCACCCGAACAGGGTGATGTTCTGCAGAACCCGAACAGTGGCGAACACTGTTCGCCCAACACTAACCCGAATAGGTCGGGTACCCGCGGGTAATTTGGTCGGATATCGGATATCTGGGTACCCAGATCCGGGCGGGTAATAAAAAGCACTACCCGAGCATCCCTGGTTAGAAACATACATCATGCACAAGGATGGAACAAGAAAATAGCTTTTGAACATAAGTAAACAGTTACAGTACAAGTGCAAATATAAACTTTTATTATGCATGTTTTAGTTTCAAAAGCTTTTTGTTGAAGTTTGCTCACACTGCAACGGTTTAAAAACTGATCCGTGTAAAAGCAGATCGGTTTTTATTGGGCATCAGTTTATGATCCGTGAGACTCCATTCTGTTATCGGGTGACTAATGCAACAGCTCCAGTGATCCATAAAAAATGCTCCCTCCCTGAATTTGCAGTGGAACAGGACGAAGGGATCCGTCCCAACGAGCAAGTCGTTTCTTATGCCAATGTGGTCCGGGCCTATTAACTGGACAGTGATGAGTCACAAAGCTTTTTCAACTGTTTTTCCTCTGTTTTTTCCTATCTATGATACATTTGTAAGCTCCCAAAGAGCAAAAATATAATATAAATAAGGTAATAAAAGTAATATTGAAATGAAGTTAATCAGGAACAACTTACTTTGAGGGATTATTTTGCTTAAAAATGCGCTGATCGGATATTTTTATTAATTGGGTGAAAAATAAGTAACTTATGGTAAGTTTTATGAATTGACTTAATTGTGTATAAAAGGTAGTAACAAAACAATAACAGAACATACAGTATCTGTAATATACGTATCTGATTACCAGTGGTCAATCCATGTCATGACACTAAATAGTCAAAAATGTATGCAAAAGCAACATATAAACATTTGTGTATGTACTTCCTCAAGAGTGGAATAAAATCTTAAAATATCAATTGATTTTGACTCGTTCCTTTCCTCTAATCTATCCAGGGCTGCCAGATCCTCTCAAATATTGGGAGCAAATCTTTAAGTAGGGGGTTTATTTTTTCGCTTATCTTAATATGGTCTATTTTTTGTAGCAACTGATTATTATGCATATTTTAGCTAAAGTATACTGTAACTAAAACATTTGTGCATGAAAAATGACTATGACACCATTTAATTATGGTACATGGTATGCTACTCTAAAAGATGCTTTTTGTAGCTATAGAAGTTATATTCTGCAATGCAATGATAAGAATGCTGTTTTTCCTCCAGAAAAAGTGTAATTACAGTCAGATTCCTTCACCCCTCCCCAAGGCACTTGTTCCAGTAGCTGGGCAGGGATGGCATGATCAATGTTTGGCTTCTGGTGCAAAGCAGAACTCATTCTGTAGGGACAGGGGCGTAACTACAGATCATGAGGGCCGCCAGAAAAACTTTGATGGAAGCCCCCCAATATTCACATTCTTTCTCTTCCCGCCCCTCTGTGACCCTCACTTCCTCGGAGACCCATCTCACAAAGGTCATAAAACAGGTGTGGTCATCATAATCTTCCCACCTATAACAAGTGTAGCCACAAAAACACCTGACCTGAAGGATAGAGCCCTTTATTGAAGGAAGGGAAGGTTAGCAGTTGGGACCCCACAGCTCTGGCCCCCCTGCAGTTGCAGGGGCTGCTCCCCTGTAGTTATACCCTTGTGTATGGAAGAGAGCGTTGGTTATAACTGCAGAATATAATTATTTAACAAAAAAATAATGCATTTTGGGGGTCTATTACTATTGTATAATTGCATGGTGGCATGTAGATATTTACTTACAATTATTTTTACTTATAATTGTATTATATAATTGATCATCTCCTTCAAGTCTATAATTTAAAAAAGTATAGAAAGGTAGGTGTGTGATGACCAGGTCATCAGTGTTGCTCGCAAATTTTTGCTAAAGTCATTTTCACAGTCATTTTTCAATTTTGCAATATTTCTCAATTTTTGCAATATGGCAAGAATTTGCAAAAATGCAAAAAAAAAAAATCATTATTTTTACAGAGCAAAATTGTTTATTTTATCACGAAAAATGCAAAAAAAATCGCAAACTTTTATCAAAATGACCTTCAATGCCATTTTCATTTAAAATGTCGAATTTAACATTATTTTCGTTAAAATTATTGCAAAAGAATATCAGCATTTTTTCTCATCAGCAATCAGCACTTATGCGCCGCTTCAGAGGCACCCAATGTGCCGTTTTCGGCGCACCAAGTGCAACGTTTACAGGGCAGCGGGTGTGACGTTATCGCCGCACCACTCATTTTTACCAGCGCACCGCGCTGCGCACGCTGTGTGCGGTGCTGTGCGCAATATAGTTTTGCGCTGCTGTTAGTGTGCGCAAAGCTACTTTTGGGGCACTAAGAAGTGGCTTTTCACTCCGGCCGGTTAGTGAATCAAGCCCTATGATCGCAGTAGGGAAATGAGATTGTCAGCTTTTAGGAGTGATAGTCAGTTACATGAACAGCAGGCAGAATATCTCGTGACTATATAAACTATTAATTATCACAGTGATGGCAGACAAGTCAGTTTAATAACAATTTCCTTATAATATATATGTACAATACCAGCAAATGAAACATACATGATTGTTTATATACAAACACACACACAGTCAGACACATGCAAACAATAGTAGGCAAAAAAAAATAAAAAATATAGAACATTTGCATAAGCTTACCTATCTTTAGTTCCATCACAGTATTCTAAGATAGAAAAAAAGAAAACAGCTTGACACTGTTAATTTTTCCTTTTTGTACTTATTGTGGAATCCTTGTGCTCCAATGCCCCGCAGTTCCAGACAAGTTGCTCCCTGGTTGATAAGGCCTCTTTTCCAGGCCCAGGCCAAGGCAGAGGCGAGAGAGGCTCCAACCTCAGGGCGCAGTGTAGAAGGGGGTGCACACTCAGCTATCACTGTCCAATTGTGCAGAGAGAAACAAGAAAAGGGGATACATGGCAGTGACTGCAAGCCAGATAACTAGAGATTAAGGTGTTGGGGGGAGGGGGATGGGGAGGTTGGGGGCTCTGGGGCTCCTCTTAAAGCTGCCATACACTGGTCGACTGCCAGCGGACCGACTAACAGATAGATCCCTCTCTGACCGATTCTGATGTATTAACATGTATATTTATATACATCAGAGGGCAATATAATAGCTTGGCGGATGAGCTTTTTGTCCCTAGGCCTTCTCAAAGGACTAGAGGACATGATCTGCGCATGGAGGAAAAACGTTTTAGCCATTTATTTAGGAAAGGGTTCTTTACAGTAAGAGTGATTAAGATGTTGAATGCATTGCCACAGGAAGTAGTTATGGCAAACTCTATACCTGCATTTAAAGGGGGCTTAGATGCTTTCCTTGCGTTGAAAGACATCCATGGCTACAATTACTAGGTTATGCCTAATGATGTTTATCCAGGGATTTTATCTGATTGCCATCTGGAGTCAGGAAGGAATTTTTCCCTTTTGGGGCTGATTGGACCATGCCTTGTGGGTTTTTTTTCGCCTTCCTCTGGATCAACAGGGGTATGTGGGGGACGGGCTGGAGTTGTACTTTGTACTGGTTGAACTTGATGGACGTATGTCTTTTTTCAACCTATGTAACTATGATCACAGAGGGATCTATTGGCTGCAAATATACTGCACACAGATTTTGAATCGATTTCAGCATGAAATCGATTCACAACCTGTGTGTGGAGCTGCCGCTGCCTCTGCCTGCCTCGCCTCCCCCGGCCAGCAGCAATGATATTACATATCCGCCGGCATGAGTACCCGGGTCCATGCAGTCCCTTTCTTTGGCTGGCCTTCTTCTCCATCGTGTTTTCACTTCCTTTCCTGTCCTGTGACGAGCAGAAGTTCTAACAGCATGGCTGGATTTGCACTCTTTACCGCCCAAGGCCACTGTCAATAGCCAACCCTCTTCAGTATAGGTAACCAGATGTCCCTGTCCCCCCAGCCAATTTAGGTATCCAGATGACCCTTCCCCCTCCTTCCAGTATAAGTAGCCCATTGACCCTTTCCGCTATTATAGACAGCAAGATGACCCTTCCCCACAACTCCAGTATAGGCAGCCAGAATACCCTCCCTCCTCCTCAAGTTTAGATAGCCTGATGACCCCCCCCCCCCCCCCCCAGTATAAGAAGCCAGATGACCCTCCCACTTTCTGTAATGTTAGCCTGATGACCACCCCTCCCTCCAGGATAGGTAGCCAGGTGACCCTTCCCCCCTTCCCTAGTAAATCCTGCTGCCCACCCGCCCCTTGATCCTGTGGTGCCCTAGGCCATGGCCTATGTGGCCTTGGCTTAAATCTGGCCCTGTCTAACAGTAGAGGGTGCTCTAATGTTTGAACTTCGCCTTCCCACAGGATGGGACAGGAAGTGAAGAGGAGATGGAGAAGAAGGCCAGCCAGAGAAAGGGTAGGCACAGATCCAGGGGCTCGCGCCGGCAGACAGGTCATAGTATTGCTGTATTGGTAGTCACCAAATCGAACGCTGTTAACAACGCACTCCCGACCCGCCGGCGATCGAGCAAAATTTTCCATCTGGACAGATCAACTGAATCAATAGAATTCGGAAGGAAATCAATCGGTCAACATTTGCGTTAACAATTTCACAGCAGATTCGATCACAGTGATCGAATCTGCTGTATATCGGCAGGAAATTGACATAGTGTATGGGGACCTTTAGTCTAATAGCAATCAGTGTGTGAGGGCTGGGGTGGGAGGAATGAAGGGGTGCACTTTGGTGTCTCAGCCTTGGGTGCTGGAGGACCTTATCCACTCTGCTCTTTTCCACGGAAGCAGAAAGCGGTGAATTTACTTCATCAATTCAATGCCAGCCGCTCCCGTTCACTGGCTGGGTGCTCGCTAGTGCTCGGCACAAGCGGTGAACAGGTGGCCCCCATAGAGTTGCATCTGAGCATTGTGGTTGCTGTCCTCAGATAAGACTTGGGGGACATTTTTTTACTGCCAGGTAACCTCACCGCCTGTCAAATTGGACATGCGTGTTGTTACTTAGGGCTCATTCACACTATGTGAGTTGCAGTAAGTTTTGACGCACTGCACATAGTGTGCGTTAATGATGGTAACATGAAAGTCCATAGACTTTTATTTTAACATTCACCCTATAACAGTGAGTTGCTGTGCAGTGCATTTCAACTTGTCAGGAGTGATTAAAACTCATAGAAATGCATGGAAATGCACAACAGCTCACTAACCAATTCATTTATTTTTTATTCATGCACGTTGATGCTTTTCAAAGCGCCTACTAGTGTGAATGAGCCCTTAATGCTGCCAGTCATCTGCATGTAAATACACCGGAATGGAGCTTCTGGCTGGCAGTCACTAGACTGAACTAAAAGAGATGGGAGGAGGCACTCCAAACAATAGTGAACAGATGGGAAGCAGTGCAAAATAAACAATGTCACCTTGGTAGAGGAAGGTTAGTAAGACATTTAAAGGACTATGCATTTCGGGGGCCTTACCCACTTCCTCAGGTAAAAAAATACAGTGGGCTTGGATTTCTAAAGGGTGTTAACTGTTAGCACGGGCGTGCTAAGCAGATAACACGTGAAGAGTCGCGTAAAGTTGATAACTACCATTTGCACGATCGCGTGGACGTTTGCGCGCAAATGGTAGTTATCACGCAAACGTGTGACTTTGCGCTCGCAAAAGTGCACGCGGCTCTTCCCGTGTTAACTGCTTAGCACGCTCGTACTAACAGTTAACACCCTTTAGAGAATCAAGCCCAGTGTCTGTAACTTGAAACACTGTATTGAGCACCTGAGACTTGGAGTGCCTTGAGACAAACAAGCAGTTCAACCACCCATGGGTAAGAGGAATATGAGCTGCAGGGTTAATGTCCTCAGCCATGATGTTTGCTCTAGAGAGAAAAGTCCCTTCTTACTTCCCCACAAAGAATTATGGAGCATTTATGAATAAGCACAGTGCTTACAAAGATACATAAGGAGTTTGAAAGTATTTTCTTTTCTTTTTTTCCATACATTTGCACTGGGGTAGTTTAGGAGCATGTGATCAACAGGTATCACAAAGGATGTCTTGAAATACCCACATAAAACACCTATGAAGTCCTCCCAGTCTTCCAATAATCAGTATGATAAACTTGAACGCTTCCAAAACCATGGAACAGATGTCCAGCTCTTGGCATTCCACTAATGAGATTTCCTTTCAGTCAGGGGCACCACTAGCTACTTAATACCAGGGCTGTGGAGTCGGCACAAAAATCATCCGACTCCTCAGTTTATGAAACCACTGACTCCGACTCCAGGTACCCAAAATTGCCCGGACTCCTCAACTCCGACTCCTTAGTTTAAAACTTACCAGGGCTGTGGAGCTGGTGCAAAAATCATCCAACTCCAACGCCTCAGTTTATGAGACACCGACTCCAACTCCAGGTAATCCAAAATTGCTCTGACTCTGACTCCACAGCCCTGCTTAATACTGAGGGACAACTGTAGCTACCTATGACGGGCAAAGGAAAGTAAGGGAGAAGTAACAGCTGGGCTAGCCAGCACAGATGTGGTGCGGTTCGGCGGGGAGTTTGTAGGTTCATAGAGGGTGACGTCTATGGTACTGTGTCTATAGACTCCTGTGATGTAAATCCGTGTACTGGGAGTGTAGTTGTTGTTGTGGGTTTGTTTTGCCCCCCCCCCCCCCCCCCTTTTATAATTTTTTTTTTTTACATAAAACATTCCACACAAAATATTTTTTTCTACTTTTTTTACACTCTGTAACAAGACACTGAGAAGATATTTATTGGTTTATTGCCTGTTGTGATCTTTCTCAATCAAAATACTCCAAGGAAATAGTTTAAGGTTTATTATTATTATTATTATTATTATTAAAGTGCATTTTTCTAATTCTTTTGTTGTTCTTCATAAAAATAGATAAAAGACAACAAAAATTCAGGTGACCCTAGGCAAAAGCACATAAGAAGACTAACACCCATATCTGGAATGCTGTTTATAGGTTAGCATCTGATAAAATATGAATGTTTTGCTTCAGGAAATGGTTAAACTAAGTCATCACTAGCATGGTGACCCCCATAGACTGTCAGATAGCGACACCACTACAGATGCTTCGGCCACTAACTGTAACTACTGTGTGTGAAACATGTACCTACATTATATTTAAAAAGCCCTTTCAATGAGGTGTCAAAAGAATTCCTTTTGTATTAAAGCGGATCGGAGATGAAAAACTAATTATAACAAGTAACTTGTCTATATATCTTATCTAAAATGTAGAAAGTTAACACAGCAAATCTAGCTGAAAACAGCTTCAATAGTATCTGATTATCGTTTCCTGTGATACAATGAGAGCAGCCATGTTCTGATTGTTATCATTACACAGCAAAGCTGCTCTGCATCTCCAGCCCTCAGCCTGTGAAAACGTCACTCCCCTCTCCTCCTCCCTCCTCCCCTCTGCCTCTGAAAGCGGTTTGTGCGCAGCAGCATGCTTCTGGTGTGGCTGGGTCTGTTAGTTCACACAGATTCAGGAATACGCGCGCGCGATGAGAGGCAGAACTTTTATGACGGCCAAGGGGGGATCAGCTGACCAGGCTGGTCAGCTGACCTCAGAGCAAGTGGCCATTGGTCTATCACTTAGAGGTGGCACCAGAGAGCGCTACTCTATATATAGTTACTGCTGGACAGTCACAAGTTGTCTGCCGTTGCGAACACTACGTGGAAGCACTCAGAACTTAGTCAGATCCAACAGTGTGTTTGAACCAGGAGGACCTGGGAATTCACACTGAGCCAGATTACTACTGTGTTATTATTGTGTTATACTTCAGACTAGTTCCAGGGTGTAGAGACCACGGACCTCACACCCAAGATTAGGGAACTTGTGTATCATTCTGTTATACATCAGACTAGTTCCAGGGTGTACAGACCACGGATCTCACACCCAAGATTAGGGAACTTGTGTATCATTCTGTTATACATCAGACTAGTTCCAGGGTGTAGAGACCACGGACCTCACACCCAAGACTAGGCATTGTTTGATATCTGTTATGACCTATTGCTTTCCTGACTACCTCTCCGCTCGCTGATTCGGTACCACGCATATCTGATCATCCGTTGCCAACCCTGCCTGCCTTGGATACCGAATCAGTCTTCTGTCTTTGTACTTCGTCTGTCTGTGTGTTGCCGACCTGGCTTGCCCGACCTCGAGAGCTATATCTCTCCTTTAGGAGATAGTCTCCAGATCAGCTAGTGACACCCACCTTCAGGTGTCACTCACTCACTGGTCTTTCCTATCTTCAGCCTGAGACTCCACCCCTTGGAAGATCTCAGGCTGCTGGAAGGTTCTCGTGCTTCTCAAAAGAGCAGTGTTTCCCACACTGCCAAGGACCACCTGCTCATCAGGTGGATTACTCAAAGTAAATACTGTTGCACCAAACACTCATGATATATACAGGTGTCCAGAGGTTAGTACTATATCTGTATTATTGGTGATTCTGCAGATCATCAATGATCAGGTATATATCTGTATTTTTGGTGATACTGCAGATCACCAATAATCAGATTCTCTCTGTGTGCTGACACCGATCGTTACAGTGTGCCTGCTTGTATCACTTCTTCTCTCTGTAGTAGAGAATTGCGCAGAGATCTTGTTTTTACTGACTGAAAGGGTTACTTAAAGAGAAACCGTAACCAAGAATTGAACTTCATCCCAATCAGTAGCTGATACCCCCTTTACCTTGAGAAATGTTTTCCTTTTCTCAAATGGAACATCAGGGGGCTCTGTATGGCTGATTTTGTGGTGAAACCCCTCCCACAAATGATGTCAGCGCCTCAAAGCACTGAGGTACTGACATCACACTGTGGGAGCCTTGTGGCATTGTGGGAAATAACAGCTGTTTCCAACTGCCAAAAAAAGCAAGCAGCACCTTGTTCCAGTGACATCACCTGCTAGCAGTAAAAATTTTACTCCGTGATAAATGTCAGAACGTAAATCAGGGAGAGGAAAGATTTTACAATGGGCAAACACTGACTAAAATATTTATACATAATTATTGTAAAAATTAAGCACTTTTTTATTACATTATTTTCACTGGAGTTCCTCTTTAGGGACTACATGAACAGAGGCAATAAATCGTCATGGAGCCCTTTTCACCTCCTGGGGGCCCACAAGCAATTGATTTGGTTGCCTGGTTGAAGTCCGGCTCTGGCGCAATGCCTGTTCAAACCTCTCAGACCTGGTAGGCTGAATAGCAATTTGGTAGTCTTCAGGGAGCTTTCGTACATACTCACATCCCCAAGGACTTCCGAAGACGACACTGTAGGAGGCAAATAATGTGCAATTGTATTTTATTCTTAATTTTGTTAATGTCGATGTAGCTAATAAATGTATTGTTTTATACAAAAATGAATGATGTACTTTCCAGGTTATATTTTATGATCAATGAGACCTCATTAAACTCTTATTATTCTGTTCTACTATTATTATAAAATAGGCCAGAAAAGGAGCATAGCTCCCAACTGTCCCTCTTTTGGAGGGACAGTCCCTCTTTGGGAGCCATGTCCATCTGTCTCTCTTTCCTCCTCATTTGTCCCTCTTTCAGAACTCTGTCCCTCTTTCTATGTAAATATATATATTTCTCTACTAAAATATGTGTTCGACTCTAAACTTTATTCCCATCCTTTAAATTGATATATTACTAATTTTAGAATGCTAATATGAAGGAAAATGAACCAGGATGGAAAGGACCAGTGTGGTTTGAATTATAAAACAACATATTTTTCTTATGAAATCTGTATGGCATGCGTAACTAGGCGTGTGTCGGGGCGTGATCAGGTGTGTGTCGGGGGTGTGGCTTAAGTGTGCATTTTTCTCATCTCAAAAAGTTGGGAGGTATGAAGGCGTCACATGGAAGATAAAGTAAATAAAATAAAAGGAAATTTGCAATAATTTAGCTATAACTGAACAGTTACCCACAATGCACCACTACTGAATATGCAAATAATCTCTATTCGCCCCTGTAAGCCAGGCTCTCATCCGATGGTGTATAACAAGCCTATTCAGTAGTGGTGCGTTGTGGGTAACCACAATTGCTCACTTATAGCTGAGTTATTGCAAATTCCCTTCTGTTTTAAAGGACCACTATCCCGAAAAAAAATAGGCATTTAAAATCTGACAGAACCGACAGGTTTTTAGACAATCCATCTCCTCATAGGGTATTTCAAGGGTTTGCTTTGTTTTCAACAGCATTTCCTGAACAGCAGTTTAACTGCCAAAATAGCAAGATACCAGTCGGCCTCCCTAATCACTTGCACACTATTATGTCAGTTAGATTTTGCAACTGTTGTTCAGGAAATGCTGTTGAAAACAAAGAAAGCCCTGAGAATCCCCCTTAAAAAGATGGACTGGCCCAAAACTGTCACATTTTTTAACTGCCTACTTTTTTCGCGATAGTGGTCCTTTAAGAAGGCAAATCACACCAAGCATTGCTTATTAGTAGGAGGGCTTTTCGGTCTCTTTCATCCCCCTACACATTTCTAGCGGTTTGGGTCACCCCGAGCTGCTTGGTTACTCTGTAAATATAATAAACATTTTAGTAAACAAATGCTTATAAACAAAGTTGGGGTGACTAAATGACCTAGAATACCGGATTGAAGCCTTGGTGTAGTTAGCGCAATGTCCCCAGGGTGCAGAAAGACCATGTGAAAAGGAAGGGAGAGCCAATGTGAAATATATAACTGATTGCCAGTAACACAGTGCGGGTATGTCCATTGGAAACTGCAGCCACTGAACCTGCTGTGGTGTGCAGGTAAAACCTGTGGAACAGAAGACCAAAGATCAGAAGTACAATAATCAAGTAATGGAAAAATTAAATTAAAAAGCGAAAGACAAAGATTTAGAGGTACAATGGAAGGTGGAGCTCAGGGAGGGGGATAGGGGAAATCAGGATGAGATAGGAAAGGAGTGAAGATTCGGGGGTAAAGCTTAAAGTTATTTAAATAAAAGGCTGTTATGGGACGGGAGAACAGAATGGAAAACAAAACAAATGAATGAATAAAAAGACAAAATAAAAATGAAGCAGTAAAAATAAAATAGAAAAGGTGAGATAGAAAAGAAAATGGGAGATGAAGCAAGGGAAAATGGAGCAGAAGTAGGAAACAGAGCACAGGAGATGGAATAAAGTGGAGGTTAGGAAAGAGAACAGAATAGGGGAATTGATGAAAGGGGAAAGGAAGGGTAATAGAAATGAGAATGAAAAAAAAAACTTCAGAAAGAAAGTGAGAAGAGAAAATAACAAGATGCAGCACAGGAAAAAGAAGAGAAGGAAGAATCGGATACATGGATCGAAAAAAAGAAAAGAAAAGGAAGGGGGTGAAAAGCCAGAAAAGGCCTTAAAGGTCATAAAGGATACCTTAGCACAAAATTAAATTAAAAACAGGGGAAACAGGCATAATTAGTGGGTGCTTCTCATGCCCACCGCTCCCCCCATTCTCCTCTGTCCTCCCCGGTACTGCCTACCGCCCCCCTCCCCCCCCCCGAACTTACCTCCTGGTCGGGGTGGTTGCGGATGACTGCGCAGGCACTGCCCGGTGGCGCACATCCTTGTTCGCCACCACTCTGTGCAGGTGCACTATGTGGTTGTGACGTCACAACCACGTAGTACGCCTATGCAGAGCGCTCGCAGCCGCGGGTGTGCGATCAAGGACATGTGCTGCCGGGAAGGGATGCTCGGACACCCCTTTTAAAATCCAAAGATATCCTAGATATCCGGATCTGAATCGGATATCCAAATCCGAACGGTCCGGTATCCGATCGGATTCGGATATCCGAATCCATTATCCGGGTAAATCGGAATTAATTCAGATGTCTGGATAGAAAACTGGAAGTGGCCTTTAAATTGCTTCTAAAACGTTTTTTAAAGTAAATGATGCATGAAGCATCATGTTTTTGTTTTAAAGAGAAACACTAATAGATTATGTGGGGAGTTAAAATACAAAAAAAAAATGGCTGTAAATTAACATCAGGACTAGGTTCCAGACAGCGGTCGTGCAGCCCACATTGTGTCCAAAGTCCAACCGCACAACTGGGACATCACAGTTTTCAGCCCAGACACCTCCAAAAAATTACACAGCAATTGTGTTTTGGGCTAAATATAGGTGGTATCAGCAGCAGTGGCCTTTGGCACCCTGGCGGTGGGAGCAGCACAGGCAGCAGGAGCAGGGCAATGCAGCAGCAGGTGTAACGTGTGCCAGGAGCATGCCGGAGATTGTACCGATGTCTGTGGCATGTAGCGTTGGTACCACGGCTGTAAAAAAATTGTGAACCAGGCTTAGTTAGTAATAGTTAATCAGGAGGAGCCAGGAGGTTGTGGTGGTAAAGGGTGGCAAGGCAGGCATAGTGATTCCCAGCCACTTCATGTCCACCTCTTGCCAACAACAGGGAAAGACTCGCCCAACAGGGTCTGGCTGCGCTTTTTCCTTGCACGGGAAGTGGTGGAGGGAGCAGAAGAGGCCACTGAGGACTGGCTGCCTGAACAGGCCTCAGTGTCAGCAGGAGTGGCAGAGGGGGTTCTGGTGCTCTGAGTCTGACCACTGCCAGCGCCAGCTTGCTGCAAACAGGAGTGCTGGTGGGGGTGGAGGTCTCAGTTGTAGAGCTGGTGGTGGCTTGCTCATCCACCATCAGCTGTAAAATGGCCACTACACGTTGCTGCGTCTCTGCAGCGTGACTACCCCTAACAGCGGGACGGCCAGTGGCTAGCAGCGGAATGTACACTGCTGCAGCAGAACTGCTGACGGTGGCTGCAATGTTGCTCTTGGCCTTGCTGCCCTTCCCCCGGCTGCCAGTGCCAGCAGACATAGTACAACTTATATGTGATGATGTCACCACCAGATGATGTGGGGTACTTGTGGGGTACTTGTACTCGGGGTTGGACTTTAAAGAAAATCAGCATGGAGTGACAGACAGCAGAGTAGACGACAGTGCAGTTCACACTATCTGTCTAACTGTCACACTGACACTGCTCAGCACAGCAACACTGCAGTAATCTGTAGTAAGCTAACACAGTACTACTCTAACAATAGCACTGCAGTTCTAGTAACTACACAATAACACAGTAATCCTATTCCCTAACCTATACTGTAGCTAAAGCTAATAGCAGGCCAGCAGCACACACAGGACCTAACTAGCAGCTGCTGCAGGACACAGAGTCTGACTGTCACTGAATGAAATCAAACAAATACACAAGCTAGCTAGCAAAAAACAATAGAACAATAGTGTAGTGAAGGTGTTTAGCACTCAAAAACTTTAGGTTTATCACTGTATAAAGCACTTGCAGGCCAGCAGCACTGGAGAATGTCTCTCAGTGAGAAGTTACAAGCAAGGACGAGATTTCTCATCATGGTACCCCTCCTTATATACAGGAGGGGCTCCCTTCTGTGATTGGTTACTAGGGCTTAGGCTGGGAGCTCTCTGATTGGCTCAAGTACATCAGGAGGCGCTGGACAGGGTTCCTTTCTGTGATTGGTTGCTAGGGCTTAGGCTGGGAGCCCTCTGATTGGCTCAATGAAGTCATGGAATCATCTCCATGGTTACAGTATCCGGATTCGGATATCCAACCTAAGTATCCGACCGGATTCCAGATTTCAGATAGATACCCGAGTTAACTCGGATAGCGCTATTCGGATTTAGACAGATATCCGTTCGGATAGCGGAAAAAGTTCGGATTATCTGGGTAGTTCGCATACCCAAAATCCGGATGAGTATCCCTGCTGCCGGGTAGTGCCTGCGCAGTCAGCCGCAACCACCCAGACCAGAAGGTAAGTTCGGGGGGTTGGTAAGCAGTACCGAGGGGGACAGATGAGAACATGGGGAGCGGTGGGCATGAGGAGAGCCCACTAATGCCTGCTGCCCCCAATTTTCATTTAAGTTTGTGCTAAGGTATTCTTTAAAGAGAACCCGAGGTGGGTTTAAAGAATATTATCTGCATACAGAGGCTGGATCTGCCTATACAGCCCAGCCTCTGTTGCTATCCCAAACCCCCCTAAGGTCCCCCTGCACTCTGCAATCCCTCATAAATCACAGCCACGCTGCTGACAAACAGCTTGTCAGAGCTGGCTGTGTTTATCTCTATTGTGTCAGTCTGCTGCTCTCCCCGCCTCCTCCAGAACTCCAGTCCCCGCCTGCATCCCTTCCCTCCCTGCTGATTTGAGGGAAGGGACAGGGGCAGGGACCGGAGCTATGCAGGAGGCGGAGGAGCAGCTGAGACTGACACTACAGATGTAAACACAGCCTCAGAGCATGGCTGTGATTTTTGAGGGATTGCAGAGTGCAGGGGGACCTTAGGAGGGTTTGGGATAGCAACAGAGGCTGGGCTGTATAGGCAGATCCAGCCTCTGTATGCAGATAACATTCTTTAAACACACCTCGGGTTCTCTTTAAGATCTGGAAGTGAAGAATGAATCAAACTAAAGCAAGGAACAGAATTTGTTCATTTATAAGCTCTCTCTTTAGGCATCTATAGCTGTATTAAACTGTATCTGTCATTAGAACAATTTCAGCTTATTTGTTATACTGGCTCATGGGTAGGATCTTGATTAACTACAAAACTACCCCTTGGATGAATACTAGTAGCATGTAAGAAAGTATTGCCTGCAGTGAGTTTGCAGTAACTAGAAGTAGCTATAAGGGTTTAATAGACATCATCAAATCTAAAAAAAAGTGACTAGTCTCTGTGTATAGTGTTTCCACAATGTTTTCAAATTCAGAAAGAATTCCTGTCCAAAAAATTCTTCATACCCTCACTGACATAACATGAAAACTTAACAAAACCAGAGTCTGAGAATATTTGTCTTTCACCTTCCACCATGTATCATATGAGAGAGCACAGACTGTCCCCATTGCCACTCTGTTTACTTGGAGGTACATGTTGCCATGGAAGGTAAGCACATTGGCTGTCAAAGTGAAAGACCAAGGCTATCATTCATAAAGCATTACCGCATGCGGAAATGCTGAAAACAGCTGACTTTACCGAGCACATAGCAAAATGTCTATTGATAAAGGCTGTTTCCGCACGAAAAGCTGACATTCCTGAGCAGAGTGATAGATTACCGCCTTGTACGGTGATTATCTTAACAAATGTTACTAAATGTCAATTCATAAAGATTAGTGCAAGCGGTATGAGGACGGGGAATACCGCTCCCTTGGAAGTAGCGATAAGCGATAAGCATGCGGATTACAGCTAAGTAAGCTGGAGACTGACCTCCCAAGCAGCAGCAGTGAGAGCAGCGCACAGAGGGGCTCAGGCTGCTTCTCCTGTTACGCCAGCCTACCGACAGCCTAGAGCCAGCCTAGTTCGGGAAATCACTGCACTGCTATCGCAACTGTAAACATTTTTATGAAAGAGCACACAGAAGTCTAAAATACCAAATGCGGTGTTTTCCCGCACTGATTTTCTTTACCGAACACACTTTTATGAATGATAGCCAAAGTGTAAAATGAATACATTCCCCATTGTAGCCACATTTTGCAAAGCAGACGGCCCCGCCCATTTCCAATAGGATGCATCTTACACCCTTTTCAACTGCTCCAATGTAGGGTCAGCAGTACTTTATAAAATTGGGCATGTATAAGAATTACAGAGGTTTAACTGAATGCTGTTTGTTTATATTATGTGTGCAGGACTATCCAACGGTTCAAAAAATCCTGTGCTTGTGCTTTCCTTCTTGCCGGTATAATCATCCTCACCATACAGAACTGGGATGCCAATAATACCCAAGACAGGTAGGTGAGTTTAGAATTAAGTAAATAAATCTAGATCACCAACATGCCAAAAATAAGAGATGTCTACTGTGTGGGCATATGTTATAAGCATTAATTGTGACTGCATAGTTATTTTTGTTGTTGTCTACACCCTAAAGGACAACTATTAAAAAACAAGTGTTATAAAACCACAATGCACAAATAATGTTTAATTATCGTTTTTAAACATTTTTCCACTTTTCACATAAAAAAGCCAAAAGCTTTGTCTCAGTTTTAGCACCCCTGGAACAAGGGGGTTGATTCATTAAGATAGGCTGCTAAAGCAGCTTAATGTGAGGAGCATGAGTTGTAGTGCAGCGTAGCGTGCGCTAGCAACTTACGTGTACTCCATTCACATAACGGCCACGCCACTCTTCCCGCCCCTGAGCCCCGTCAGGTCTAGTGGCTTTATAGGACATGATCCCCGCACTTTCATTGGCCCAATAGGCTGTCTGTCACTTGACCAATAATCAACCCTAAAGTGCAGGCCCAGATTTACATCACAAGAGCCTATAGGCACTGATGTCTTGGCACCCTAGATTTCACCCTCCATGAACCTACAAACCTCTGCCATACCGCACCACAAGTGTGCTGGCTGGCCCAACTGTCACTTCTCCCTTACTTCCTTTGCCCGTCATAGGAAGCTACAGGTGTCCCTTAGTGTTAAGTAGCCAAAAGTACCCTCAGTATTAAGTTGTCCGTGACTAAAGGGAGATCTCATTATTGGAATGCCGAGAGACAGGTGAGTAACCTCTCATTTACACTTCATTCAGGACTCTGCATAGGGAAGGAGTGAGGGAGGCATGTGAGGAGTAGAGTGAGCCACCTTTCTATCATCAGGCGCCTGTAGGCACGTGCCTACAGTGTCTTATAGTAAATCTAGCCCTGCCAAGGTGCTAAGCAGAGGTAAGGCTGTGTTATGTGAAATGTTACATTACCTAGTGCTAGATTCTTCTAACACAAGAAGAGTATTTTCTTTGACCATGAAGTAAGTTTAACCTGTTTTGGTGCCAGGCTTCACACACAATTAGCAGAGAATGTTTACTCACTTAGCAGGTAAGGGTACACAACTTTGCTTCTGCTGCTCAGCACAATGCTCAGATCTCAGTGCTTCCTCCTCAGACTGACATCCTTGGGAACCCTGCTTCTTGTCTGGACAGTTCATTCACATAAATGATAAATACGTACCTCTAAAGGAAATAACAGGACAACCAGCAGCTGCAGTAAGCTGAAGTTCATGTATTTTGCAGGTCTGAGTAGCTAAGGTAGACATGCAAGGTTAACAGATGTAGGTAGGGGGATATTACAAGCACTCCTATGCTAATGAGCTGCTCCACTCCTCCAACACCATCATTGAATGAAAGGGTGCTTTTGAAGTTACTTTTATAAAAAGAAAATAAGGGATACATGGAAGAAGTTTACAGGAGTACTTAGGAACACCTAAGCAAACTAGTACCATCCCAGTTTAAAATCATATTTATTGATAGTTGTCCTTTATATAGCTAAAATACAGTGGGTTGCAAAAGTATTCGACCTCCTTAAAGTTTTCCACATTTTGTCACATTACTGCCCCAAACATGCATCAATGTTATTGGAATTCCACGTGAAAGACATATACAAAGTAGTGTGCATGTGAGAAGTGGATCGAAAATCATACACGATTCCAAACATTTTTTACAAATAAATAACTGCAAAGTGGGGTGTGCATAATTATTCGGCCCCCTGAGTCAATACTTTGTAGAACCACCTTTTTTGCTGCAATTACAGCTGCCAGTCTTTTAGGGAATGTCTCTGCCAGCTTTGCACATCTAGAGACTGAAATCCTTGCCCATTCTTCTTTGAAAAACAGCTCCAGCTCAGACAGATTAGATGGACAGCGTTTGTGAACAGCAGTTTTCAGATCTTGCCACAGATTCTCGATTGGATTTAGATTTGGACTTTGGCTGGCCCATTCTAACACATAGATATGTTTTGTTTTAAACCACTCCATTGTTGCCCTGGCTTTATGTTTAGGGTCATTGTCCTGCTGGAAGGTGAACCTCCGCCCCAGTCTCAAGTCTTTTGCAGTCTCCAAGAGGTTTTCTTACAAGATTGCCCCGTAATTGGCTCCATTCATCTTCCTATTCACTCTGACCAGCTTCCCTGTCCCTGCTGAAGAGATGCACCCCTCGAGCATGATGCTGCCACCACCATATTTGACAGTGGGGATGGTGTGTTCAGAGTGATGTGCAGTGTTAGTTTTCCGCCACACATAGCGTTTTGCATTTTGGCCAAAAAGTTCCACTTTGGTCTCATCTTACCAGAGCACCTTCTTCCACATGGTTGCTGTGTCCCCCACATGGCTTGTGGCAAACTGCAAACGGGACTTCTTATGCTTTCTGTTAACAATGCCTTTCTTCTTGCCACTCTTCCATAAAGGCCAACTTTGTACAGTGCATGACTAATAGTTGTCCTATGGACAGAGTCTCCCACCTGAGCTGTAGATCTCTGCAGCTCGTCCAGAGTCACCATGGGCCTCTTGACTGCATTTCTGATCAGCGCTCTCCTTGTTCGGCCTGTGAGTTTAGGTGGATGGCCTTGTCTTGGTAGGTGTACAGTTGTGCCATACTCCTTCCATTTCTGAATGATCGCTTGAACAGTGCTCCGTGGGATGTTCAAGGCTTAGGAAATCTTTTTGTAGCCTAAGCCTGCTTTAAATTTCTCAATAACTTGATCCCTGACCTGTCTTGTGTGTTCTTTGGACTTCACGGGGTTGTTGCTCCCAATATTCTCTTAGACAACCTCTGAGGCCCTCACAGAGAAGCTGTATTTGTACTGACATTAGATTACACACAGGTGCACTCTATTTAGTCATTAGCACTCATCAGGCAATGTCTATAGGCAACTGACTGCACTCAGATCAAAGGGGGCCGAATAATTATGCACACACCACTTTGCAGTTATTTATTTGTAAAACATGTTTGGAATCATGTATGATTTTAGTTCCACTTTTCATGTGTACACCACTTTGTGTTGGTCTTTCATGTGGAATTCCAATAAAATTGATTCATGTTTGTGGCAGTAATATGAAAAAAATGTGGAAAACTTCAAGAGGGCCGAATACTTTTGCAACCCACTGTATGGTTGTTGCATTGTATTTCAGTTAGACAATCCATTTTTCATTGGAAGGCAGAAGAACGGATACTTAGGGTCAAAATTTCAGAATGTAATGAAAATACTTACTTCAGTAATAAGAGGCTATTGGATTTAAGCCTGGCAACAATGAAGGGAACACTGTTCTATATTTGTAATTAAAGGCAACATTTATAAAATGAATAAATACAAATAGTACATGGTACATGCATCCTCTTCAAATTATAGTTAGGGAAGAGGAAGGGACATACATGTGATAAAATATGAATAAATATCAATTATGATATAAATCAATACGATTGAAAAGGGTGGAGGTGGCTTAGGTGGACAGAAGACACAGAGTAAAGTTCAAAATTGGATTTTATTTGCACTATGGCAACGTTTTCATGGGATACACAAACAACTTCTTTAGGCCAAGGTTAGTGGTCAAAACCAGGCTGATTTTTACAACAGGCAGTGAAAAGGCCTGATGAAGTGTGTTGTGTACCCCACAAAACGCTTTGCCATAGTGCAATTGAAATCCATTTTGAGGTTGAGGTAAGCTATCTTCAACCTTTTCCATTTTAGTGCTTTTTTAGTGCTTTTTAACTATATTATATCACGTATTTTATTACCTCTTCCTCATCCCTAATTGTATCAAGCACCCTCCTATCGTGGGGTGGATAGCAGCAGCTCTTGACTTACTACACCATATGGGCTCTTTTCCAAGATATTTTACATCCTCTCTCTCTCTACTTGTGCTCTAAATTATGCATATATGAGCAAGCAAAATAACTCAATTTTTTATTATTTCTACTTTCAGTTTTTTTTGTTTTCTTTGCCAACAGCATGTTTGTAATGAAACATTTTATTCAAGAATTTCACATAACTGACAGATTGGCAGTTCAAGGGGGGGAGTCCTGTCACCTCAAGACAAATGTGTTTTTCCTGAAGACCCACAAGACCGCCAGCAGCACCATCATGAACATTCTCTTCCGCTATGGGGAATTCCACAACCTAACTTTTGCCTTGCCACCAGCTCCCTATATCAATTTCTGGTACCCAAACCTCTTCTCAGCCTCTTCTGTGAATGGATTTTCCGAGCAGCAAAATAAAACTTTCAATATCATGTGTCACCATATGCGCTTCAGATATACAGAGGTGAGACCTTCACAAGGTGATTTTATTTATGAGCAGATCTCAGAACCCTGTGAACGGAGTTCTCAGCTGATACCAGGGCAATGTTCTAAAAACTGTAGTTCAAAATCTGTATAGTTAAAAAATCAATTAGCTATATTTGTGCTTGTGGTAAATGTTTGAAAACATGGTTGCAGGAGCCAACATGTCAAACTGCAGATCATTCCATAGAGACTTCCTGTAATGCCTTTTACCTCTGATGCCAGAAACCATCAGCTACTCGTACACACATCCAACTTTTCCAACCATCTACCATTCAACTTTTTGTCGGACGATAAGTTGAAAGTGTGGATGCCTAAATGACCAACAGATAAGAGGCGATTTTCCTGATCCAACTTGCGAATCAGTTATGACGACTATCGGCCAAACGACTTTCAAGTCAGTGCATGTGTACAAATGACTTCTTGTTGTTTGACCAACTAGTATACGTGCAAACATATAGTCGTTTGATCCAGTCCATTATTCCATCCAGTCCATTGTCCATTAGCAAGTTGGTTAAACAACATGTAAATTAGTTTATCGGCCGCTTTGTTGTTCAGTGTGTACAGGGCGATTGAACGACTGGTTGTTTGCTCTTAAAGTCGTTCAAAAGACCAAACCAAACAACTATCAGGCATTAAGTTGGACGTGTGTACACACCTTAAAGGTCTTGATCATTTTAACTCAATCTTTTTGAGTACAGTATGTGTGATTTGCTGTCTCTCTAAGCTTTGCATTGACATACAGTACAAGTATTGGGAGTAGCGATGATTGCAATCTGCTAATTTCACTATGCAAAATTGTGTGGAGTACAATCCATTCATAAATTTCACATCATGTTAAATTATGAAAGCAGCAGCTGTAAACAAATTTCATGTAAATTGCAAAAAAAAAACAAAAAACATTGAGGCAGGGAACACACTTGACTTTCAGTTTTCCGCGCGCGTTTTTCTGCATACTTTTTCTGCACACCAAGTGTGTTTCCATGCAGGAAAACGCGCACGTTTTTTCACAGCAGCTGATGTAAATGATAGAGGAAACTGCCAAAATGTGCAGAGTCATCATGCAGAATGTCAGATTTTTTTCTGCATGCGAACAACACAGTAAGTGTGCACTAGCACATTGATTAACATGAGTTCTCAGTTTTTCTGTGCAGAAAACGCGCACGAAAACAGTCAAGTGTGTTCCCTGCCTCAAGCAAACTTCAGTGGTTAGAGGGAGCTTATAAAAAAAATGTTAAGACCTCTCTGGTTGAACTCGATGGACGTATGTCTTTTTTCAACCCAGATAACTATGTAACTATGACCTTGTAGTTTTTGAGACAATAAGAGATGTATTGGGGTCAGGCTTGGTTACAAACACAGGGGGTTACAGTATTTAAAAAAAACACCAAAATCGCTATAAAAACAAGTGTAACTCACATTGTGGGCCCATGCATACGGGACCCTTTTGCATTAAATCACATCAACAGTATTGTACTAATTTCCAATTAAAGTGCTCAATGCTTAAATATCACCAATTGTTGTACAGAGAGTGTCCGATCTCCTTCCTGACCAGGTTTTGGCATTATGTTGTCATCAGGGGATATTGAGGAAGAGCAAAAATGGGCATTTATATAAGTACTGTACCTTTTAGCTGTAGGTCACGATAGTAAGTTCCCCATCATGTCCGGCATCTCTTTGGCACCCAATTTCCATTGAAGTGGACATGTGACCTCAAGGGGGGTGTTCATCTTGGTGTTTTCTTTTGCAGTTTCCCATCAGGTACTATTGGTTAGTTCTGTGCCTTGGTCACCCATTTGACATGTTCTTTTTGATTGCACCATTGCTTGTTACATTAGTTATTCAGGTTGAAAAAAGACATACGTCCATCAAGTTCAACCAGAAAATAAGTTACAAGACTAGCCCGCAACCTGACATATCACTGTTGATCCAGAGGAAGACAAAAAACCTTAACAGGGCATGGTCCAATTAGCCCCAAAAAGGAACAACTTCCTTTCCGACTCCAGGTGGCAATCAAATAAAATCCCTGGATCAACACCACCAGGCATTACCTAGTAATTATAGCCATGGATGTCTTTCAATGCAAGGAAAGCATCTAATCCACCTTAAAGAGAAACTCCAACCTAGAATTGAACTTTATCCCAATCAGTAGCTGATACCCCCTTTTACATGAGAAATATAATGATTTTTACAAACAGACCATCAGGGGGCGAGGTATTACTGATTTTGTGCTGAAACCCCTCCCACAAGAAGCTCTGGGTACCACGGTACCCCGGGCAAACTGCCACAATGTAACAATGTTCACAGACAGGAAATGGCTGTTCAGAGCTGTCTGTAACGGCCAGAACAGCTAGAAACAGCTACATAACCTGCCCACAGTAACAATGTCACCATGTAATACATGTCAGAATGTGAATCTGGGAGAGGAAAGATTTTACAATGAGCAAACACTGACTAAATCATTTATACATAATTATGGTAAAAAATGAAGCACTTTTTTTACTACATTATTTTCACTGGAGTTCCTCTTTAAATGCAGATTATAGAGTTGAGCCGAAATTTTCGTAATTTCGCATTACTATAATTACGCATGCGAAATTTGCGATTACGATGCGAAATTACGGTAGCGTAATTGCCATTAAAATTGTAATTGAAAATACCGTAAGCGTAATTTTCAACGCGTAATTTCGCGTTTCGTTCATGCCGTAATTTCGCATTAAACGCTACCGTAATTTCGCGTTAAACCGTAACGCTCCGTATAATGTAAAAAAGCCGCCGACTTTAAGGGTTAATAGCAAAGCCCCCTTAAATGCCAAGAGCCTCAAATTTGGAGAATATATTAAGGAGATCAGAAGGAAAAAGAGGAAAAATTTTTTTTTCAAAAAGACCTTATAGTTTTTGAGAAAATCGATGTTAAAGTTTCAAAGGAAAAATGTAAACATTTAAAAACCCGCCGACTTTAACGGTTAATAGCAAAGCCTGCTTAAAGTTTAGGAACACCAAATTCCCAGGGTATATTAAGTGGGTTAAGTGGGAATAAGAGGAAAATTTTTTTTTCAAAAAGACCTTATAGTTTTTGAGAAAATCGATTTTTAAGTTTCAAGGGCGAAAATGTCTTTTAAATGCGACAAATGTCAGGTTTTTTTGCACAGGTAACAATAGTGTATTATTTTCATAGATTCCCCCAAGTGGGAAGAGTTTTACTTACTTCGTTCTGAGTGTGGGAAATATAAAAAAAAACCGACGTGGGGTCCCCCCTCCCAGACCTCTTTAACCCCTTGTCCCCCATGCAGGCTGGGATAGCCAGAATGCGGAGCACCGGCCGCGTGGGGCTCCGCACCCTGACTATACCAGCCCGCATGGTCCATGGATTGGGGGGTCTCGGAAGGGGAGGGGCAGCCAAGCTTTCCCCTCCCCCTCCGAGCCCTTGTCCAATCCAAGGACAAGGGGCTCTTCTCCACCTCCGATGGGCGGTGGAGGTGGAGGCCACGATTTCCTGGGGGGGGGGGTTCATGGTGGAATCTGGGAGTCCCCTTTAAAAAGGGGTCCCCCAGATGCCCACCCCCCCTCCCAGGAGAAATGAGTATAGAGGTACTTGTACCCCTTACCCATTTCCTTTAAGAGTTAAAAGTAAATAAACACACAAACACTTAGAAAAAGTATTTTAATTGAACAAAAAACATAACCACGAAAAAAGTCCTTTAATATTCTTAATTAACCATTAATACTTACCTGTCCCTTTAAATAAATGATCCCTCGAAATAGCCTCGGAAATGTTCTATCAGTTACAATGTAACAAAGTTATTACAATGTAACAACTTTGTTACATTGTAACTACGCCGCACCCGACGTCACTCGCCGCTCAGCCGCCGCATACGTGTCTGCGCTGCACAGACCCGACAGAGCTCTGAGCTATATAGCTCAGAGCTCTCTAAGCATCTTTGAATTTGGGCTCCAAGGAGCCCCATTGATCCTTAGCAGACCAATGGGGTTCCTTCTGATTTGAAGGAACCCCATTGGTCTGCTAAGGACCAATGGGGCTCCTTGGAGCCCAACTTCAAAGATGCTTAGAGAGCTCTGAGCTATATAGCTCAGAGCTCTGTCGGGTCTGTGCAGCGCAGACGCGTATGCGGCGGCTGAGCGGCGAGTGACGTCGGGTGCGGCGTAGTTACAATGTAACAAAGTTGTTACATTGTAGTAACTTTGTTACAGTGTAAGTTACTGATAGAACATTTCCGAGGCTATTTCGAGGGATCATTTATTTAACCACTTCAGCCTACAGCTTCGAAAATCTTATGCATCCAAGCAATGTTCACCTCCCATTCATTCGCTAATAACTTTATCGCTACTTATCAAAATTAATTGATCTATATCTCGTTTTTTCCGCCACTAATTAGGCTTTCTTTAGGTAGTACATTTTGCTAAGAGCCACTTTACTGTAAATACATTTTAACAGGAAGATTAAGATAGAAATGGAAAAAAAACATTATTTCTCAGTTTTTAGCCATTATAGTTTAAAATTAATACATGCTACAGTAATTAAAACCCATGTATTTTATGTGCCCATTTGTCCCGCTTATTACACCATTTAAATTACGTCCCTATCACAATTTATGGCGCCGATATTTTATTTAGAAATAAAGGTGCATTTTTTCAATTTGCGTCGATCACTATTTACAAGCTTATAATTTTAAAAAATGTAATAAGATACTCTCTTGACATGTATATTACAAAAGTTCAGACCCTTAGGTAACTATTTATGTAGTTTTTTTTTTTTTAATTGTAATTTTTTTTATTATTTTTTTTAATACAAAAATGTATTTGGGTAATTTTAGTTTGGGAGGTAAATAGCCAATTTTAGATGTAAAATAATGTATTTTTTATTCAGTACAGGTATGTGGGTGCAGTTTACTATTTGGCCACAAGATGGCCACATTCAAAAAGTTCCTAGATGCGAACGATGTCGCATCTAGGAACTAAAATGAAGAGAAGTTGTTTCCTGGGGGCAGAAATACCACGCTCTCTGATGAGAAAGCGTCGGTATTTCTGCCGGAGACTTGGATCGGTGAATGGGAATTATATTCCCATTCACTGATCGGGGGGGCAGCGGGAGGCAGCGGGGGCGCGCGCGGGCGCGCGCCCGATCGCGCGCACCACACGGCTGCAGCACCACTGCCTATCTGGACGGATATATGCGTCCAGATATTGCGAAGTGGTTAAAGGGACAGGTAAGTATTAATGGTTAATTAAGAATATTAAAGGACTTTTTTTGTGGTTATGTTTTTTGTTCAATTAAAATACTTTTTCTAAGTGTTTGTGTGTTTATTTACTTTTAACTCTTAAAGGAAATGGGTAAGGGGTACAAGTACCTCTATACTTATTTCTCCTGGGAGGGGGGGCGGGCATATCGGGACCCCTTTTTAAAGGGGACTCCCAGATTCCACCATGAACCCCCCCCCAGGAAATCGTGGCCTCCACCTCCACCGCCCATCGGAGGTGGAGAAGAGCCCCTTGTCCTTGGATTGGACAAGGGCTCGGAGGGGGAGGGGAAAGCTTGGCTGTTCAGAGCTGTCTGTAACGGCCAGAACAGCTAGAAACAGCTACATAACCTGCCCACAGTAACAATGTCACCATGTAATACATGTCAGAATGTGAATCTGGGAGAGGAAAGATTTTACAATGAGCAAACACTGACTAAATCATTTATACATAATTATGGTAAAAAATGAAGCACTTTTTTTTACTACATTATTTTCACTGGAGTTCCTCTTTAAATGCAGATTATAGAGTTGAGCGGAAATTTTCGTAATTTCGCATTACTATAATTACGCATGCGAAATTTGCGATTACGATGCGAAATTACGGTAACGTAATTGCCATTAAAATTGTAATTGAAAATACCGTAAGCGTAATTTTCAACGCGTAATTTCGCGTTTCGTTCATGCCGTAATTTCGCATTAAACGCTACCGTAATTTCGCGTTAAACCGTAACGCTCCGTATAATGTAAAAAAGCCGCCGACTTTAAGGGTTAATAGCAAAGCCCCCTTAAATGCCAAGAGCCTCAAATTTGGAGAATATATTAAGGAGATCAGAAGGAAAAAGAGGAAATTTTTTTTTTTCAAAAAGACCTTATAGTTTTTGAGAAAATCGATGTTAAAGTTTCAAAGGAAAAATGTAAACATTTAAAAACCCGCCGACTTTAACGGTTAATAGCAAAGCCTGCTTAAAGTTTAGGAACACCAAATTCCCAGGGTATATTAAGTGGGTTAAGTGGGAATAAGAGGAAAATTTTTTTTTCAAAAAGACCTTATAGTTTTTGAGAAAATCGATTTTTAAGTTTCAAGGGCGAAAATGTCTTTTAAATGCGACAAATGTCAGGTTTTTTTGCACAGGTAACAATAGTGTATTATTTTCATAGATTCCCCCAAGTGGGAAGAGTTTTACTTACTTCGTTCTGAGTGTGGGAAATATAAAAAAAAAACGACGGGGGGGCCCCCCTCCCAGACCTCCTTAACCCCTTGTCCCCCATGCAGGCTGGGATAGCCAGAATGCGGAGCACCGGCCGCGTGGGGCTCCGCACCCTGACTATACCAGCCCGCATGGTCCATGGATTGGGGGGTCTCGGAAGGGAAGGGGCAGCCAAGCTTTCCCCTCCCCCTCCGAGCCCTTGTCCAATCCAAGGACAAGGGGCTCTTCTCCACCTCCGATGGGCGGTGGAGGTGGAGGCCACGATTTCCTGGGGGGGGGGGGGGGTTCATGGTGGAATCTGGGAGTCCCCTTTAAAAAGGGGTCCCCCAGATGCCCACCCCCCTCCCAGGAGAAATGAGTATAGAGGTACTTGTACCCCTTACCCATTTCCTTTAAGAGTTAAAAGTAAATAAACACACAAACACTTAGAAAAAGTATTTTAATAGAACAAAAAACATAACCACGAAAAAAGTCCTTTAATATTCTTAATTAACCATTAATACTTACCTGTCCCTTTAAATAAATGATCCCTCGAAATAGCCTCGGAAATGTTCTATCAGTTACAATGTAACAAAGTTATTACAATGTAACAACTTTGTTACATTGTAACTACGCCGCACCCGACGTCACTCGCCGCTCAGCCGCCGCATACGTGTCTGCGCTGCACAGACCCGACAGAGCTCTGAGCTATATAGCTCAGAGCTCTCTAAGCATCTTTGAATTTGGGCTCCAAGGAGCCCCATTGATCCTTAGCAGACCAATGGGGTTCCTTCTGATTTGAAGGAACCCCATTGGTCTGCTAAGGACCAATGGGGCTCCTTGGAGCCCAAATTCAAAGATGCTTAGAGAGCTCTGAGCTATATAGCTCAGAGCTCTGTCGGGTCTGTGCAGCGCAGACGCGTATGCGGCGACTGAGCGGCGAGTGACGTCGGGTGCGGCGTAGTTACAATGTAACAAAGTTGTTACATTGTAATAACTTTGTTACAGTGTAAGTTACTGATAGAACATTTCCGAGGCTATTTCGAGGGATCATTTATTTAAAGGGACAGGTAAGTATTAATGGTTAATTAAGAATATTAAAGGACTTTTTTTGTGGTTATGTTTTTTGTTCAATTAAAATACTTTTTCTAAGTGTTTGTGTGTTTATTTACTTTTAACTCTTAAAGGAAATGGGTAAGGGGTACAAGTACCTCTATACTCATTTCTCCTGGGAGGGGGGGTGGGCATCTGGGGGACCCCTTTTTAAAGGGGACTCCCAGATTCCACCATGAAACCCCCCCCCAGGAAATCGTGGCCTCCACCTCCACCGCCCATCGGAGGTGGAGAAGAGCCCCTTGTCCTTGGATTGGACAAGGCTCGGAGGGGGAGGGGAAAGCTTGGCTGCCCCTCCCCTTCCGAGACCCCCCAATCCATGGACCATGCGGGCTGGTATAGTCAGGGTGCGGAGCCCTACGCGGCCGGTGCTCCGCATTCTGGCTATCCCAGCCTGCATGGGGGACAAGGGGTTAAAGAGGTCTGGGAGGGGGGACCCCACGTCGTTTTTTTTTTATATTTCCCACACTCAGAACGAAGTAAGTAAAACTCTTCCCACTTGGGGGAATCTATGAAAATAATACACTATTGTTACCTGTGCAAAAAAAATGGCATTTTCCGCATTTAAAAGACATTTTTGCCCTTGAAACTTAAAAATCGATTTTCTCAAAAACTATAAGGTCTTTTTGAAAAAAAATGTTTTCCTCTTATTCCCACTGATCCCCTTAATATACCCTAGGAATTTGGTGTTCCTAAACTTTAAGCAGGCTTTGCTATTAACCGTTAAAGTCGGCGGGTTTTTAAATGTATACATTTTTACTTTGAAACTTTAACATCGATTTTCTCAAAAACTATAAGGTCTTTTTGAAAAAAAAAAATTTCCTCTTATTCCTTCTGATCTCCTTAATATATTCTCCAAATTTGAGGCTCTTAGCATTTAAGGGGGCTTTGCTATTAACCCTTAAAGTCGGCGGCTTTTTTTATACTATACGGAGCGTTACGGTTTAACGCGAAATTACGGTAGCGTTTAATGCGAAATTACGGCATGAACAAATACCCATTGTAACGCGAAAATTACGCGTACGCGAAATTTTGCGAAATCCTTCTTCATTACGATTATGTACTTACGCCTATAATCGTAATTACACTAATTACGCGAAATTTCGTGAAATCGTAATTACGTCATTACGCTCATCTCTATGCAGATATAGAATTTGCTATAACTACTCCCTGTGGTAATACATTTCATACTTAAATCACTACGCTGTCGGCGTTTAGTCAATCGATTGTATAAATCGTTATTAAAATATAAAATAGTCCAAATATAGTCCTGAAATAGTGGGAGGAGTTTTAGACTATGATGTACGCCCAACTTTTGAGTTTCGTTTTTCATGGGTTTCTCACAGTTCTGGTTTAAACATGCAAACGTAGATCAATTTGTAAAAATATTAATTTAATATCAAATAAATATAACAATATATCAAAACAATATAAAATTGTACTTTTGATTCAAACAAACTCTTTCTTAAGGTTATTCTTACAATGAGCTGGATAACACAACTTATATTAATCAGTTAGCAAACAAACAAAGCAATATTGCAACAGGATCTGGATAGGATGGCTATATGGGCACATACATGGCAGATGAAATTCAATGTTGAAAAATGTAAAGTCATGCATTTTGGTCGTACCAATGGTCTAGCACCATACAAAATAAATGGGATACAGTTGGGGACATCAAACTTGGAGAAGGACTTAGGAGTACTCATCGACAACAAGTTAAATAATCGTACTCAATGCCAAGCCGCTGCAGCTAAAGCGAACAAAATTTTGGGATGCATTAAAAGGGATATAAAAACTCGAGATGCTAGCATAATATTGCCCCTGTTTAACTCTCTAGTAAGGCCACATCTGGAATATGGAATTCAGTTCTGGGCACCACATTACAAAAAAGATATTGCAGTTTTAGAGCAGGTGCAGAGACGAGCTACAAAATTGATACGTGGGATGGAAGGTCTCGCTTACCAAGAAAGGTTAGATAAACTGGGCTTATTTAGTCTAGAGAAAAGACGCCTTAGAGGAGATCTAATTAACATGTATAAATACATCAGAGGGCAATATAATAGCTTGGCGGATGAGCTTTTTGTCCCTAGGCCTTCTCAAAGGACTAGAGCAGGGCTTTTCAACCTGTGGTACGCGTACCACCAGTGGTACTTTGCTGTTGGCCAGGTGGTACATTCCAAGTTTGTCTGCTACTTAATTGCCCACCTGCCGCTTGTCCTGGTCCTGTCCTGCCTCCACAAAGTTTGGCTACCCCTCACTCGCTCTTCCGCCTCCCCACCATTGCCTCCTGCTATTCCCCTACCATATGCCCCCCTCCCTTTCTTAAAGTGTACCTGTAAGAAAAAAGTGCCCTAGGAGGAGGAAGCCTCTTGATCCAAAAGAGGCTTCCCCCTTCCTCCCCTGTAGAGGGGATCCAGTGCTGGAACCCCTCGAAGTTCTCCTTGTTGGTGTGAGTGTATGCGCAGTAGCGGCTCTCCGCTCGGGCTCCTCTGGACACAGCCGAGCCTGATCTGGTCAGATCTATTGTGCTGGCACACTGGTGGTACTTCAAATTTTTCAGGTGATAAAAGTGGTACAATGAGTGAAAACATTGAAAAGCCCTGGACTAGAGGACATGATCTGCGCATGGAGGAACAAACGTTTTAGCTATTTATTTAGGAAAGGGTTCTTTACAGTAAGAGTGATTAAGATGTGGAATGCATTGCCACAGGAAGTCGTTATGGCAAACTCTATACCTGCATTTAAAGGGGGCTTAGATGCTTTCCTTGCGTTGAAAGACATCCATGGCTACAATTACTAGGTTATGCCTAATGATGTTGATCCAGGGATTTTATCTGATTGCCATTAGAGTTGGGCCGAACGGTTCGCCTGTGAACGGTTCCATGCAAACTTCAGTGGTTCGTGTTCGCGTCCCGCAGGCGAAGTTTTGCGGAAGTTCGGTTCGCCCCATAATGCACCATGAGGGTCAACTTTGACCCTCTACATCACAGTCAGCAGGCCCAGTGTAGCCAATTAGGCTACACTAGCCCCTGGAGCCACTCCCCCCCTAATAAAAGGCAGGCAGCGGCGGCCATTAAGCTCACTCGTGTGCCTGCGTTAGTGAGAGTAGGGCGAGCTGCTGCAGACTGTCTCTCATAGGGAAAGATTAGTTAGGCTTAGCTTGTTCCTGGCTGCATACCTGTTCTGTTCAGTGAGCCCACCATACCTGTTCTGTTCAGTGAGCCCACTGGATACCTGCATACCTGTTCAGTGAACCTGCCACTGCATACCTGTTCTGTGAACCCACCACTGCATACCTGTACTGTGAACCCACCACTGCATACCTGTTCAGTGAACCCACCACTGCATACCTGTTCAGTGAACCTGCCACTGCATACCTGTTCAGTGAACCCACCACTGCATACCTGTTCAGTGAACCCACCACTGCATACCTGTTCTGTTCAGTGAACCTGCCACTGCATACCTGTTGTGTTCAGTGAACCCGCCACTGTATACCTGTTCTGTTCAGTGAACCTGCCACTGTATACCTGTTCTGTTCAGTGAACCTGCCACTGTATACCTGTTCTGTTCAGTGAACCCGCCACTGTATACCTGTTCTGTGAACCTGCCACAGCATACCTGTTCTGTGAACCCACCACTGCATACCTGTTCTGTTCAGTGAACCCACCACTGCATACTTGTTCTGTTCAGTGAACCCGCCACTGTATACCTGTTCTGTTCAGTGAACCTGCCACTGTATACCTGTTCTGTGAACCTGCCACTGCATACCTGTTCAGTGAACCCACCACTGCATACCTGTTCTGTTCAGTGAACCCGCCACTGCATACCTGTTGTGTTCAGTGAACCCGCCACTGTATACCTGTTCTGTTCAGTGAACCTGCCACTGTATACCTGTTCTGTACAGTGAACCCGCCACTGTATACCTGTTCTGTGAACCTGCCACTGCATACCTGTTGTGTTCAGTGAACCCGCCACTGCATACCTGTTCAGTGAACCCGCCACTGCATACCTGTTCTGTTCAGTGAACCCGCCACTGCATACCTGTGCAGTTAAGTGAACCCACCCACCTACGTGAGTGCACGCAGTGTGATATACCACTCTGTGCATACCCGATATGGACAAAACAGGTAGAGGAAGAGGTAGTTCCAGAGCCAGAGGAAGGCCACCCGGCAGGTCTGTGCGAGGTCGTGTAAATGTAATTTCGTGTGGACCTGGCCCACAGTACAGTGCTCGGAAGAAGGCACGTCCCATCACCTCCCAAGATTGTCAGGACGTGGTTGAGTATTTAGCGACACAGAACACCTCATCTTGCTCAGCCACCAGCGCTACTACTAGCACCACTTCCGCTGCATTTGACACTTCACAAGAATTATTTAGTGGTGAAATCACTGATGAACAGCCATTGTTGTTACAGCCAGATGAATTTCCACCAACTCATATGTCTGAGTTACGCAGCAACACTATGGATGTAATGTGTAAGGAGAATGAAGGACCTACTGATGGTGCATGTTTGGATTTTTCTGAGGCAAGCGAAGCTGGGCAGGATGATTACGATGATGACGATGATACGGATCCTCTGTATGTTCCCAATAGAGGAGATGAAGAGGGAGACAGTTCAGAGGGGGAGTCAGAGAGTAGTAGGAGGAGAGAAGTTGCTGAAAGAAGCTGGGGCAGCTCTTCGTCAGAAACAGCTGGTGGCAGTGTCCGGCACCATGTATCGCCACCTATGTACAGCCAGCCAACTTGCCCTTCAGCATCAGCTGCTGAGGTCCCCATAGTGCCCACATCCCAGGGTGGCTCAGCGGTGTGGACATTTTTTAATGTGTGTGCCTCAGATCGGAGCAAAGCCATCTGTTCGCTCTGCCAACAAAAATTGAGCCGTGGAAAGGCCAACACTCACGTAGGGACAAGTGCCTTACGAAGGCACCTGGAGAAAAGGCACAAACAGCAATGGGATGGCCACCTGAGCAAAAGCAGCAGCAGCACACAAAAGAAAAGTCACCCTCCTTCTCCTCTTCCTCCTTCAGGTGCATCATCTGCTTCTGCCGCTTTCTCCCTTGCACCTTCACAGGCACCCTCCTCCACTCCGCCTCTGCCCTTGAGCGCTTTCGTGCTCCTCTGCCCACAGCAGCAGTCAGGTGTCCGTGAAGGAAATGTTTGAGCGGAAGAAGCCAATTTCGGCCAGTCACCCCCTTGCCCGGCGTCTGACAGCTGGTGTGACGGAACTGTTAGCTCGCCAGCTGTTACCATACCGGCTGGTGGACTCTGAGGCCTTCCGTAAATTTGTGGCCATCGGGACACCGCAGTGGAAGATGCCAGGCCGCACTTATTTTTCTAGAAAGGCCATACCCCAACTGCACCGTGAAGTTGAGAGGCAAGTGGTGTCATCTCTTGCGAAGAGCGTTGGGTCAAGGGTACACCTGACCACGGATGCCTGGTCTGCCAAGCACGGGCAGGGCCGCTACATTACGTACACAGCCCATTGGGTCAACCTGGTGAACGATGGCAAGCAGGGTGCAGCGGACCAAATTGTGACACCTCCACGGCTTGCAGGCAGGCCTCCTGCCACCTCCTCTCCTCCTGCTACATGCTCTTCGCTGTCCTCCTCCTCCTTGGCTGAGTGGCAGTTCTCCTCTCCAGCTACACAGCCCCAGCTCCGCAGGGCCTATGCTGCATGCCAGGTACGACGGTGTCACGCCATCTTAGACATGTCTTGCCTCAAAGCGGAGAGTCACACTGGAGCAGCTCTCCTGGCTGCTCTTAAGAAACAAGTGGATGAGTGGCTGACGCCGCACCACCTGGAGATTGGCAACGTGGTGTGCGACAACGGCAGCAATCTGCTTGCCGCTTTGCATATGGGGAAGCTGACACACATACCCTGCATGGCACATGTCATGAATCTAGTTGTTCAAAGATTTGTGTCAAAGTACCCTGGCTTAGCGGATGTCCTGAAGCAGACCAGGAAGTTCTGTGGGCATTTGAGGCGGTCTTACACAGCCATGGCACGCTTTGCGGAAATTCAGTGGAAAAACAACTTGCCGGTGAGACGCCTGATTTGCGATAGCCCGACTCGCTGGAATTCGACCCTGCTCATGTTCTCCCGCCTGCTAGAACAGAAGAAAGCCGTCACCCAGTACCTCTACAACTACAGTAGAATGAAACAGTCTGGGAAGATGGGGATGTTCTGGCCCGACAACTGGACACTGATGAGAAATGCATGCAGGCTCATGCGGCTGTTTGAGGAGGTGACCAACCTGGTGAGCCGCAGTGAAAGCACCATCAGCGACTTGATTCCCTACGCTTACTTCTTGGAGCGTGCTGTGCGTAGAGTGGCGGATGAAGCTGCGAATGAGCGTGACCAGGAACAGTTACGGCAGGAACAGGCATGGGACCAATTTTAATCAGACCCAGCTGTTTCCTCAACACCTGTGGCAGCACAGAGGGGGGAGGAGGAGGAAGAAGAGAAGTCGTGTGCAGAAGACGAGTCAGACTCAGAGGATGATGAGCAAGGTGTTTCTTTGGGGGAGGAGGGGACGGCGGCAGGAGAACAACCGCAGCAGGCATCGCAGGGGGCTTGTGCTGCTCAACCTTCCCGTGGTATTGTTCGCGGCTGGGGGGAGGAGGTTGACTTACGTGACATCACTCAGGAAGAGCAAGAGGAGATGCATGGTACATCTGGATCCGGCTTTGTGCAGATGTCGTCTTTTATGCTGTCCTGCCTGTTGAGGGACCCCATATAAAAAACCTCAAGGGGAATGAGCTGTACTGGGTGGCCACACTACTAGACCCTCGGTACAGGCACAAAGTGGCGGACCTGTTACCAACTCACCTGAAGGTGGAAAGGATGCAGCACATGCAGAACAAGCTGTCAACTATGCTTTACAATGCCTTTAAGGGTGATGTGACAGCACAACGCCAGCAAGGTACCACTGCCACTAATCCTCCTCCCGTGTCCACGCAGTCAAAGACAGGACGCTCCAGCGATCTCATGGTGATGTCGGACATGCGGACGTTCTTTAGTCCAACGCCTCGCCGTAGCCCTTCCGGATCCACCCTCCACCAACGCCTGGAACGGCAGGTAGCCGACTACCTGGCCTTAAGTGTGGATGTAGACACTGCTGTGAACAGCGATGAGGAACCCTTGAACTACTGGGTGTGCAGGCTTGACCTGTGGCCAGAGCTGTCCCAATTTGCCATCCAACTTCTCTCCTGCCCTGCCGCAAGCGTCCTGTCAGAAAGGACCTTCAGTGCAGCTGGAGGCATTGTCACTGAGAAGAGAAGTCACCTAAGTCACAAAACTGTTAAGTACCTCACCTTTATCAAAATGAATGAGGCATGGATCCCGGAGGGCTGCTACCCGCCCCAAGACTAAGTCAGTCCCCGCACACACAGCATCTCTGCCTGCACGCCGTGTGACTGGCTGCCTGGCCTGCCCCAAGAAGACTAAGTCGCTCCCAGTCCGTCGACACAGCATGTCTGCCTGCAGGCCGCTTGACTACCTTCTCCGCCACCACCAACAGGGTCCGGGACTCCAGGCGGATTGCTGAATTTTTTAGGCCGCTGCTAGTAGCGGCCGCTGTAATAATTTTTCTGGTGCGTGTACATGACTGCCTAATTTTTCTGGCTGCACTGCGGGCAGCTGCAACAACAAAAGAAGAGGCATGTACATGCGCCCATTCCCCTTCGTGATTATTACCTTGCCGTGGTGAAGGGGCTTGCGTATCACAATGAAGCAATGACCGGCGCCTAAATGAGTGTCTCGGGGGGCACACCCACGATAATAAGGTCGTTGCCTCATTGTGGTCAGACCAAATTTGATCAGCTGGACAGTCACTGTTCTGTCATTCAGCTACATCAGCCAGGCAACCATATGGGCTGTAAAGCCACCAAAACCTGCACTCTCGCCATGGTGCGCACCAGTCCAGCACGGCCGTCACTACACAAACAGCTGTTTGCGGTGCGTTACAGTGAGTGAGTTTGGTGTGTCAGTGTGAAGCAGTACCTTAATTACACTACCTGATTGATGTATACACATGCAAGATGTTTTAAAGCACTTTAGGCCTCCAATTTAGCATTTAAGGGGCTTGATTCACAAAGCGGTGCTAACTGTTAGCACGCCTGTGAAAACCCCCTTAGCACGTCTAAACAAGCTTTTCGCGCATAAAACTTTACGCGCGCAAAACTTTATGTGTACTGCACAGAGCGCAGGGCGCACCGCGCGAAGTGCCCATTAAAGCCTATGGGACTTAGCGCGCGTAAAACTTTGCGCGCGTAAAACTTTACGCGCGCAAAGTTATCGCATGATCTGATTGAGAAATCCGGTGCTAACCTACTTAGCACCCTGGTTAGCGCGTCTAAAGACTTTAAACGTGCTAAGTAGGTTAGCACCGCTTTGTGAATCAAGCCCAATGGGATTTCTGCCCTTAAAACGCTGCTTTGCGTCAAATCCAGATTTTTCCCGGGGACTTTTGGCAAGTATCCCACTCCTCCACCTGGGGGTCCAGGTGTTAGACCCCTTGAAACATCTTTTCCATAACTTTTGTGGCCAGCATAATCTTTTTTTTTTTTCAAAGTTCGCATCCCCATTGAAGTCTATTGCGGTTCGCAAACTTTTCCGCGAACCGAACCTTACGCGGAAGTTCGCGAACCCGGTTCGCGAACCTAAAATCCGAGGTTCGGCCCCACTCTAATTGCCATCTGGAGTCGGGAAGGAATTTTTCCATGCCTTGTGGGGGGTTTTTTGCCTTCCGCTGGATCAACAGGGATATGTGAGGGAGCAGGCTGGAGTTGTACTTTGTACTGGTTGAACTCGATGGACGTATGTCTTTTTTCAACCAAAATAACTATGTAACTATGTAATATTATATGTATTAACCATAAAACGCAGGGTTGAACCATTCAGCAGCTAATTTAACTATAGTGCATAGCTATGACGCAGCAAATATGGCCACCAGGCGTTGTCCCCATACACTCTATAATTACTCTGTCTGCGATTTACTGTATGCTAGTTTATAAGACGGTATAAGACAAATTGGGACTAGTCTGAACTACTTTAGCAACAATAAATGACCATAAATTAGCACAAACTGAATTAGGTGTGGTCCTGTTTGTGACACAGCAACATACCAAGGCTTATGGGAGGAAGTTTAAAGTCTAGCTTTTATCAAAAACAAGTTATGGAATTCACAGCCAGCGATCACAGAACTATTGATTGTGTTAATCTATAAAAAAATAGACCCATTGTAAATGGGTTTTATATCAAAAACACAGAGTGAAAACTTTCTGTGCACTGAAATAACTCACTCCCCTTGGCTATAAATGACTATAATTTAAGAAAAACAATTGATAAATCAAATGTTCAGATAGCCGTGCTGTGAATAACAATATCAATAAATAAAAACCCTTTCATAATTACCAGTAATGGAGTCTTTATGGGCGTGTTTTTAAAATGAAAGCCATGAGGATGGATGACTCTCAGATGATTCTGTCTGTCTGATCTGTCCATGATGTGTCACCTCTCCATTTTTATTCACCTTATTATCTACCATATTTGACCATAGCTTAGTGACTGGCCATTCCACAAAATAATGGTCTGTAACAAAGATTATCCTTCAGTTAATCATAAGGCAGTGGGAGTGTCCAGAGAAAAAAAAAATACATTCCTTAAATGAATACTGTAGGGGGTCGGGGGAAAATGAGTTGAAGTTACCCGGGGCTTCTAATGGTCCCCCTGCAGACATCCTGTGCCCATGCAGCCACTCACCGATGCTCCGGCTCCGCCTCCGGTTCACTTCTGGAATTTCAGACTTTAAAGTCTGAAAACCACTGCGCCTGCGTTGCCATGTCCTCGCTTCCCCTGATGTGGGGCATGGCGCAGACACAGACCATACTGGGACTGCGCAGTACGCTCCTGGTGAAATCAGCGGGAGCGAGGACAGGGCAACACAGGCGCAGTGGTTTTCAGACTTTAAAGTCTGAAATTCCAGAAGTGAACCGGAGGCGGGGCCAGAGCATCGGTGAATGGCTGCGCGGGCACAGGATGTCTGCGGGGGACCATTAGAAGCCCCGGGTAAGTTCAACTCATTTTCCCCCGACCCCGCTGCAGTATCCCTTTAAGGAATCTATTTTTTTTTCCTCTGGACACTCCCACTGCCTTATGATTAACTGAAGGATAATCTTTGTTACAGACCATTAGAAGCCCCGGGTAAGTTCAACTCATTTTTCCCTGGCCCCCCTACAGTATCCCTTTAACTTGTAGTGTTTTGCCATCACCAGTAAGTATCCTCCTTGGCTCATCAATAATGTATGCTGTCATATGGTATTCTTCCAGCAGGTGGCGTTGTGGCTCACATTTATAAGATGAATGGCCTTGCCCAATTGTTACTATAGAAAAAAAACATGCTTGTTTGATGGATTAAGGATAATTATTGGGTATACAAGAGTTTAGATACTATACATGTCTGCTCAGAATCAGTTGGTCTTATCAAAAAGTGACAATTATCATGTGTTTCTATGGCTGCGTTCACCCATAAATCTGTACATATGCGGTCCATTTCAGTCCTGTCAGTTTTGTATTAGTTAAAAAGTGTACACTCCTGGTCTGGTCCAGTCCTATCAGTTTTGTAAATGTTTCTATGGCTGTGTTCATACATAAAAGGTGTACATTTGCGGGCAGTCAGGTAATATAGATATAGATATAGATACATAGATACATATATATATATATATATATATATATATATATATACACACACACACACACACACAAACATCACTTCCTGGTTAGCGGCCATGTTTTTTGTTTGTAAACACTGCCTAAAACTGGTGATTAAAAGCCAGGATCACGGCGAAAACAGCAAATAGGGACCCAGGAGATCACAGTGACTCGATTGGTATGTTTTTTATTGTACAAATTGGACAGTACAGATCCTCTTTAAGTATGCTTTAAAGAGACTCTGAAGTCTCGCAAAATACAGGTTTTTCTTTTAAAAACCTCTTTAACATCAATGCCCTAACTGAAACGCCGCATCCTCGTGGCTGAACACTAAATAAATCACCCCAAACTCCCGGAGCAAAAATCCACGACTTTCCTGGTCGTGGATTTTGCTGCCTGTGGAGGCAGAGCTTGGGGCTGTAGCTCTGCCTCCATGCGGGTCAATCTGCACTGATTGCCGCCTCTCCCCCGCCCCTCTGAGTGAAAGAAGACTGAGAGAGGCGGGGAGAGGCGGCGATTAGCGCAGATGGACGTGAGTAGAGGCAGAGCTACAGCCCAAAGTTCTGCCTCTACACAGATGCGCTACCCGCAATGTACCCTGGTGAGTTTGGGGTGATTTATTAAGTGTTCAGCCACGGGGATGCAGAGTTTCAGTAAGGGCATTATTATTATTATTATTTAGTATTTATATAGCGCCGACATATTACGCAGCGCTGTACAGTGTATATATACATATCTTGTCACTTGTCGCATTGATGTTAAAGAGGTTTTTTAAAAGAAAAATATGTATTTTGAGAGACTTCAGTCTCTCTTTAAGTAAAAGTTGGCTTTAAGAAATGTACTTAGATGTATTGGCCCAATGTAGTATGACGATACATATATTTAATAGTGAATATATTAATGCCATAATACATACAATTACCCTGAAGTTCTTTTTGTCATGGATCTTAATTCAAGATTGGTTTCATTGACAGGTTGAAAAAGTGATGTCAAATGATACATTTTACTTCACCGTGTTGCGAAACCCAGTCACACAGATGGAATCATCGTTTTCATACTTTAAAGGCTTCAGTACATTCAGAAAGTGCAAAAGCTTGGAAGACTTCCTTGAAAATGCCGATGAATATTATGATGCTAACAGAACTGGCAGCTATTTTGCTAAGAACTGCCAGACTTTTGATCTTGGATTTAATCACAATGGACCTAACACCACAAAAAACATAGAGCTGATATGTGAGGAAGTAGGCAAGATCTTTCATTTGGTGCTGATCGCAGAGTACTTTGATGAGTCCCTCATTCTTTTGAAGGAAGCTCTCTGTTGGTCATATGAGGATGTCCTGTCCTTTCCACTGAACAAGAGAAGTAATACCACTAAGAAAGCCCTCTCTTTGGAAAGACAAGAAAAGATAAAACATTGGAACAACTTGGACTGGCAGTTGTATTCCTATTTCAACCGTTCCTTCTGGAAGCATGTAGAGAGGTTTGGCCAGGAACAAATGGACTACGAGATACAGAAATTACAGAGGAAAAGGGATGAGATGGCTAAAATTTGTTTACAAGATGAAGTTGATCCTAATCAGTTACAGGACAAATCATTGATGCCATATCAGTCTGGATTAGCCAGGATCCTCGGATACAACCTAAAGCCTGACCTTCCTTCAAGATACAAACTCCTGTGCCAGAGACTTGTCACGCCAGAGCTCCAGTACAGTTACCTGTTATATAACACCATAAAAGAGAAAGCTCCTACTGATGTAACAATAACAACAAAACCTGAAGGTTAATGAATGGGAAGCTGTACCAGAATATGTCAAAATTGATTTTATCATTATTATTATTTTACTGAAGTTCACGATCACGATTTGTTCTTAAAGGACAACTGTAGGTAGGCTGCCATGTTTTTTTGCCTTTTGTGCAACACCAGTTGCCTGGCTGTCCTGCTGATCCTCTGTCTCTAATACTTTTAGCCTTAGAACAAGCATGCAGCAGATCAAGTGTTTCCGACATTAATGTTGGAACTGACGAGATTAACTGCATGCTTGTTTCTAGTGTGATTCAAACACTACTGCAGCCAAATAGATCAGCAGGGCTGCCAGACAACTGGTATTGTTTAACCACTTAAGGACCACAGTCTTTTCGCCCCTTAAAGAGACTCTGTAACATTAAAAAGATCCCCTGGGGGGTACTCACCTCGGGTGGGGGAAGCCTCCGGATCCTAATGAGGCTTCCCACGCCGTCCTCTGTCCCACGGGGGTCTCGCTGCAGCCCTCCGAACAGCCGGCGACTGTGCCGACTGTCAGTTCAATATTTACCTTTGCTGGCTCCAGCGGAGGCGCTGTGGCGACTTTCGGCACGGAAATAGACGGAAATACCCGATCTCCGTCGGGTCCGCTCTACTGCGCAGGCGCCGGAAACTTGCGCCTGCGCAGTAGAGCAGACCCGACGGCGATCGGGTATTTCCGCCTACTTCGGAGCCGTCAGCCGTCAGAGCGCCTGCGCAGGAGCCAGGAAGGTAAATATTACATCACCGCTGCACAGAGGGCTGCAGCGAGACCCCTGACGGATGGAGGACGGCGTGGGAAGCCTCATTAGGATCCGGAGGCTTCCCCCACCCGAGGTGAGTACCCCCCAGGGGCCGTTTTGTCGTTACAGTTCCTCTTTAAGGACCAGAGCCTTTTTCTCCATTCAGACCACTGCAGCTTTCACAGTTTATTGCTCGGTCATACAACCTACCACCTAAAGGAATTTTACCTCCTTTTCTTGTCACTAATACAGCTTTCTTTTGCTGCTATTTGATTGCTGCTGCGAGTTTTAGTTTTTATTATATTCATCAAAAATGATGAAAAATGACTTTTTTAACTTGCTGTGCTGACATTTTTCAAATAAAGTAAAATTTCCTATACATTTGAGCGCGAAAGTTATTCTGCTACATGTCTTTGATAAAAAAAAACCATTCAGTGTATATTTATTGGATTGGGTAAAAGTTATAGCGTTTACAAACTATGGTGCCAAAAGTGAATTTTCCCATTTTCAAGCATCTCTGACTTTTCTGCGCACCTGTCAGGTTTCATGAGGGGCTAAAATTCCAGGATAGTACAAATACCCCCCAAATGACCCCATTTTGGAAAGAAGACATCCCAAAGTATTCAGTGAGAGGCATGGTGAGTTCATAGAAGATTTTATTTTTTGTCACAAGTTAGCGGAAAATGACACTTTCTGACAAAAAAAAGAAAAACAAAAGTTTCCATTTCTTCTAACTTGCGACAAAAAAAAAAATGAAATCTGCCACGGACTCACTATGCTCCTCTCTGAATACCTTGAAGTGTCTACTTTCCAAAATGGGGTCATTTGTGGGGTGTGTTCACTGTCCTGGCATTTTGGGGGGTGCCTAATTGTAAGCACCCCTGTAAAGCCTAAAGATGCTCATTGGACTTTTGGCCCCTTAGCGCAGTTAGGCTGCAAAAAAGTGCCACACATGTGGTATTGCCGTACTCAGGAGAAGTAGTATAATGTGTTTTGGGGTGTATTTTTACACATACCGGCCATTATAGTTTTAAAATAAAACGTTCTTCTGCGGATAAAAGCTATACATTTTATTTGCCCATGTTTCTCAGTTATTATTTGCAACATTTAAATTATTTCCCTAATACAATGTATGGTGACAATATAGTATGATGAGATATAGGGGCATTTTTTTTAGCTTTACATCCCATGCCCATAATTTAAAAATAATATACCCTCTTGACATACATATTAAAAAAAAATTGTCCCTATTGTATGTAGGTGTAATTTACTATTTGGCTACAAGATGTCCTTGCGCATTACTTCCTATAAGCGTACAATAAGTAAGCTTAATAGGAAGTAATGTGTTACACTGTAACTAGGGAAGTGACACAGGCATCCATTCATGCCTGTGATCACGGTGGCCTAGAGGGGAGATGAATGGGAATATTGTTCCTATTTATTAATCTAATGATCGAAGGGTGGAACGGCGTAAACAAATGAGCGGGAGGTAGCGCGAAAGTACTATTTAAGAATGATCACTGTTTTTGTTCAAAAACAGTGATCATTCTCGGTGGACAAGAATGGATTGTATCCATTGCCGCCAATCCCCCCTGTTGCCTATAACATCGTGATCACGGGCTTCTGCCTGTACGATCGCGCGCACAGCCCCCTAACTGCAGGGACGTGACTATCATGTCCCTGCGGCTGTAGCATCTGCCACTGCGGACGTGAGCATTATCAGAAAATATGCTACATTGGCATCATTCTGAGAAAGTCGAAGGAGTGAATAATAAATAATACGTTGGGCGTGTCATTTATAGCACAGTTAATTTCACAAATACGTAAGTTTGCATCCTAATTTGCAATTACGATGCAAAAATTTAATTAGAAATTTTCATCAAACTCATAATTATTTTGTCGACATTCGTGATGTCGCATCAAAATATAGCATTAACTTGTAATTTAGAGTATAATTTCTTGCTAACTCTTAATTTAGCATAATGTATTGTAATTACCCAAAAATTCATCATGATCAATCGTAATTATGTAAATATTAAACATAATTATGAATTAACTATTATGAAAATAATCATAATTATGAAAAGTATACATATACTCGTAATTCCACAAAATTTTGGGTAATATTTTGCAATTACATCTTTGCTATTAAGATCATAATCATGATTACAAAAATGATGGGAAATTTCGCAGATGCAAAATTTACCATTACGATCATCGCTACTTTCATTTTAATAGGGGCTGTATTTTATAAACTGGAGATAATGTAAAACATTAAGGCCTCATTGACAGTGGGACGTTAAAGTCGCACGTTATAAAAAATTATAATGCAGACTAACGCACAGCAATACAAAGTCTGTGTGACATTCACAGTGCACACGTTGCATTGTATGTAATGTGTAGCAATATTTAGAAGGTGCTGCATGCTGTGCGTTTAGCAATACATTTGCTGCGTTATGTGTATTGCACATGCTCTGTAATGTATTTTCTTTTTTAATGTAGAGCCTGCGCCGTTTTCATTCCATCAGTATGCGACGAAAACAGCGCACCAAGAGACGCATAACGCAGTGCAAAATAACGTCCAATTTTATAACCTACATGCGCTGCGTTAGAGGCACGTTGTGCGACTTTAATGTCGCATCAAACGCAATGTCCCACTGTGAAAGAGGCCTAAATGAAGGGTTAGTATGGAACTCCTGAAAGCAACTGGTTATACTGAGGCCAGGATTGGATGGGCATTTAAAGCCAATGGGTACCGGTAAAAAAAAGAAAAAGTCAGATACTCACCTAAGGAGAGGGAAGGCTCGGTCCTAATGAGCCTTCCCTCTCCTCTCCCGGTGCCCTCGGTGCTGCGCTGGCTCCCCCGTTCGCGTCCGCCACCGCAGGGACTTCGGAGGTCTTCGGGAGCACTCGGGCTTCCGAAGACGGGCCGCTCCATACTACGTACGCGCGAGCGCGTCATAGAGGGCGCTCGCGCATGCGTAGTATGGAGCGGCCGCGTAATCGGGAGCCCGAGTGCTCCCGAAGGCTTCCGAAAGCTCCCTTCGGCATGCGGAAGTGGCAGTATTTGACCGAACTGGTCGAATACTGCCACGGGGGATCCTGCGCGGGACCGGGCACCGGGAGAGGAGAGGGAAGGCTCATTAGGACCGAGCCTTCCCTCTCCTTAGGTGAGTATCTGACTTTTTCTTTTTTTTACCGGTAAACATTCACTTTAAGGCAGTGGTACCTTGAGTCTCATCTCTTTCCCTTCTTTGAACAGATTCTGTTTCTTTTTTGGGGACTCTGTGAGGTTGCACTGGCTGGTACAAGCGAAGGGTAATGCCAGGATTTTGCTTGTAATTGACCCACAGGGGCTGGCATTGCAGCCTCACTTTCTCCCCCCTCAAAAGACAAGGGCGTTTACCACAACTTCCAAGTATTTTAAATAGCTGCCTCAGTTTCTTGCCTGTTTGTAAATCACAAAAGAATTAAAGGTGAACATCTAAATTAGGTAAATGGCCACCTTTTTGTGGCAGGCTTTGGATTTTTTTATGTCCAGGTATGGTTGAATCATCTGGTCAGAATAGTCAACAGCCCTCATTAATTTGTTGTAGTCTCTGGCATATGGAGGGTTTTGAAAGGTTTCTGTGGTGCTGCTTTTACCTGAACTCTGTGAATGGTGCTGAGTGAGCATGAACACCTCTCACAAAATGTCAGTGCCAGCAGCTCATTACTGCAAGGACTTCTAGTTTCCCACTTATTTGAGCCGATGCTGCACCGGTACCTTTGGGAATCCCTGTCTGTTGGTCCTAATGGTACCACATGCCATAGTTTGGTTTTCACACAAACACAAAAAAAGGGATTCTGGTGTAGTAGTGGTCAAGATAAACATGATATCCTTGATTTAGGAGGGGGCCCAAGAAGTCTAATGTAGTTTTACCATTAATGCCCGCATATGATAGGCACCCTGGTGGATCAAACTCTTGGTCCTTTCCGTCATACACACATGCTGCCTCTTACACAACTATGTACCCTGTGCCGCTCTCACACAGTTGTGTACTGTTACCGTACCTGGCACGCTTGCTGCGAATGAACTGCTTATACAACACAACATGTTTATTGGGTGTGCAGACTTCTGCAAGTGTTTGGAAGGTTAGAAGGGGCCATATTTTAAAAAGGCGGTCAAAACTTGAGTGGTTTCGATTAGTGCAAAGGGTGTTGTTGTTGAAGTGCAGAAACCTCATTAGTGATTCATAACATGCACACTGCATGGTCATGGAAAATAGTGACATATTGTAAGGCTTGACAGGTTATGTCCCCAATCAGTCTCTATACTCCGATCTATTACCGTGGCTCTGAGCCGGCCCACATCTTCACCTATAGACAAGCCCCCATGTGAACAGGACATGTTATTTGTCTCCTGACTATGGTTACCCCCAGGTTTTAACGTGCAAGGCAAACAGACTGTAGTAGAGAGGACAATAACCTGCTATAACCTTAATGAGGCTAGTAACACAGTTCAATAGTTCATTAGTATCACACAGAGTTATTACCTTGATTCAGAAGGAGCAGGCTCTCAGCGAAGATTGTCAGTCCAGGCGGCAGACAAGGGTATCCAGTAACAGAGGTCGGTCCAGGCAGCAGGCAAGGGTTTCCAAGAATCAAAGCAAAGGTTAATATCAGCAGACAAGAATAGTCAAATACAAGCCAAGTGTCAAGATCCAGTAATCTAACAAGTGAGTGCGCACCCAGCAACTAGCCACAGCTATGCTTATCCTGGGCGATGACTGGGAGCACTCTGCAAGTTTAATTACAGCTTTCATCCAATCAGTGGCCGGCCACACTCCGCACACCCAATCACACCTACCTAGGTGTCAGTTGTAATGTCAGCTGACACTGCACTGACCGGAGTCAACTGACTATTGTTTACATTTGTGGAGGGTATACTAGGAACGCGCCCTCCGCCTATCAGAATGTGTGGCCTGTGTTTGCGCCGCAGCATCACCAGCAGGGAACAAGCGCCGAGACCCAGAAGGCACGGATTCCGCCCAGGTCTCGGCGGAAACATTGCTGACAGGCTGGTTCCTTATACATATGATGGGTGTCATCCTTGTGGTTAGCGCTCTCACCTTGCAGCACTGGGTCCCCAGTTTAAATCCCAGCTGGCGCACTATCTGCACAGAATTTGTATGTTCTCCCCGTGTCTGCATGGGTTTCCTCAAGGCACTCCGGTTTCCTCCCATATGCCAAAAACATAATAATGAGGCGACTTGTTTCAGGTAGACATTGAACAAATGTATCAGCACACCGGTGTTTCAATAGGTCACGCTCTTTTATTGAGCCATGCAGTCCCACGAAAGGAAAAAGCCGACAATTGTTTCGGGGCCACACAGGGTCCCCCTTCTTCAAGGCGCGTGGTTACAAAATGCATGCAAGTTCAACAAACATTATGTAATAACATAATCCCTAATCACCCCACCCACAGTGAAATCAATCAGTGATGTCATCAATCATCAATGTGCAATAGAGGATATATCTGACTAACACTGGTGGATCTTCTAACAGGTATTAAACAATAGGTACAGTAGCGCTGTGCGCACTGAATAGCATTATCATTTGGATAAACACCTAGATTGTAAATGAGGATGAACATTGGGGCATGTTTGATAGGTAAACAAATGGAGATGACATCACTGATTGATTTCACTGTGGGTGGGGTGATTAGGGATTATGTTATTACATAATGTTTGTTGAACTTGCATGCATTTTGTAACCACGCGCCTTGAAGAAGGGGGACCCTGTGTGGCCCCGAAACAATTGTCGGCTTTTTCCTTTCGTGGGAACGCATGGCTTAATAAAAGAGCGTGACCTATTGAAACACAGGTGTGCTGATACATTTGTTCAATGTCTTATCCGGAGATACTAATGCCTATATCTCAGTGTCAAGCACTAGACCGATTGAACTGATGGTGTGCCTTTCATAATCCAGTGAACATTGTTTCAGGTAGAACCTTCTTTTGGCCTTCACAAACATTTGTGTACATCTGAACTGTATAGAAAACAACAGACGGAATAACACCTGGACAACAACGAAGCCAGGAATCACCACTTTTTCTGTAAACAAACGCCGCACACAGACAAGACTCCCACCTGGTCCGTCCTGCTTGTGTGCAGCGTTTGTTTACAGTGAAAGTGTTGGCTTAGTTGTTGCCCAGATATTGTGACTATGGTAGGATTAGATTGTGAGACAAATCTGTGGGGGACCACGCCTTTCCCCCGCACAGTGCTCCAGGCGATCGCCTGTAGTGTCTGGTGCTAGAGGCGTATCTGCACTGCTCTTCACCTCAAACCACAAGTGCAACTGTTGGGGATCCCCTTATTACAGTGGTCTGAAACTCATCTTTTCTTTTGTTCTAAAAGATTATTTACAGCCTTAAACCTACTACCACAAAAAATGTAGTAGAACAGCATTCAAACAGTAAAACACAGCACTTTGTTTTGCAGTGGAATTCTCATTCAGCTTGTGATCCACATCCAAAGAGGTGATAACATTATCTTTTGTTTGCATTCATCTGTTGCTACAATTAGTTACAGCCAGTCACATGCTGAAAAGGAACTGTACTGAGCTGACAAGCAGAGAAAGCTGAGAAACTATCACTAGATAGCTGCTGTATTTATACAGTATATTAAAATCTATGAATCAAATGCAATGCAAGCTTTAAGAGCAGATAAACAGTACTTTGGGAATTTGTAATTTGTAAACAGACAATATTACTTGTGCACAGAATCAATTATGGTAACTGAATGGGTAATAAAAAGTAGGAAAACACATTTTCATTTAATGTTATGTCAGAGTTTTATACCACTTTAAGGAGCTGCTATGCATCTACTTAGAGCAGCGCAATTGTTTTCAATCTCAAATCCCAGGCTAGTCTACCAGAAGCATCAGCCAATTTCCAAGACACTAGCCCTTCGGCGTACTATCTGCAGAGCCTTGCTGATCCCATATAGCTGTTGCACAAAGTCCAGCAAGCGGTTCAGCATTACTGCACAGCAGTTCTTACCACTACGGGCTACCCATGACTAAGCCAAAGGATGTTTCACAGTTGGGTTGATGCTGGCCGCACTAGGTATGGGATGCCAGGATGCCGGGTCCATGAGGTGTTGCTGCAGCCACCGCAGGATGCACGCACAAGGCCATGCCCACTGAGACAGATTCAGCTGCGAGGAGCCATGGAGACACGAGGACTCCTCAAGGAAGGAAGGAGGATTGTGCCAGCCAGACAGGTGAGACATGATGCTGTGCTGTACACTCTAATAATTCTTGTGTGTCAACCCTCTGATGGTGACAGCCGGTGTGTGCTACACCACCTCACCCCCCCATAGTAATGCGCTTTTTATAGAGGGAGAACTTGGAGGTCCCTACAGACTTTGAGGTCCAGGGAAGTTGCCCAGTTTTCCGCGGCAGCTGGCTGAGGTGTCCACCTTTAATACCTTCAAACAAGCTCTCAACACTCACCTCTTCATGCTCGCATACCCCCCTACACCAGCACCATAATATGTTCTGTTAGACACCCTCTCAAAAGATGCACCTATTGTCTCCACCCCCACCCTTTAGATTGTAAGCCTCTGGCAGGGCCCTCCTCCCTAGTGTTCCCAGCTTGATTATGCAATCTTACTGACAATCACCCCTCTTGTGGACTAGAACAGTCTCTATTTTGACCTATGACACTGTATTGTTATCAAATCATTTGCATGATCTTGTTTTGTTGTGAGTTTCCGTATGTTCTACCTTGTATGTTAACCCTTTTATCTATTGTGCAGCGCTGCATAATATGTTGGCGCTTTGTAAATACAATAAATAATAATAATAATAGTTGGAGAAAGTGACCAGAAAATTTTGTGATGGTACAAAAGCTAGAATCACAGAATCCAGAAGCATCACTGATTATCCAAAATCCAAGCAGTCTCATGGTCAGGTAGCTCACTTGGAGGTTTGATTTACAAAACTTATCTAATCAATTATTTAACCCAGCAAGTAGCGTAAGCCATATAAGCAACATAGAAATGGCAGCGCTTCTAAAACCAAGCTGCAACGGACAGGTGAAGCCAGGGGCGTATCTAGAGGGGTGCAGGCATGGCTCATGCCATGGGCGCCACAGCACCATGGGCATCATGGCCGTCTCCTCCTCCCTCTACCCCCTCCTCTCTCATGCTCCACTACCGTACTGAGGGATGTAGCTTGTTACTTATACTTGGGGGACTAACTCTAGCAACCTATACTGGGGAAGCTACTTATATGGAGGGGGGGACTCCTCTAAATACCTATGCTAGGAGAAGGGCACCTCTGGCTACCTATACTGGGGTGGACACACCTCTGGATATCCATACTGAAGGGAAACCTCTAGTATGGATATGGGGCGCAATTTCAGTGTTTGCCATAGGCGCTACTGTATATTATCCAGATACGCCCCTGGGTGAAGCTTTGTTTTAGATGCGCTGCCTTTTCTTTCTAAAGTGTACAAAACTGAAAGTTCAATTTTCCAAGTCAATATAAGCAACATAGACATTGCGTTTCTGTATAACAAAAGTTACACTATTTGCGTAATGTGTGTTATGTAGAGTTATGTAGTTTGCATAAATGGTGTTAAACTTTACATGTGCTGCTTGCACACATGAAGTTTAACAGTATTTTGTGAATACAACCCCTTATCGGTCTTGACTCATGATTTACGATTTATCTCTCTTTTACGTGCTTAATTAATCTTTTCTTATCTATCTCATGAGTTATTCACTCCTCTGTTTCTGTTTATATCATAAATTATATATAGCTGAAGGGACAAATAAGGTGAGATTTTCTTTTCACATTCATTTTCGTGAAAGTAATGTAAGATTCGACTTTCAGTGAAAATGCCATCAAAAATCATTTTTTATTTGTTCGTGATTTTTCTAAATTTTTCACAGATTTTCACGATAAAACTACCAATTGCACTTTTTGCAAATTTTCAAATCATCGAAAAGAAAGATTTGTTTCATTTGACCATATTGCGAATTTTCTCGAATTCGAAAATTGCCTTTCTGATGTGAAAATTACTTGGCTAAAATTTGCAAGCAACACTGGAGATAATTCATGAGGAAAGCAGATAAGTTTGGTGTATCAAGCCTTTGGTCCCCAGAGCTGAAACTTTGAAAAGTTTTCCACCCCATGAAGTGGGGGGTACTTGAAGGGCTTATAGCAAGAGTCGTATGTCTACCTTGACACAAACAAAGGGCCCTCTACAACACTGCTGGTGTTAAGAGTGCAGACTCGAATTCTAGAATCAATTACCTAAAGACTTTTATAGTGGACATGGATATAGTCAGTAAACCAGAAATCTATTTATACAAAATAGAAAACAAAAGTTTGCTTTCTTAGAACAGAAAGAATTTGCGATAATTCAGGTTGGAGTGAGCTTGAGATGTCTCCCAGTGCATCACTGCTGAATATATGCAAATTAACCATTGTTGCCCTTAGAAGCTAAACACACCTCCAGAACCGCTGGAATGCAATGATGTGTCAGCTTGTTGATTTGTACAGAGCCATAATAATCCAACAAGCATACAGACTGTTTCAGATTGCTTGATCCTCATCAGTGCATGGCAGGGAAAACACACTTTGAAGAAAAATCTAATTAGATATTAGGTGTTAATCTGCGCAACAATCCTGATAAATTGAATGGAAATAACTTCCACAAAACAAAAAAAAGTATACTTTAAAAAGCTACTGAGAGCATGGAATTAACCATATTTTATTATGACCGGCAGAACAGGAACGATTAATCCTACCTAAGCTCCTCTTCTTAATGCAAACCTTATCAATCTACTGTATTTACCCCAAGAGTGGTTTATGTGGTCCAGAACCTTCCAAAACATCAAGGAAAAAGAGCAAGAGCCTCATTTCAAAAAATTAAATTAGATAAAGAACAAGACGGACTAGAAACCCCAGAAAAGATCTAGGAAAATATTATCAAAGTGTCCATTTATAGAGAACTCTACATTGGGGAACCCTAACCCCAATAACTTTTGGTTAAAGATAGAGTTACAGTATCTCGCACAGAGGTAATGGGTGCCCTCTTCTGGCACTACAAGTCCAATAAAGCCTTGGCTGAGAAATGCCCACATCCGTGGATTGAATCTAGTTTACTAATGCTTGCCAGGATGATAAGAGAAATTGTCTGCATACCAGGGCCCAGTGCCTCTATCCACAATTGCACACAACCCAAAAGGTACCCCCGCATTAACTGTTTTAAAAAAAAAAAAAAAATTAGACACAGGCATTAGATTTTTGGAGATAACACCAAAAAAGAAATCACCTTACATGCTCTCATACATCTTCAGATAAAACAGTTATCTAAAAAACATAATACAACTATCTGGCCTATTAGGAAAGAACTTTCTGATTAAGAAAAATGGTTTATCAATAAAGACCTTTATAAGAGCTTGAGAACCAACAAAAGAATTTATGCTTAAACAAAAAAAAAGTGGGAATATGATCTCCAAAAGACAATAGGGAAGAATAGTGGCCCGTAATATACAAAATTACTGTATTTGGTGGCCCAAAACCACAAAATTTTAACTTATGCAGCCAAAAATAGTTAACCGCTGGTATATGATAATTCCTGGTCAAGCCTGCTGATGATGTGGCTCAGGTTTGTATACTTACACACACATTTAGTGATTGTGCTCTGTTCGCAAATCATTTTGGAAGAAAATAAGAAAATTCTTCCGCTGGCTAGTATCACGCTTGGTATAAGACGTATACACAGAACATATGATTAATCGTAGTCAAAACGTAAACTAGGGTCATACACGTGAGATTAGATAGCTGCGGTACATTAGGCTGAGACAGAGTCTAGGTAGTTAAACAGGCTAGGGTCATACACGAAATTTCAGATGGCTGCGGTACAATAGGCTGAGACAGAGACTAGGTCATTTAACAGGCTAGGGTCATACACAGGTGGTCAGATGGCTGAGGTACAATAGGACTAGACGATAGAATGGTCAGTAAGGCTATGGTCAAAAACTAAAGTCAATCAGGCAGTCGCATAAATATACAATAACAATAATAATAATATCACAGAGTGACAGAGTGCCCAGCATCAGCGTACTGACGAACTGAAACAGCACTGCTAAAATACACTCAGTCACCCAATCAGAGGCCGGCCCCACACACAACAACCAATCAATAAACAGAATCCCTGCCTATGCATCAGCTGATCTAAACTATCAGATGACACTATGATCACCGGCGTCTCAGGGCATAAGATTGGCTCTGAGGGGTGCTGCTGTGGTTCCCAGGCGGTGAGAGTGCCTGGGACCCCGCGGTCCCCCGGTTGTATGGGGGCATTGGGAAGCCTCCCCGTGGCGCTCCTGGATAGTGCTTATGTGGCATGAACTAATTCCCGCAGGGCGACCGCTTTGCGGTATTCGTTTTTTGACCCTGCATAGTTTGGCGTGCGAAAGCAAATGCATATTTGCATGAGCATTGCCTCATGAATTGCCAATTGAGCCAGATTTGCAGAGCCAGACTTGCAAGGGTTAAAACTTGGTGTTAGAGCAGGCATAAATTTTCCTCAGGTAAGCATTTTTTGTGGTTGCATCCTTTGGAGGCAGGTGGAAGAAGGCTTGCTCTGGTGGTGTGAACCCTGGAGTGAGTTGTTTGCACCTGTCCTCCCCCCCCCCTCTGGAGTGTTGTGTGAGCCAGCCCTGAGCTCTAAAGCTTGGGGTGACCCATGCTTCACTCCTTTCTCATGTGGTGCCCCCAAGTTAATGCGCATGTAGCAGAACGCAATGGACGTTAAGGTAAGTGCCTGTTTTTAATTTTGGGAGGTTGGAGCGGACGGCTCCCCCCGGCGCTGGCCACGCTTGGGTGGGTCGCCTGCGCCACCCAGCTTCCCCCTCCGGGGTGCTGCTGTGGTTCCCAGGCGGTGAGAGTGCCTGGGACCCAGCGGTCCCCCGGTTGTATGGGGGCATTGGGAAGCCTCCCCGTGGCGCTCCTGGATAGTGCTTATGTGGCATGAACTAATTCCCGCAGGGTGACCGCTTTGTGGTATTCGTTTTTTGACCCTGCATAGTTTGGCGTGCAAAAGCAAATGCATATTTGCATGAGCATTGCCTCATGAATAGCCAATTGAGCCAGATTTGCAGAGCCAGACTTGCAAGGATTAAAACTTGGTGTTAGAGCAGGCATAAATTTTCCTCAGGTAGGCATCATACACGAAATTTCAGATGGCTGCGGTACGATAGGCTGAGACAGAGACTAGGTCATTTAACAGGCTAGGGTCATACACAGGTGGTCAGATGGCTGAGGTACAATAGGACTAGACGATAGAATGGTCAGTAAGGCTATGGTCAAAAACTAAAGTCAGTCGCATAAATATACAATAAAATATACAATAATAATAATATCACAGAGTGACAGAGTGCCCAGTATCAGCGTACTGATTGCTATCACAGGCAGTGACGAACTGAAACAGCACTGCTAAAATACACTCAGTCACCCAATCAGAGGCCGGCCCCACACACAACAACCAATCAATAAACTGAATCCCTGCCTATGCATCAGCTGATCTAAACTATCAGATGACACTATGATCACCGGCGTCTCAGGGCATGAGATTGGCTCTGACGGACGGTCAACAGGGAAAGCTGCATGGTCCCCCGAATGTTTATGCAAGTGATGTCAGACGTCACTTGCATCTGTCTCCTCTGTGACGTACACACTGCCAGACAGGAAGTGCATCACACATCTTTGCCATGTATGCCCAACCACTACCGCAACAATCTGATTGACTCAATAGTACAGATTGAGTGCAATAGTACACTGAGCAGTATCACTCGGCAGCGTACTGCAGACTCTGCATTGCCAGAAACACTTGAAGGAAACTTTCTAATTTGTTGAATGTTTAACCTCACTGATATTCTTACAAAGTAGCTATGCTCATCCTACAAATACCATAAATAGGGGAAAGAGAACTGCAAAGGGAAGGTGCACTTGCAGCAACTCATAAATACACAGCAAATAAGAATTTCTTACTTTGGCGATTTGTGCTAAACGCCGCAAATCGCAAAAAGCAAACGCGTCGCCTGCACCATTTTCAGGCGATTTCCAGGCGATCGCGTTTCAGTGCTATAGAAGCGTCAAACGCGATCACTGAAAAATCGCCACAGTGTTCAGTGATTTTTCCATGTGATAGTCGCAGAAAAATCACTCCTGCAAAACGCCGGCAAAAATCGCTAGCGTTAGGGGCGTGGCCAATATGGCTTACTGAACAGACTAGCTTCTCGGAGCTCCGCTGCCCGGCTGTTGTAATCTGCTGCCATCGCCCTTTTACCTGACCTTAATCAGTGCTAAAACCTGATCCTTTGCTTCGGCTTACCTGTCTGCATCACCCTGGCCTCTTGGTTTGATCCACCGGACAGTATCTCCAGCGAAGGGCTCGATCCTCCTTCAGAGACCCAGGAGTTCAGCGGCCCCTCCCGGCCCCAATGCTCCCTGCACAGCTTCCAGCCCTACGAAGTGATGGGTGGCACGAAGAAGAACCAGAGGGAGAAAGACAAAGATAAAGGAGAAAATCATCTCTCCACCAGCAGCTCACAGCCTGCTCCGCCGACTTCCAACGCGGCTGCTGCTTCTCCACCTCCGCATCCAGGAGAAGAGGAGATGGACCACGAGGCGGCTCCCCCCGCCATGCCAACTACCGCTGAGCTGTTAGAGGCAATTCAGCAGTGCCAAACCACTCTCACCCTAAAAATAGAACACATAGGCCCATATGCAATTCACTTTTTCACCCGAGTTTTCTACTATGTGATAATTTTAAACTTGGCAATAAAATGCCTTTTAAGCCACCAGAAAGCAAGAACATACTGAAAATAAATTTGATAGTACTTTTTGACCTACTTTTTGGTACTTTTTAAATTGAAAAGTGCTGGAAAGTTATTTTAAATCGAAGATGAAAAATTATCTCCTAGGAGAAAACTCAGGTGAAAAAGTGAATTGCATATGGGCCATAGAGACAAAGTTTGGTCTGCTGCGTCAAGACATTGGAACCCTCAGACAGAGGACCACTGAATTGGAGCGCCGCACATCTGACATAGAGGACCATGCCCAGGCACAGACCGCTGCCATAGCAGATATGAAAAAGAGGGTTACCCAACTAGAAACGCGGGCAGTAGACGCCGAAAACCGAAACAGAAGAAATAATCTGCGTCTACTGGGTCTCCCTGAGGGCACAGAACCCGACAATATTCCTGCATTTATGGAAGATCTCTTGAAGAGACTGCTTTCTGCGGATACTTTTTCCGACTTTTTCGTAATTGAAAGAGCTCATCGCATTGCGGCTCGTAAAGGACCCCCTGGCTCCCTTCCTCGTCCCATTATATTCCGCGTACTTAACTATAGGGACAGGGATGCTATTCTTGCAGCTGCCCGGAAGATGGAACATATACATTACGAGAATACCAGATTAATGCTCTTCCCTGACTACACCACTGAGACGCAGAAGCTCAGACGCACCTTCCTGAATGCTAAAGCAAAGCTGCGAGAAAAAAAGTTCAAGTACGCCATGATCTTTCCTGCACGGCTGCGAGTGCAGGACGGAGAAACAACACTTTTTTTTATACGCCAGAAGAGGTCTTTGCATGGCTGGATTCTCTCCCTGCGTGAGGATAGGATAAGTATCTGCTTTATTAAACTTGTCCTTATGCAATGCTACTGCCAGTGTGCCGTGGATGCTGTGTGGGAACTTATTAACCCCCTACTGCCAGCTGGTAACTGTAATGACCTCCCTTCTTCCAGGGTCCGGACGGCTTAGCTATGCTCTCCCTCTTCATTTATATATACTGAATGTATGATTTTACTCTCTGGGGGGGGGGGGGGGAACTTTAACGCTGGCAGATATTACAGCGCCCGATACACTCTACAATGATGTTTTCATACTCCCAGCAAACTACAACAGGCCTCTGACTACCATGCTACCGACAATGGCGGACCGTTAATCTTTTACAAGCACTTGGCAGGAAATCACCCGCGCTTTTCTCCACACTGCAGTAGATACTCTGTTTGCATGTGTTGCATCGCAACACTCCCCCTCACAGTATTCAGCGGACATAACACCTGCAAGCGGCATTATTCCAACAAACTGGCAATACATACAAGACAAGTTTACAAGTTCTAATTCTACTTCAGTTTTTTAAGATAATGTTTGGAGCCGGCATTAACTTTGATTGGTCTTTGGAGTTCCATAAACCTACGTCAGCAGTACACCCTATGTCCTGCGTTATTACCCCTCTCCTGTGCTGCTGTCTGGTGTACCTATCAGTGCTGCCCCCCTCCTCCTCCCTACCCCTTATGTGTTAGCCTCCTAGTACCTACTTTATATCTCAAGATGTAGTTTGTGGCTAAAAAATTTTATATGGATGTCACTCTACGGCATGTAAGCTCAGAATGTATAACAACTGCAATATGCTACGCTATAACTGCATTCTTCTGATGTATCTATGTAATGTAGCAGAGTGTGTGTGCGCATTGCTCACCAGGTGGCGCTGTGACCCAACAATTACAGTTATACAGTCCTCGGGAGCATCGGCTCCATAGATAACCCTAACATATATGGGTAGCTTTGTGGGGCTGTTAGCTCTATGGATGCTCGTATTCTATGACTACTTGTCTTGGGGCAGTGCTGTCTGGGGCGCGATGCGTATAATAGCTATCAGCATGACTCTATAGTATATATATTTCAGATTGAAATGAGCAATATTATTTATACAATGTATAAGACTCTGCAATATATTTTGATCACTAGCATTATTCTCTGTGAGATGAAAGGAACTGATTTTAATAAAGGGGACCGCATGTCGGCTGGCTCGGGCAATGTACTCCTGCAATTAGTGTTACGCCTTGCAGGCTGGGCGGTATTCCCCCTCCCTCACGCAGTATACTATCCTAGGCACAACGGGCAGGCTTTGCCTGCTTTATTTTTGAATGTATCAATGGCACATACGATTACTATGCGGGTGATGCTAAACATACGGCTGTCTGTGTGCTGCACTTTATACCAAGGGGATGTGCGGTTTGGGATGTAGGGTGGGGGCTATACATGCCCTCGGGCTTATTCTGTTCTGTTTTACATTAAAACATATAGCACTATGTATACTATGTATGGAGTTATACAGGGAAGCTTTGATGGGCAATGCTACATCCCAATGTGACTTGGTGGTTTATAATTACAAGCATTCTAGTATATTGTCTCCATGAGAAGGGCATTGATAACTATGCTATGTTGACTGCTATGATATTTTAAGCCCTAAACAATTAGAGATTATCACAGCTATATGGGACATTACATTTTAGTAAATTAGCTCCTCTCACCCCGGGGTACAACTTAACTGGAACTACTAGCTTACCACTACTGAACATATGCTGCTGCTGTTCTGCGCAATGCACGTCACATGACTATACTTATAATTCTATACTGAAATGCAATGCCTTTCCTTTGCTATAGATTTAAGCAGGAATGGTCTATACGAATGCAGCCCTTGGTCTGTGCAGCACAGTAAACGGCCCTGACATTAGGCCTGGCTCCCACTCAGGCATGTTTACGTTATTAACCCCGCACTATAGTATACTGTGTATATACATTTCTTACTCTCCCCATATTGGGTGACTATATACGTATCCTATAATACTTTAACCCAAGCTGATGCTACAGACTGAGCTCTCAATTGAGGCATGCATCTTATCCGCTTTACTGGAGGAGATGGAGGTGATTCACATAACCTCATATTCCCCCTCCCCCCTAAAAAAAAAAAAACCTTCTTCCCCCACCCTTTCACTTACTTCTCCTCCCTCCCCCCCCCCCCCCCCCCTTCTTTCCCCTCCTTCCCAATAACTTTTCTAGCCATCCTATCCTCCTCACAACTTAATCTACATTTCTGTGGTCATTATCGCTAGTCTGGAGGGGGAGGAGGAGCAGGACGCCTTCCTTAGACCACTCAGTGGTAGGCTGGTTTTGGCTCCGTACACCAAAAGTTGGCTCAGGGCTCAGTTAAATAATTTCTCAGATGTTTAGCAACGTTAATTAAGATGGTTCTTATACCCCCATCCTTGATGGGTGCAGCTGGGTGGCGGATTAAGCTCCTGGCATACGTCCCTTACAGAGACAGCACTTTAAATTAGGTTGTTGTTTTTTTTGGGTCTCTGTTTCTCTAAGTAACAGTTTGGGTGCAGACACCTTAAAGAGTAACTGTTAGCCCCCAAATTGAAATTTAAAACACTATTGCAATGTTTTATTTATTATATAAGTGAGCCAAAAAGCCAATGTACAAGTTAAAAATCAATCTAATTTTGTTACTATCTAACCTTTTCCCCCAGCTCCGGACGCAAGCCGCATATCAGATACTGTAGCATGCAGAGCATGCCTATGTCTGGCCGACCCCCCTCTCCCCCCCAGGACCAGGTGCCAATATATTCTCCCCACCGCAGCTGACCGCTCTGACACGGAGAGAGAGCGGCAGCACTTCCAGAGCAGCACCGCAGAGCAGCCAGCGCCGTGCATCTCTCTCACATGTGATTCTCTCACATGTGACTCGGCGCTGGCTGCTCTGCGGTGCTGCTCTGGAAGTGCTCCCGCTCTCTCTCCGTGTCAGAGCGGTCAGCTGCGGTGGGGAGAATATATTGGCACCTGGTCCTGGGGGGGGGGGGGGGGGGGGGTTGGGGTCGGCCAGACATAGGCATGCTCTGCATGCTACAGTATCAGATATGCGGCTTGCGTCCGGAGCTGGGGGAAAAGGTTAGATAGTAACAAAATTAGATTGATTTTTAACTTGTACATTGGCTTTTTGGCTCACTTATATAATAAATAAAACATTGCAATAGTGTTTTAAATTTCAATTTGGGGGCTAACAGTTACTCTTTAAAGAGAACCCGAGGTGGGTTTGAAGAATATTATCTGCATACAGAAGATGGATCTGCCTATACTGCCCAGCCTCTGTTGCTATCCCAAACCCCCCTAAGGTCCCCCTGCACTCTACAATCCCTCATAAATCACAGCCACGCTGCTGACAAACAGCTTGTCAGAGCTGGCTGTGTTTATCTCTATAGTGTCAGTCTGCTGCTCTCCCCGCCTCCTGCAGAACTCCGGTCCCCTCCTGCATCCCTTCCTTCCCTGCTGATTGGGGGGAAGGGACAGGGGCAGGGACCAGAGCTATGCAGGAGGCGGTGGAGCAGCTGAGACTGACACTACAAATGTAAACACAGCCTCCCAGCACGGCTGTGATTTATGAGGGATTGCAGAGTGCAGGGGGACCTTAGTGGGGTTTGGGATAGCAACAGAGGCTGGGCTGTATAGGCAGATCCAGCCTCTGTATGCAGATAACATTCTTTAAACACACCTCGGGTTCTCTTTAAGCATCTTTTGGATGTATGGTGTAGGGTGGGGGGTTGGGGTGTTGGGAAATGTTTTCTTGCTGTTTAATTTTTTTTCCACAGCCCACAGGTACTCTGCAGCTCCTGCAGGCTTCTCTGCTGATGGACCATCATATCCTTCTTCTTTGTCTCTTATCTCTTCTTCTCTTCTCTGCTCGCCTTGTAAGCTTCTCTTCCAGTGCTTGCCTCCGACCAAAGAATATGGGGATCCTCTCTGGTAAATATTTCAGATATTGTACTCATGACGACACTTAAATGTATTTCTTGGAACATAAGGGGCTTAGGGTCAAAAATTAAAAGAACTGTGGTATTTAACTACCTTAAAAAACATTGCCCGCATATCTGCGTGCTATTAGAAACACACTTAACTGGCAATAAAGTTATGGCATTGAGGCGCCCATGGGTGGCTCATCACTTCCATGCCACATATTCAACGTACTCTAGGGGTGTTTCGATACTCGTGCATAAGTCCCTTCCAATTCAGATTCTGCATAATCTCTGTGACGATAAAGGCCGGTATATACTACTTCATTTTCAGCTGTAGGGCATTGAATATGCTCTGGCGGGCCTATACCTTCCCCCACCTGCTGACAAACAGTTGCTTTATCAAATTTTTAATAAATTAGCCCAGTGGCAATGCGATAGAGTAATTCTAATGGGAGATTTTAATATGACAATGAATCCAGTAATAGACCGCTCCAATGCATCTGCTAAAGAGGGTAGGGATCTTGCTGCATGGGCTGACTGCTATCATTTACATGACTTGTGGCGCTGGAAATATCAGACAACTACCAGTCTTACATGCTACTCAGCAGCCCACAAGTCAATGTCTAGAATTGACATGGCCTTCAGGTCTCACGCATGGCTTCCAATGATACAATCAGTAGAGACCCTTCCTTTAGGTATCTCTGACCACGCACCTATATTATTAACACTGCTGTCTCACAAAGCTCCAAAGGATCGTCTATGGCGCATCTCCAGGTTCTATATACAGGATTCACAAATACATACTAAATTAAAGAAACATATTACTGATTATTGGGAAATAAACCAGGGCTCCTCCTCTCCAAATACAGTGTGGGATGCGGGTAAGGCAGTCGTTAGAGGGTGTTATATGTCCGCGGTTAAAGATCATAATACTAATCTTCATAAACATATTGCTGACTTAGAACAAAAAACTATAATTGCAGAACGCAATTATAATCAAACTCGCACAATAGAAACTTGGCGATCATGGCAAGTGGTCCTAAGACAATGGAAATTAGCATTAGTCGATGCCACCAAAAATACACTTCTTCACCAATCGCAACGAATTTTCGAATTCGGAGACAAAAATAGTAAGCTGTTGGCGTGGCTATCCAAGGAGAGCAATAGTTCCCCAGCCATATCAACTATTATGAATGACTCTGGTGAATTACTGGTTGATCCTGAGGTAATTAATCAAACCTTCGCTTCCTTCTATAAACAGTTATATGCCTCTAAAGCCACATTTTCTGATTATGATCTACTTGACTACCTACATAATATTAACATCCCCAATTTCTCAGAATAAACTACTTCCGCACTAGATAAGAGTATTACTTTAGAGGAGGTTCAGCAGGCTATTTCTGAATTGAAACCAAACAAACCTCCTGGTCCTGACGGACTTCCTGCTGAATTTTACCATACCTATTCTAGTCTACTGGCAGATAAACTGTGCGCACTTTTTAATGATATCCTCAAGGGAAGTACCCTGCCTAATTCGTTTAATGAAGCGATTTTATAGTGCTTTTAAAACCCAATAAGGATCCTAATCAGTGTGGCTCCTACCGACCAATATCGCTACTTAACTCCGATGCAAAAATCCTCGCAAAAATATTAGCTAAAAGGTTAAAACCGGTCATTACTGATGTAATACATTGCGATCAAACTGGATTCATGGCGGGGCGTAGTACCGATATTAACATACGTAGACTCCTCACCAATATCTCCCTACAATTACACGATGGGGGTAGGCGCACTGTTGCCTCCTTGGATACAGAAAAAGCATTCGACTCTGTGGAATGGGCATATCTCTGGCAAGTACTGCATATTTATGGGTTTGGGATAAATTTCATCTCATGGGTCAAAGCTCTATACAGCTCCCCAACGGCTAGAATTAAAACTGGTAATAATATCTCTCATCCTTTTTCAACGACCAGAGGTACGCGCCAGGGTTGTCCACTATCGCCTTACCTTTTCGCATTAGCTATCGAACCACTAGCAATTATGGTGAGAGAGTCAGCAGATGTCGTGGGCATCCATGTTGGATCTCTTACAGAAAAGGTTTCAATGTATGCGGACGACACCTTGCTATACTTGGGAGACCCGGAGGACTCCTTGCAGTCAGCCCTCAGCATAATAAATAAATTTGGAAGGTACTCAGGCCTCAAAGTAAATTGGGGGAAATCTGTCTTGATGCCACTGGATAATTTTGATGTTAGATTATATCCTAGCCCATTGCAATGGGTTAAAGAGAATCTGTATTGTTAAAATCGCTCAAAAGTAAACATACCAGTGCGTTAGGGGACATCTCCTATTACCCTCTGTCACAATTTCGCCGCTCCTCGCCGCATTAAAAGTGGTTAAAAACTGTTTTAAAAAGTTTGTTTGTAAACAAACAAAATGGCCACCAAAACAGGAAGTAGGTTGATCTACAGTATGTCCACACATAGAAAATACATCCATACATAAGCAGGCTGTATACAGCATTCCTTTTGAATCTCAAGAGATCATTTGTGTGTTTCTTTCCCCCATGCACTGAAGTTTCAGGCTGCTCTTTTCTTCTTGCAAACAGCTTTGCCCTTGTTTGTAGATCCTCAGTATGTGAAAGCCCAGCCAGCTCAGAGGACGATTTATTCAGCTGATTAGAGCAGCTTCTCTCTTCTCTCTTATCTAAATAACACACAGGCAGTGTGCATAGAGGGGCCAGAAAGGGTGAGTTCATAGCAGAACCACAACACTGAAGAACTTGGCAGCCTTCCAGACACAGGCCGACAAGTCTGACAGGGGAAAGATACATTGATTTATTACAGAGACTGTCATAGTAGAAAGTGCTGCAGTTAGCCAGAACACATTAGAATAGCTTTTGGAACATGTAGGATGATAAAAAACAGGATGCAATTTTTGTTACGGAGTCTCTTTAAACAATTTAAATACTTGGGGATTCAAATCACTGCACAATTAACGGATTTCCATAAACTTAATATACAACCAGTAGTGGATAGATTTCAGCAGAAAGCCAAAATATGGAAATCCCTCCCTCTTTCCTTAATCGGCAGGATAAATATATTTAAGATGATATTCTTACCCAAATGTCTTTATATTTTTCGCCAGACACCTATACTCATCCCCAAAACCTTCTTTAATAAATTACACTCCTTAATCTCTAGTTTCATATGGGGAGGTGGCATGCCGAGGGTATCCCTAGCCACTCTACAGCTTCCAGCGGATCAGGGTGGCCTAGCTCTTCCCAATATGTATCTCTATTACTGTGCTGCTGTTTTGGTCACTGTAAGGTGGTGGTTTTCGCAAGATAAATATAATGCTGCAGTTGCGGTGGAGGTGGCCATACTGGGTTCTTACGAGAGGCTCACCTTGTTGGCTTTCAGAGGCACCAGGGGGGATTTTAGATGCACAAGCCCCATGTTCACTACCACCAAAGTATGGAAAGATATGCTCGCTTATACCGGGAATGCTGACAAACTTTCTCCTCATACACCACTTTGGGATAATACTTATCTACCTCACTTCTCACAAATACCAGACCCCGGTCTGTGGGCCCGCCAGGGCATAAAAGCCATACAGCATATAGTGGGGAATGCAGAATTACTATCCTTTAATACCCTCAAAAATACTTTTGGTCTGCCTAATAAAATGTTCTTCAGATACATACAAATCAGGCATGCTTACAATGCCCAATTTAAAGATGGCGGTCCAACACTGATTTCCTGCGATTTAGAACAAACACTAATGGTACTTGGCCTAGAAAAGCCTCTTTCGGTAATATACTTTGCTCTTATGAATAGTACTACCCATAGTCTCGCTAGATGTCAAGCTAGGTGGAATGAGTAAGTTCCTGGGTTGGATGATAAAGACTGGGAAGAGATCGCTTAGTACAATTTAAATTTCTTCATCGTACCTATCTTACACCTGTACGTATGCATAAAATCTCCACTTCCAATACCCCTAATTGTCCCAGATGTAATGCTGACCCGGGAACTTTCTTACACATGTTCTGGGACTGCCCTCATGTGTATTCCTTTTGGTCTAAGGTTAGTGACTTAATTAATGAAATTCTGCAAATACGACTAATACTCTCCCCCAGGGTATTTTTACTGGGGCTGCTAGATGATATCCCATCGGGCAAACACCCTCAGTACCTAACAAGAATATTATGCTTCTATGGCCGTAAAGAAATACTTCACACATGGAAATCAGATAAGCCCCCCCTCCTTCAACCACTGGAAATACACTATTATGAAAAACTTACCGCTATACCGGTTGACGTATAAAAGCCGTAATTGCCCTCGTAGATTTGATAAAATATGGGCCCCATGGTATAACAATGTAGAAGCTCTTCCTGCAGGCCCAGAGGACTAAATTATAGTGTCAACCTAAATGCTCTCAGAGAGATAATTTATAATATCTTCATTGGCTCTGGTCTAAGGAGGTAAGCGCTGGATTCTCACGCTATACTCATCTCTTATACTCGTTTTTTTTTTTTTTCCTCTCCTTCTCTTCTTTACTCTTCCTTCTAACGGATGGTACAACCACAATTACATAGACCAAACTGAGGAATCTTTTTTTTAACCAGTTTAATATGCTTATGATATCATTGACAATTCAATGCTCAACTGTTTGTACGTATTATTGTACCAATGTATCCTCATATTGCATAAGATATTCAATACTATACATTCTGTGTGATATACCTTTTGTATACTCGGTATGTGTACCACTGTTACTCTCTCCAATCTAATGTTACTTGAGTACCTGCGTGTACTTGTTTGTACGTGTTCTTAAAAACCAATAAAAATTGATTTGTTAAAATAAAAAAATCGCCAGCGTTTTGCGCTTTTAAGTGTGAATGGGGCCTAAGGGTTTTAGTTCTCCAAAAATACTGCAGCATTCTTGAATCAAGTGAACCTTCAGAATTGTCAAGGTACCTCCTTAGGACTTGTCTACATACAAGTCAGCAAGACAAGCAGGCAATTCATGCATGTGTTCCCTTTATTTGAAGGTAAAGAACCGCAGTTGCTCCCAGTCTAAATTTCAAGCTGTTTATATCAAATAGATTGTAGTAAACAATTGAGCAAGAATGTATAGATTGTATCCAAAAATTCATAGAGAAATGCTAAAAGCCATTGAACGTTTGAAATAAAAAAAAAAAAAAAGGTCCAAATCATAGACATCATAGCCTCCAAATCCTACTTAGTGTATGGGCCCCTTAAAGGGAACCAGAGAGGATGCAATATACATACCTGGGGCTTCCTCCAGCCCCATACACACGGATCGCTCCCACGCCGCCGTCCTCCGCTGCCTGGATCCGCCGCCACCGGGTCCCGTCATTGCCGCGAGTCGGCAAGTCGGCCGGCGGACGCGGCCAATTCTCTGCATCACACGGTGCTCTCCCCATACAGATACGCATGTGGCTGCTTACTGCGCAGCCGCATGCGTACATGTATGTAGGGAGCCCCTGTGATGCGGACAATTGGCCGCGTCCGCCGGAAGTGACGGGCCCGGTACCGGCGGATCCAGGAAGCTGAGGATGGTCCTCTCTGGTTCCCTTTAACTTAACAGTCTGTCTCTGTATCTCAGATATATGAACTATTGACCTTTTTTATCTATCCTCTCTTGACAGAGAATTGGGCTTCCTACAGCAAAGTACTTTATGGCTGTAATTCCTTATCAGTAGTCTGACTGAGTCCCCACTGGAGAAAAACTTTTGGTTGCATAACTGAATATTAACTATTTCAGGCAGAGAAAGAAGAAAAGCATCACAGCATATTTATTTGTGTCCTAGGCACTGTACATTCACATGTCTGTCTCATCATGTCACATGTCACTTAAGATTTCCTTTAAATGTGGAGCATTATATTTGAAGACATAAATACATTGCATTCCAGCACAAGCACTTGTATCCCATCTGTGAAACCTGAAAAATATAAAAGTAAAGGGTTTGGTTTTTTTTTTTTTTTTGCTGGAGATCCAATTTAAATGAATCCATTGGCGAAGATGTTTATCTCGTTTGAGAACATTCAAAACATGGTACAGTAATAAATTATTCAAATATATTTAAATGTATGTATATACTGCTGACATATTACACAGCACTCACGGATAAGAGAATGGAAGCACAACTGTCATTTATCACTCAGACCCTAGTGGCAGCAAATTCCCTGTCTATGGACCCCCCCCCCCCTTTGAAACCTGGATCAGATAACAACAGCGAATGACTTGTGGGAGGGGAGTGATCTAGATATACTAGATGGTAGAAGAGGAAGGGGTGTGTGCTCTTACCTGATGGTATAGATGTGAGGAAAAGATAGGAACTAGATCAGCTAGGTTATTGACTGGTGAGCTAAAAACCCAGGGGAAACAATGTACAACTCTTGACAGACACGAGAGTAATCTCATTTTCTTTTTTACCGATTACTGCTGTGGAGACCAATTTTCAAGCATGAAATCCAAGCAAAAGGTACAATGCAGGTGAGCACAAAATGGGTGAGTAATGCTGTGTACATATGTTTTATGTGCTTTGTAAATTGATTAGCTTAGAACAGTGTAGCCCCTCACTTTAAGTGTGAGTGGCTGTTTCAGTAATGCAGCATTGAGGGACCTTGCACACTTAGCTTGTCACAGTGGCTATTACTGGCTATGAGACAGGCCACGGTTTTTTTTTTTTTTTTTTTAAGCTTTCTTGGCTCCTGTTGCATGCAACAGGAGTCCCGTGTAAGCAAAGCTATTAGCCCCATGCACGGAAAAAGCGTGAGTGCCCTAAAGCACACCCACAAAACGTGCATGAGTAGCCACGGGCCCCACAATACAGCAGGGCCCTTCCGGTTGTTCCCCGAAGGGAACCTTCCCCCTTTGCCTTCTGCTCAGGGGGTGGCATCCTCCAACACCCGAGGGGTTGGAGGATCCTGGAGTCCTCCGAGGAGGACCCCGACTGTGCCCAGTGGTTACCCAAAGGGCCTGACTATGTGGCAACCGTGTCCACATGGTCCGGGTGGCTCCCCCGAGAGGGAGCCGGGTGGGAACCGAAGTCCCCGGTGCCAGCAAGCTGGCCCCGACCTTGCGGCCGGAGTGATAAAAATTCCGCACTCTCCCTAGCCAAAAGGCCGGGGAGCTGCGTTAGTCGGCTATGCATATGGGCAGTACAGACCAAAGCACCCTACTTCCGCCTGGGATCCGCCACATCCCAGGTTTTTTCAGGTGCACCTGGAGCGCCACTTCCAGGGGCAGTACGCCTAAGCAAAGCCCTCAGCCATTCAGCTTCGACCATGGTATAGATCCATTCAATCAGCCTCTGGGGAGTTACGACAAGAAGGGACACCCTGCCACAGTGCCATCCCTCCAGGTCCCCCCAAAAACCTCAAGAACAGATACTACACTTGATCTTAGCCAAAAGGCCGAGAAGCGACAGGCCACAGTTACCGCAGTGCAACGCAATAAGACAGAAGTGGTCCAGCCGAAGCTACAGCATCTTGACGAGCAGTGTGCGCAGTACCGAGCCAGTGCATGACTCCTTGTGAGTCAATAGCACCGCAAACTATCTTTATTGCCAGGGTAGCAGAGCGGCGCGCATGTGTATATATATAAAAAAGTGACGCACTTCCTTTCCGGAAGTGTGCAGGTGACTGAGGGGTTCAGATATTTCTGACATCTGACATCACTAGCGTAGATGTTTTGGGGGGCGGGGTCACAGGGATTTCCCTGTCAGTGCAGTCTGCCGCAGGGAACAAAATACAAGTAATGGTGCCATGTGATTCATTGCGGTGGAGTCTTAAAGAGACACTGAAGCGAAAAAAAAATTATGATATAATGAATTGGTTGTGTAGTATGGATAATTACTAGAACACTGGTAGCAAGTAAAATATTCTCATATTTTTATTTTCCATTATATAGTGTTTTTTTTATAACATTGCATCATTCTGTAATATTTCCAGTGTACACACTACTCAGTATTCTAAATGATTTTACAGAGCAGCCCAGTGAACTATTGACCTGTCCTGTGCAGAAGAAAAAACAATACAATGACTGACAGTTGAGATAATAAGCTTCGGAAGACAGAGCTCTCTTTGAAATCAGTGGCGCTCAATGGCTTTTTTGCATAGATAACAACTGGAGTTTTTTTGAACTCTTCCTGTACTGGAAACAATATTAGACTTTTGTCTCTGCTCCTAATATTTTATTTCTTAGCTGTACTACACATATAAATCATTATATCATAATTTTTTTTCCGCTTCAGTGTCTCTTTAAGCCGCACAAAAATCGCCCGGTACCATATGTGAAGCCACCCTGAATGTGATTTTGGGTTTGATTCACAAAACTTATGTCATAAATTATCTGTTCTTACTTGTTTTGCACCATAACAGCACTTTTGATACAAAAATTAAAAATGTTATTTTCACCTTAGTTTGGTGGGGCTAGCATCCAGCAGGCCCCTAGACTCTCTCCAGGCCCTAGGCAGCTGCCTAGGTTTGCCTTGTGGATGATCCGGCATTGCATATAGCGTAATGATAAGTGCCATACCAATATTCCTGCTGAATGTGAATGAAACAACTTGTAAGATTTGGATTACAGTGGAAGGCATTAATAAAAACTTTAAATTTTTAAGGTGCCAGGTGTTTTTTTTTCTTTATATTTTCTCTTTATGTGAATGGATAAAGGTTAAAGAGAATCTGTTCTGTGAAAATCTTGCATAAATAAACGTACCAGCCTGTTTGTTGTCTTCTCCTAGCCCCCTCTGTGACATTTTCGGCGCTCCCCACTGCTTACTTGGTGATAAAATCACTGTTTTATTCTTTGTTTTTGTAAACAATGAAGATGGCCGTCAAACAGGAAATATCAATATAATCATCAAAGCAGGTGCCCGTTGGCAGTGGCTCCTCTCAATCTTGACTTGACTGCTGGAATGGTACTGCCACTTGTTGCCTTAGCTGCTTGTCTGGGCTTTGAACTGATCTTTCTGCACTCACAGCTGTTCACAAGGTCACAGCTCCATGAGCTGCAGACACGCTGGCTGTGAGCAGAAACCTTGCCTGTGACTCATACACACAGCACACACACAGAGCCTGCAGGGGGCGTGGAGGGGGCGTGCGTAACTTCTCCATATCACAGCAGAGGTAGTGCATTCCTCCCTGGGTCGACAAAGCTTGACAAAGGAAAAAAGATTAGATATATTACAGAGACAGTGCAACTAGAAAAGGCTGCAGTAATCCAGAGCACATTAGAACAGGTATAAGAACTTATAGGATAGAAGAAATAAGGCTGAAAATTGTGTTACAGAGTCTCTTTAAGGGCTCTGCCTTTGACATGGGAGACCAGGGTTTGAATCCTGGCTAGAGTCAGTACCTATTCAGTGAGGAGTTCAAGGCAAGACTCCCTAACACTGCTGGGTGGCCTCTTGAGCGCTTTCCGAGTGGCTGCAGTTCTTGAGCGCTTTGAGTCTTACAGGAGAAAAGTTACATACAGTGCTGTGAAAAACTATTTGCCCCCTTCCTGATTTCTTATTCTTTTACATGTTTGTCACACCTAAATATTTCTGCTCATCAAAAACTGTTAACTATTAGTCAAAGATAACATAATTGAACACAAAATGCAGTTTTAAATGATGGTTTTTATTATTTAGTGAGAAAAAAAACTCCAAATCTACATGGCCCTGTGTGAAAAAGTTATTGCCCCCCTTGTTAAAAAATAACTTAACTGTGGTTTATCACACCTGAGTTCAATTTCTGTAGTCACCCCCAGGCCTGATTACTGCCACACCTGTTTCAATCAAGAAATCACTTAAATAGGAGCTATCTGACACAGAGAAGTAGACCAAAAGCACCTCAAAAGCTAGACATCATGCCAAGATCGAAAGAGATTCAGGAACAAATGAGAACAAAAGTAATTGAGATCGATTAGTCTGGTAAAGGTTATAAAGCCATTTCTAAAGCTTTGGGACTTCAGCGAACCACAATGAGAGCAATTATCCACAAATGGCAAAAACATGGAACAGTGATGAACCTTCCCAGGAGTGGCCGGCCGACCAAAATTACCCCAAGAGCGCAGAGAAAACTCATCCGAGAGGTCACAAAAGACCCCAGGACAACATCTAAAGAACTGCAGGCCTCACTTGCCTCAATTAAGGTCAGTGTTCACGACTCCACCATAAGAAAGAGACTGGGCAAAAATGGTCTGCACGGCAGATATCCAAGGCGCAAACCACTTTTAAGCAAAAAGAACATTAAGGCTCATCTCAATTTTGCTAAAAAAACATCTCAATGATTGCCAAGACTTTTGGGAAAATACCTTGTGGACCGACGAGACAAAAGTTGAACTTTTTGGAAGGTGCGTGTCCCGTTACATCTGGCGTAGAAGTAACACAACATTTCAGAAAAAGAACATCATACCAACAGTAAAATATGGTGGTGGTAGTGTGATGGTCTGGGGTTGTTTTGCTGCTTCAGGACCTGGAAGGCTTGCTGTGATAGATGGAACCATGAATTCTACTATCTACCAAAAAATCCTGAAGGAGAATGTCCGGCCATCTGTTCGTCAACTCAAGCTGAAGCGATCTTGGGTGCTGCAGCAGGACAATGACCCAAAACACACCAGCAAATCCACCTCTGAATGGCTGAAGAAAAACAAAATGAAGACTTTGGAGTGGCCTAGTCAAAGTCCTGACCTGAATCCTATTGAGATGTTGTGGCATGACCTTAAAAAGGCGGTTCATGCTAGAAAACCCTCAAATAAAGCTGAATTACAACAATTCTGCAAAGATGAGAGGGCCAAAATTCCTCCAGAGCTCTGTAAAAGACTCTCTGCAAGTTATTGCAAATGCTTGATTGCAGTTATTGCTGCTAAGGGTGGCCCAACCAGTTATTAGGTTCAGGGGGCAATTTCTTTTTCACACAGGGCCATGTAGGTTTTGAGTTTTTTTTCTCACTAAATAATAAAAACCATCATTTAAAACTGCATTTTGTGTTCAATTATGTTATCTTGGACTAATAGTTAACGGTTTTTGATGAGCAGAAACATTTAAGTGTGACAAACATGCAAAAAAATAAGAAATCAGGAAGGGGGCAAATAGTTTTTCACAGCACTGTAGTTACATACAGTTATTTTGGTTGAAAAAAGACAAACGTCCACCGTGTTCAACCAGAGAACAAAGTACAACACCAGCCTGCTCCCTCACATATCCCTGCTTATCCAGAGGAAGGCGAAAAACCCTTACAAGGCATGGTCCAATTAGCCCCAAAAGGGAAAAAAATTCCTTCCCGACTCCAGATGGCAATCAGATAAAATCCCTGGATCAACATCATTAGGCATTACCTAGTAATTGTAGCCATGGATGTCTTTCAACGCAAGGAAAGCATCTAAGCCCCCTTTAAATGCAGGTATAGAGTTTGCCATAACTACTTCCTGTGGCAATGCATTCCACATCTTAATCACTCTTACTGTAAAGAACCCTTTCCTAAATAAATGGCTAAAACTTTTTTCCTCCATGCGCAGATCATGTCCTCTGGTCCTTTGAGAAGGCCTAGGGACAAAAAGCTCATCCGCCAAGCTATTATATTGCCCTCTGATGTATTTATACATGTTAATTAGATCCCCTCTAAGGCGTCTTTTCTCTAGACTAAATAAACCCAGTTTATCTAACCTTTCTTGGTAAGCGAGACCTTCCATCCCAGTGCTATAAATGTTCAGATTATTAATAAAATGGCAGTGCATAGGAGAGAAATCTGATACATTTGTAAACATCATTGATCACTACCTCAGACTTTCTCACCCTACAATTATTATTATTATTATTATTATTTTAGTATTTATATAGCGCCAACATATTACGCAGCGCTGTACAGTGTATATATAAATATATCTTGTCACTAACTGTCCCTCAAAGGAGCTCACAATCTAATCCCTACCACCTACCTTGCCATATGTCTATATTATGTAGTGTAAGTACTGTAGTCTAGGGCCAATTTTTAGGGGCAGCCAATTAACTTATCCATATGTTTTTGGAATGTGGGAGGAAACCGGAGTGTCCGGAGGAAACCCACACAGACACGGAGAGAACATACAAACTCTTTGCAGATAGTGCCCTGGCTGGGATTCGAACCAGGGACCCAGCGCTGCAAGGCGAGAGAGCTAACCACTACGCCACCGTGCTGCCCAACTTCTTCATAAGCTATGAGGCAAATTCACTCAAAGGGAACTTGAAGCAAGAGGTATATGGAGGCTGCCATATTAATTTTCCTTTTAAACAATACCAGTTGCCTGGCAGTCCTTCTGATCTCTTTGGCTGCAGTAGTGTCTGAATCACACACCTTAAACCAGCATGTGGCTAATCCAGTCAGATTTTTTTGTCAGAAACAATTGATCTGCATGCTTGGTCAGGGTTTATGGCTAAACGTAGTAGAGGCAGAGGATCAGCAGGACTGTCAGGCAACTGGTATTGTTTAACCATTTACTGACATCCTAACGTATTAAAACGTCATGCTTACCGCTATTAACAGCAACATAACGTTTTAATACGTCCCGCGTTCCCGCTGCTGCTACCGCCGTGTGTGCGCCGCTACCGCCGCTGTTTCCGTCGGGCTTCCGTGCTGGGTGATTGGGGAAGAAGACCGAACGGTCCTCTACCCAATCGCAGTGCCTGGAGTGAATGGACGTGACCGCGAACAGCGGCTACGTCCATTCACAATAACAGGAAATGTAACAATTAAATGAAGTGAAGGAAAAAAAAAATTGAACATTTCCTATGAGTATTCACTAGCGCCATCTTGTGGCCAAAAAGTATATTACACCTACAAAATACATTCATTTTCAGGTACATACAGATCTTAATAAAATTACACTTCCAACCAAACCCCCCCCCCCCCCACCCCACCCCCCCCCACCCCCCCAAAAAAAAGCACTTGTAAAAAAAAAATCAGCTAAAAAAAATAAATAAATAGTTTCCTTAGGGACTCAGCTTTGTTGATTTATATTCTATGGGGGGAAATTAATTTTAATGTATTACATAGGGGCTTGTAATTATGGCCAGAATAAAAAAAAAACACAACAGAAAAATAACACTTATATTTCAAAATAATATACTGTCGGCATACATTGTGATAGGGACATCATTTAAACTGTTTAATAATCGGGACAACTGGGCAAATAAAACGTGTTTGTTTTATCCACAGGTGAATGTTTAATTTTAAAACTATAATGGTTGAAAACTGAGAAATAATGATTTTTTTTTCTTTTTTTTCTGTTTTTCTCATTAAAACGCATTTAGAATAAAAAAATTCTTAGCAAAATGTAATATCCACAGAAAGCCTAATTGGTGGCGAAAAAAACAAGGTATAGATAATTTTCTTGTGATAAGTAGTAATAAAGTTATTAAGGAATAAAAGGGAGGAGCACTGACAACTGAAAATTACTCTGGTCCGTTAGGATAAAACCCCTTGGGGGTGAACTGGTTAAAATTCTAAAAGTGTCAACCTCCATATCCCTCTCACTTCAGGTAGAGTTTAAACAAATGTTTTTCCAATTTTTCAGAAGATCATTTCTTTGGTTCTAGCTTGGTGTAAAATAGTAGCCCAGTGCAACAAATCAACTTTTTTGGAAGTCCAATGAACGATGTGTAATGTCTGTTCACCCCTGATTCTTGGCTACATCAAAATAGACATGCTACAGGATGCTAACATTGCTAACCATCATATGTAACCTTGCTTGCTTCTGTAGAATCCGATACCTGAGGGCGCTGTGCATTATTCTTGTCTTCTCTGGAATCATATTTCTCCTGCCATTACTACAACTCCAGAGCAGCTCATTGCGGTGAGTAAAGATCATGTTACAAGGGCTTCACTTCATGATATCCTACCAATGAAAGCAATGAAATGACAAACGAGACAGGTTGAAATGTTTACGTAGGTGGCGCTCTAGGGTAATGTGCACACTTACACAATTGTTTTCTCACCTCTGCTCGGGCCTGCTGTCAACTTAAAATGTACCTGAGGTGACATGTGACGTGAAGAGATAAACCTGTATGTACAGTGCAAAACACATTAATAACCAGGCAGTTTTACTTTGTTTTATTTTGCCGCCTGAAAGAGTTAATTTCTAGGCATGGAAGTGGCAGCTCTTGTCTTGTCAGCACCTTGTCTGATAAGCAAATTACACTTTAATTGTTTTCCTGGCAGACAGGGCCGGCCTTAGATTTCACAGCGCCCTGAGCGAAACCTGATTTTTGTGCCCCCCCCCATCCTCTTCGTACGCGCGCACACACACACACATACACACACACACACACGCACGCACATGCACACAAACACACACACACACGCACACAAACACACACACGCCCATATGCAGTTCACCTTTTCTCCTGAGTTACTTCGTAGGACAGTGGTTCCCAAATGCTCAGATCTCCGTAATACATCTCATATGTATACTAGCAAAAATACTATTAATAACCATGAAATAGATGGAAAGAGTGCATTATCCTGAATAAACTTAAAAATGAAGGAATAAAGGCTAGAACCTTTCAGGAATATTATTAGAAACAGTCAGTGGGACAGTTAGCTGCCCCAATTTGGAAGGATAGCACAGCACTGACAATTTGCACCACGGGTTATAGCTGCAGTGTGTTCCCCCCTACCCCCCCCAAAAAACCACCCTGAGACTCAGTATAGGTAGGTAGAAAGGTATATCTACCCCCAGTATAGGATCTCATGTGTAGGTGCCCTCAATATAGGTACCCACGCATAGGTGCCCCCAGTATAGAAAGTCAGTTGTCGGTCTCTCCCCATAGGTAGCCAGGCGTAAGTGCCTCCAATATAGGTAGCCAGGTGTTGGTGCCCTCGGTATAGGCAGCCAGGAGTAGGTGCCATCCCTCAGTATAGGTAGCCAGCTACAGGTTCCCCCAGTATAGGAAGTCAGGTGTAGGTGCCCTTGGTATAGGTAGCCAGCTATAGGTGCCCACCTTGAAAGCCGGCGCCCTGAGCAACCGCTCCGGTCACTCAGGTCAATGGCCGGCTATGCTGTCAGAATACAACTTCTGAGGGCAGGGGATAGATAAAATACACAAACTGTTGACCTTTTTGTAACTCTGGGACACTTAGTAGGTCAGCACTGAGCAACAAAACATTCAATCTAGTTTGTTATTTTTTTAAATATAAAATAAAACTATGGAATATCGAAAAGAAAGTCATTTTTAGGAGTAGGAGCATAAATACAATTGTTTATCTCATCAGTTTATTTTTACCTCAGGTTCGCTTTAAATGTAGGAGGTTTCCCCCTCCTACACCGTCAATGATCAGATATCAGGGCCGGTTCTCTCATGAAGCAAGGTGAAACATTTGCATCAGGCGCAGAGATTACAGGGGCAGCATGTTTGTACTGTGTTTACACTAACAGCATGCAGTCAGAGTAGGAGGAAAAGCGGAGGAGAGCGAGGTATTGAAGTCATCATAGGAGAAAAGCAGCTTGTTGTGCTGTGTGAGAAGTCTGACAGTGAGTGAGGAGGGGGAGTCAGGAGAGCAGCAGTGTTTCATTTGACTTGCACAGCAGAAGGCTGTCCTGACTGAGGAGGAATGGAATGGCTGAGCAGTCTGCTTGCCACAGGCTCACAGCCAGCCAGTGTGCTATTGTGTTGAGCTGCAGCATGTCATTTGAGAACATGAAATGAAGCAGAGTAAATTGTCGCGTTGCTGTGTGATCATTCCAAATCTCTCACAAGTTTTCCTCAGGCAGCAAAAAGTCTACAACCTGCCCTGTCAGATATGTAGTTAAAAAGAAGCGCTGGGTAAACTGTAGTCAAAATGTGTTTATTCAAATATAAATTAAAAACAAACAAGCAAATGTATATTGAACATCCTATAAATGCTTCACTGAAATATATACATAAGTGAAAATGCTGGTATTGAACTAAGTCACTCCCCACCACACTCTTGCTAAGTGAGCCACCTAGTAGCGTCACAGGAAAATAAAGAAAAAGAAAAGGGCTGTAAAAAATGTAGGAAAAATCTGCACAAATGGGTATAAAATGCGCGCAAATTTACTGTACACTGGACTATTTAAAGTATGCAACCAGATCAAAAAAGAAAAAGTACACTTCAGAGACTTCGAAGGACAACAGACAAATCACTTGTTTGAATCCTTATGTGATTTATAAAGTCTACTGCATGAGTATCAGAAAATGCTGCTCATCATTAGGCTCAAAGCTGTGTACTTCGACTTCCCCTTGGTTTGCAAAGTCCATCAGACTACATAGATTCCTTGTGTGAATGCACCTGGGCTGGGGTTGGCGATATTCAATAAGTACATATTTGTAGGGTACAGTACTTAAGTGCCACACTTACGGTTCTTGCCACTCTCACTCCCCTTCAGGTATTTTGCTGTGGTGCAGAACTCTGTCTGGAAGATCTGTCCCTCCCCCGCACATTTGTTCCTTTTACTGCTGTTTGAGATGCACAGTCCCGTGGCTATATCAGGGTCTTAGCGGTGCACTTTCAGTGGCGTCACTTTAGGGTTGTAGCGCCCGAACGTCAGGGACGGATCTAGGGGGGGGCAAGCGGGTCTCTTGCCACAGGCGCAGTTTGTTGAATTCTTAAAAAGGCGGCAAAATGTGGATGGGGAATGGCAGTTTAGGCGCCAAAACCTGACCTTGCCCCAGGCGCAACTTGGGGCCACTTGGTCTAGATCCGTCCCTGCCGAACGTGGATACAAACGTTGCTTGTTCTATGCTTCTCCACAAGATTCTGCACAGGGCAAGTTGGGCTGATATGTTTCAGCAGTCAAGGATGCCATTTTCAAAGTAAATTTAATTAAAAGTATTGGCTTTGAAAAAGGTAGCCATGGTTGCTGAAACACATCAGCCCAACGTGCTTTGTGAAGAATCTAGTGAAGAAGAATAGAACAAGCAACTATGACGCTGCACCCCTCAGATGATGTCACGGAAAGTGCACCGTCGTGACCCGAAACTCAAAGTAGCCACAGGACTGTTTATCCCAAACAGCGGTGAACAGAACGACTAACCAGGGGAAATCAGAGCTGCCAGCCAGAACTCTGCAACTCAGCAGAATTCTTAAAGGAGAGTGAGAGCATCAAGAACCGTAAGTGCGGTGGTTGCTGCCACATCTTAAAGAGAAACCATAACCAAGAATTGAACTTCATCCCAATCAGTAGTTAATACCCCCTTTTACATGAGAAATCTATTATTTTTCACAAACGGACCATCAGGGGTCTCTGTATGGCTAATATTGTGGTGAAACGCCTCCCACAGGAAACTGTGAGGACCATGGTCCTGGCAGTTTCCTGTCTGTGAACCTTGTTGCATTGTGGGAAATAGCTGTTTACAACTGCCAAAAAAGCAAGGAGCATCTCCTTCCACTGACATCACCTGCCAGCAGTAAAAATGTCACCATGTGATAAATGTCAGCATGTAAATCAGGGAGAGGAAAGCTTGTACAATGGGCAAACACTGACTAAATCATTTATACATAATTATTGTAAAAATGAAGCACTTTTTTTTATTACATTATTTTCACTAGAGTTCCTTTTTAAGCACTGTACTTTACAATTATCTGTATTAAATATCCCCAACCCCAGGCGCATTCGCACAGCGGATCTGTGTGGTCAGGTTAACTTTACATACAGGGAGGAAGTCCAAGTACACAGCATTGATCCTAATGAGGACTGAGTGCCACTTTCTGATAATGATTCAATAGACTTTATATACCCTGACTACAGATGTCACGAACATAGAATTTCAAACTTCCACAAATGATTGCGAACAGGCGAATCTAGCGAACCGCCATAGACTTTAATGGGCAGGCGAATTTTAAAACTTACAAAGATGTACAGAGGCGCCACAAGGATAAAATATGCTAAAATTGTATAAAACGTTCAGGAGGCGGTGGTGGACCAGCCACTCCAAAACAGACACGATACTGTCGATTGAGGTAGTCACAATTTATTCACATACTCCTAGAAACAACTGGCAACGCATTTCCTGGGTATATTCCCGCTTCTTCAGGCAATAACAAATAGGAGTACACACTGAAAAGACAGAGACAAATAAAGTGACCTCAGAGTAATGTACATATTGTTGAGTGGTATTTTTACAGTAATTAATATCAAAGTATTATGTTAGAGGCTGGCGCTCACAGTCCTTCACAGTCACCCAATTGATGGTTTAAGCACAACACATATATTAGCATATAGATTAACACATATCTTCACACCATAAATGGTAAATTACACATATAATCCCCCAAAGTCCACATAAAATTCCAGCAGATAAATATCTCTCTCCACATCCAATTCCAACTTCTTCCTACTCCGGCGATTATCACATCAAATAATGGGCATATGGATAGAAAAAAGCCATCACCACACCCCAGTGAGCTGCACTCACCGTGTGTTGAGACCTACTGAGAGGTCAGATGCCACCTTTGGGACCGTTAAAGGTCGTCCCCCACCACTCACGGCAAGTTCCCCTTCACTTCCAGCAGATCCACCTCTTCCGCATATGTACCTCAATAAAAACGCCTCAACATAGCGTAATACTGTATCTTTAATAAAAATTTATAAAAAGCAATTGCACTTACAATCTTCTTGGTAAATCAATAGCATAGAGTATTCCACATGAGCTCTCCCACGTCTTGTTGGCCCTGCTGGCATGCACGTCCCTTGCAGCTAAAGCAGTCCTGACCGCCACGCGCTCAGTCTCCGTGTCCTCCTCACCCGGGATCACGCCTCCCACCGCGTGTAACTGTTGCGTAGTGTCTTCCACATCTAGGCCCCGTCTGACATGTATCACAATTGACTCATCATATCGTCTATTGAAATGTATGGGCAGGGGGTGGTGAGGTGTGGGTTGTTTAAAAAATTCAGAATTTTAGACTCACCAGTACAGTCTCAAGGTCACGATAAGCGCCTCTGTACTGGTCTGAAGCAAAACAGCTCCTTATATACCTATATGGGTGGTGGATTGGCCGATCACCTTCACTGTATGAGTGGAGGGGTAGATATACGTAGGGGTGTGTCAGTTGTCCAATGGGGATAAGGGAAAGTATTGTGGGTGGTGTGCTGGGCGTAACTGTTGTACCCTTGTCTGTATGAGTGGAGGGGTGGGTTTTTAAGGGGCGTGTCAGTTGTCCAATGGGGAAATGGGAAAATAGTTATGTAAGGAGTGGTGGGCGGTATGCTGGGCGTGGCTGTTACACAATGGGGACTGATAGTTAGAGTTATGTAAGGAGTGTTGGGCAGCAGGGCCGGGCCGAGGCATAGGCTGGAGAGGCTCCAGCCTCAGGGCGCAGTGTAGGAGGGGGCACACAATTCATTCAGCTGTCATTCCTAATTGTGTATGAAGCAGAGAGAAATAAGAAAAGGGGATACATGGCAGTGACTGCAAGCCATATAACTAGATATTAAGGTGTTGTGGAGATTTTGGGCCCTGTGGCCCTCTTAGTCTAACAGCAATCAGTGTGTGACAGCTGGGGTTGGAGGGATGGAGGGGCGCACTTTGGTGTCTCAGCCTTGGGTGCTGGAGGACCTTGTCCCGGCTCTGTTGGGCAGGGTGTATAAGATGTGTCATCACTAAAGTAACCTATGGGCAGTGTGCCTATGGTTGTGGCTGGATAATGCACTGGTTAAGGGCACCACCTTTGCTGTGGGAGACCAGGGTTTGAATCCTGGATAGAATGGCATATGAAAAATACATAAATAAATAAAACATAACAAACATATGGTATATAAATAAGTCAACTTAATTTAGACTAAAAGGCATAATAACAGTACAATACTACTCCCTAGTGGTGTAAAAATAAAATACAATTAGATTATGCAGTTAATGTTATAAGGTGTATTACAGTGCTCATTGTGCATGTCCATAAGAATATTTTTTAGGGTACCATAAAACGCAATAAGTCCGTTGGGTATATAGGAGTTTAAATGAAATAACCCCTGTGGGTAATAAAAATGATGCGGGTACAGTATAAGGGATCAATAAGGGGACAGGAGTTATATTATCTAAAGACAGTTCACAGGTAAGATGTAGTTTTCATGATCTGACATGAAGCCCATAAAAAGACAAACAAAGAAAGCACAATTAAAACACCATAAGAACTGACATCATCAAAAAGACATAAGAATATAAAATAAAAATAATAATAATAAATCCACATAAAAATATATGGTGATAATTAAATGCAGTAAAAAGAGAGGACAGGTTAAAAAGAGAAAAACATTGACTGTAGGGTGTGATAGGTTAATAGATTTTTTTCCAGTAGTTCATTCAGACCATCGGGAGTTAAGGTTTTAAGTATCTGTATCCAATACATTTCTCATTTTTTTAAAACGTCAAAAGAATCTGAACGATTGTGTGGGACAGATTCGATGAGTGTGATACGGAAAAGTTCAGGATTGCTATCGTGATGGGTAGTGAGGTGGTGTGACACGCTGTGGAGGGGGTATTTGTTAAGTATGTTTCTTTTGTGCTGTCCTATTCTACTTCTGGCTGGTTGGGTGGTTCTGCCCACATACTGCAGCTGACACGGGCATGAGATGACATAAATGATATATTTTGAATCGCAGGTGATGCTGTCCTTAATATGATATTCTACATTAGTGACCTGGGAGAAGAATGATGAGGTGTGAAGGATGAATTGGCAGGCTAGGCATCTCTTATGGTTGCAAGGGGTGCAACCAGGAATCGGGGTGGTTGGATTGTGTCTGTTGTCTGTGGGTAAGTGACGTAGTTTGCTAGGGGCTAATAAGCTGCGGAGGTTGGGGGCACATCTATTTTCTTTATATTCCTTACAAGCTTGCTTGGACACTTCGCTTGACGACGCGGCAACCCTGACCTGATTGCAGCCCTTTACCACATACAACATGGATCTATTTGAAGAACATACTGCACACAGGAATAACCTCCTGGCACAATTTAAGAAAAACCAACAAGCCGCAGCAGAACCCATAACCAATTTTCCAGTTACCATTAATGTACATAACGTTGACCTCAAGCCTACATTCCAGAAACTCGAGACAACCTTTAAGGACGAGTTCTTCAACGTAGCTGATATCGCCATGCAGGAGACATACAGTGATGAGAAAATATCTCCTGATGGCATTAGAATCAAAACTCTATCTGCTTTTCCTAAAGATATCATCTTTACTACAGAATTTTATAATTACCTGGAGGGCTGTACTAAAGGGATCATGGAAAGAATCATTAAAAAGGGAAAATCCTTGGTTGTCGAGTTACAGCCCATAATTATAGAATGTAAAGAATTTTTAGCCCAACATACTACAAACCCCCAATATCATCCCCTACTATCTAACCTTACCACAAGAGTCAAAATATTTGAACAAGACACCACCGAAAACAAAATTTAATAAATGTAACCGGGATAGACTAGCCTATGCTGAACATAGGGAAAGGGAACGGAAGCCACGACCAATACCCACCCCACCAGCTCCACCAGCACCGGCCACGTTCCCTTCTATTCCCCCACCACCACTCATGAGCATCACCTTCCCCAGACCCACATCACATATTAATCCACCTTACCCACCTCCACCCCTTCACTTTGCCAATCCCAATTATCAGACTCCACGCCCACCACCACACAACACTATCACCTATGCACCCATGGACACTAACACTATCGAATTCTCCAAATTGGTACCACCACCAAACAGCTTCAATTATAAAAAACCCAACCCAACTAAAAACACACCTAAGGAGCCATGTACCACACGCACTAAACCCCGTCCGGGTCCCAGTATCCCACCTAACTCAGTCCCCGGTAATCCATCGACCAGAGGCCCACATGCTGAAGCTGGCCTGATAAATATTAACACCAACCTCATTCCGTCTACTTTCAATTGCAATAAATCTATTCCTCCAGACACCCTTACAGTACAGAAACCCAATACAGTAAGACCCCCTCCCCCCCCCCCCCCCCCCCCCCCGAGGATAACAATCCCTCCCCAAGTCTGGATATAACCGATAACACACCAGACAACGACATAAGATTATCCCAAATAAGCACCTACACAACAGACCCTTATTCCCCGGTATCACCAGACCCACCTACACCACCTTCCAGCTCTATGACCAAAAATCCCCAACAAACCACTATCTGTAAATTTTTCATACCCACAATTCCCCAACACACCAGCAGTAGAGAAACACAGAACCAAGCCATGTCTTCCTCTTTTTTAGAACTACCAGCCTCCCTTTCAAAAAACGTCCTGTCCACCCAATTACCCAGCCCTATATCTGCCCGCTCCTTCCTGCAACCACCCAACAAATTGAAACGCCCACTGTCAGACCCAGAAAGAGAGGAAGTCGAGGCAAAAGAAAAAAGAAACAAACGATAACTCACAACCACCCCTCCAACAATACCACTTCCCCAACAGAAATCAAAAGAAGCATTTTCAATCTTTCCAGCCATATTCTAACAAAACAAGAATCCAATCTGCTAGAAGAGGGCCTATCCTTTTGCCCGACCAATCAATCAGACATGTTTGAACTGTTTAGTAACCTCAACACCTACATCCGCAAACTTACCCTTAAAAGACATTTTGCTATAAAGAAACACAATGTCTTATTACATACAGAACCCACCGATCTCATCATTACTAATAATGACACACTCCCCATTGTCTCCATATCCGCAGCAGAAATTAGTACAGAAAAATATATCTACACTAATTTAAAAGGCTGTTCACGTTTTTACCCTACAGCCTCTAAGGGTAACTTTATCGACACCTTCTATTCCCTGGTTTTAAAAGATTTACAGGAACTCACCATCCCCGATACTAGTTCCACCAACAACCTCACACCATCAGAAAGAACAGCCCTTAATACTCTGCGAAATAATCCCAGTATAGTCATCAAACCAGCCGACAAGGAGGGAGGGATTGCCATCCTAGACAAAGCCGACTACCTTGAAGAGTCCCTACGATTGCTCAGTGACCACAAACATTATACACTACTACAAGCTGACCCTACTCCAGAACTGAACAAAACCCTCAAAAATGTCATCAACGATGCCCTACTCAACAATATTATCACCAAAAATGAGATAAATTACATTATTAACCACCACCCCAAAACTCATTTTTTCTATTATCTGCCCAAAATTCACAAAAATATCCACAAACCACCAGGTAGACCCATTATCTCTGGAATAAACTCTGTCACCAGTAATTTGTCCCGGTTTATAGTTACACACTTACAAACTCACGTACAGTCCCTACCTTCTTGTAATGATTGGTGTAGCACACAGACGTCTGATTATTGTGTGATCTGCAGAATCACCAATAATACAGATTCTATACCCGATTATGTGGTGATCTGCAGTATCACCAATAATGTAAGTATAGACGGCTGAGAAACAGAGGTGTAAAGTGTTTGGTGCAACAGTAGATAAATGAATAGATCTCACCAGAGAAGCTGGTGAGTACTATCTGAAACAACAGTACTAGACCTCACCAGGGGAGCTGGTGGGTACTAGCTGCAACAACAGTAGTATAACTTAAACTAAACCTCACCAGAGGAGCTGGTGTGTATTTAATCAAAAGAGCATCTCACCAGTGGCAAGGGCCCACTGGTGAGTAGAGAGGTAAGACAAGCAAGGTTTGGCAACTGAGAGGCAAATACAGTACAGAAATGTGAGGCAGAAGAATAGTGAGTTATCAGGCAGAGGTTCAGCAACTAAGGTCAGATAGGCAGAAGTACAGAATCGATGAACAATAGCAAGGTCAGAGTATAGCCAGAGTCATACACAGGTAATCAGTAATACAATATAACAATAGTCCTAGTCTTGTGTTAAATCCCTGGTTTCCTCCCAGATCAAAGCCCACCGGATACTAGTCTAAGGTCTGAGCGCTAACACGAGTGTATTCGTAACAGCAGACAAGTTGCCAATGACCAGTGAAGGCTTAAGAAGCCGGGGAGAGCTCACAGCCACGCCCCTTACCAATGAGCCAATCCGAGCGGCGTGAGTCACTTCTGGCGTCAGCCGACCGGCAGGTCAGCTGACGCGCCTTCTTCCAGCATAAAGGTCCTGTCTCCGCGCGCGCCCGCGCGATACAGCGACCCTATGAGAACGAGACAGTACCGTTCCCGACGTGCTAGACGCCGACGGAATGGATGAGGACTGAGAACAGGGAACAAAGGCGGCTGCGGGTATACCCTGTGTGTCCGCAGCCGCCATAGTTGCAGATGTTACACTTCTTTTCTTAAAGATTCCCAACACCTCATCAATTTCATACATTCCATACCCTGGCAAGATGACTACATTTGGTTAACTTGCGATATCACCTTCCTATATACCAACATACCACACACATTTTGAGGGTCGGACTGGGACACTAAGGGCCCACCAAGAAAGCTTTAGCCTGGGGCCCCCCGTTCCCCTCCCCCCCCCCCCCACTCCCATTTTGGGCTCACATACGCATGCACTCTAGAAATTTTGCACTATATATATATATATATACATAATTTAGTAGGACATTAGATTATGGTAGGGGATAGATTGTGAGCACTTCTGAGGACACTCCTTAACAGGGAGATGTCCACATGGTTGTCACCACGCACTGGAACATGGGCGTGGTCATGATGGGTCATGGGCATACTTAAAAATACACAAAATAACAAAAAAATACACAAAATAAGTAGTGGTGTTATTCGCTGAGATTGGGTCCAACCGGATACATTTTAGATAAAGTAATCAAGTAGTTACATGCCTCATGATAATTCATCAAGAAATCAAATGCCGCAAAATAATAATATCAAGTAGTCCAGTGCTGTCCAACTTCGCGGGCATGGAGGGCCATTTTTTCCAGACCACATAGTGGAGGGTTGAACCCCCCTTCCCCCAAAGAAGAAAATATCTAGCAGCAGATTTCCCCACAAAATGCAATCAGATTGTCAGCAGATTTCCCCACAAAATGCAATAAGATTGTCAGCAGGTTTCCCCACAGAATGCAATCAGAGTGTCAGCAAATTTCCTCACAAAATGCAATCAGCTTGTCAGCAGATTTCCACACAGAATGCAATCAGATTGTCAGCAAATTTCCCCACAGAATGCAATCAGATTGACAGCAGATTTCCCCACAAAATGCAATCAGATTGGCAGCAGATTTTACTACAGAATGCAATCAGATTGGCAGCAGATATCCCCACAAAATGCAATCAGATTGGCAGCAGATTTCACTACGAAATGCAATCTGATTGTCAGCAGATTTCCCCACAAAATGCAATCAGATTGGCAGCAGTTCCCCAAAAAATAGAGGGCCTGGCGGGCAGGTCTATAGGTGTCCCCAGTATAGGTAGCCAAGTCTATAGGTGTCCCCAGTTTAGGTAGGCAGGTATATAAATGTCCCCAGTATAGGTAGCCAGGCCTATAGGTGTCCCCAGCTTAGGTAGGCAGGTATATGGGTGTCCCCAGTTTAGGTAGGCAGGTGTCCCAGTATGGTGCCCCCAGCCTGGAAGGGGGGCAGTGGGCACAGAACGGCAGGGAGGGGGGGAGGTTCCCCCCTCCTTACCTGGGCCCCCCCTTCCATGCTCCTGCCGCACTTTAATAGGCATGTCACACTCACAATCTAATCCTGCTATAGTCATAGTCTAATGTCCTGCCGTATTATTATATATTTATATAACATTGACATCTTCTGCAGTCCATAGTCATGTCACGGACTGTCCTCAGATGAGCTCTCAAGCCAATCCTACCATAGTCATACGATAATGTCCTAACATATTATTATGTATTTGCATAGCACTGGCATCTAAGGCAGCACTTTACAGAGAACCTAGTCATGTCATGGACTGTCCTTGGTGGAGCTCACAATCTAATCCTTCCATAGTCATAATGTAATGTCCTGCCATATCATTTTATGTATTTATATAGCAGTGGGATCTTAGACAGCACTTTACAGAGAACATACTCATGTCACTGACTGTCCTCAGAGGAGCTCACAATCTAATCTCTAACACTGTTTTCTCTGCAGCACTACCAGCCACAGGATTTCCATGCAACCCACAGGCTCTTCACACCACCAAGACAAAGCTGCCCAGGTACACCAGGTGAGTGAGTATCTATTACAGGAGCTGACATTCAAATCTCTGGGCATATAATGTATTTATATCACTGGCATCTTAGGCCCCGTTCACACTTGCGGTTTTGTCAAAACCGCACCGGATGTCCGGACCGCACCGGAGCCGGACCAGACCTGATCCGCACGGTTCCTATCTGGATCCGGTCCGGATCCGGTCCGTTTGCATCCGGTTTCCGTGCGGTGTGAACACGGTTGCGGTCCGGATTCGGTTTCTTAAGGAGATACCATCCTGTAAATACCTGGGGTCTGGGAGGTCAGCAGAAGGGTCTGGGGTCATTGTTGGAGACAGGTGGACGTGTGGAGACCATCCGTGGATACAGAGACTGCAGTTGGGACCATGGATCCAGGCATTTTTTACTCGTAAAACTGGGAATTCTCTCCTTCCTGTTGTTCGCCTCCTCGTTATCAGACATCAGACATGTTGCTGCCAAAACGAGCTCCAGCATGAAATCGCTGCTGCCCCACTCTTTGAACGCTGGGCCCATGTGGTCCCCATCCAAAATGCATAGGAAGTGGGGTAGAACGTCCGGTTTTTGTAGCCAGTGTGTTGTGCGCTCTCCGGCTCTCATTGCTTTGTATTGGCCGGATGGTGCAGTCCGGCTCCGCTCCGGATACGGCTGCCGGAGGAGCCGGACCAAAAAATAGCGCATGTTGGAACGGACGCCGGAGTCCGGATCCGGTCCGGATCCGGTCCGGCTCCGGTCCGGCAGAACGGACGCATGTGAACGGACGCATAGGCTTTCATTGCTATTGCCGTGCGTCCGTTCCGTCCGTTCTGCAAGCGGTCCGGCTCCGGCACGGCGATTCCGGACGGCCACCGCTAATGTGAACCGGGCCTTAGGCAGCTATCACTGGCATCTTAGGCAGCACTTTACAGAGAATATAGTCATGTCACGGACTGTCCTTGGAGGAGCTCACAATCTAATCCCTACCACAGTCAATGTCTAGGGCTTGATTCACAAAAGGGTGATAACTGAGTTATCATGCCTAAAAGCTTTGCACGTGCAAACTAGGGTGCTAAGTAGTTTGCACTCTAGTTTGCACATGCAAACTAGGGCGCAAGCTACTTAGCACCCTAGTTTGCATGTGCAAAGCTTTTAGGCGTGATAACTGAGTTTTTAGGCGTGATAATTGAGTTATCACACTTTTGTGAATCAAGCCCCAAATGTCCTACCATATCATTATGTATTTATAAAGCACTGGGATCTTAGGCAGCACTTTAGAGTACATAGTCATGTTACAATCTTTTCTTAGGAGAAGTGTACAATCTAATCTCTAACATTGCTTTTTTTGCAGCACTACCGTCAACAGCCACAGGACTTCCAACGCAACCCACAGGCTCTTCACATCACCAGGACAAAGCTGCCCAGGTACACCAAGTGAGGGAGTCTCTTTTTTACGGAAGCTGACAATCAAATATCTGGGCATATAATGTATTAATATAGCATTGGCATCTTAGGCAGCACTTTTATTAGGCAGAACATGGAGGAGCTCACAATCTAATGCCTACCATAGTCAATGTCTAATGTCCTGCCATATCATTATTATGTACCGTATTTATATAGCACTGGCATCTTCTGCAGCACTTTACAGAGAAACACAGTCATGTCACTGACTGTCCTCAGAGGAACTCACAATATAATCCTGTTATAGTCATAGTCTAATGTCATACCGGTATCATTATTATGTATTTGTATAGCCCTGGCATTTTCTGCAACACTGTACAGATCACATAGTCATGTCACAGACAGTCCTCAGAGGAGCTCATGATCTAATCCCTACCATAGTCATAGTCTAACGTCCTACCATATTCTGGATTTATTTAGCACTGACATCTACACAGATTTAACTATGTCTAATAATTCATATGCCACTAACTCTCCCTCAAAAGGCTTACAGCCTAATTCCCACCATATTTGTGTCCCTAACATAGCCTTTAATTGGATTTGTCTATTTTATACTGTACCTCATGCAATGAGGTACTGATACATGAACTATCCATGCAGTTGTTTTTTTCCCCAGATGTTGAGCACTGCAGCACTTTTGACTTAGTGGTTATTTTGGATGGTTTTGACCCTAACTGACTCTTTACGTATTTGTTGTTTTTTTGCAAGCTGGTGCAAGAGCAATTCATATTTAAAGTGTACCTGAGACGAGGGTTATCAAAAATGTATGGAGAGAAGAAACAGGAGCGCCTCTCTGGTGCATTAACGTTTTATTAGAAAGATAAGCGCATTAAAATTACACTTACAGTGTGTAGAGATAGATAAGGAGTTTCTCAAAGCCTGCCGACAGCTCCTCTCCTAGCTCTCTCGCTTGGCCAGAGCGAGAAGCGCGATGGTGCGATGTGGAGCGGGGTCTGGTGGGCGGGGCTTCGTCACGCCGATGCCGTCTGACGTCACAACACATTTCGGCGTATAACCACGCCTTCGTCAGGTGACGTGACAGCTTGGACGGCTGTTACTTATCACTCCCAATGTGGGAGGGGACGGCCACATCACCAGTTGCCCCCCCTGCATTAAACAGTGTCGGGAAATGTATCCCCATTCAGACAGTACGAGTGGCTCTACGGAATGTTGTCCTCGTTTTAATAATCTTATACACATTTTATGCATATATTTTTTATTATATATATATATATTTTTATATATTTTTTATATACCCTCTTTTTTACACAAAAGATTGTTTTTATATTTTTTTAAAAATATTTTTCATTTAATTCTCATATATTTTTACCTATAGGTACAACATACAGTATATTGCAGTATCTGTTTTAAAAATAATTTAGCATACAGCGCGCACATGTAAGGGAATAAACATCCCTTCACGCTGGGGTGTTTGTATACATTTCACGCACAGCCGTCCTAGACATGATTATGAAGAGGAGGGATTCACTCCTCACACCCCGTCCCCGCCCACATTGGGAGTGATAAGTAACAGCCGTCCAAGCCGTCACGTCACCTGACGAAGGCGTGGTTATACGCCGAAAAGCATCGTGACGTCAGACGGCATCGGCGTGATGAAGCCCCGCCCACCAGACCCCGCTCCACATCACACCATCGCGCTTCTCGCTCTGGCCAAGCGAGAGAGCTAGGAGAGGAGCTGTCGGCAGGCTTTGAGAAACACCTTATCTATCTCTACACACTGGAAGTGTAATTTTAATGCGCTTATCTTTCTAATAAAACGTTAATGAACCAGAGAGGCGCTCCTGTTTCTTCTCTTCATTTGCATAGACTGCTGGAGCCACCCAGCACTTGGAGCAGCACCTGGGAGCATCTCCACCACCATTGAGTGCCTTAGCAGCGCAGGAATTTACTCTTAATTATCAAAAATGTATACATACCTAGGGCTTCCTCCAGCCCCCCCTCCCCTGATTGATTGTATACAAATCATCAATATTTTTATATATATATATATATATATATATATATATATATATAAAAGAAAAATTTGGTTTTTATAAATTGATATATATCTGGAGTTTTCTCCTAGGAGATAATTTTTCATCTTTGATTTAAAATAACTTTGCAGTTCTTTTCAACTAAAAAAGTACTAAAAAGTAGGTGAAAAGGTACTATCAAAATTATATTGAGTATATTGTCTTGCTTTCTAGTGGCTTAAAATGCATTTTATTGACAAGTTTAAAATTATCACCTTGGAGAAAACTCAGGTGAAAAAGTGAATTGCATATGGGCCCTGGTGTGAAAATCACATAGAGAAATATGAATATTTAATTTTTTGGCCCAATAATTTTCTTTAAGTTTTGGAAAAATTGATCATACCTGTATGGTATATTGGTTCGATTTTTCAAATTATTTCATCAAGCGGAGAAATCAGTCAGATTTCTCTAGTTGAAAAAAAATAAATGATGTATGGCCAACTTTAGAGGGCTGAGGAGCAATACAACAACAAATATGTTAATTCTGTAAAAATGGCAAATTTATCATTTGCATAACTTGCAATATACAGTACATATATCACATTATATTATCATTATTGATTTGTAAAGTGCCAACATATTCTGTGGCGCTGTACAAAGCAAGAAACAAACATGGGGTACAAAATAATACAGACAATGGTTTACATCAATATACAAGATACAAAAATGGTACAAAATACAGAATTGGTTATTACAATTGACAAAATTATTATTTTTTTTTATTATTATTATTTAGTATTTATATAGTGCCAACATCTTCCGCAGCGCTGTACAGAGTATATCGTCTTGTCACTAACTGTCCCTCAGAGGAGCTCACAATCTAATTCCCTACCATAGTCCTATGTCTATATTGTGTAGTTTATGTGTTGCAGTCTAGTGCCAATTTTTAGGGAGGAGCCAATTAACCTATCCGTATGTTTTTGGGATGTGGGAGGAAACCCACGCAGACACAGGGAGAACATACAAACTCCTTGCAGATGTTGACCTGGCTGAGATTCAAACCAGGGACCCAGCACTGCAAGGCGAGAGCGCTAACCACTATGCCACCGTGCTGCCCAACAAAATAAATATTAATTAATGTGTAACAAAATCCAAGACACAAAAGGGTGAGAGAGTCCTGCCCTTTCGAGATTACAGTCGAAAGGAATGGGGGGGACAAGAGGTAGGGTAGTATACAATATTCATACCTAGAGGAAGTGTCTTTTAGGTTATCTAGTAGGAGTACAATTTGGCCAGTGGTCAAAGGGGAACTGGCCTAAGGTGGACTATATGCTTGTCCGAAAAAGTGAGTTTTGAGGGAACATTTATAGAAATCAAAGGTTGGAGAGTGACGGGTGTTTTGTGGAAGGGCATTATAGAGGAGGGGTGAAGCACATGTGAAATCTTGTACAGTATATGTGATTGTGAGGAGGTAATTCTAGAGGAGGACAAAAGGTCATGTGCAGATGTGAAATTGTGGTTGGGTTGGTATCTGGAAACTAGTGAGGAGATGTACAAAGAAGAGAGAATGTGGAGGGCATTGTAAGTTAGATTTAAAGAGAAACTCCGACCAAAAATTAAACTTTATCCCAATCTGCAGCTGATACCCCCTTTTACATGAGAAGTCTATTCCTTTTCACAAACAGACCATCAGGGGGCGCTGTATGACTGATATTGTGGTGAAACCCCTCCCACAAGTAACCCCTCCCACAAGAAAAGTTCAAACTTTTGGCAGTTTCCTGTCTGTGAACCTTGTTGCATTGTGGGAAATAGCTGTTTACAGCTGTTTCCAACTGCCAAAAACCATGCAGCAGCTACATCACCTGCCAACAGTAAAATGTTCACTGGATTTACTCTTTAAGAGTTTAAACTGGATGAAGAGCTTGACAGAGAGCAGCAGATGAAAAGCAAGGCAATAGATGAATGTGCAATTTTATGTTGCCTGTTACATAACCAACATAAATGTTGCATGTTTTATGAGTTGTGCAAATCATATATAGGGCTCGATTTACAAAACGGTGCTAACTTTAGCACTGGCTCTTAGCACGTCTAAACTCAGTTGAAATGTGAGATCTGATTGAGAAAACCGGTGCTAACCTACTTAGCACCCTGGTTACGTAACATAATGTGTTACGTAACTTGCACACAGCCTAGGTAAACTTTTTTTTTTTTTTTACACAAATTATTGTATTGGTTTTAAAACAAACAAGTAAACTAACTTAATGTGCGCTGCCTACAGTGGGATGCGAAAGTTTGGGCAACCTTGTTAATTGTCATGATTTTCCTGTATAAATCGTTGGTTGTTACGATACAAAAATGTCAGTAAATATATCAATTAAGACAGGGGTCCCCAACCTTTTCCGGCTCGGGGACCGCTTTCTGACCAAATTTTTCTCTGGGGACCGGGGGGGAGGGGTCGTCGGCGATGCGCGACCTAGTGGACAGTGTCATATGCAGTGGGTTGGGGGGGGGGGTTGTTGCCCCAGTATAGGGAGATAGGGAGTTTAGTTGCCCCAGTATGGCTAGTATAGTTGCCCCAGTGTAGCCAGTATAGTGCCCCAGTATAGCCAGTATAGTGCCCCGTGTAGCCAGTATAGTGCCCCAGTATAGCTAGTATAGTGCCCCAGTATAGCCAGTATAGTGCTCCAGTATAGCCAGTATAGTGCCCCGTGTAGATGGTATAGTGCCCCAGTATAGCTAGTATAGTGCCCCAGTATAGCTAGTATAGTGCCCCAGTATAGCCAGTATAGTGCTCCAGTCTAGCCAGTATAGTGCCCCGTGTAGCCAGTATAGTGCCCCAGTATAGCTAGTATAGTGCCCTAGTATAGCTAGTATAGTGCCCAGTATAGTTAGTATAGTGCCCAGTACAGCCAGTATGGTGCCCCAGTATAGCTAGTATAGTGCCCAGTACAGCCAGTATAGCTAGTATAGTGCCCAGTACAGCGAGTATGGTGCCCAGTACAGTGCCCAGTACAGCCAGTATAGTGCCCTAGTATAGCTAGTACAGTGCCCAGTACAGCCAGTATAGTGCCCCAGTATAGCTAGTACAGTGCCCAGTACAGACAGTATAGTGCCCCAGTATAGCTAGTATAGTGCCCAGTGTAGCCAGTATAGTGCCCCAGTATAGCTAGTATTTTGCCCCAGTATTTTGCCCCAGTATGGCTAGTATAGTTCCCCAGTATGGCACCCCAGTATAGCTAGGTGAGTGCCCAGTGTAGCGCCCTAGTATGGGTGGGTGTGTAGGTAGTGCCCCTCTCCCCAAATGGCCGCGCGCCTGTTACCTTATGAGCGGCAGCCGCTTCCTTCCTTATAGTCCCCCAGGCGCCGCTCTCCTCTTATCGGCAGCATCTTACAGCAGCGCGTATTGCGACTGCTGTAAGGAGGGAAGGAAGCGCGTCAGCGGTTCCCATGGTAACTGCATCGCCGCTACAGGAAGCCGCTGATGCGCTTCCTTCCCTTCCTTACAGCAGTCGCAATACACGCTGCTGTAAGATGCTGCTGATAAGAGGAGAGCGGCGCCTGGGGGACTATAAGGAAGGAAGCGGCCGTCGCTCATAAGGTAACAGGAGCGGTGGCCGCGGGGGGAGGGGCGAGAGGCAAGACACGCCGCGGCCCGGTAGGAGACTGCCAACGGACCGGCAGTGGGTCGCGGCCCGGTGGTTGGGGACCCCTGAATTAAGAGACACACACAGTGATATTTGAGAAGTGAAATTAAGTTTATTGGATTTACATAAAGTGTGTAATAATAATTGTTTAAGCAAAATTAGGCAGGTGCTTAAATTTGGGCACCACAAAAATGAAATTAAATCAATATTTAGTAGATGCTCCTTTTGCAGAAATGACAGCCTCTAAATGCTTTCTGTAGGTTACAATGAGAGTCTGGATTCTGGATGAAGGTATTTTGGACCATTCCTCTTTACAAAACATCTTTAGTTCTTTCAGGTTTGATGGCTTCCGAGCATGGACAGCTCTCTTTAAAGCAGTAGGATCGGCCATACTATGCCAGGGAAAAAAAACACATATATAAGTAGATAAATACTTGAGCTACTTGCATAACACATGTATTATACTGTCCACGTTTTGATTTCAGTGAATGTTATATAGTAAATGACGAGAATTCTGTTCCTGGTGGGGGGCTGGGGGCCATATCTTTTGCCCACAGTTAAGGCTAACTCGTGATGTCATTTCTGCCCTTTATTTTTTTTCTTGTCTCCTCCAATCGCTGAGTCGCCTAAGCCTTGCTTGTAAACACAAAAGAGTAGGGGATTAGGTTTCAGATAATCAGCTGGCAGGGAAATAAAGGGAAGAGGAGGAATAGATTATAGATAAAAAGAACCCCCAGCATGCAATTCTTTGGCACGACAACTAAAGAGCCAGTGCTCCTTAAGTATGTGATAACTCCAAATCATAACAGCAGAAAAAGTTTTGAAAGTTTTGAATGCAGGAATAGCTTCTTTATCACTTAATACACTTAGACCAGTTGCTGTTGAAATTTGATTTTTATGGTGACGATACCGCTTTAACTCACACCACAGATTTTCAATGATATTCAGGTCTGGGGACTGAGATGGCCATTCCAGAACGTTGTACTTGTTCCTCTGCTTGAATGCCTTAGTGGATTTTGAGCAGTGTTTAGGGTTGTTGTCTTCTTGTAAGATCCAGCCGCAGCACAGCTTCAGCTTTGTCACTGATTCCTCGATTCCTCGACATTGATCTCCAGAATCTGCTGATACTGAATGGAATCCATGCATCCCTCAACTTTGACAATATTCCCATTCCCTGCACTGGCCACACAGCCACACAGCATGATGGAACCACCACCATATTTTACTGTAGGTAGCAGGTGTTTTTCTTGGAATGCTGTGTTGTTTTTCCTTCATGCATAACGCCCCTTGGTATGCCCAAATAACTCAATTTTAGTTTTATCAGTCCACAGCACCTTATTCCAAAATGAAGCTGGCTTGTTCACATGTGCTTTAGCATACCTCAAGCGGCTCTGTTTGTGCTGTGGACGGAGAAAAGGCTTAATCTGCATCACTCTTGCATACAGCATCTCCTTGTGTAAAGTGCGCCGAATGGTTGAACTATACACAGTGACTCCATCTGCAGCAAGATGATGTTGTAGGTCTTTGGTGCTGGTCTGTGGGTTGACTCTGACTGTTCTTACCATTCGTTGATTCTGTTTATCCAAGATTTTTCTTGGTCTGCCACTTCGAGCCTTAACTTGAACTGACCCTGTGGTCTTCCATTTTCTCAATATGTTCCTAACTGTGGAAACAGAGAGCTGAAATCTCTGAGACAGCTTTCTGTATCCTTCCCCTAAACCATGATAGTGAGCAATCTTTGTCTTCAGGTCATTTGAGAGTTGTTTTAAGACCCCCATGTTGCTATTCCTACAATTGAAACTTACAATTGACCCCCTTAAATACTCTTTCTCATAATCGGATTCACCTGTGTATATAGGTCAGGGGTTACTGAGCTTACCAAGCCAATTTGAGTTACAATATATAGTGCTAAAGGTTTTGGAATCAGTAAAATGACAACAGTGCCCAACAGAGCCGGGACAAGGTCCTCCAGCACCCAAGGCTGAGACACCAAAATGCGCCCCTCCATCCCTCCCACCCCAGCTGTCGCACACTGATTACTATTAGACTAAGAGGGCCACAGGGCCCACAACCTCCCCAACACCCTAATATCTAGTTATCTGGCTTGCAGTCACTGCTATGTATCCCCTTTTCTTATTTCTTTCTGCTTCATACACAAGTAGGAATGACAGCTGAATGAATTGTGCGCCCTCTCCTACACTGCGCCCTGAGGCTGGAGCCTCTCCAGCCTATGCCTCGGCCCGGCCCTGGTGCCCAAATGTATGCACCTGCCTAATTTTATTTAACCAATTATTGCACACTTTCTGTAAATCCAATAAACTTCATTTCACTTCTAAAATATCACTGTGTGTGTCTCCTATATGATATATTTAACTGACATTTTTTATCGTAACAACCAACGATTTATACAGGAAAATCATGACGATTAACAAGGTTGCCCAAACTTTCCCATCCCACTGTACATAGCAATTTTACGAATAAAGTTTACCTGGGTACTCCTAGGATATTTAGGATTAAAATGATTAGATGGGATTAGGAATCTGAGTTAGATAATAAGACTCAAAATGCATGATGCGATCCATTCAATGCACAAGATCTTTGCTTCCCAACGTGATGCAATGATATTCCTATGGGGCTAGCACACTAATTGTGGTGCAGTGCATTGTGGTGGGTTCCGTTGGGATGTGTGTGTGTACAGGGTAGCGTTCACGTTTACAGTGCGGTGAAGCATACTTTTAATTGTACTTTATGCTTCACTGTTTGAATCGTAACTTGTCGCATTGCAGTTCAAACGTGCAACGCAGCTTTTTGACAGCATTGCGCTGTGATCCTATCTCAATGCATCATGTGCAAGGAATCTAAAGGCTTAGAGGAATTTCTAGGCCAGCAGAATGAACATTTTGTTTAGGTAGCAACACTCCCCCTTTATGCAAAATTATGTCTTACTAGTAAAAAGGCCCGTCCGTAATAACGGGCGCTAGGTCACAGCCGCTACCCCCCGCAATGCGCACACATACGCGTCCCACTTGCTCGTTCCCCACCACAGACTGAAGTATATGTACACAGGGAGCTGCTTGCTTGGCAGTTGGAAAAAGCTGTTATTTCCCACAATGCAATGAGAACCTCTGTGAACCACACACAGCAAACTGTCAGATCCGGCCCTGTGTCCTAACTGCCCAGGCTGCGCACATGCTCAGTACAAAAAAGCTAGGGACACACAACCATTCAGTTGATAACGCAGGGACACTTGCATTTTATTGTATAGGATAGTTAGTCGCTAGGGAACAGGGGTGTAACTAAAAATCATGGAGCCCCAATGTTTACAGTTTCCCTTGTCTACCACTGGTGACCCCACTGCCAGGGAGCCCATCTTGCAAGGGTCATAAAACAAGTGTGGACGTCATAAATTATAATCTTCACACCCATAACAAGTGCAGCCACAAAAGCACCTGATCTGAAGGCTACACCCCTGTATCGGAGGGTGTCAAGTAGTAATTGAGGCCCCCTTACAGCTCTGTGGCCCCCTGCAGTCACCGGGGTTGCTTCCCTGTAGTTACACCCCTTCTAGGGGATATGAAAAAGCTTTGAAACAGAATAAGATAGCAAAATGGGTAACATCCCCCCCCTCCCCCACCCCATAAAAGAAATCGCACAAACAACCAAAGATGTTAAAGTGAACCTCCAGACTAAAAATCTACTCAGCAGCACTGAAAAAGCTTGGTGTTGCTTTAACAGTTTCACAGCATCAGAACTTTGTTTTTCTTACTTAAGCCTGATTTTTATGGAAATGCAATTTTTTGTCCTTCAAAGCGGGGTGACCTTCAAAGCGGGGTGACGCCCGCGGAGCTAGCGGGACTGTCCTGAGGGGTACCGACTTTTCCTCCTGCTGTCTGCATCATACCAGCTTCACTTGGGCATAAGTATCTTCCTTGTTGCACTTTACCTTTCTTCTTATGCACTTTACCTCATAGGCTGCTCCTATATAGCTGTTGTTTTGCAGCCATTTGCACAGCATTTTTGTATTCACCTATATATGTATTGTATATATATAATTTTTGCTATTTGCACAGTATTTTTGCACTTATATTACTGAACCCGGGTTCAAGCACTGTTGGGCTTTATCAGAAGCCCACCTTTGCTGGTATTAACATTTGTTCATCACAGATCTTTATGCATCATGATGCTATAACTCATACATTTATATGATATAATCTTTTCAGCAGGATATTGATTTGGTCGCAGTTTTTAATTGGTTTTATTCATTGTTGATTCTCATTGTGTCAATAATTATTGCATGTTAGTATATTGGAATAAACTTTTTTGTATTTTTCCCAGTGGTGCTGTACATGTGGGCTTTCTTTTCTTACCTTTTATAAGCCTGATTTTTAGCTGCACAAAAGCTTAGCTCCGCCCCATCAAAGAAAACTGACAGGGCATTTTTCCCCTGATGCTGTGCAAAGCATGATGGGATTTCCTATGTTGTTGTTCTCATTGCCTAGCAGCTGGGAGGGGTGATCAGGACACAGGACAGTTGGAACTGTGTCTCATGCTCCCTGTCACCTCCTTCCAACCAAAAAGATGGCTGCCCTCATGAAATCACAAACATTTGTCTGTTCTTTTAAAATAGGGTGGGTAAGAGATTATATTACCTATCTATTTTAATTAACATAACTAATGTAACTTAATGACAGTATGTTTGTTTAGGCTGAAGTTCCTCTTTAAGTAATTTATTTGCGTGTATTCTTTTGCCCGGCAGCAATACATCCCACCACCAGAAGATGCTTTCTGATAATGAGACTACAGAGAAGAAGCCGTGTCGGCCTCACACACATATCTTCTTCCTGAAAACTCACAAGACGGCCGGCAGCACCATCATGAACATCCTGTTCCGCTTCGGGGAATCACGGAATCTCATCTTTGCCTTTCCACATCGTAATGATAATGTGCAGTTCTTCTATCCCCAATACTTTAATGCATCTTTTGTGGAAGGCTATGCAAAGAAATCCATCCGGAACTTCGACATAATGTGTCATCACATGAGATTCCACCGGATAGAGGTAACCCATGAAAATTTCTGCTCTTATTGGCAAACGTATTCTTTTATCATTAAAGATTAGTGCACCAAATTTGCTAATTTTTACATTGGAAATTCAAATGGTAAGATTTCCACTGAGCAGTTTGTATGTTGCTTAAAGCCGTTGTCACCCACTCTTAGCTGTATCCTGAAATTGAAGGGAATTTCCATTTTTGTTAGAACCTTTGTCATAAATATAGATAGGTGCTATGTTTTGTGATTTAGCGCTCTGTAAGGGACCCTGAGCAGGGTCCCTTAGTGTTCTCTGGGTCCCCTCCCTGGTCCCGCTGGTGGCTCTGTAAACCTGCAGACTTCGGTTGAAGTCGTGCATGCGCAGCCCGTCTGGGCACCGGGCATGTCATCGCACACATTGCTGTAAGAGTCCTGAGCATGCGTGGTTCAGTCTTTTGAGTATGGCGCATGCACAGGACCCTTACATTGAGGGGTGTGATGACGTGCCGGGTGCCTGGAATCTGTGAACTATGTTTGAAATACAAATGCCATAACAATTATTATTATTATTACAAAAAATATTATTATTATGTTAAATGATAACATCATACCTTGCTGCACGAGCAATCAGCTACACAGGGCAGGAACCTTTGATACCTATTTTCATCACCTGCACTAATGCATTAGCCTGACTGACACTCAGAGGCGCCTCTAGGCACCAGCTGATAAGGCAATTTCCTGGACCGAAGATTTATCTAGGGGCGTCTTCCAGGGGGAAAAAAAGTTTATTTTTCCTGCCCTTAGAGACTGTAAACTAAGGGTGCGGAGAGAAAAAGTTCTAATGAAAGCATCTGCTGCTCAGCTTCTCATAAGGAATCTACAAAACGTTTGTCTACAACACTTTGTATGACCTTCCCTAATTAGTTGTTATCTCGGGGATCTAGAGTGTGTGTGTTCACTCCTGTCCCGTTCCTCCTTATGACCATGAAAAGAAAACACATCAGAAGAGGAGGATGGTGTCTTTCTGGGAAGCAGGTACAAGGCATTCCACAACGGACTGGCCGGGAGCAAAGGGGGGAGATTTTCCTCCAGGCTGATGGTACAGTGCCTGGTGCATTGAGGTTTTTCTTCTATAAGGCAATGTGAAGCACTAGGCTGGCTGAGGAAGCTTGTCTTCTGCAGAGTCCATAGAAAAAAACTCTGTCTGCTTTCTCACCATTGTAAAGACTGCATGTAGACAACTAGATAAGATATTACACAGGTTGAAACGTTTTCGACCGTCCCTAGACTCCAGGAGGGCTGCTGCTTCTTGTGTGAGAGATTGGCAGGGGCAGGAGTCACATTACAGGCGAGTAGCCTCTGTGTGATGTGGGACTGCAATACTATCTAAGCTCTCTGCTCCGTCTCAGGCAATTCTCAGTATCTCTCCACTCCTCTTCTCTCCCTTATGAACCTTTGTTTCCCCCCTGCCCCTAGTGCTGGCTGTCTTCTTGTCCTACGGGAAAGCTAAATAAAAGTGCTTTTCTCCCCCCCCCCCCTCTCTCTCTCTGGATAGTATAACAGTTAAGGGCTCTGCCTCTGGCACTGGTGACCTGGGTTCATACCTCAGCAAATCTCAGCTCTTCCTGCTCAATAAGCCATTGGTAGGTGAACAGAGGCGCCAGAAGGATAAAAGTACATAAATTTTTTAAAAATTGCTGGGAGGAAGTGGTGGACTCGCCTCCGTTAAAGCACACACCAAGGACTGTAAATATATAGATATACACATTTATTGAAAATACCCCAAAGATGCAACGCGTTTCGCGGGCACAGCCCCCTTCTTCAAGCAATAAGCAGGGGATAAACAACTGTAAACAAAAGACAGAGGCATAGCTATAAATGTTGCCATAAAAAGATACAAATTGATTATTATTTAGTGTAATAAGAATAGTATTTCAAACATAGTGTTTAGTGATATGTTATAGTAGGGGGGTGATTGCAAGGAATGGGTCAGTGTAAACTACATAATGTGTATAGGGGAATGGACTAGATAACAGTGGTAAAAGGTAGTTAGTAAATCAGATTAAGTTGGTATCAAATTGACCGCCTTAGGTATATTTCAGTAGAAGGTAGGGAATGGAATAAGTTGTAGCTGGCAAGAGAGAAAAAAAGGCATGTGTAGTGGTTAAAAATAAAGATAAAGACTTACCAGCAATTCAGTTATAGCAAGCAGAGCACCTCTGTACTGTTGTGAGGTCGCTTGCTGCTTTAAATGTGTTAATGCTGGCAGCTCTGGCCTATCCAGAAGCTGCTCCAGTGTGGGTGGGTGGAGTCAGTGGCCATGGTGACAGAGAGTCCTCCAATCAGCTGCTGCCAGCTGTAAGGAGTAGATTGGTCTGAATTGCTGGTAAGTCTTTATCTTTATTTTTAACCACTACACATGCCTTTTTTTTTGATAAGACAATGTACTCTGTACAGCTCTGCGTAATATGTCGGCGCTATATAAATACTTAAAAAAAATAATAATAAAGTCTGGTGATTAGCAACCACCCACATCGATCATACTTTTGATCAATCCGTGGCAATAATTCAAAATAAAATAACCATAACGCAGCAATGATTCACCATAAAATAATCATATCGCAGCAATGATTCACCATAAAATAATCATATCGCAGCAATGATTCACCATAAAATAATCATAATGCGGCAGCGTTTCACCCGAAAATAATCGTAATGTGGCAATCTTCACCATAAAATAATCGTAATGTGGGCAGCATTCACCATAAAATATTTGTAATGTGGCCAGCATTTCACTAGAAAATTATCCTAATGTAAAATTATCCTAATGTGGCCAGCGTTCACCAGAAATGTGTGCTCACCTGTAAAAAAAAAAAAAGCATTTACTCACCTGCAGCATTTACTCACCTCACCTGCACCTCTCCTTGGGCGCAGCTCCCCCGACCATCTTCCTGCAGCCAGTCTGCAAAAGTCCCGCGTTGACAGGCAGAGCAGGGCTACAGGAAGATGGTGCCCGAAGCCCTGTACTGAGACACAAATAGTCTCTAGTGCAGGGCTTAGGGCGCCATCTTGCCGTAGCCCTGCTCTGCCTGCCGGGAAGATTATGCAGGCTAGAGCGGTGAGCTGCGGGCTGCGGGGATGAACTGGCGCGGCGTCTATTAGACGCTGCGGCCAGTTCATCACAGGGGTCACACAGTCCGGCTGGGGGAAGGTTGGCACATCCCCCCCGTGGCAGCACTCCTCCCCCCACCCGGCGCTCCAGGCAACCATTTGTCCTTGCCTGGTGGCTGGAACACCCCTTTGCACGCTCCACTCCACAAGCAAGGTAGTCTTGAGCAAAGCACTCTGCACACCGTGTTGCAGGGGATGAGGGGCATGGACACAGTAGGGAGCCAGCTAGCAAGAGATCACTAGTGCAAGATCCTTACTCTCCTCTGACAGTAACAAACCTGCTCCACCATCCGTTCTGCTCCAATAACTCGCATATAAGCCGAGGGGGGTAACTTTTCAGCACACTTGTGCTGAAAAATTAGGCTTATAGACGTGTATATTAGATATATATATATATATATATATATATATATATATATATATATATATATATATATATATATATACATATATATATAAAACATTAATCGAAGTTGGTACTGTCTGCTTTTTTTTCATGTTTGCAAGTAGTAAAGATGATTACCTGCAGGTTCACGGGGAATCATACACCATGAATGAATTGCACAGTAAAAATTAATCATCTCTTGATCTTTCTTGTATTTTTTAACTTTGCAATGTATTGATTTAATCCCCCTGCATCCCCTCCCCCTGTTATTTTTGGGTACAGTTCCTTCCTAATTATTTTTCAGTTAGGTCCATAAATATTTGGGCAGAGACAGCTTTTTTCACAACCGGTTACGCTGGCTTTGAAATTCACAGGCAATTGTATTTCTTTGCACAGACTTTACATGCATATAAAGTCACACATAATGTTTGAGGATTTTTTTTTTTTTTTGAAAGAATAATTTTCATTGATTTTTTGCATAACAACAAGTGTCAAAAAGAACCTGTTGATGACACCGTTACAACAAAACAAACAGCTAAAGTGGCTTGTCAGTATTCAGAATGAAGCTCAAGAGTCTATAGATTACAGCAACAGCAGTAACGATATAATGTATCATGTCCAAGAGCTTGAAGGAGCATAAAGTATAAAGTAGGACTCCTGATACGAATGCATCTCCTTGGTGAGGCCTAACCTTAAGCCCCCCCCCCCCCCTGTTGGGGCCTAACCCTAAAACCCCCCTTCCTCACACCTAACCCTAACCCCCCCCCCCCCACACACACACACACACACACACACACACTCCTTGTCTGCTGCAAATAACATTAATACAAAAAGAGATAGATTTCTAAGATAATGCATTTCAAAATGATAATTTTCAGTTGGACGGGCCCCGCACCCGCTATTTATTGGGCATCTAAATTTCTTATTTTGCGCCCAATAGCTGATATTTTGCATTAGCGCCTACGGGGGTGGCCAAATAGTCCATTAGCCCCTGGCGCCCAAATTTCCTACTTTTGTGTTAGGGACTCTTGCCCAAGGTTTCCTTGCTGAAGAGATGCTGGCATACTAAACAGGAAGAGCCAGGATTCAAACCCTGGTCTCCCGTGCCAGAGGTAGAGCCTTTAACCAGTACATTGTCCAGCCAGTTTAACAGTGTGCTACTTCATGTAATGTGGTAAAACAATGCTCTACTCTATTTTGTTATAACTACCACAATAGATTTTACAAGATTTTACTACTGTGTATAAATATTTGCACCAACTCAAAATATTTGCATCTCATTGACTGAGAAGACAGATCTCAGATCTGCATTTGAATGCATAAATGCATTGCAGCTGGAACAGGTGTGTAACTGCAAATCATGGGGCCCCCCAGTAAAACTGTGATGCCCCCCCAATGTTCCCACCCCTTCCCTTGTCTCCCCTTGGTGACCCTCACAGTTTGGGGGCCCATCTTACAAGGCTCATAGAACAAGAGTGGACATCAGGCTCTTCACATCCATGTGCAGCCACAAAAACACTTGCGGCTTGATTCACTAAGACAAATAGCATGCCTTATCCGAGTTAACACTTCTTATCAGAGATAACATGCCTTATCAAAGTTAACACTTCTTATCAGAGATAACACACCTTATCAAAGTTAACACGCCTTATCAGAGTAGCATAGCAAGCACTAAGAACCCGCAGGGGCTCAGGGCAGGATGAGTGGAGTGCTCGTCATTGCCAATTAGCAGGCATAAGTTTGTAGCGCTCGCTATGCTACTCTGATAAGGCGTGTTGACTTTGATAAGGAGTGTTATCTCTGATAAGGCGTGTTAACTCAGATAAGGCATGCTATTTGTCTTAGTGAATCAAGCCCTTGATCTGGAGTATCAGAGACAGGGAAGGTTAGTAGTTAGGGGCCCTTCACTCTCAAGGGCTGATCCCCCTAGTTACACCCCCTGACCTGGAAGACGCTCAGTAGCTGGTAAATCGTAAACTGAACTGCGTGCTAAGTGTGCAGTTCAGCTGCCGAAATAAGCCCCATGAATGGCAATCTGTATAAGGTTGTCTGCATGACAAGAACTGTTGTAGCTGCAGCATTTTAACCTCTTGAGGACTGCTGTGTTAAACCCCCCTAAAGACTAGGCACATTTTCATTAAATTGGCCACTGCAGCTTTAAGGCCAAGCTGCAGGACCGCAAAACACAGTACACAAGTGATTCCTCCCCCCCTTTTCTCCCCACCAACAGAGCTCTCTGTTGGTGAGGTCTGATCGCCCCCCCAGTGTTTGTTTGTTTTTTTTGTTTTGTTTTTTAATAAAAAGTGTGTGTGTGGGGAGGGGTTCTGTTGTATACCCCCCTCCCTTCCTCCCCCCGCCGGCCAATCCCTGTGATCAGCTGTCATAGGCTTAAGCCTATGACAGCCGATCACCTCTGTGGCTCAGGAGGGGACAGCCGTGTCACACGGCTGTCCCCAGTACAGCGGTGCTGCTGATCGCAGCGCTGTATGGGTAATTAGACGGCGATTACGCCATCTAACAGTCTCCCGAGTGGCAATAGCCGCTCGGAGACTGAAGAGGGCAGCGTGCGCGCGATCTCATTCAAAACAGAGCCCCAGGACTTTCCGCCAATCGGCGTTAGGCGGTCCTGGGGCCGGCGCCGCGGCCACACCCATCGGCAAAAAGTTAACAAAGCAATTGCCACGCTAATATCAATCAAGTTCACAGGAATCTATTGCGTGCATCAAGTTATAAACAGCCAGCAGAAAATATTTACAGAATGAATGGAATGTTTTAACAATGCATTTGTTTACATGGCACTCAGTGACGTAACTAAGGTGCTTGGGGCCCAGTGGGAGTTTTACATGGGTCCCCAAGAACTCTATTGATATGGAGCCTGAAAACCTATCAAGGACAGCAGCAGTTTTAGAGAAGTGTAATCAGATTAAGGAAATAGTTTGTTAAAGAATACCTTAGCAATAAATATTTTTCAAAAAGGACACCTAATGAGTGTGTGGGGACTTGCGCAGATGCTTACCTCACCTTCTGTGCCGCGGTGTCTCCCTCCGTTCTTTCTCCGTCCCTGGGGGTTAAAGGATGGAAAAAGGGACGGAGAAATTTGTACGGGCGGGGGTAAAGTGGTTAAGGATTATCACTTTTTAACGCACATATAGAGGTGTTCATTATCATCAAAGCACCAATGAAAAGCTAATAGGATGGATGAAAGAAGGCACTTGCATTTACCTTAAAGGGAACCTGAAGTCAGAGGGATATGGAGGCTGCCACATTAATTTCCTTTTAAGCAATACCAGTTACCTGGCTATCCTGCTGTGCTGATCCTCTGCCTCTTATACTTGTAGCCATAGACCCTGAACAAGCATGCAGCAGATCAGGTGTTTCTGACATGTTTGTCAAATCTGACAAGATTAGCTGCGTGCTTGTTTCCTGTGTGATTCAGACACTACTGCAGCCAAATAGATCAGTAGGGCTGCCAGGCAACTGGTATTGTTTAAAAGGAAATAAATATGGCAGCCTCCATATACCTCTCTCTTCAGCTTCCCTTTATCAGTCACAGAAACACTTGAAACAGGACAAGAAATGACACTCTGCATTTATTTGAGTGACATCATTAGGTCTAAGTATGTGGGACCAGTGCCCTTAATACTTGAAGGGGACTTAATAGTCTCACTGCAGTGGGGAATTTTATAGATGTTCATATACTTAAAGAGACTCTGAAGCGAGAATAAATCTCGCTTCAGAGCTCATAGTTAGCAGGGGCATGTGTGCCCCTGCTAAAACGCCGCTATCCCGCGGCTAAACGGGGGTCCCTTCACCCCTAAACCCACCCCCGCAAAACTTGGTCGTAAACTTGGTCGTAAAAATTTCTCTTCCTGGAGGCAGGGCTAATGGCTGCAGCCCTGCCTCACAGCGCGTCTATCAGACGCGCATCGCCGCCTCTCCCCCTCCTCTCTTAGTGAAGGAAGACTGAGAGGGGCGGGGGAGAGGCGGAGGTACGCGTCTCATAGACGCGCGGGAGGCAGGGCTGTGTCGGTTAGCCCTGCCCCAATGCGGAAGCGCTCCCCGGCTGTACGGAGGGGATTTGGGGGTGAAGGGACCCTCATTAAGCCGCGGGATAGCGGCGTTTTAGCAAGGGCACACATGCCCCTGCTATCTATGAGGTCTAAAGCGAGATTCATTCTCGCTTCAGACTCTCTTTAACCTATTCCTCCCAGCCAGGGCCGTATTTACCATAAGGCACTGTAGGCATGTGCCTACAGGCGCCTGATGATGGAAAGGCGGCCCACTCCCCTCCCCGAGTGCCTCCCTCCTTCCCTATGCAGAGTCCTGATGCGAGTGTAAATGAGTGGTTACTCACCCAACTCTCTGCATTCCACTGATGAGATCTCCCTTTAGTTGGGGGCACCACTAGCTACTTAATACTGAGGTTCCTCCAGCTACCTAATAAGGTATAGCTTTTTAATATTGGTGGTACATCTGGCTACCTATTACTAAGGGGCACCTGTAGCTACTTATGACGGCCAAGGGAAGTAAGGGAGAAGTGACAGATGGGACAGCCAGCACACTTGTGGTTCAGTTTGGTGGGGGTTTGTAGGTTCATGGAGTGTGAAGTCTAGAGTGCCAGGACATCTGTGCCTATAGGCTCCTGTGAGATAAATCCCAGCCTAGAATTAACACTGCATGTCCTCATTTAACTCATTTAATGTCCTCAGATGTCCACACAAAAAGGGGAGATTTCAAAATGCTAAACGTCACCACAGGTGCTTGAGCAGGTGCAGAACACAAACCTTTCCCCATACGTTGAAAAAGAATAGCATGCAAAATGATATGAGTTCTAAAGGAGACCAACCAGTACCAGCGGACTGACTCTCATTTGAATTATATGGCTCATTTGTGAATTCTACCTCTTTAGTTTTCTGTGCGGGATATACATGTAGGCAAAGCAAGAACAGATGATTATTATCCCACAGTATGTGACTTTGCAACCTGGAATGTAAATAGCTTTTTCTATCCAATTTAGTATGCAAATGAGATCCTTCTCGAGCTGCTGTGCACAGTGCAGAACTGCTTTAGGCCATAAACCAACTAGGAGCGCTTTTCTGAGCACTTTGCAATTTGAAAACTCTTGCTAATGTAATGCTATGGATGTGATCACACTTGAGTGATGTGATTTTATAAAAATCCTCCATAGCATTGCATTAGCAAGAGTTCTTTCAAATCACTAGCGATTAGAAATCGCTCCTAGTGGGTTTCTGGCCTCAGAGTGGATTTCCAACCAAAACCTTTGTTTCAAGGCAGTGGCATAGCTAGAGATTATGGGGCCCCAGAGCAAAACTCTCATGGGGCTATCAGATGTAGGCATTCTCGAGCAATGCTACATGCCCCTACCCTATGGATATCAGTAAAATGTGCAATTTAAATTCTCATGCAATCTACATTACATATAGTCCATGGGTACTTAGACAAATTCATAGGGTGGAGGAACACAAGAAAGTTCATGGTGAATACATGAAATTCCACCTGGGCCCCCGTTGCTCCAGGGCCCCATAGCAGATGCTATGGCTGTTATGGTTATTGCTAAGCCCTTGTTTTAAGGACCCTTTTCCACTACCTGCATTTTGCGATCTGACTGCTAATGGATCACCAATGCGTTAGTCGTCCAATTATCTCCACCTGACCCCCTATGCATTTCTCACTCCTATACACACCTACAGGACTTCTCAAGAGCTGCCTCCACCCTATGGAACTCACTCCCACCCCCCTTCAGAGACCCGCCCCCCCTTCTTTCAACACCTTCAAGAAAACCCTCAAAACAGACTTCTTTTTTGGCCTACCCCCATCTACCACACTTTTTCTCTCCCAGCTGAGCACCCCTACCTTGTGTCTCCTTCCCCCACCATTTAGATTGTAAGCCTTTGGCAGGGTCTCCCCCCCCCCCCCCCCCACACACACACCTCTTAGTGTATCCTTCTTGATTTTGCAGCTCCAGCTATGACACCCTTCCCATGGACTAACTCAAACTTGAATTTCTGGTTCTCTCCTAAATCGCATGATCATGCATCCTATATCATTTTCATGTATAATATTGTGCTATGTTGTATAACCGTGTGCTAGTTCTCTGTCTTTGTCACGCATTGTTTATGTTATATGCATCCCTATTTATTGTCCAGGACTGCGTAATATGTTGGCGCTTTATAAATACAACAACTACTGTAAGTGTAAAAATTGTGTAAACTTGGTAACTGGTTTAAACTATGGAAAGCGTTATATTTCACTGAGGTTACCACTACAACTAACATTTTAAACTCAGAACAGGGAAAGGGGGAAACAACTTTGATCATGTAAAGGACTAGGGGCCCAGTACCCCCAAAACACATTTTACCCAATCCAGAAGGCAGCCCTGACATATATCACCAACTGGTTGCCTTTGTAGTGATGTAATTAAAGCAGACCTAAACTCAAGATGTGTCACTGCCTCCTTAAAAACTAAATACATCCTTCTAACAACTATGAGTACCTAATGTACTAAAAAGTCCCCCACGCCTCTGTCCGAGCCCACGTGTGGCTTAAGCCACGTTCTATTTGAAGTGTTCCGCGGTGTGCAGAGAGAGCTCTGCTATTCACCTTCTATAATAATGTGTGCTGCCTGTGTTTAGCTGTCCCAGCTGAAAGAACTACAGTATTCTGCACGCAGCTGATCAAATCAAATCAAATCAAAAATAGCTTTATTGGCAAGCTTCAATACAGGCATTGCCAAAGCAGGGGGAATGAGGGACAAGGGATGGGGTGGGGGTAGTGTGTATGTCTGTCTGTGTCTTCCAGCCTCTATTTCGAGGTTGTGAGCACTCAGTCTGTAGATGCTCAGGATTTTCCTGGTATGGGGCTATTTTATATTCTCTCTGTAGGGACTGGTATATGGTTAGCTTTTGTGACTGTTTTATTTCATTCCTCCATTTATCTACAAAGTCCTCTTTGCTCTTGGCTGTGGTGTGCTTTATCTGGGCTCTTGATTGGACTTGTGGGTCTGAGTTTGGAGGGACCAGAGAGTTGACAACTTCTTTCAGGGCACATGGCTTTTCTTGGGCTTCATTGTGCAGCATGGCTTTGTAGTGGGGTGAGTTGGGCCTGCGGCTCTGTAGGTGGGCCCAGTAGGACAACACTCTCTTCTGTATCTCAAGCAGTAGTGGGTATCTACCCAGCTCAGCTCGGCAGGCATTGTTTGAGGTACTCCGATGGACCTGGAGGAGGTGTTTGCAGAATTCCAGGTGGAATATTTTTGGGGGGCTTGATTCCCATTTTGATTGATCTGGGTAGGTGATGGGGCCCCATACTTCACTTCCATAGAGTAGGATTGGGGTGATGACACTGTCAAAGACTTTCAGCCAGACCTTCACTGCTGGTTTGAGGTGGTACAGTTCTTTCCTGATGGATTAGAACGAACTGTACCACCTGATCACACCACCTGATCACATTGCATTCTCTAGCAGTATGTTATCAGCCCATGTGAGAGACATGATTTATGGCGTCTTTTGTGTTGAGAGAGGAGACTGGCCCAGAAGATCTCTGGAAGCCATAAATCATGTCTCTCACAAGGCACTAATCTCTGTGGCACACTTCAAAGGGGGCGTGGCTTATGCCAGAAGTGGGCTTATACAGAGACGGAGGGTGACTTCTGAGTACATTAGGTACTCACAGTTGCTAGAGGCAGTGACATATGTTAAATGTAGTTTTATTTTTTCCCCCGTTCCCAACACTGGATTGCCAAGTGAGTGTCCTTGAAGTGTGGAGTGCTGCTTGAAATTTAAAGAGACAGCGGGGGCTACAATCTATTTATAAAGAACTAGTGGTGTAACAGAGTCGCCAACAAATGTAGAAAATTCCTTATACAAAAAGGAAATCAAAAAGAGGTAGTGGTAAACTTACCTCCTATTTGGACACTCAGTCAATTTCAAGAATAGACTTTTCATAATCATTTATCACATTTAAAAAAGCTCTAGGATGCAAAGCACTCCAATAATCGTACTCAATGCCAAGCCGCTGCAGCTAAAGCTAATACAATTTTGAGATGCATTAAAAGGGAAATAAAAACTCGAGATGCTAGCATAATATTTCCCCTGTTTAACTCTCTAGTAAGGCCACATCTGGAATATGGAATTCATTTCTGGGTACCACATTACAGGAAATATATTGCAGTTTTAGAGCAGGTGCAGAGATGAGCAACAAAATTGATATATGGAAAGTCTCACTTACCAAGAAAGGTTAGATAAACTGGGTTTATTTAGTCTTGAGAAAATACTCCTTAGAGGGGATCTAATTAACATTTATAGATACATCAGAGGGCAATATAAAAGCTTGGCGGATGAGCTTTTTGTCCCTAGGCCTTCTCAAAGGACCAGAGGACATGATCTGCGCATGGAGGAAAAACATTTTAGCCATTTATTTAGGAAATGGTTCTTTACAGTAAGAGTGATTAAGATGTGGAATGCATTGCCACAGGAAGTAGTTATGGCAAATTCTATACCTGCATTTAAATGGAGCTTAGATGCTTTCCTTGCATTGAAAGACATCCATGGCTACAATTACTAGGTAATGCCCAGTGATGTTGATCCAGGGATTTTATCTGATTGCCATCTGGAGTCGGGAAGGAATTTCTTTCCCTTTTGGGGCTAATTGGACCATGCCTTGTAAGGGTTTTTCGCCTTCCTCTGGATCAACAGGGATATGTGAGAGAGCAGGCTGGTGTTGTACTTTGTTCTCTGGTTGAACTCGATGGACGTATGTCTTTTTTCAACCCCAATAACTATGTAACTATGTAACGCATTTCGCGGGACGTAGCTTGCTTCATCAGACAAATAGAGAGTATCTAGGAGGCAAAATATGTACACACTGAGTAACCCAGCATCTCTTTTAGGAAGTGTAAAAGAGATTGGCTCACCAAGAAATTGCACCAAGAGAGGGACAGGGAGACAGCCTGACGTGCTTGCAGCTCCAGCTGCTTCTAAAGGAGGCTGATACACTAAAGCAAAGTCCACCAATAAAAATCCCATCCCTGTCGCCTAATTCCTATGTTCAAATGGTATGTGCAGGCCACGCACAATATGCTCTGCAAACATGCGCTCCAAATGGTGCACGTTGTCAGCATGTGATGTCAAGTTGTGACGCGTCAGCCATGACGCATCGCTGGCGCACACACGTACAGATGCTGCAGATCACAGCACTTGTCCTGCGCATGCGCTGCCGGCCATCTGGTACATTGGCCGGCTGCTTCTGAACGCGTACAGATGCTGCAGATCACAGCACCCATCCTGTGCATGCACTGCCGGCCATCTGCTTCTGAGGGAGGCTGATACACAACAGCAAAGTCCACCTATAAAAAGCCCATCCCTGTCACCTAATTCCTATATCCAAATGGTATGTGCGCGGCCGCGCACAATATGTTCTGCGGATGTGCGCTCTAAATGGTGCACGTCATTGGCATGTGACATTAAAATGTGATGCATCCACCATGATGCATCACCTCCGTAGACACGTACAGATGCTGCAGATCACAGCACCTGTCCTGTGCATGCAGTGCACTGCCGACCATCTGAAACATAGGCCTGGCGGTGCATGCGCAGGATGGGATCTGCAGCATCTGTACATGTACTCGCCGGCATTCGTCATGGTGGACGCGTCACATCTTGACGTCACATGCCAACGATGTGTACCATTTGGAGCACACATTCGCCAAGCATATTGTGCACATACCATTTGGACATAGGAATTAGGCGACAGGGATGGGCTTTTCATAGGCAGACTTTGCTGTTGTGTATCAGCCTCCTTCAGATGCACCCGGAACTGCGAGCACATCCGGCTGTCTCCCTGTCCCTCTCTTGGTGCAATTTCTTGGTGAGCCAATCTCTTTTACACTTCCTATGTCACTAAGCATTTTGCACATAACCATGCCTTCTTCGGGCGTGGTTATGCAGCGAAACGTGTAGTGACATCAGATGGCTTGCCGTGACGAGGATCCGCCCGCCAATCGTCTCTCCTAGAGTACCATCGCTCCTGTTAGCTCTGGCCAAGCTCAGGGGCTGTGACTGAGAGGGCTCGCTGGCGGCTTCTACACAAGCAAATTTCTTCTAAGTCTGTAAGTGCAATTTATTGCATGTTTTAAGAATAAAGAGGGATCGCTCCCTGTTCCAATATATAAGTGCTATAAGTGTGCATCACAAACAGTATTACAATTAATTTTCTGTATAACCAAGTGCATTTAAAACTGTTGGGTATATGACTATTAGATATCAGTAACATGACAGCAGTTAATGGTAATCAGTAGAAATGGATTTTTTCTATTAATGGAATACATTAACCTTCGGGGATTTTATTCACAGGTGGAAAAGGTGATGCCTAAGGACACTTTTTATTTCACCATACTGCGGAATCCTGTGTCTCTTATGGAATCCTCATTCATGTACTTCAAGGGTTCCCACATCTTCATCAAAGCTGAGAGTCTTGAAGAGTTTATAAAAAACCCCTACAAATTATATAACAAAACAAGCAAATACAGCCATTTAGGAAGAAATTTTATGACCTTTGATTTGGGTTTTGACCACAATGGCCCAGAGCCAACTAAATACTTCAAGGTTATCCATAAAGTTCTAAAGACAATGTTTGACTTAGTACTAATCACAGAATATTTTGATGAATCCTTAGTGCTTCTGAAAGAGGCTCTTTGCTGGAGTTATGACGATGTCCTGTCTTTTCCCTTAAATAGTAGGGAGGAAAACAACCAAGAAATACTTTCTGTGGAAACTCAAGAAGGGATTAAAATTTGGAACCAGCTGGACTGGCAACTGTATGTTTACTTCAATAAAACGTTTTGGAAAAAGGTGGAGAAGTTTGGACAAGAGAGGATGCAGCAAGAGGTAGAGGAACTACGGAGGAGGAGGGCTAGAAAGTCAGAGATCTGTATACAAGATCGTGTGAATGCAAATGACATCAAAGAAAAGTATTTGAAACCATTCCAGCCAAGACTGGCCAAAATTATGGGCTACAACTTGAAGTCAGGACTAGGAAAGTCTGAGAGGTCATTGTGCCAAAGCCTTGTTACTCCTGAACTTCAATACAGTCGATACCTATTGAGGAGGCAGAGGGCAATAACTTTCAAAATAAAATGGTTTCATGGTTTATCAAATCTAATCTAAAAAGTTTATCTAACCTAAAAAGTTTATATGTTGGCTCATGTCCTACTGCCTTTCCTACATACCAGAAGTGTATTCAAGAATAAAACACCATTTTTAAAGTTGCAAAGCATTTCTACTGTGTGCTTGCAAGTTTTAAGTTGCAATCTCACAATTTGATTATTTCAGGCTTCCAAAGCTATCAATGTATGAGAGAACTGTTCAGTATTCATAATATAGGGTCAACCTTTTGATTTTAGACTATATAGACTGGGTATTGTGGATACAGTGAATGGGTAGCTGAAAAGCAATTTTAGTCTGGCAAGTGTCTACATGGACCAAGGTGAAGGCTCATGGCCGTATTTCAGGCTAGGCCAAAAAGGCCATGGCCTAGGGCACTAGGAAAGCAAGGGGCGGGCTGTGGACAGCAGGGTGGCAGTAGCAGCCTGCTGAACATTTGTCCTGCTACACAGAGTTTGCATATTGTTTTGGGCAGCTACCAACAGCCGGATCTGGCACTCGGGGGATGAAGGGGCAGCGAAAAGCACTGACCGTGATCTCTGAGCTGACTGTCACTCACTGAATGTGCCGCTAGCCATGAAGCTTACAATCTAATCCCTGCCATCATGTCACTAACTGTCCTCAGAGGAGCTTACAATGTAATCCCTGCCATCACTTCACTAACTGTCCTCGGTGGAGTCTACAATCTAATCCCTGCTGTGTTGGAGGGGAAGTTTTGGATGCTGTAAGTCCAGGGGCATCTGGTAATAGTGGGCCTTGGGTGGTAAAAAGTACAAATCTGGCCCTGTAAAGGGTGCTATGCAATGAAAAATGCAAGGCATAGCCATTATCATCAAGCCAGTGAGTTGTACGCTTCAGCTGCTTTCCAATTGTAGATTTCACCAAGGTTTGAGTTCCTTCCAATATTTTCCTGCTTCCAAGATCAAGTCAAGCATATCTCCCCAATTCCTAACATTGCTGTGACAAGCTGTAAATGGTTAACTTGTGGACATAATTTTCACTGTAAACTAATATAATAATATAATAAAAATGTAGATGTCATCTGGAGGATATGGATTTTTATTGTACAAATGGTTAATGTTCAAAGCAAAAAGGTTTCAAAATCCAGCCTTTAAGATAGGTGATTGGGCTGCTTTCTCAGGATAGAGTTTGTCAAGGTTTGGATTGTTGCATAATCTTTACTTATTCCTGGATTTAGTCAAGAAAATCTCATCTAGCAAATCAGATCAAAAGGGCGCAGGAGCCTTTACAGAAAAAAAGGCACAGCCATAGGCGGCTATAAAAGATAAAAGCCGTGATTAGGGGAAGAAAACGGAATTTCAGCTACACGGCAGCGCCCGCTATCAGGCGCCAAAATTTAAAATCTTTGCTGTAAATTATGGCTTTTACACTACAGTTAAATTGCGCCTGCTATGCAATGCCACCATTTGCATTTCCACAAAGCCCTGGCACCCACGATTCTATTCTATCTGCGCCTCCGGGTGCAGATATTTGCAGTGTTTGCCATTAATTGGGCGCCGCCCTGCGCCAGAACTTCACATCTTAGCCGGATATGTGGCTTTGCGTTGGGGGTTTAAGTTTTAGGAGGGTGGTTACTGTTAGGTACCACGAGGAGGGGGGAGTCTTAGTTTTAGGCACCACCAGGGAAGTTTAGTGTGAGAGTAGAGGTAGGTTTAGCTATAGTAAAATGTACACTCTGTAGTCAGGAGGAGCTCCACACCAAAATGAAAATGAGTGTGCCTCGACCTTCACCTCTGCGTCCACCGAGGTGCTCAAAGCCTTCAAGTAGTAAAGAGGTTGGCACCACTCCAAGCATCAAGAAAAGCTCTTTTATTGCATCACCATTGTGGCTTAACAATGACAAACGTTGTTTCGGGCGTTGCCCTTTTTCAAATTGCAGCAGCCATATACAAACACACATGTGCAGTGCCTTAAATACCCCACCTCCACTAAAATCACCAATCGGTGACTTACTGGGCGGAGACCAGTGGTGGACCTGATGGGGAACTGCGAAGGCTAATATGTAAATCACAATTAACCATTTACCTGCTGACAAAAAGACCCAATACAGAGAGTAAATGTGCCTCCATTGATCATAAGAACAGATCATGTGACATCCGCATCACTTCCTGGCCCTTTCTGGCCAATCAGGAAGATCCACGTCATAAAACAGAACCACGCGTCCAAAAATACACATGCATGCATGATCGTACGCATAGAGCGCCAGCTAGCCGCGGTGTAACCGCAAAAACGCGAAAGGAACGCGGAAAAAATGCGAAAGAGCGCAAAAACGACGCGAAAAGAACGCGAAAAAGACGCGAGAAAACCAACGGCAAAACCCGCTTCAAAACAATGCGTCACAAAATACGCATCCCAACATAGCGGTACGCATGGAACGCACCCCAAACACGGAGTGCGCTCCCAATTGCGTACGACTGATCCACAATGCATCAAAAATTACGCAAAACATATGGCGCACTCCGCATTTGGGGTGCGTTCCATGCGTACCGCCATATTGGGATGCGTACTTTGTGACGCACTGTTTTGAAGCGTTTTACCGTCGGTTTTTACGCGTATAGCCATTTGCGTAATTTTTGACGCGTTGTGGATCAGTCGTACGCGTTTGGGAGCACACTCCGTGTTTGGGGTGCGTTCCATGCGTACCGCTATGTTGAGATGCGTATTTTGTGACGCATTGTTTTGAAGCGGGTTTTGCCGTTGGTTTTCTCGCGTCTTTTTCGCGTTCTTTTCGCGTCGTTTTTGCGTTTCTTCGCATTTTTTTCGCGTTTTTTCCGCGTTCCTTTCGCGTTTTTGCAGTTACACCGCGGCTAGCTGTCGCTCTATGCGTACGATCGTGCATGCATGCGTATTTTTGGACGCGTGGTTCTGTTTTATGACGTGGATCTTCCTGATTGGCCAGAAAGGGCCAGGAAGTGATGCGGATGTCACATGATCTGTTCTTATGATCAATGGAGGCACATTTACTCTCTGTATTGGGTCTTTTTGTCAGCAGGTAAATGGTTAATTCTGATTTACATATTAGCCTTCGCAGTTCCCCATCAGGTCCACCACTGGTCTCCGCCCAGTAAGTCACCGATTGGTGATTTTAGTGGAGGTGGGGTATTTAAGGCACTGCACATGTGTGTTTGTATATGGCTGCTGCAATTTGAAAAAGGGCAACGCCCGAAACAACGTTTGTCATTGTTAAGCCACAATGGTGATGCAATAAAAGAGCTTTTCTTGATGCTTGGAGTGGTGCCGACCTCTTTACTACTTGATAGCTATAGTAAAATATCGGTAAACATTACCAATATTTTTCTATGGAATCCAGCAGTAGAGTATCGCTAATTGTAGCGATATCAAACTAGCAGTAATCCCCGCGCCATTTTTTTCAGGCACCTTTATTTCATGTATTCCTCATCCAGACCTTATCATACTTGCTATTAGGTTCTGAGCTTGGCATTTCAGCCAAGATACTATTGTTAATCAGCAAGTTAATTTTCATTAAAAAATCCAAAATAGGGACCATAACAAAATACAGTAAGGCAGAGGCCACACTTCACTATTTTCATCTGCATTTCTGCGCAGAAAAACTGATTAAACTGAGAACTCATGGGTTAATGGGTTAATCAATGGGTTAGTACACACTTAAAGGACAACAAGTGAGAAGTATATGGAGGCTACCATATTTATTTCCTTATGAATTATACCAGTTGCCTGGCAGTCCTGCTGGTCTATTTGGCTGCAGTAGTGTCTGAATCACATACCTGAAACAAGCATGCAGTTAATCTTGTCAGATCTGACAATAATGTCAAAAACATCTGATCTGCTGCATGCTTGTTCAGGGTCTATGGCTAAAATTAGTAGAGGCAGAGGATCAGCAGAGCTGCCAGGCAACTAGTATTGCTTAAGGCCAATGGCCAATGTCACCAGCCGCCCCCCTTCAGTATAGATAGTGAGATGACCCCTCCCCACTTCCCTCTAGTATAGGTAGCCAGATGACCCCTCCTCTCTTTCCCTCTAGTATAAGTAGCCTCATAAACCCTTCCCCTCCAGTATAGGTAGCCAGATGACTTCCATAATCCCTCCCTTTACCCCCTCCCCCCACCCCTTTCAATACAGCTTGCCTCCACACCGCGGCAGCCATCAGTGTCACTCACTTCTCTGCCCGTCTCCAGTGCAGAAGCTTCCTCTTCCCCTCTGTCTCCAATGCTGCCCAAGTCCATAGCCGCTGGCCACAACGCCAACATGCTCAGAAAGCAAGGTGGCCGCTGCACAGGTTGCTGGCAGCAGGGAGATCATGCACTCTCCTGATCTCCCGGAATTGCAGCATTTGCAAGCTTGCAAATGTTACACCAGTGAGTCTAATATTTTGGTGCCCTTGTTCCTGTGGTGCCCTAGGCCATGGCCTATATGGTCTAGGCCTAAATCCGGCCCTGGTGATCAAGCATGGAGCAAAGTGTCGATGTGAAGTGGGCTGGGAGAACGTGGGGGATTGATGGACCATAGTGTTGCACTGCATAGTGCAGCACAATGCTTGCTGTTCCACCAATACACAATAGATTTCTGCAGAAATGAATAGAAACTGAGCAGAACATGTAGTAAAGGAAAGGGGTATCCAACTCAATTCCAGTTACACAGAAATGGATTGGTGTGGCATATCAGGTCAGAATCAACCCCTGTATGGCTAGCTCCATTTTGCACTCCGCTCCTTCCAGGTGAAAAAGGTCCTCGGAGACAGATGCTAGTAGTATACAAAAAAATTACCGATGTTCTACTACTTAATTCTGATAAAATATCGGTAATCTATAACAATATTTTACTATGACCTAACCTAACACTACTCTCACACAGAACCCTCTGGCTACTGATGCCTAACCCTAAGATCCCCCTGGTGATGTCTAACCTTAACCACTTATCCCCAAGTGGCAGAATATATCCATCCAGCAGGAGCTGCTTAGAGGCAATCTGGATGAATATATTCGTCTAGCAGTAATGCGGCGGGTGTGTGCGCATACACGTGCGCAGGTGGCTCCTTCCTGGCTACTGTTATAACAAGGTATCAATTGGGGAGGGGGAACGAGCATTCCCAAGGGCCAACTGAAGCCCCTGTGCATGAATCAGCAGGCCTCGAAGCACAAGGCACGTTGATTCATAAAAAAGAATATAACAAGTTGTAAAAAAAAAAAAAAAAGGATCGAGCACTAGCTGGCAACTTCAAGGATAGAGCTTAGTGCCACCTAATGGCCAAAAACCCAAATTACGGTAAAAAAAAATACATTATACATTTAATAAAACCTCATTAACCCCCCACCCTCCCCCGGAGCTACAAAAATAAATTAAAAAACATGTTTAAAACAAATACAGTTTAAAAAAATACATAAATAGTTACCTTAGGGTCTGAGCATTTTTAACGTGAACGTAATGAGAGTATATTACTATTATTTTAGCCATAAGGACTTGTGATTATTGATAGGGCAGAAACGGAAAAAAATACACCCTTATTTCCAAACAATATATTGTCACCATACATTGTACTAGGAACATAATTTAAATTTTGTGATAGCTGGGACTAATGGGCAAATAAAATGTGTGGCTTTTATTTATAGTAGCATTGTTTATTTTAAAACTATACGGGATTGAAGTGGAGAAATATTGTATTTTTTAAATTTTTTCCTTGTATTTACCTTTAAAATGCATACAAAAAAGGTAATTATGAAAAACAAATATCACCCCCAAAAAGCATAAGTTGTGGCGAAAATAACAAGATATAGATCATTTAGGTGTGATGAGTAGTGATAAAGTTATTGGCAAATTAATGGGAGGAGCGCTACAGGGGAAAATTGCTTCCGTCTTTAAATTGAAAACAACCGTGGGCTGAAGTGGTTAAACACCCCCCCATGGTGCCTAACTGAACCTCTATGGACCCCGCCCTGCCCTCCTAACACCAAAGACCCCTACCTCCTAACGCCTGATATTTTCACGGCCATAGGCAATCTTAAAAGCCACGATTAGCAGCTATAAACAATAAATAGCGGCTATAAAGGGTTAAAAGCAGTTATAAGTGGCTATGAATGGTAAATAGCTGACACGCCACTATGTGCCCAAACTACAACTTATAGCCGTTTATGTGTATTAATGAATTTTAAAATATTTGTGCCATGGACTTTACGAGTTACCTTTACAGTACACCAATGCTTTTTTGTTAAGGTGAAGAGAGAGACACTTCCTATATTATTAGATCTATAGTGTAAAAAATTAAATAATAATGATTAAAATTACATAAAAATAATTACTTTTTAAAAAAAATATTTTTTTTTTCAAAGTACAGCATGGACTTATTTATATATTGGTGTCCATCTGCCATCTAGTGGCTAACTGAACTAACAATTATTGCACACTTTCTGTAAATCCAATAAACTTCATTTCACTTCTCAAATATCACTGTGTGTCTCCTATATGATATATTTAACTGACATTTTTTATTGTAACAACCAACGATTTATACAGCAAAATCATGACGATTAACAAGGTTGCCCAAATTTTCGCATTCCACTGATCCTGGATAATTGTGCTTTCTGATTACTTGAGGCTCAATGTTAAAAATGGGCCCAGCTAATACTGTACTATGTGTGAGTGAGGTGAAGGGTCACCTTAGGGAAAAGCACAGAGACAACGGGAACCTGATAACGCAATATGTCACTATTTTCTGAAATGAATGAGTCAACAACAAGAAATATACTCACAAAGATAGAGTGCAATAAGGGGCAACCAACCACTTGAGGCAGGTGGAGAGAATCAGCCCATCTCCACTCAGGCCATCCAGTGTTGGCTGGGTCATATATGGTTGCACTCTTTACAAAAATTGTAGATTACATCTGCAGGAGGTCAAGCCTCTGCAGACTATAACATACAAACCACCCCCTCGAGACAATAAGGGGGAGGTAAAACTTAGCACAGGAAGTTTGAAGAGGCATCCAGGATGGATAAAACTTTGTTAAAAACACAATAAAATAAGAAAATAAGAAGTGACTTACCTCTCCAATGACTGTGGGGAGGATTTAATAACAAAGATTTTTATTTGCAAATAAAAAAATATACGGTATATAAAAATCTTTATGCTATTAAATCCTCGTTAGTGTCATTGGAGAGGGATGGTTGGAAATGTCGATTTCTGATTTTGCAGAAATTCCGATATCCGCCAATGCCGATTACTGATTCCACAGATTTCCGATCAGTTTACGATTTGTAAGCTCAGATTTCCGAGTAGTGTTTTTTTGGTCATTGTTTGTTACCCTAAGGTAACTATTTATGTATTTTTTTAAACTGTATTTGTTTTAAACATGTTTTTTAATATATTTTTGTAGCTCAGAGGGAGGGTGGGAGGTTAATGAAGTTTTAATAAATGTTTAATGTATTTCCTTTTACTGTAATTTGGGTAGTTGCCAGGTAGTTGTAGTTTTTTAATTTTTTTCCTTGTATTTCCCTTTAAAATGCATAAAAAACAGGTAATTATGAAAAACAAATATCACCCCCCAAAAGCATAAGTTGTGGCGAAAATAACAAGATATAGATCATTTAGGTGTGATGAGTAGTGATAAAGTTATTGGCAAATGAATGGGAGGAGCGCTACAGGGGAAAATTGCTTCCGTCATTAAATTGAAAACAACCGTGGGCTGAAGTGGTTAAACACCCCCCATGGTGCCTAACTTAACCTCTATAGACCCCGCCCTACCCTCCTAACACCAAAGACCCCTACCTCCTAACGCCTGATATTTTCACGGCCATAGGCAATCTTAAAAGCCACGATTAGCAGCTATAAACAATAAACAGCGGCTATAAAGGCTTAAAGGGAACCAGAGAGGAAGGATAGGGGAAAATAGCAAAAGGTTTTATACATACCTGGGGCTTCCTCCAGCCCCATAAGCACGGATCGCTCCCATGCCGCAATCCTCCGCTTCCTGTATCGCCGGTACCGGGCCCCGTCACTTCTGGTGGACGCGGCCAATTATCTGCATCACAGGGGCTCCCTCCACACCCTAACGCATGCGGCTGCGCAGTATGCAGCCGCAGGCGTAGGTATATGGAGGGTGCCCCTGTAATGCGGACAATTGGCCGCGTCTGCCGGCCGACTGGCCGACTTGCGGCAATTACGGGACCCAGTACCGGCGGATTCAGGCAGCGGAGGACGGCGGCGTGGGAGCGATCCAGGCTTATGGGGTATGTATAAAACCTTTCCCCCAACGTCTCTGGTTCCCTTTAATAGCAGCTATAAGTGGCTATGAATGGTAAATAGCTGACACGCCACTATGTGCCCAAACTACAACTTAAGGTACCCATACACTCTTCAGATTAGCAGCAGATAGATCATCAGATGGAATTCTTATCAATCTGATGTGTAAAAGGAACATTTTTTACTAGAATAGAATTCCAATAGATTTCAGTTTGAAATCTATTGAAAAACGATCTGATGGCATTTTTTTGCCATCAAATTTCCATTAGGGCCAATGCAAAATGATAAGCAATCTCAACAGATCGACCTAGATTTTCCACCCCGCCAGTTCGATGGAAATCCATCGAAATCGGCCGTCGATCGGTCGATTGGGCAACTGATTTGCAATCGATAAATCGATCGATTTGGATCGATCGATCGGCCAGAAAATCGGATGAGTGTATGGGCCCCTTTATAGCCGTTTATGTGTATAAATGAATTTTAAAATATTTGTGCCATGGACTTTACGAGTTACCATTACAGAACACCAATGCTTTTTTGTTAAGGTGAAGAGGGAGAAACGTCCTATATTATTAGATCTGTAGTGTAAATAATTAAATAATAATGATTAAATTACATAAAAATAATTACTTTTTAAAAATTTTTATTTTTTTTTCAACGTACAGCATGGACTTATTTATATATTGGTGTCCATCTGCCATCTAGTGGCTAACTGAACTAACGGAAGTTTTACAAAATGTACAGTAAAGCCATGATGATTTAGAACCAGTGTTGCTCGGATACCTCATTATCCTATTCGAGTTTGGTCGAATTCGGATAGTAAACTATCCGAATTCACTCGAAGTCGGATATCCGATGTAATCGAATATCCGATTCGACCTCGGATATCCGACGTCACTATCCGAGTCTGTATTCGAGTAAAATATTCGAGCTGGCCTTAAATAGCTTGTAAAACTTGTATAGGAGGTCAATGATGCATGAAACCACCTTTTTTATGAAGAAAAACATCAAGTGATTATGTGGTGATGTAGTAGTTATAAAAAAGGTCTCAAAAAAAGTAAATTAACTTCATGAAAAGTGTTTGCATGAGAAGGTGTGTCCAAAATGGTTGTTGGAAGTCTTCCTTTACGTCGTCTTCATCTTCTTCTTCTATATCTTCTTCTTCTATATCTTCTTCTTCTTCTTCTATATCTTCTTCTTCTATATCTTCTTCTTCTTCTTCTTCTTCTTCTTCTTCTATATCTTCTTCTTCTTCATCTTCTTCTATATCTTCTTCTTCTATATCTTCTTCTTCTATTTCTTCTTCTTCTTCTATATCTTCTTCTTCTTCATCTTCTTCTATATCTTCTTTTCTATATCTTCTTTTTCTTCTATATCTTCTTCTTCTGTATCTTCTTCTTCTTCTATATCTTCTTCTTCTTCTTCTTCTATATCTTCTTCTATATCTTCTGTTTCTATATTTTCTTCTTCTATATCTTCTTTATCTTCTTCTATATCTTCTTCTTCTTCTTCATCCTCTTCTTCTATATCATCTTCTTCTATATCTTCTTCTTCTATATCTTCTTCTTCTTCTATATCTTCTTCTTCTTCTTCTTCTATATCTTCTTCTTCTATATCTTCGTCATCTTCTTCAGCTTCTATATCTTCTTCTTCTACATCTTCTTCTTCTTCTATATCTTCTTCATCTTCTTCTATATCTTCTTCTTCTATATCTTCTTCTTCTTCATCTTCTTCTTCTTCTTCCTCTTCTTCTCTATCATTATATTATGTGTCTTGGTTTTCCTTTCTTTTGTAATATTTTTTTTTACTTCATTTTTGGAAATATCTTATTGTAATAACACCATAGTTATATTTGTGTTGATGGCATAATAGGTAGGTAGTGGCACATTGCAAGCCACAGCGCCTTTTTCTGTGTACCCTGGCGGTGGTAAAACACTGACATCAGCAGGAGGAGGAAGTAGTAGTTGCAGGCTTGCAGCTATTTGTAGTGTGTGGTAATAGTCGGTCGGTACTCGGTAGGAGAGTGGGTGGGCAGGTGGCATTAGAAAATAGTTCTTCTTCTGTTCTCCCTGGCAGTGGTAGCAGCACACAGACAGCAGAAGCTCAATGCAGCTACAGGAGGAGGAGTAATGTGTGTCAGGCAGTGAGGTTCCAGACAGCGGTCGTGAAGCCCACATTGTGTCCAATACACAATTGGGACAGCACAGTTTTCAACCCGGACACCTCTAAAATAATTACAATTTCTTTTTTTTTTTTTTTCAAAATAATGCAGCTATTTTTGAGCGTAATAGCTGGTGGCGCTTGGGCAGCAGCACCTTATAATGTGTTCCCTGGCAGTGGAAACACACAGACAGCAGGAGGAAATATAACAGCAGGCAGCGTGAGGAGGATAAGTGTGTGTGGCAGACTGGCATTTGGCAGCAGGCAGGAGGGCAGGCAGCGAGACAAAGTAGGCTCTGGGTCCTAGCGGTGGTCCCAGGGCCGTAAATGAACAGCATGAGGTTCCAGACAGCGGTTGTGAAGCCCACATTGTGTCCAATACACAATTGGGACAGCACAGTTTTCAACCCGGACACCTCTAAAATAATTACAATTTCTTTTTTTTTTTTCAAAATAATGCAGCTATTTTTGAGCGTAATAGCTGGTGGCGCTTGGGCAGCAGCACCTTGTAATGTGTTCCCTGGCAGTGGAAACACACAGACAGCAGGAGGAAATATAAAAGCAGGCAGCGTGAGGAGGATAAGTGTGTGTGGCAGACTGGCATTTGGCAGCAGGCAGGAGGGCAGGCAGCGAGACAAAGTAGGCCCCGGGTCCTAGCGGTGGTCCCAGGGCCATAAATGAACAGCATGAGGTTCCAGACAGCGGTCGTGAAGCCCACATTGTGTCCAATACACAATTGGGACAGCACAGTTTTCAACCCGGACACCTCTAAAATAATTACAATTTCTTTTTTTTTTTTTTAAATAATGCAGCTATTTTTGAGAGTAATAGCTGGTGGCGCTTGGGCAGCAGCACCTTGTAATGTGTTCCCTGGCAGTGGAAACACACAGACAGCAGGAGGAAATATAACAGCAGGCAGCGTGAGGAGGATAAGTGTGTGTGGCAGACTGGCATTTGGCAGCAGGCAGGAGGGCAGGCAGCGAGACATAGTAGGCCCTGGGTCCTAGCGGTGGACCCAGGGCCGTAAATGAACAGCATGAGGTTCCAGACAGCGGTCGTGAAGCCCACATTGTGTCCACTACACAATTGGGACAGCACAGTTTTCAACCCGGACACCTCTAAAATAATTACAATTTCTTTTTTTTTTTTTCAAAATAATGCAGCTATTTTTGAGCATAATAGCTGGTGGCGCTTGGGCAGCAGCACCTTGTAATGTGTTCCCTGGCAGTGGAAACACACAGACAGCAGGAGGAAATATAACAGCAGGCAGCGTGAGGAGGATAAGTGTGTGTGGCAGACTGGCATTTGGCAGCAGGCAGGAGGGCAGGCAGCGAGACAAAGTAGGCTCTGGGTCCTAGCGGTGGTCCCAGGGCCGTAAATGAACAGCATGAGGTTCCAGACAGCGGTCGTGAAGCCCACATTGTGTCCAATACACAATTGGGACAGCACAGTTTTCAACCCGGACACCTCTAAAATAATTACAATTTCTTTTTTTTTTTTTCAAAATAATGCAGCTATTTTTGAGCATAATAGCTGGTGGCGCTTGGGCAGCAGCACCTTGTAATGTGTTCCCTGGCAGTGGAAACACACAGACAGCAGGATGAAATATAACAGGAGCAGCAGCAGCAGGTGTATGTGTGTGTGGCAGTCGTCACTTCATGTACCCCTCTCGCCGACAACAGGGGCCATGAATTCGCCTTCCACCCAAGCCTGGTTCATTTTGAGAAACGTCAGTCTGTCCACAGACTTGTGAGACAGACGAGATCGCTTCTCAGTGACGACTCCACTGGCTGCACTGAAGCAACGCTCTGACAGTACGCTGGAAGGGGGCAGGAGAGCACTTCCAGGGCGTACTGCGCAAGCTTGCCACAGATCGGCAGGTGCTTGACCCAATACTCCATGGGATCAACAGGGGCCACGCTGTCAAGCCCGCTGAAGGACCCCATGTAGTCAGCCACCATGTGGGTCAAGCGCTGCCTGTGACTGGAGAAGGATGCTGCTGCAGGCACCTCCTCTCTAGTCCTTGGCAGCTCTACACTCATGTAGAGCTCTTGGGTCAGAGACAGCAGGTCTGTGGTGCGCGAGCGCTTGCTGCTGGTGGATGCAGGCACCTGCTGCTGCCTCTGTGCTGGCTGGACAGTGGGGGTGGATGGCTCAGGGAAGGCTTCCTGCAAGCGCTCAACAAGGGACAGCTGCAAATCCCTCATTTGTTGCGCACGGTCTCCTCCTGCAGGCAGGAACTGGCTGAGCTTCCCCTTCAGACGTGGGTCCAGCATCATGCAGATCCAGATGTCCTCCCTCTGCTTCATCTGGATCACCCTTGGGTCCTTGCGCAGGCACCTCAGCATGTGCGCTGCCATTGGGAACAGTCTGGCCACGTCTGTTGGCACATCATCGGCAGCCCCAGAGCCGACATTGCTGTCCTCCTCTGCCTCCTCCACCTCATCCTCTCTCCACCCCCGCACCAGTCCAGCTGCGCTCTGCTGCTCCCTCTCATCAGCAGCAAGGTCAGGGACCTCCACCAACTCCGAGCCCTCCTCCTCAGAGGTGGCCTGTGAAGCTGCCTGCAGCTCCTGCTGGTCCAAGGCTGCCGCTCCCTCTTCCACCAGTGCATACAGGGCCCTGTCCAGCACACACACCAAGGGGACCCACTCGCACACCATTGCATGGTCCCTGCTCACTATGTTGGTGGCCTGCAGGAAGAGTGCCAGGACTGAGCACACCTGCTGCATGAGCCCCCAGTCCTCCGTGGAGATGATGGACGGGAGGTTGGTGGCGGCACGCCCAGTTGCAGTGAGGGAGGCAACTGTTGCTCGTGCAACGTACTGGCTGACAGCCTGCCTCTGTTCAACCAGACGCTCCAACATCGCCAGGATATCCTAGCTCTGATGAGCACCACTGTTTAGAACTACAGTCATTTTTGAATGGATTGCCACAATGCAAAACTGCATGCGAAAATGCAAGTAATGCTAACCTATAGCCATTTGTGGTCAATTGTTACAATGTGCGTTTTTCTGCCAGGAGTGTGTTTCCTATTGCCGATAGTCATCTGCTGTCTGCAGGCTGTAGTGTGTGGAAAATGCAAAGAATATGCTGAAGGATGTCTTATCAGTTAAAGGAGAACTGTAGTGAGAGGGATATGGAGGCTGCCATATTTATTTCCTTTTAAGCAAATACCAGTTGCCTGGCAGCCCTGATGGTCTATTTGCCTAAAGAAGTGTCTGAATCACACCAGAAACAAGCATGCAGCTAATCTTGTCATATCTGTCTAAATTTGTCAGAAACACCTGATCTGCTGCATGCTTGTTCAGGGCCTATGGCTGAAAGTATTAGAGGCAGAGGATTAGCTGAATAGCCAGGCAACTGGTATTGCTTAAAAGGAAATAAATATGGCAGCCTCCATATACCTCTCACTACAGTTCTCCTTTAAAGTAAAAGTGTGCATGAAGCTGGAACTGTTAGGGATCGTTCACACTAAAGGCGCTTTTGGAAATTTTTAAGCGCCTGCGATTTTTCGAAATCACCCTGAAAACGCTTACACCATGCTATCCTATGCGCTAGTTCAGATTAGGGCGATCCGTCCGCTTTCCGCTCAGAGAAATGCTGCATAGACAATTTTGGGGGCAATTTTGCTACAATGGAAGGAAAAATGCGAAATGCTCACAAAATCGCTTTGTGCAGCGATTGCCTTTTTAAAGAATAAATACATCGTATTTATTCTGTTCCGGATCAAAGAGTTCACTTCCTGACTAATGTCAGGAAGTGAAAAAAAGGAATCGCTCTGCAAAAACGCCTACAAAAACGCTGAACAAAAATGTCCAACGAATAGAAGTCGCCGGGAAGGGAAATAAAATGCTTCAAAAAACATCCAACGCGACCGCAAACGCAATCGAAATGCAATGTGAACGAGGCCTTAGTGGGTTTTATTGCTGCCTGTGCCACTGCAAAGCTATGGTCCATACTTACAATATAGTGGCTTTGTGATGTAATGCATCAGTTTCCTCAGTTGTCTCATCGAGTGAAGCAAATGTGTGCATGTAGCCAATACTGCTAGTGGTTTTTGTTGCTTTCTATGGTGCATCCGTGTACTGCATATATGTGTGCATACTGAGATATGGTACATACAGTGGGATGCAAAAGTTTGGGCAACCTTGTTAATCGTCATGAATCATAATTTTCTGTATAAATCATTGGTCGTTACAATAAAAATTGTCAGTTAAATATAACCTATAGGAGGCACAAACAGTGATATTTGAGAAGTGGAATGAAATTTATTGGATTTACAGAAAATGCACAATAATTGTTTAAATAAAGTTAGGCAGGTGCATAAATTTGGGCACTGTTGTCATTTTATTGATTCCAAAACCTTTAGTACTAATTACTGGAACGCAAGCTCAGTGACCCCTAACCTACATATGCAGGTGAACCAAATTATGAGAGAGTATTTGGGGGGGGGGAGGAGTTCAGTTGTAAGTTTCCCTCCTCTTTTAATTTTCTCTGAAGAGTAGCAACATGGGGATCTCAAAACAATTCTCAAATAACCTGAAGACAAAGATTGTTCACCATCATGGTTTAGGCCTTTAGGGGAAGGATACAGAAAGCTATCTCAGAGATTTCAGCTGTTTGTCTCTCCAGTTAGGAACATATTGAGGAAATGGAAGACCACAGGCTGAGTTCAAGTTAAAGCTTGAAGTGGCAGACCTTGAAAAATCTTTAATAGACAGAAGCGATGAATGGTGAGAACAATCAGAGTCAACCCACAGACCAGCACCAAAGACCTACAACATCATCTTGCTGCAGATGGAGTCACTGTGCATCGTTCAAACCACTCAGCGCACTTTACACAAGGAGATGCTGTATGCGAGAGTGATGCAGAGAAAGCCTTTTCTCGCCCACAGCACAAACAGAGCCGCTTGAGGTATGCTGAAGCACATTTGGACAAGCCAGCTTCATTTTGTAATAAGGTGCTGTGAACTGATAAATCTAAAATTTAGTTATTTGGGCATAACAAGGGGCATTATGCAAGAAGGAAAAACAACACAGAATTCCAAGAAAAACACCTGTTACCTACTGTAAAATATGGTGGTGGTTTCATCATGCTGTGGGGCTGTGTGGCCAGTGCAGGGACTGGGAATCTTGTCAAAGTTGAGGGGTATGATCTGAATTGTCTACTGCACCGATGGTATGCAATGATGTGCCGAGATTCACTCTGGAGTAATGAGCGTCTGCAGTCAAATATCTTAAAGGGAACCTTAACCGGCGGGGAAAAATAAATTCACTTACCTGGGGGCTTTCCCAAGCCTCCTGCAGCCGTCCTGTGCCCGCGCCGGTCCTTCGGTGCCCTTCGGTCTCCCTCCGCCGCTAAGTTTCATTTTCGGCCGACCGCCAGTTGTCCCCTGGCAAAGTGTCCTCTTCTTCCGCATTCCCCGTCGTAAAGAGCCGTAAATGACGGACGCGCTTTACGGCTCTTTACGACGAGGAATACGGAAGAAGAGGACGCTTTGCCCGGAGGACGACTGGTGGTCGGCCGAAAACGAAACTTAGCGGCGGAGGGAGACCGGAGGGCACCGAAGGACCGGCGCGGGCACAGGACGGCTGCAGGAGGCTTGGGAAAGCCCCCAGGTAAGTGAATTTATTTTTCCCCGCCGGTTAAGGTTCCCTTTAAGATCCACACCATCAGAAGAATATTTATTAGTAGTTCGATCCATAAAAACACAAGTTAAAAAGTATGGGTACACATAGTGAGTGTGGATACATTATGATCTGAGGAAGGACCGGGGTGGTCTGAAACGCCTGTGCGTCATCATTCACATGTGTACCCATACTTTTTAACTTGTGTTTTTATGGATTGAACTACTAATAAATATTCTTCTGATGGTGCGGATCTTGAGATATTTGTCAAAGTTGAGGGATGCATGGATTCCGTTCAGTATCAGCAGATTCTGGAGGCCAAAGTCCAGGAATCAGTGACAAAGCTGAAGCTGCGTCGGGGCTGGGTCTTTCAACAAGACAACAAACCCAAACATTGCTCAAAATCCACCAAGGCATTAAAGCAGAGGAACAAGCACAACGTTCTGGAATGGCCATCTCAGTTCACCGACCTGAATATCATTGAAAATCTGTGGTGTGAGTTAAAGAGAGCTGTCCATCCATGCATGGAATCCATCAAACCTGAATGAAGTAGAGATGTTTTGTAAAGAGAAATGGTCCAAAATACTATCAAGCAGAATCAAGACTCTCATTGGAACCTACAGGAAGCATTTAGAGGCTGTAATTTCTGCAAAAGGAGGCTCTACTAAATATTGATTTCATTTCTTTTCTGTGGTGCCCAAATTTAAGCCCCTGCCTAATTTTGTTTAAACAATTATTGCACACTTATTGTAAATCCAATAAACTTCATTTCACTTCTCAAATATCACTGTGTGTGTCTCCTATATGATATATTTAACTGACATGTTTTATTGTAACAACCACCGATTTATACAGCAAAATCATGACGATTAACAAGGTTGCCCAAACCTTTGCATTCCACTGATCCTGGATAATTGTGCTTTCTTATTACTTGAGGCTCAATGTTAAAAATGGGCCCAGCTAATACTGTACTATGTGTGGGTGAGGTGAAGGGTCACCTTAGGGAAAAGCACAGAGACAACGGGAACCTGATAACGCAATATGTCACTATTTTCTGAAATGAATGAGTCAACAACAAGAAATATACTCACAAAGATAGGGTGCAATAAGGAGCAACCAACCACTTGAGGCAGGTGGAGAGAATCAGCCCGTCTCCACTCAGGCCATCCAGTGTTGGCCGGGTCATATATGGTTGCACTCTTTACAAAAATTGTAGATTAGATCTGCAGGAGATCGAGCCACTGCAGACTATAACATACAAACCACCCCCTCGAGACAATAAGGGGAAGGTAAAACTTAGCACAGGAAGTTTGAAGAGGCATCCAGGATGGATGAAACTTTGTTAAACGCACAATACAATAAGAAAATAAGAAGTGAATTACCTCTCCAATGACTGTGGGGAGGATTTAATAACATAAAGATTTGTATTTGCAGATAAAAAAATATATATAAAAATCTTTATGCTATTAAATCCTCGTTAGTGTCATTGGAGAGGTAAGCCACCCCTTATTTTCTTATTTTATTGTGCTTTTAACAAAGTTTTATCCACCCTGGGTGCCCTGCAATACAGTACTATGCCTCACACTGTATGCATGCCATGAACTCTGTATAAAATGTTTAAAAACAGTAAATGAAAGTATGTTACCCTTGGGGGAGTGGAGGAATCCAGGCTTTGAACACAGCAGAGCCCACAAACAGCCTAAGACTTTGACCTTCCCCACTGTGAGTACTGCTGGCAATGTGTGCTGGGTGGTTGAACTTGCTGGTTAGTTGAGTTCCGGATAACCAGGGCACTACAGAAGCAGGTGGTTTTAGCGCTCGGCGCTAGGGGTGCTCATTCGGATTTCGTGGAATTCAAATTTCCAATCGGAAATCGTATTTCTGCGGAAATACTGCATTACAGCAATTCAATAATTTTAGCCCAATCACAGAACTCGGAAGAATTGGACCAATCAGAGAATGCAGAAACAACTCAGAAGTATTTGGCCAATCAGAGAATGCAAACAATGACCATAAAAAACACTACTCGGAAATCTGAACTTAGAAATCGTAAACTGATTGGAAATCTGTGGAATCGGTAATCGACATTGGCGGATATCGGAATTTCTGTAAAAATCAGAAATCAACATTTCCAACCATCCCTATGCAGAGCCAATCGCCTGACCCCCAATGACTTCACTTGCTATGGCTCGGATGGGGAATAGTATTTTACGCCGCTGGGAATGTGAGCGGCAGTAGGGTGAGCTGTCTTTCGGCACACCTTGCGCCAAACTCACCGGCGGTGTATACATACGTACGCGGCTCTACTGTGTATAAAGGATCAAACTTTTTTTTTTCTCGCTGTAATTATGTGCGGAAGTAATGGTAATATTGCCGTACGCAGAGCATGCACAATAATATTACCGATATTTATTGAATGAGAAAACCCTCCCACTTTCCCCTTTATAAAGGTCTAATGTGTTGTGGTTGCTAGAGGAAGGCTTTATACCCCAACTCACAAAAAATTTGCCTCAATATAATTATGATTTGTTTCCCCCTTGGTACTCCTTAGGTATATTGAAAGCACACAAAAATGCATACATTTTAACCACTTGAGCCCGCAAGTGTTTTCACCTTCAAGGCGGAAGCAATTTTCCCGTCAGCGCTTCTCCCTTTCATTCGCCAATAACTTTATCATTACTCATTACACCTAAATGACCTAAATCTTTTTTTTTTTCCACACAAATTAAGCTTTTCGCAGGTTATACCTTTTTTCAGTAATTACTTTATTTTCTATGCATTTTATAGGCAAATACAAGGAAAAAAACTGTAAAAAATCACTATTTCTCGAATTCTATCCCGTATAGTTTTAAAATAAGCATTGCTACTATAAATAAAACCCACACATTTCATTTGCCCATTAGTCCCGGCTATCACAACATTTAAATTATGTTCCTAGTACAGTGTATGGCGTCAATATATTATTTGGAAATAAAGGTGTATTTCTTCTGTATTGTTTTTTTGTTTTTTTTTTGTGTCCCATCAATTGTAAGCCTGTATGTACTAAAATAACAGTAATATAACCTCATGACATACATATTAAAAAAAAAGTCCCTAAGGCAACTATTTGTGGATTTTGTTTTTACAGGGGTTTTTTTTTCCATCTGTTTGCTTTGTAACGGCGGGGCAGGGGGCTTTGGGAGGGAATCATTATATAATTTTTTATTATGAAAAATCTGGGGTGTGTGTAATTTAACTTTTTCATTATTTCACAGCTTTTCTTGCATACAAATACATCTCTGGCTTTCCTAATTTTTATTCTTTTGTCCCAACTTTATTTAAAATGTTTGGCCCCACTCACAAGCATAAGTGGGCATTTTACGCCACTGGCTGCTCCCCCAATCCCCCTTCCTTACTAAATGGTCTGTTTCACGAAGAAATGCTTGCTTCCTCAGAGGAAGAATCTTAAAGAGGAACTCCAGTGAAAATAATTTAATAAAAAAAAGTGCTTCATTTTTACAATAATTATGTATAAATGATTTAGTCAGTGTTTGCTCATTGTAAAATCTTTACTCTACCAGATTCACATTCTGACATGTATTACATGGTGACATTGTTACTGTGGGCAAGTTATGTAGCTGTTTCTAGCTGCTCTGGCTGTTACAGACAGCTTTAAACAGCCATTTCCTGTCTGTGAACATTGTTACATTGTGGCAGTTTGCCCAGAGTACCGCGGTATTCAGAGCCTCTTGTGGGAGGGGTTTCAGCACAAAATTAGTCACACAGCGCCCCCTGATGGTCTGTTTGTGAAAATCATTCTATTTCTCATGTAAAAGGGGGTATCAGCTACTGATTGGGATAAAGTTCAATTCTTGGTTGGAGTTTCTCTTTAAGACAGAGTAAGCCTCTGAGGAATTAAGCGTTTTCTTACGAAACAGCTGTCCGACCTTTGCTTATGTGTCTGTTTCTGTTGGCCATGGGGATGAAATAAAAGTTGGTGGACGTTTTGTGCAACTTAACTGGTGCCCGGACCTCTTTGCATACAATTTACCTTGGCTCATAGGCCCTTAAACTTGAGGCATACAGAGTTCTGGGCAGTGCTGGGGAATCCCATTGTATACTTGTGGTGATAACAAGCTAAACTCGCAATATTATTGTAAGGCTTGACAGGTTAAGGCATACAAAACTATATAAAGAGGAATAACCTGTTAAAGCCCTAATGAGGCTAGTAACGCAGTTCAACAGTTCAGCAGTATCACAGAGGGTTATTACCTGGATTCGGAGGAATGAAGCAATCAGCGTTGTGTGTCAGTAGTAGCAGAGATATCGATTGCAGATTGTCCAGTAACAAGAGAGGGACCAAGCAATCCACAGGCAAAGTGCAGGTAATGAGTAAACCAGGTATGATGCAGTTCAGACAAGTCTTCATGCAAAGTTATTCAACCGGTAATGATTGATCCGGGTTATGAAATCGTTCAAGCAGGTTTGCATGCAGTATTATGCAACAGGTAATAGATGATGCAAGCTATTACACAGTTCCTTTTAGTCTGCATGCAAAGGGTTTCAACAGGTAACAAATGCTCCAGGTGACATGCGACAAAGTTTAGGTAAGACTGCATGCACATTGTTAGTTGGCTGATAAGGAAGATAGGATTATACTTATCGTCCAGTTCAAGTAGCATGCAAGGGATATCCAGTAACAGTCCAAGGTCGGTCCAGGTGACAAGCAAAGGGTGTCCAGTAACTAGCAGAGGTCGGTCTAAACGGTAAGCAAGGGGTGTCTACTAAAAGGCAAGGTCGATTCAGGCAGCAAGCAAAGATTTCCAGGAATCAAGCAGAAGTTAATCACAACGGATAAGAGTAGCCAAATACAAGCCAAGGTCAATATCCAGAGTATCATAAAAGATTAAGTGCGCACCCAGCAACTAGCCATGCAATGCTTTTCACGGGCCATGACTGGGAGCACTCTGCAAGTTAAAGTACAATTCTACATCCAATCAGTGGCCGGCCACACCCGCACATCCAATCATACAGCAAGGCCCTGCCTAGGTGTCAGCTGTAAAGTCAGCTGACACCGCTCTGTTAGCTGACCTGGAGTCAGCTGACTATTGTTTACCTTTGCGGAGGGCGTACTGAGAACGCGCCCTCCACCTATCAGAATGTGTGGCCTGTGAGCCACCGGCAGCATCATCAGCGGGGAACAAGCACCGAGAACCGGAAGCGGAGGATTTTGCCTGGGTCTTGGCGGGATCAAGACTAACAACAGGTACATTGCTTATAATTATATAGCCTGGTAATGGACCATTACCATTATAACCTTCCCCACCAAGAACCAGTTAAGTAAACAGATATTATAATTTATTTAATGTACAATTACATCTACTCCATGCATATTATCATTAAACCAAATGATATTAAAATAAAAAAGGAAAAAGATCTGGACCTTTAGGAGTACCATTTATGCTAACTTAGTAGAAACCAGTTACAAACGACTTTATAACGGTATTTGCTGTTAAAACAGGATTGCTGTCATATTGTGATAAAACGTGGAAAAGCCGCCGCGTGTACTGGCGGCAAGGCGGCTGATTCCGCATCCAGCGCGCCGGTTTGCACGCAGCAGCGTGCGTCTGGTGTGGCTGGGCCTGTTAGTTCACACAGGCTGAGGAATACGCGCGCGCGCTGAGAGGCAGAACCTTTATGACAAACAAGGAGGGACCAGCTGACCAGGTTGGTCAGCTGACCTCAAAGCAAGTGGCTATTGGTTGATCGTTGATGGGTGGCGCCCGAGAGCGCCGCGCTATATATAGTCACTGCTGGTCAGTCTCAAGTTGTCTGCCGTTGCGAACACTACATGGAAGCACTCAGACCTTAGTCAGATCCTACAGTGTGTTAGAACCAGGAGGACCTGGGAATTCACACTGAGCCAGATTACTTCTGTGTATCATTCTGTTATACTTCAGACTAGTTCCAGGGTGTCGAGACCACGGACCTCACACCCAAGATTAGGGACTCTGTGTTATAATTCTGTTATACTCCAGACTAGTTCCAGGGTGTCGAGACCACGGACCTCACACCCAAGATTAGGGACTCTGTGTTATCATTCTGTTATACTCCAGACTAGTTCCAGGGTGTCGAGACCACGGACCTCACACCCAAGATTAGGGACTCTGTGTTATCATTCTGTTATACTCCAGACTAGTTCCAGGGTGTCGAGACCACGGACCTCACACCCAAGTCTAGGAATACTCTGTACCATCATATTATACTCCAGACTAGTTCCAGGGTGTAGAGACCATGGACCTCACACCCAAGGCTAGGCATTGTTGATATCTGTTATGACCTATTGCATTCCTGATTATCCCTTTGCTTTTTGATTCGGTACCTACGCATATCTGATTATCTGTTGCCAAACCCTGCCTGCCTTTGGATACCGAATTAGCCTTCTATCTATGTACCTTGTCTGTCTGTGTGTTGCCAACCTGGCTTGCCCGACCTTGAGAGCTATCTCTCTCCTTAAGAGATAGTCTCCAGACCTGCTAGTGACATCCACCTTTCAGGTGTCACTCACTCACAGGTTCTCCCTACCTTCAGCCTGGGACTCCACCCCTTTGGAGGTCTCAGGCTGTTGGACGGTTTTTGCACTTCTCAGAAGGCAGTATCGCCCATACTGCCAGATACCACCTGCTCCTCAGGTGGTCTTACTCAAAGTCATTACTGTTGCACCAAACACTCACATTATAAAGGTGTCCAGAGGTTAGTTATACTTAGATTATCGGTGATTCTGCAGATCATCAATAATCAGGTATAATCTGTATTCTTGGTGATACTGCAGATCACCAATAATCAGATTCTCTCTGTGTGCTGACACCGATCGTTACACATATCCTCCCATATGGTGGACTTGCACAATTGTTTTGAATAATTGTTTTGAACAGATTTGAACATTGGAAGATATGAACTTACCAATACATTTTTAGTATCCTGGGTAAGTCAATACCTAAATACCCCACAGAAGCTCTATCGGGAGAAAGACATTATAACCGTACGATTCCAGTTAGCACAATTTTCATTTATAGGTGCCAAATAAATTATAGATGGTATGGACTGGACTCCTTTTGGTGCAATTATCGTGCAATTTCCTCCACATTTTCCAATGAGAAGAAAAGATTTTGATCAATTACTAATGCAGAGAAAATGCAACATGCGGCTCGTTACTATTTGGGAAAAAATCAAATCACACCAGTGAAAAAAAGTCTCCACGATTGGCAAAAGGGTCCTTACATCCATTTTCACTCCCAAAGCTGGCTGTTTACATATAGATTTATCCCCAATACTGCTGCGCTTGAGATCCTCAAGCCATCCAGCGACACAACATGTAATGGAAGCAGAGAGAGATACACAAACATAGGGTGTAACGTTAGGATATAAAACACCCTTGATGCAACTTCACACATCTCCAGAAATAGTGATTATAATGCCCAACCACAGATAGAGATAGCACCAGCAGCTCACCATAGAATGGCCGCTTAACCGCAGTAAACTCTTTATCAAGCGTAATCACTGGCAGCCATTGCCTCCAATAAGTCTCCTGAGACCAATGTAAAAGGTAAACATAGAGTAATCCTATTTATTTAAAAGTTAAAATCCCTGCTAACAGAGTCTACATACAGTGTGAATTATTGTACAGAAGTGTATCACATATAATATCTTACTCCACCACAACATCAGCGCGTCCGCCGCCCGGTTATAGGAGATCGCCCTTGCTTTGTAGCGTACGTGCGTGCATCCAAGCTCCGCCCTACACGTTTCGTCACAGGGCGTGACTCATCAGGGGACTTATATAGATTGCCACCCGATATGGCGAAATGACTGACTCCTCTCTGACCAGAATCAATTTAGAGATAAATTGATTCCCATCTCACAAAACCCATCAATTTTCAATAAATTCAAGCATGGAATCTATTAAAAATCGACCGAATTGCGGCGCTACACGTTCGATGCTCTGCAAGACTATGGCCTATTGATCAACGCCACTCCTGCCCTGCCCCCAATCTGCCTAAATTTTCCGTCCTTCCCAATCAATACTTTTAAATTATTATTTTTTCAGTTGACGTTTGATCGATCAGACATTTTGGGAGGAAGGACTCCCATCTGATGACTCAAATCTGCAGGAATTGAAATGGAAAAATCGATAAGTATCTTTCTTTATTCGTTCGCACATTTTTAAACTTTTTAATGCTGCATTGTTTCTTATATCAACAAACTACCAGACATTTCGACTCCAATCTGTAACTTGCATGTTGCCGCTAGGCATTATCTCATTAGTATACAATACACCTTTGTCTAGTCAAATAGTATTCCTTTCTGTGCCTTTCAAATTTATACTCTGTTCAGCATTAATAAACTACTGATTCAACTGCAATGGTGGAGTGTCATGCAAGCATCAAGCATGTCTAATGTCAAGAGTACCTATACACCATCTGATATTATTACAGATTACTCATAAGATCAGATATAAGTAAAGAATCTACTGATAATTTACACATAAGATCAGATATAATTATAAAATCTAATTTACACAGAAAGTCAGATATAATTATAGAATCTAATGAAAATATATTATTATGGCAGTTTTGATGGATCGGTTTTTGATTTATTGATCCTTGCATGAGTGCCTCTGATATCTATATAACTAAAAGGCAGTTGTAATATGCACGGGGTGGACACAGTGCTGTGCGCACATATTACAACTGCCGCCTACTGCGCTCACGTTGGGAAGAAAGGAGAGAGGAAGGGGAGCGAATGCACGCAAGGTGGGGGCTCTGTGGCACGGGCATGGCTGGGCGGCGCGGCATTTTCCTAAAAAGAATCAGGGGATTACTGGAAATTATAGAATCTAATGAAAATAAACTATAATTATGGCATCTTTGATCGATCGGTTTTCATCTTATCGATCCTGGTGTAAGTGTGGAGGCGAGGGGGTCGGGATGTGGGGGGAAGCAATATGCAATCAATGTTTGCATAGCTTTGCACTGTATCTAGCTGTACAAAGCTAGCAGCTGTGGCCACCATGAGATCAATGGTCGGCAATTTCTGCTTAAAACTTTTTTAATACATAACGTAGTAGAATAGGTAAGGTAAAGGACCATTGCCCATATGCAATTAACTTTTTCTCCTAAGTTTTCTCCTAAAGGAGCGTACATACGCCTGATTCCTGCAAGCGACGGTTCATCAGACCCGCCTGCGGGGCAGCCATTCTCATTTGTCAACTGCGTTCTCATTGATTGATCTCCCTTCTAACGGGCGGCGACGAGTACCCAGGCGGGAGCGAGCAGCGGCCGTTTGCGGCAATAGCCGCATGTCTACGCTCCTGGGCAAAAAACTACAGTCTTGTGGGGCGTAGATATACTGCATACGTGGTTAAATGATAATATATGCACTCACTACCCTATATTATTTTTATGCAGTTTCATTGTAACCCTGCCTTCTTTCTTTTATTTCAATATTTTTCATTGGGTTTTTCAAGAAAAAGAATAACAAATAATCATAGAAGTCCATAGTACAATCTTATACATTTAAGCTTGCAATCGTTCAATATAATGGACCAGGAATTCCTTCTTTCTTTTAAATGTTTGTAATTGTCCCCATTGTGATTAATAAAGGGCTTTATATTTATATACTAGTGCGACTTTTGGTTGTTCTTTCTATAATAGTAAGTAGTCTTCCCACTAGTGTTGTGCATGAGTCAGGTGTTTTATGTCCAGTGCATCCCCGGCATCCCTTTAGATGTGCTGTGGCCACTAGAGGGAGCTCTTCTGTATACCAGTATATAGAATGCGCTGTCATCGACTTACATGACTTCCGGTCCATTGCACGTCACCGCACAAGCGAGCCACCAGTGCACAGATGCCCTAGTGTCGGTCGTGCTGTGTAAAGTCACTTCCAGCGCATCGCTCCAGCATAGTATGAAAGGCCCCATAGACTTTCATTGCCGAGCATTACCCTGTGGTAACGCGATGCAATGAAAACGCCCCAGTGTGAAAGGGGCCTTAATCTTGTGAATTGCAATTTTTTTGTCATTTCTTGAGGTATTTACCGCACAAGTTTGTAATTTACCTCACTAGTCAGTAATTTTTCAGTGCCGTAATAGGTTTAACGAATTGGCATTCCTCAAGGTGATTGGTAAAATCAGCTGTTTTCTGCATTACCGAATGCCGTAATGCTTAGTGAATTGAGACCAAGGACATGGCTTTCCAAGGCTAGAGGTATATCGCTATCTAGCAATATTTGCGTGACTGGAGTGTCTTTCCATGTTCTTGATGAAAAAGGACACACCCTTGAAATTCGGTCTTCTCTTCATATGACTCCTTATTGTTCCAAAGCAAAATTTAAATAAACCAAATGTGTTTAACTGTACCACATATATTTCCTGTATTTATATAGTCCTGGCATATTACGCAGCACTCACGGATAAGGGAACAGATGCACATTCTCTAGCTGTTGCCCTTGGGCTGTGGCTTTGGGAACCTGGAACAGATTTCAGCACTTGTGGGAGTGAACTAGTTATTGTAGACGGTAGTAGTGAGAGGGGTGTGCGCTTACCTGATGATATGGATGTCAGGTAAACTCAGGAATCAGATCAGACATATGGGAGCTGGTAACAGGAGAAAGTTATACAGATTCTCGCAGAAGAGAAAGTAACCAAATGGTTTACTGATGACTGCTGTGAAGATCAATCTCAGGCATGAAATCCAAGCAAGATGTGCAATGCAGGTGAGTGCAGAGTGACCCTGAGCCGTGAGACTGTTGCTGAGTAACTTACACAATGCTGTATGTTTTATTTGCTTTCTCAGCTAATTATGTTATGTGGCTGATCAGTAGTGTAGACTCTCGCCATATCACTAGATATATAATTCACTTTTTCTCCTCTGAGATCATTTTTTGTTTTTTGTTTAAAATAAATTTTAGCAATCTGCAGTGGAAAAAAGTTCTTAAAGTGAACCTCCGGACTAAAAATCTACTCAGCAGAACTGGAAAGGCTTGGTGTTTCTTTAACAGTTTCACAGCATCAGAACTTTGTTTTTCTTACCAAAGCATCATCTTTAGCTGCATTTTAGCTAAGCTCCACAGGAAGGAAGTGCTGCTGCGCGCCTCGCAGGATGCACACGGGCTAGTGGAAATGGGTCCTTAAAGGGAACCTAAACTGAGAAGGATATGGATTTTTCCTTTTTTTTTTCCTTTTAAAATAACACGGGTTGCCTGGCTCTCCTGCTGATCCTGTGTCTCTAACACTTTTAGCCACAGCCCCTGAACAAGCATGCAGATCAGGTGCTCTGACTGAAGTCAGACTGGATTAGCTGCATGCTTGTTTCAGGTGTGAGATCCAGATACTACTGCAGCTAAGAGATCAGCAGGACCGACAAGCAACTGGTATTGTTTAAAAGGAAACATCCATATCCCTCTCAGTTTAGGTTCCCTTTAAAGTAAGTGAAACATGACTGAAAACATTATTCTGAGTATTTTCTTGCATGCTGGTCATTTAAAGGGTGTTTTATTGATAAATTTCAAAACCTCACCCAGGGCCGGAGCTTCCATAGAGGCAAAGGGGGCAATTGCCCTAGGGCCCCAGAGCCTGTGGGCCCCCCCAAGCTGCCCCTCCTCCCATGACCCATGACAGCGGGGATGCTGTGTGTTTACTCTGTATAGGAAAAGGCGGAGGTGAATAATGGAACCCCAAAAATGATTTGAGGGGACATGTGATGGACACCTAATAATATTGTGTGATGGACACCTAACGATATTGTGTGATGGACACCTAATAATATTGTGTGATGGACACCTAACGATATTATGTGATGGAGAGGGGAGACTGGATGAGGCCTGGCAGCCAACTCAGGATCCCTGGGGGTGATTTGGTTGGAAGGGGGGGGGGGGGGGGGGCTGAAGTTACTTTTGACCCAGGGTCCCATTGTAGCTAGAACCGGCCCTGACATCACCTTGGAGAAAATTCAGGAGAAAAAATGAATTGAATAAGGGGCTTTGTGCTTGATGTAACGAGGAAGACCTTCAAAAATACCAGCTGAATATTGCACATTCTGGTTAAAGGGGAACTGAAGAGAGAGGTATATGGAGGCTGTCATGTTTATTTCCTTTTAGACAATAACAGTTGCCTGGCAGCCCTGCTGATCCTCTGCCTCTAATACTATTAGCCATAGCCCCTGAACAAGCATGCAGCAGACCAGGTGTTTCAGTGGTTCAGACTTACAAGTCTGATCTGACAAGACTAGCTGCATGCTTGTTTCTGGTTTTAATCAGATACTACTGCAGAGAAATAGACCAGCAGGGCTGCCAGGCAACTGGTATTGTTTAAAAGAAAATAAACATGACAGCCTCCATATACCTCTCTCTTCAGTTCCCCTTTAAGTAACAGCTGCCAGGCAAATTTCTTTACACCCCACCATAGTAATAAAAATAATATAAATAATGTTAACATTTTGTATAGTGGTTTTCTCCTTTTTGACTGAAAGCGCTGGAGAGTTGCTGCCATCAAGGGCGCACTCAATAAGCCACCATGGAGCGTTAGGGAGTCTTACCCAAGAACTCCTTGCTGAATGGGTTTGCCAGGTGTTCATCTGTGTCAGAGATGTTGTCTTTAACCAATATTCTCTTCCTATTCAGTAAGTCAGCACCTATGCAGTATGGAGTTCTTGGGCAAGACTCCCTATCACTGCTGCTGACTAATGTGTGCGCTTTAGTGGCTGCCTTGCAAGTGGTTTGAGTCTGACAGGAGAAAAGCACTATACAAATATAGGAATTATTATTATTATTATTGCACTGGATAGCTCAGAGCCATTGTGGTCCTCATTTAACACATTTTAGTAGGGGACAACATTAAAATTGTCATTGTTTGGTAAATATACCTCTAAGGGCTTGATTCACTAAGACAAATAGCATGGCTTATCAGAGTTAACACACTTTATCAGAGTTAAAATGTCTTATCAGAATTAACACGCCTTATCAGAGTAGCATAACAGGCACTACGAACGTATGCCTGTGAATTGGCAATGACGAGAGCTCCACTCGTCCTGCCCTGAGCCCCTGATTGGCCCAATAGGCTGGCTGTCAAGTTTCCTGTCAAGTGACAGGCAGCCTATTGGGCCAATCAAAGTGCAGGGATAATGTCCTTTAAAGTGATTGGACCCACAAGGGCTCAGGGCAGGGCATGTGGAGCTCTGGTCATTGCCAATTAGCAGGCATAAGTTTGTAGCACTCACTATGCTAATCTGATAAGACGTTTTAACTCTGAAAAGGCATGTTATTCCAACTCTGATAAGGCACGCTATTTGTCTTAATGAATCAAGCCCTAGGTGTGCTATTAGCCATGCAATAACTCAGCAGTCTCAAGGTGGCCATACACCATACCATTTTTTATTTGTTCTGTAGATCTTTAAAATTCAATCAATTTCCTTGATTGAATATATTGGCCTCAATACACTAAGCGTATCTCCTGACTTTAATAACGTTTCTAGAGTTATCACCATGGTGATGAGGCATGTAGTATTCAGAAAACATTTTACCTCAGGCAAACCTAAAGTTAACGCTTCTGTCTTTAAGTTAACTCTTCAATCCTTAAAATAACTCCAGAATTCTAAAGTTAGACACGCTGTTAATTAACTGCGTGTGAACATAACTACAAAGGAGGTAAGTTAACTACAGAGGAGGTAAGTTAACTACAGAGGAAGTAACTTAACTACAAAGGAGGTAACTTAAGGAATGAAGAGATAAGATAACTTATCTATGGCCTCAATTCACTCAGATCATGCTGGAGATAATAAGGCAAGAGAAAACTTGCCACCACACAGTGAGAGAGTTATCTTATCTCTTCATTCCTTAAGTTACCTCCTCTGTAGTTAAGTTATTTCCTCTGTAGTTTAGTTACCTCCTCTGTAGTTAAGTTGCCTCCTCTGTAGTTAAATTACCTCCTCTGTAGTTATTTTCACACACAGTTAATTAACAGCCTGTCTTTAACTTAAGAATTCTGGAGTAATTTTAAGGATTGAAGAGTTAATTTAAACACAATAGAGTTAACTCTAGGTTTGCCTGAGGTAAAATGTTTCCTGAATACGACATGCCTCATCACCATGGTGATAACTCTAGAAACGTTATTAACCTCCCTGGCAGTCTATTAGGAACCGCCAGGGGGCAGCGCAACACTATTTTTATTTTTTTTAATTATATCATGTAGCGAGCCTAGGGCTCGCTACATGATAGCCGCTGTACAGCGGCATCCCCCCGCCTGCTTCGATCGCCTCCGGCGATCTTTGATCAGGAAATCCCGTTCAAAGAACGGGATTTCCTGAAGGGCTTCCCCCCTCGCCATGGCGACGGGGCGGGATGACGTCACCGACGTCATGGACGTCGTGACGTCTAAGGGAGTCCCGATCCACCCCTCAGCGCTGCCTGGCACTGATTGGCCAGGCAGTGCACGGGGTCTGGGGGGGGGCGGCGTGGCGAGGCGAACTACTGCAATCGAGCGCGGGGCGGCGGCGATCGAAATGCACACGCAGCTAGCAAAGTGCTAGCTGCGTGTTGCAAAAAAAAAAAGTAAGTAAATCGGCCCAGCAGGGCCTGAGAAATCCTCCTGCGCGGCATAGCCCGAGCTCAGCTCGGGCTTACCGCCAGGGAGGTTAAAGACAGGAGATAAGCTTAGTGAATTGAGGCCATTGTTTGGAAAGTCACCCCTATCTATAATTCACTATTTTTTTTTTTGTTCCTAAAAATTGATCATAATTTCCCACCATGTCCAATAGATCAAATGATTTCCATCGAAGAAGATTATATTTGAGTTTTCTGTATAATCAATCATTTTTATCCCAAAAGTTGGTAAATCAGGCCTTTTGGTTGAATAAAGATGTCACTTCGCACTTCTCCATCAGTCTGTGTGCTTCCTGCCTTTCCTACTGGCCACATGTTCTCAGTGACTCAGTGGATAGCTTATGTTGATAGTTCCTGTGATTGTAACAACCCCATGTTCATCTAAAAGACAAAAGGAGACCAGGAGCCCAATGGTGCAGAATTGTTTAAGATTCAGAAAAGCAAATAGCTAAGGATGTATATACTCACAAAGGCGGGTTGCAAATCCTTGCAACCACCGTCGGAGCAGTCAGGAAATTAACCGTCCCCATTCGGTTTTCCAGATCTGTGACAGGAACTGGGTGGTCGCACTCCAGAAGTTCTTTAGGACAACTAAAAAACTATCACCTCTAAAGGAGGTGTGACAAGACACTTAAAATAGGGGTGGAGGCGCCCAATGCATAAAAGATAGGCTAATAAGCTGTTAACCTTATAACCAGTGAGGTAATCTTACCTCTCTTGAAGAATTTGGACCAGATTATTGAAAAAGGTCTTTTATTCGAGCACATAAAATTGACAACGCGTTTCGCGGGTGCTTGTCCGCTTCCTCAGGTCAGTGAAAAAACAGGTGCCTTAACTGCTATGGCTGTGTAGCAAGCATGAGCGCCTCTCTGTGAACCTCAGTGCTTTTTCACTGACCTGAGGAAGTGGGCAAGCACCCGCGAAGCGCGCTGTCAATTTTATGTGCTCGATTAAAAGACCTTTTTCAATAGTCTGGTCCAAATTCTTCAAGAGAGGTAAGATTACCTCTCTGGGTATAAGGTTAACAGCTTATTAGCCTATCTTTTATGCATTGGGCGCCTCCACCCCTGTTTTTAGTGTCAGTGACTCAGTGGCATGTTACATAAGAGACATGCTCCGGGACACTGAGAAAAGCTGTCGGTGGGTATGAAGGTAGGAAGCATGCAGACTGATGGAGGAGTATGCTGGCCAGACAGATGAAGTCGCTCTGCTGCCATATACTCTGCTGGAGACCACTATAAACTTGAGGCGGGGGGGAAGATTTGGGGAAGCAGTAAAAAATGGCGCATATGGCTAGTGGACAAAAAGGGCGCCGCCATAGACTGCAATGCAAAATATCGGCTATTGGGCGCCCCACAGGAAAATTGGGCGCCCGAAAAATAGCAGTTGCAGGGATCGTGTTAACAAAAGTTTTCGTTTACAGAGTAAGGTTTATTGTTTTTTTTTTTATTGTTTTATTGTTTTTTACACTTATAATGCGTCAATTATAGTTTTATTAACTTACTGATATGTCGCTTTTAATATTACTGTTATTTTAAGATTTTTAATGCATTTGTGATTGTAAGGCTATTTATTTTTATTATATATATATATATATATATATATATATATATATATATATATATATATATATATATATATACCTTTTTCTATTTATAATATTATTAATGTGTACGTAATTTTAAGGCTATTTATTTTATTACAAATATATACATTTTTAATGCTATTTATTTAATTATAAATATATAAATGATTCTATTCATGTTATTTATAGTGAAGTATTTTAAGGATTAAATATATTATTGTAAATATGGGTTTTTGTGCAGTGGGGATGGTTAGGGTTAGGCACCACCAGGGGGATGGTTAGGGTTAGGCACAACCAGGGGAGATTTAGGGTTAGGCACCACCAGGGGGATGGTTAGGGTTAGGCACCACCAGTCGGTCTTAGGGCTAGGCACCACCAGGAGGGTGTTAGGGTTAGGCACCACCAGGGAGGTGGTTAGGGTTAGGCACTACCAGGGGGGGGTCTAGGAGTTATGGATAGGTACAGGGAGGGTTCTGTGTGAGAGTAGGGTTAGGTATAGTTACAGTACAATATACACCACCAGGGGGGTGGTTAGGGTTAGGCACCACGAGGGGAGTTTTAGGGTTAGGCACCACCAGGGGGTCTTAGGGTTAGGCACCACCAGGGGGGTGGTTAGGGATAGGCACCACCAGGGGGGTCTAGGGGTTAGGGATAGGTACAGGGAGGGTTCTGTGTGAGAGTAGGGTTAGGTATAGTTATAGCACAATATATGTAATATATTCAAATTATTAAATTACAGTATGTATATTTACACAAAGGGGGGGTCTAGGGGTTAGGGATAGATCTGTGTGAGCCTACAGTTGCAGTAAAATACTTGTAAAATCTACCATTCTATTACTATGCTTAACTCAAATGTAAATATAGTTTTTGTCATAGACGCTATTTGATGTTTCATTTCAGAATACGTTTGTTGTTATAGATGGTATTTTGCCATTTAATTTCCGTTTATGCAACCTATTTAGCACTAAATTTTCATTTACAAGCTATTAAATGAAAAATATGGTTTTACATTACAACTTATAATTTCGGCTATATCCCGCACCCTTTTTTGATACATGCAAGATCTGGGGGGGGTCTGCCTCTTATGGGGTGAGATAACATGGGTCCCATGTCATTGTTGCTTAGGGCCCCATTAAGCCTAGCACCAGGCTAAATGCGAGGAACAAGCACTGTAAAGATATGCGGTTTGTTTATAACCAGGCAATGTATACTGCTCAATGGTGAGGAGAGAAGGGATGGTGGTGCAGCGCATGACCGAGTGACATCCAGTAAGGTGGATAAGTAAGAGCAGATTTGCCTTATTTGTCACTGATCATTTAGCGATCCACTTGGGAGGGATTGCTGAACAATATTATGGGGCAGCTGTATACATTCTAGATTCTCCACTGTCATGGCATCAAACAATTATCTCAAGCAAAGGCTATTGATCATGTGTACAAAATTTAAATTGTGTAGTTTCCCGCGCACTACCAAAACAGCTCAGACCCACTGAGGCCAGAACTTCACAAAACCTCTTAAAGGCAACCTGAACTGAGTAAATTTATTTAAAATAAACACATGATGTATCTGCAAAGTAATATTATATACTTACCTTGCCATCAGTTCCTCTCAGAAGCTCACCATTTTCAAATTACAATGATTCCTTCCAGTTCTGACAAGATTTTGTCAGAATTGAAATGTATCAGTTGCAATCAGGTTTATATCCGTTGCTGTCAGTTATCGCTGAAAGGTCAACTGATGAGCAAAGTAATGACCATGTTTCCCTATGGCTCAAGTGAGCGATATTACAGTTTAACCATGTGCTGACCAGGAAGCTGTTACGGGGTAGTGGCCATTTTCAAAATGGAGGACAGAGAATTCCATTGATCGCAGTGGAGAAACAGGTAGAGGAGAAAAGATTGAGGAGTAGACTACACGGGATGTAAGTATGACTTGTGTATACTTATTTTGACTTCTAATTTTCAGTTCAGGTTCGCTTTAAGGTGTTCTGGAGCTACCAGGAGATCGTTTAATTTGAAACAGTTGTGAGAGGGGGGTCTCCATGAACCAGCCTTGGTTTTCCAGCACATCCCACAAGTGCTCAATCAAATTGAAATCTGGAGAGTTGGAGGCCAAGGAAACTGAGACCCATCAAACCAGGTCACCTTCTTAATTGCTTCATACTCCAGTTTCGTTGTCAGTACTTTTTGCTGTGGACAGGGGTTTACATGGGCATTCTGGTATGTCGCTACACATCCTTTTACACGGGAAGGTGCAATGCAATGTGTATTCTACTACCATGACCAGCATTTATTATTTCAGCAATTTTAATGAGTGGGAGGAGGCGCAGCAGATACAATAAGATTCTAAAATAGGTTTAAAACATAAAGGTTGGCCTACCTTGAGAAAGTCAACAGACAGCACAAGCTGAGAAACGATGTGTTTTGCAGGTTTAGCCCCAGTCCTTCAGGACAATATAAGTGTCTTGTTGCGGCAAGCAAAGTAGCACAGAGTCCGTGTTACTTTGCTTTCTTTCTGGAAAGAACATTGAGACCTCCTGAACCTCCTATTTCAGCAATTTGTTCTACATCATTCATATCTGATCTATGGAATGAAACCTGGGTTAAGGGGCCCATACACTCAGCCGATTTTCTGGCCGACCGATCGAACCAGATCGATCGATCGCTCGCAAATCTGTTGGCCAATCGACCGATCGATGGCCGATTTAGATCGATTTCGATGGATTTCCATCGAACTGGCAGGGTGGAAAATTTAGGTCGATCTGATGAGATTGCTTATCATTTTGCATTGGCCTTAATGGAAATCTGATGGCAAAAAAAATGCCATCAGATCGAATTTCAATAGATTTCAAACTGAAATCTATTGGAATTCTATCCTGGTAAAAAATGTTCTAAAAACACATCAGATAGATCATCAGATGCATTTCTTATCTATCTGCTGCCAATCTGACGAGTGTATGGGCACCTTTAGTCTTTGTTGTCCACAAGCATCAGTGAACCTTGAGATACTCTGACCCAGTTACATAGCCAAAGTATTTGTCAAAGTTGCCCAAATCTTTATCCTTGGTAATTTTCCTACAAACAAAAATGACAGCGCTCACAGGCTGCAACTGGCTTATAAACCATCAAGGGGCGTGTACAGACCCCCAGGGGCTAAATACACGCCTTGAATCCAAATCAGATGCAAAATTATGCAAATTTAAGTGCTAATTTATGAGCTAGTCCCTAATCTAAAATTTGAATGCAGATTGGATGCAGGCTACCACATGTAATGTACCACATTAAATTTGCATAATTTTGCATCTGATTTGGATTCAAGGCGTGTATTTAGCCCCTGGGGGTCTGTACACGCCCCTTGATGGTTTATAAGCCAGTTGCAGCCTGTGAGCGCTGTCATTTTTGTTTGTCAGTCTTGAAGAGATGTGTATACCATTGTATGATAAGTCGCACCAGGTAAGTTATGCTTTTAATGTCAGGTTAGTGGTAGGTCTTCCCCGAGGGGGCACGTCAACGCCGGGGGGAAGTCTAGTAGGAAATGATTTGTGCACATATTATTTGCTGAAGCTAACGCCCTCCATTGCTGTACCTGTTTGAATGCATGTTGTGTAACATGGTCCATTGGAGCTCTGCACTTCTCTGCAGCTAAATCAATTCAGGTGCAGCCTTCTGTATTTGGAAGCGCTGCCTACACCCTTTTCTCTTGGTAATTTTCCTACTTCCAATACTTTCCCTTTAAGAACTTACCTTTCATTTGCTACTAAGCATTTTTTATTCCTTTCAGATAATATTGAAAAATTGTATGTCTTGCCTTGCTGAAGTGACAGGGAAATGGTGGCTGCCATATTTATTACCTTTTTATACACTACTCGTTGCCTGGTTATCCTGCTGATCTCTGCAGCTTCAGTAGTGTCTGAATTGCACACCCAAAGCAAGCATGCGGCCAATTCAGCCAGACTTCAAGTCGTAACACCTGATCTACTGTACATGCTTGTTTAGGGTCTATGGCTAAATGTATTAGAGAAAGAGCATCAGCAGGGCAGCCAGGCAATGTGCATTGTTTAACAGGAAATACATATTTCAGATTCCATATCCCTCTCACTTCAGGTGTGCTTTTATTGCTTATGTCCTACCAAAGCCAATCCAAAGCTCTTATTTAATCTCCCATAATGCATCACTGAGTGAACATGCAAATCATCAGTTTATGTCCCTAAATGCCAGATGCATATCCATAGCTGTTTCGAAAATGGCGCCTCCTCATCAGGAATTCTTTTTTGTCTCTTACAAACTCTTAACAGGTCTGGGTGTCCATGAGCTTACTGGGTACTTTAATTAAGTGTAAAGTGCCCACTAATTATACAATTTTGATTGTATAATTCTAGCAAATCTTTGTAGGTAAAGGTAAGAAGGCAAACAGAGTCAATATACTTTCATGGATATCTTAGTAGTCCCTCAAATACATACAAGTGTTAAGATTGTACAATCAGGATTGTATTCCTAGTGGGCACCTTCAGAGAGACTATTTTGGATATGGGCCATATCTTCCAATCTGAAGTCAAGCTTGGCATTATAATAGATTTCAGGTAAGAGTCTTAAGTAATGGAAAGTTACAGAACCACACTTGACCTTGAGGTTTTTTGCCTAACAAACACTGGCATGATATCAAGAAATGATAATATACACACTTTCCTGGCTGGGATCAAGAAATATATTTGCTTTTTGTCATATTACCTTATCTAAAATCTTTGTTGGTTACAAATTAAAGTAAAGCTGTGTACACACCTGACTTATATACACACCCGATAACGACCGCCTCAGCCGTCAAGCAGGTGTGTGTATGGCACCTGGCGACTCCTCATGCCCAACTCGCTAGCGATCCGCCGGACAGATGTACTCAACCCCAGCGATGCTGATACCCCATCGATCCCATTGTTCATGCTGCTCCCCAGCCTGCCGCATGCACCACTCGTCGCAGCTCACAGCTACACAGGTGACACGTGTGTGTACAACAGGGCTCAGCGATGTCGTCCAAGGGGATCAGCTCCTGATTGCCGACTGGAGACATGCGTTGGGCACGTGTACAAGCCTTAAAACCAGACATACATTATTATTTAATTTTAATAAACCAATCATTAGAATTTCATTAGATTTGATGTTATAAAAACTATTGAAAACCGAGGCCATCTCCATCACTGTTTGATTATTTGTTGATAGAACATTGATCAAGAAAGGCAAATCTTCATCCAGCTGACTAGAGCATAGAGGTGGTGGGGAAGGGGGGTGTCAGGCAGAGAGGTATCTAAATAATAGCTGCATTCGCAGAGTTATAGTGGGCAGTACAAAGCTAACAGAATTCAAAGCTAGCTAATGATCAATATGAATGTCTACCATAGTACAGAATCGAATACACTTTAACTAACTGAACTCTGTCTTCCATTGAGAGCCAATATGGATTTCCTTGTTGCATACGAGGGGCGGAACTAGGAGCAGAAAAAGCTTAAATCTGGCCTTGGGGACAGGTCAGAGCAGAGCAGCCCTGCCAGAACCTGCTGATCCTTCTGAATGTTTCAATATGTTTATGGAATTTTTTATTTTTTAAACATAAATAACATTTCACAGGATCTCTGCGTAGCACAGAGGCGAAACACATGAACTTGAGAAATATAGCAGTAAAAAAAAAAACTGTAGTCATTAAGGCACTACATACAATTCAGGTTTCCAACCATATTCATTGCCTATGGGCCTTAAAGACCAACAAAAGGGACAGGAAGATAGGAAAGCAATACAGAAGTAGTATAAAATGGAAAGAGGAAATGAGAAAAGGGAAGCGAACAAGAGTAAGAGGAGAGCTAGCAGGGGTGAGCCTGGGGTGCCTGGCACCTGGGTGCAAGATTTTCTCTGGCGCCTATGGGAGTGGTTAAATTAACCGCGCCCAACTACATAACCACACCCATGTCCTGCCTAATCACACCCACACCTTCCACCTCTTTACGCATGCATGTGATACCCCATCCTACCCCTCTTCCATGGGCTTGCTCCTGGCTGGCTTTGGCTGCCTGTCTGCTAGTCTGCTAGTCTCTGGACTGACTCAGGCTGAGAGGCTCTGCGAGTGCGACGCAGCCACACACTGCGTATTTATGGCTGCCTGCGGCCATCCTACTCTCGCTCGCTGTCGTCGACTCCTCCTCCCGCCAAGCCCAAGCGTGAGGTGGGCTGCCTGTATCTTCCCCGTTGCGCCGCGCAGCCTGCCAGTGTTGCTAACCTTTCACGTTATTTTTTACTGACAAAAGATTATTTTTACTGACAAAATTTCCCCACTAAATGCACATAAGAGACAGCCTTTCATCAGTAAATGCACATAATGACAGACAGCCGTTCATCAGTAAATGCACATAATGACAGACAACCTTTTATCAGTAAATGCACATAATGAGAGACAGCTTTTCCCCAGTAAATGCACATAATAAGAGACCGCTTTTCACCAGTAAATGCACATAATAAGAGACCGCTTTTCACCAGTAAATGCACATAATAAGAGACCGCTTTTCACCAGTAAATGCACATAATAAGAGACCGCTTTTCACCAGTAAATGCACATAATAAGAGATCGCTTTTCACCAGTAAATGCACATAATAAGAGACCGCTTTTCACCAGTAAATGCACATAAGAGACAGCTTTTCACCAGTAAATGCACATAATAAGAGACAGCTTTTCACCAGTAAATGCACATAATAAGAGACAGCTTTTCACCAGCAAATGCACATAATAAGAGACAGCTTTTCACCAGTAAATGCACATAATAAGAGACAGCTTTTCCCCAGTAAATGCACATAATGACAAACAGCCAGTGTCCCCAGTATATGTAGCCAGGCTGGACCCCCTTTAGGCAGTGAGTGACAGGGAGCCCCTTTAGGCAGTGAGTGACAGGGAGCCCCTTTAGGCAGTGAGTGACAGGGAGCCCCTTTAGGCAGTGAGTGACAGGGAGCCCGTTTGAGTAGTGAGTGACAGGGAGCCCCTTTAGGCAGTGAGTGACAGGGAGCCCGTTTGAGTAGTGAGTGACAGGGAGCTCCCCCCTCTAGCCGCTGCTGCTCCCCCCTCACCTTGCAGACCTCAGGATCAGTGGCGACCCGACCAGTACGAGCGGGCACCGGACGCACCTGCTCTATATGCGGAAGTGATGTCACTTCCGCATATCAGTGCGGTCACGTGTGCTAGCGCCCGCACAACTGGTCGCCGCCTGATCAAGGTCTGAGCAGTGACGCGGCGGCTAGAGGGAGGGAGGTAGCGAGGGGAGGGAGCCGCGGCCAGAGAGGGGTGAGCGGCGGCCAGGCGGCGCCTGTCAGAGACAGGCGCCTGGGTGCAATGCACCCGCAGCACCCGCCCAGGCTCGGCCTTGAGATCTAGAGTAAAGATACACCAGAGCTTGACCACCTAATACCTCTCCACTACTCTCCACGCGAGACCAGCATAACGTCGCTAGGGATCCTAAATCTTATGCAACTTTTAGGTCCTGTCCTCCAAGACACTGGCCATCTGCTGGGATAGTCTCCTAATGGAGACAATTCCAGGTAAGGATGCCCCTCTTCATTAACTAGGTTTTTAACCTGTTCCAGGTTATGTTCTCTCCACCACCTAAAGCTGCTGGGACTTTCATAGTCAGGAATAAACATTGGATTGTTTATAAAGGACATCAGTGGTCAAGTAGGTGAAAAAGGGTCCCTTGAATACCGACCGGACTAAGTCCCAGACCGCCAAACAGTGCTGGAGAATAACTCTTAGTATACGAGGACGAAGCCCTTTAGATAGCCACATGAGAGTCTGAACCGTTTGCAGAGCTGCCGCTGGGATTTCATATACAATCCACGCTGGCATTCTTGCGCCCTTATAGAGGTCAATCAAATGAACTCCCAGGCTACCATTCTGTCTGCACAGATATAAAGTAAGCCTAGAGAATTGCGGATGGGAGTTTCCCCAAATAAATTTAATGAGTATGTTGTGCAGCATACGGAGAAAGTGAGGTGGGACCTAGATTGGATGAAACCTGCTGCTTCCTCTATTCCAAAAAGGTCAATGCAGTACAGTGTGTATGGCTGTCCAGAATGTTATGTAGAGTCCCTTTAATATTAGCATTATAATTGTTTTGACAAACATTATACTATTACAGCCAAGATTTATAATGCTATCAGGGTGCAATTTTCAAAATGTCCTTTACAAGCATTCTAACCTTTGAATGCCACTGTTTGCTCTACTGTACAGTCTTCCTGCTAAAAGCAAACTTTTTCTTTGACTTTCTGCCTGACTACAGCAGATAACACTTCCATTCCTAATAGATGAATCAAAATAGCTCTGCTATCTTTGCCTGGATATCAAAGAATAATATGTAAGAGATGCCTACAGACCTGAAATAAGATTACAGATAAAGGAGGTATTATACGATATCGTGAAACATTTACTTCCTGCTTTCCTCCATTGCTGCTGATTTCCTAGTCTTTAAACAAGTAATATTAGACAAAGAAAATCTGTCTGAAACACACGCCAGTATTTAAATGACTACTGTTGATAGACATCTCCTCCAATTGGAATTATGGTGGATCTTCACTCTGGAAGCTTCCAGGGGACAGGGATTGAACGACGCAGTCCACTATGTAGCCTTCTTGCCACCTTAGTTTTTCATTATCTTTTTTGATTTTTCTCTCCCCTTTTCTTTTCTCTTCTCTTTTTTTCCTTTTAGTGTCTCTCCACTTTAGGGCACTCGCCCTTAGCCTTGACTGTTCCGGTCCCTGGCTATTGTCATCTTGGGTTACACATTCTGTGTTTCTCATTCTTTATTTTAGGCACACTGTATAGGTCAAGAGAGTTGTTTATAAAATGAAATTGAATTTTTAAGTGTTGATATTATGAGATCCATTATTGGACTCAATTATTCATATATAGAGCAAAACAGTTCCTATAGAAGATCCCCATAGAGTATTGATATGCACATTTATCTTCTCTGTATAGTAACTTGTGAGGTATTTGTATGCTTGGGGTCTCTGCTTACCCTTCCAATTGTATGTCATTCTTTCTCTGACTGGGTGCTGATTGAGCTCTGGCAGTGGTGGAGCGCGCGTCTCCTCTTTCCTTGTTGTCTGGGGGCGGGGACACACGCTCGAGTGGTGATTGAGTTCTGGCAGTGGTGGAGCGCGCGTCTCCTCTTTCCTTGTTGTCTGGGGGCGGGGACGCGCGCTCGAGTGGGGATTGAGCTCTGGCAGTGGTGGAACGCGCGTCCCCTCTTTCCTTGTTGTCTGGGGGCGGGGACGCGCGCTCGAGTGGTGATTGAGTTCTGGCAGTGGTGGAGCGCGCGTCTCCTCTTTCCTTGTTGTCTGGGGGCGGGGACGCGCGCTCGAGTGGTGATTGAGTTCTGGCAGTGGTGGAGCGCGCGTCTCCTCTTTCCTTGTTGTCTGGGGGCGGGGACGCGCGCTCGAGTGGTGATTGAGTTCTGGCAGTGGTGGAACGCGCGTCTCCTCTTTCCTTGTTGTCTGGGGGCGGGGACGCGCGCTCGAGTGGTGATTGAGCACTGGCAGTGGTGGAACGCGCGTCCCCTCTTTCCTTGTTGTCTGGGGGCGGGGACGCGCGCTCGAGTGGGGATTGAGCTCTGGCAGTGGTGGAACGCGCGTCCCCTCTTTCCTTGTTGTCTGGGGGCGGGGACGCGCGCTCGAGTGGGGATTGAGCTCTGGCAGTGGTGGAACGCGCGTCCCCTCTTTCCTTGTTGTCTGGGGGCGGGGACGCGTGCTCGAGTGGTGATTGAGCTCTGGCAGTGGTGGAACGCGCGTCCCCTCTTTCCTTGTTGTCTGGGGGCGGGGACGCGCGCTCGAGTGGTGATTGAGTTCTGGCAGTGGTGGAACGCGCGTCTCCTCTTTCCTTGTTGTCTGGGGGCGGGGACGCGCGCTCGAGTGGTGATTGAGCTCTGGCAGTGGTGGAAGGCGCGTCCCCTCTTTCCTTGTTGTCTGGGGGCGGGGACGCGCGTTCGAGTGGTACTGGACATTGCAGTACAGGACGGTGTGATGCACGATTCCTCCTTCCTGTTAGTTCAGGAGTCGGGAATGTGTATCTCAGCGGGGTGATGCAGCTGTCATCGTCTAGTAGCCGGAAGTTGTGGGATGACGTGGAGGCAGGAGACGCGGTCATGCCGGCATATATAGTGGGGACCTCAGTAAGTATATTTGTAGCTTCTCGTCTTATTTGCACGACTCAACCACCTCTCCTTCCGCTTCTTCAAGCCAATCCCCCTCTGTCAGTCCCTTCACTGGCTGCCAGTTACACACAGGATACAATTTAAAATCCTTACTCTCGCCTACAAAGCTCTACACAACTTAACTCCTTCCAGTCTAAATAAACTTATTTACAGATACCATCCTACACGCTATCTCCGCTCCACTAACAATATTCCCGTCTTCTTCTATGGTCAACTCTTCTCACTCCCACTTACATACAGTAACTTCTCTCGATCCTCTCCCCTCCTCTGGAACACTCTCCCTCAACACATCTGTCACTCATCCACACTTACTCTTTAGATGCAATCTGAAAACTCACCTCTTCAGGCAAGCATACACTCCTACCTAAGACACTTCATCCACTGACCACCATTTCTACCATCTCATACACAGCTTCCCTTTACTGTCCTATCCCTTAAACCTTTAGACTGCAAGGCCTTTTGGCCATGGCTCTCTTCCCCTTTTGTCTCACAATGCTGTGTAAGCTGTGTGCTTATCTTCCACCCCTGTGTGAAAATATGTAGTTGATTTGTTCACTGCATTAGCTGTTATCCACTCTTGTCTTGTAGAAGCTGTTGTATTGTTAATTTTATATTATTATTCCCTGTATGCCATTGTACAGCGCCACGGAAGATGCTGGCACTATACAAAACAATAATAATAATAATAGCTAGAGATTAGACCTTTCCCTGATGAGACCGTTATGGTGAACAGCGAAACATGTCGGATATGAGTCGCTTGGTCCTGCTCACTCTACCCTGCTAGGTGGAAGCTTTTATATGGACTTTTGACATGACGTATGGTAACTATAGTGCTGGACATTCTCATTTAGAGCTGCCTGGTCTAACATGCATATGCTCTACAACTTGTCTATCAATCCAATCTGCACAAGCTTATGACGGCCTGCTGTGCCTATCCTTGAATTGCATCTAAACCCCTTAAAGGGACACTTAAGTCAAACAAAAAAAATGAGTTATACTCACCTAAGGCTTCTAATAGCCCCCTGCAGCTGTCCGGTGCCCTCCCAGTCTCCCTCCGATCCTCCTGGCCCCGCTGGCAGCCACTTCCTGTTTCGGTGACAGGAGCTGACAGGCTGGGGACGCGAGTGATTCTTCGCGTTCCCAGACACATTAGCACCCTCTATGCTGCTATGTGGTATATGATATTTGCTATAGCAGCATAGATGGCGGTATTGTGGCCAGGAACGCGAAGAATCACTCGCGTCCCCAGCCTGTCAGCTCCTGTCACCGAAACAGGAAGTGGCTGCCAGCGGTGCTAGGAGGATCGGAGGGAGACGGTGAGGGCACCGGACAGCTGCAGGGGGCTATTGGAAGCCCCAGGTGAGTAAAACTCATTTTTTTTTGTTTGACTTAAGTGTCCCTTTAAGGAACACTGCATGAACTTTATCAAACTGCTTGTGGAATGTTGCAGCTACGTTGAGTTATTAACCTAGATATACATATTGTTTAATGCCTGCATGTGGAATGTTGCGCTAACCAAGCCGAGCTATTAATCTGGATATCCAGGTGGCTTGATGCTTGCTGACCATCATCTGTGCTGCATTTGTGTCCTGCGAATCACGCTGCTTGCGTATGGTCATCTACACGCATGCTTTTGCTTGATTAACTGACGGAATTACTACAACTGCATATTACAGCATATATTAAGCTTGGACTGCGATTGGGACCTTTTGAAGAATCGTACATTTAATGGTGACATCGCTCTGCAATTGGGATCGATGCTAATTTGCTCTCCACTGATCTTCACATGCTCCTTTGAACAGATCACACTATTCATAGTATATCTCAGCATTACTTCATGTGCACATCAGTTTCGAATTCATATTAAAATATAGGCTCCACCTCAATGAGAACTGCAGCCTCAGAAGGGTTTTTCTTTAATTGAGCAGAATCAATAGTGACCAAAAGAGTAATACTTATTTCTAGCATATGCTAATCTTTTTTTATAACAACAAAGAGTAGTGGGTTGGCACATGGAAACAAACACACGTGGAGAGGATGACTCAGATTGCGGTGTGCACACTGTCAGCATGCTCTGAACCAAGGCAGTATATTGCAACAACAAGAAGACACGGTGAAAAGCTCTGCAATGCTAACATTGATTTATTGCTGATGCAGTTGTATTCAATTCTTGTCAAAAAAGTTCATCTTGTGTAATACAAATAACATTCAAGGTAATACTTATTGTGTGCAAAAGTGGAGGGCATGCGGGATGGGCAGTGGGTGCCGTCTGGTGCACGGCCTGGGGACCATTTCGCTTCAATAGCTTCTTCTGAGGCTTGGATGTGCACATCAAAGCCTCAGAAGAAGCTATTGAAGTGAAACGGTCGTCAGGCCGTGCACCAGTGCATCAGCAATAAATCAACGTAAGCAGTGCTGAGCTTTTCACCGTGTCTTCTTGTTGTTGTAATCTTTTTTATATATGTGTAGGTGTGGTTTTAGGTCATTCTTTGTCCTGAATTTTAATTTATGGTAGTTTGTTGATTAATAAAATTTGATACTTCTATACGCACCCAAGAGCCAATTTTCTTTTTTTTCGTTTTAATATTTATTGTAAATTACTACATTTATTTCAAGTGAACCAGAGGTGAGAGTGATATGGAGGCTTCTATATTTATTTCCTTTTAAGCAACGTTGAAAAAAAAGCATGAGCTGCCTGTATGAAAAGGGCGCCTCCATAGACATAAATGTTATCTCTGCAAATATGGGTTACAAGGTGGTGAAAAGGGTGCCCGAGTTTTGATATAGGCTGCAAGCGGGCGCCCCTTTGTAGCCCATATTTTTTCGGCTACAAGGTTTTTGGCTACAGTAAGGCGCCCTTTTATAGCCCATATTTTTTTGGGCTACAAGGTTTTCGGCTACAGTAGGGCGCCCTTTTGTAGCCCATATTTTTTGGGAGGGTTCTGTGTGAGAGTAGGGAGAAGTTAGGTCATAGTAATCATTTTTCTCAGCTATATCTAGAGCCCTTTTATAGCCCAACATATTTTGCCTATAACAGCATCCTTTTTATAAACTAAAACTATATGGCATATATGGGCTACACCAGGTGCCCTTTGTAGCCGAATTTGGCATATATGGGCTACACCAGGCGCCCTTTGTAGCCGAATTTGAAATATATGGGCTACACCAGACGCCCTTTGTAGCCGAATTTGGAATATTTGGGCTACACCAGGCGCCCTTTGTAGCCTAATTTGACATATACTGTATGGGCTGCACCAGGCGCCATTTGTAGCCGAACTTGGTATATGGGCTACACCAGGCGCCCTTTGTAGCCGAAGTTGGTAAATGGGCTACACCAGGCGCCCTTTGTAGCCGAAGTCGGTATATGGGCTACACCAGGTGCCCTTTTTGTAGCCGAATTTGGCATATATGGGCTACACCAGGTGCCCTTTTTTCCAGGCGCCCTTTTCAAATAGATGCCTAGTTGCCTGGCTGTGCTGTTCATCTGGCTGCAGTAGTGTCTGAGTCAGAATCAGAATCAATTTTATTTGGCCAGATAAGTTTTCACTTACTAGGAATTTGACTTGGAAATTGCTAAACAGACACAGACAAAAACAATACAAGGATGCACAGTGTAGGTAATTGCAAGTCAGGGACAATATATAAGTTAAAGTGGTAGCAAACAGGGTAAAAAGTGTTCATTTTTAGTTCTATCCTGTAATGCTTTCCAGTACCAGAGCTCTAGCGTGGTTCTGCATTAAGCATGGCTACCATGCTTAGGGCTGGTTCAGACGGACGCTTGCAGAGCGTTTACAGCCAGCGTTCAGGGCTTGGTGTTAAACGCTCCCATTCAAGTGAATGGGAGCGTTTGTACCAAGCTTTCAAGCGCGTTTACACAAACGCGGCGTTTGGGTCCCGATTTTCCCTGGCGTTCAAGGAGCTCCTGGAAGCTACATGTAGCTTCCAGGGGAGGTTAACCGCGACGGCTAATGTCCCCCTAGGGGAAGAAAAAACGCGACCGCATCCAAACGCACACGAACGCTGCTGAACGCGACGCCAGCAAACGCAACGCCTCCAAACGTCCGTCTGAACCAGCCCTTAATTTGCCTGGAAATTGTTGTTGCAACTGACTGGTATCTTACTCCTGAAAGCATAAGTTGGAAGATGGAGTGAGCAGGGTAAAGGTGGCCATACATGGTACCATTTTTCAATTAGATAACTTAGTTCGATTATTCCGTTAGATCGAATATAAAGATTTTTCCAGCATGTCCGATCATTTTTCCTGGAAAAACGGGATAATCGTTCGAATTTCTTGATCGAAAAAAAAAAAATATTTTCAACTTTCATTCAATTCGATCATTTAGATCGAATAAACGGGAAAATCGAACGTTTTTATTGTACCGTGTATGGCCACCATAAGAGGGGTCAGAGGCAATCTTGGTCACTCTCTCTCTCTCTCTCTGCAGGGAAGGTAAGCTACAGCCAATTATTCTTTCTGCTGATCGGGTGATGCGCTGAGGTCTCCCCTTTTCTCTCATACGGAGCATGAGCTGAACCAGACAGTCATAGATAATGTCATGATGGATTCAATGATCGCACTATATAACTGCACCTTTCATTTTTGTGGTAGGCCAAACTTTTTCAGCTGCCATAGGTGGAGCATCCTCTGTTGTGCCTTCTTGATGATGGCGACAGTATTGTTGTCCCATTTTAGGTTGTTGGAAATGATGGACCCAAGAAATTTAAACGAGTCTATTTGGGCCACTGTATATACGTTTCTGATCACCTCTCACAGTCAAAGAGCTTGAGTCACAACGCTGAAACTAGTATGTGGCTAATCCAGTCAGATGTGAGTCAGAGCATCGGATCTGCATGCTTTTTCAGGGTCTTTCTAAATATTAGAAACACAGGATTTGTAGCCGTAGCCAGGCAGCTAGGGCCGGGGACTGGGAGCAGAACTGCAGCATGGGACATGTCAGCTGCAAGGGGCTGGAGGAAGCCCTGAGTAAGTAAATCGGGGGGTAGCAGAGATTGTTTGATGATTCCTTTAAGGAAAATGTTATTAAACCTATGGTCCAAGTAAAAACATAAACACCCTGTTACCCTTAGGCAGGGATCACACAGCAGAAAGTATGTTGGCACTATCTGAACTTTCAGTTATGCATTATTTACTGTACATAAACCCTTATGAATCCAACATTGTGGGATAATAATGTGTCCCTTTGTCAAGGAAACAGGATTACAGGATAGCTCATGGTGACCCAGAACCACTAGTAGAGTATAAGGGGCTTAAAGCGACCAAAGAGCCCTTTTAAATTTTTCTTTTAAAAAAAACGATGCTAAATATGATTTTGGCTGCTTAAAACATAAAGTATTTGCAATAATTCAGCTTTAAGTGAGCAAGTAGAATATCCCATGATGCATCACTGCCAAATATGCAAATCATCTCACAATGCCAATAAAAGCCAGGTACACACTCAGAACCGCTTGTGTATAGTGACTTTAGTGAGCCTAAGGCTTATACATTTTATATGATTGGTGGGGCTCAGTAAAATGTGTAAGCTTGAGGCACTCTATACACTGGTTCTTGATGTGTACCTGGCTTAGAGATGATTTGCATATTTGGCAGTGATGCATCAAAGATAATAACTGAGAATAGATTGTAGTACATAAATGTTAATCCGATATAATAATTGCCCTGTCCTGCGTCCCTGGGTCCGTACGTCTTGCCTGGCGCACACGGGTGGACTTTGGCCAGCACAGGAGGACTGGCGCAGGGGGTAGGCATGTGCACATGGGAGCGTGCCCGCGTGCCCATGTGCACATTGGGGGGGAGGGGGGGAGGCCTAGCACCCATTTTTTAACGGGCGGGCCTTTACACTAGTAATACAATAATGCTCTGTGCGCCCCCACCCTGTGCCCCAGAATTTTGGTGATCTCACAGACAGAATCACCTACACCAGTAGAGGACATGCCATTAGGGCCCATTTCCATTTGCGATGTAGTGCGTCTCCGAGATGCTAGGCTGATTGATGACCGAGGCATCAGGGAATGATGTATGCGGTCATTAATTTGGCTAAGGTTCATCTGTCGTGAGTATGAGGCTTAAAGTGAACCTTAACCTTGAAAAAAAAAACGTTTTACTTGCCTGGGGATTTCCCATGTCCCCTGTAGCCGTCCTGTGCCCTCGCAGCTTCTTGAGTGTCCTCCAGTCCCCTGCCACGGCTTAGTTTTGTTTTCGGCCGACTGACAGTCAGCACCCAGCAATGCGTCCTCTTCTTTGCCTTCCCGCCATCAAGCGCGTCATGCGCAGGCGTAGTACGCATGCGCCTGCACATGACTCCCTTAACGACGGGGAAGGCGAAGAACAGGTCATGTTGCCGGGGGCCGAATGTCAATCGGCCGAAAACGAAACTAAGCTGCGGCGGGGAACCAAAGGATACTCGAGGAGCTGCGAGGGCACAGGACGGCTGCAGGGGGATTTGGGAAAGCCCCAGGTAAGTGAAACTTTGTTTCACCTCAAGGGTTAAGGTTCACTTTTAGACTACATGCATGCAAGCCCTGAATGTCTAATAATTTTGAATGTTTGGTTATGACACAAATACACTTAAAGGAAAGTAAAGAAATGTTTGATTTATACAGTTTTACATGGGTTAATTTTTCAGATTTGGGGCTAAATTCACTAGAGCTGTTAAGTAAAACTTTAATGTGAGATAATTTACCTCATGCAGCAAAAAAATATATATTTTTATTGCTCACTAAGATTTTCACACATGCGTTAATAGTTTGGTAAATGAAAAAACTGCATAACAATTCCCAAAAAGTTTTACCTCATAGGGTATTTTTTTTTTTAAGGAATCATGGTATTTAATTCAGTATTTTAGTTTAGTTTCAAATAATTTTTTGTATGTATTATAACAGGCTTTCTCAACCAGGGTTCCTTGTGTACTCTGCACTGCAGGGGTTCCATGGCATTTTTCCCATTGTGGATGTTGGGGAAGTATGAGAGAAAAAGCACACTATAATAAGGGGTACTGTTAAAAGATGCACTAAATTGGAGGTCAGAATAAAGCTACATACACACATGCGACAATGATCGTTCATTGTGAACGACGAACGAACTTTTAATTGACGAAAGAATGACCTAAGTAAAGTTAGTTTTTAAAGGTGTGTAGCGGTCTGATCGTTAGAACGTACATTACATCACGTAAAGCAACTATTGCGCTTGCGCATAAAAATGAAAAGTTCCATGGAGAAATAGCGAAATACGCATGTCAAGCCTAGTACGAACGACCGTTTTCCAACGATGTACTACTTTTGCAAACGATCGTCGTTGGGAAAAATCCGCCAAGCTAGATCATTCGTTTTTAACGATCTAGCTCGTCCGTCGTTAGACTTAATGGTCGTTGCCTGCTTTTTTTAAAACGATCGTCGTTTGAAACGATCAGAGAACGATCGTTTCAAACGACTATAGTCGCATGTGTGTACGCACCTTAAAGGGGAACTGAAGAGAGAGGTATATGGAGGCTGTCATGTTTATTTCCTTTTAGACAATACCAGTTGCCTGGCAGCCCTGCTGATCCTCTGCCTCTAATACTATTAGCCATAGCCCCTGAACAAGCATACAGCAGATCAGGTGTTTCAGTGGTTCAGACTTATAAGTCTGATCTGACAAGACTAGCTGCATGCTTGTTTCTGGTTTTAATCAGATACTACTGCAGAGAAATAGACCAGCAGGGCTGCCAGGCAACTGGTATTGATTAAAAGGAAATACACAGGACATCCTCCATATACCTCTCTCTTCAGTTCCCCTTTAAGAATGAACACATTTATAAAAAGCACTAGAATAAAGAGACATTATAATGAAGGGCGCTGCAATAGGGCATAAACAGCCACACTGGCCCATACGCAATTCACTTTTTCTCCTGAGTTTTCTCCTAGGAGACATTTTCTCATCTTCAATTTAAAATAATGTTTTAGCACTATGTAATTGAAAAAGTACCACAAACTGGTTGAAAAATTACTGTAAAATTATTTTCAGCATTTGTTTGCTTGTTGGCGGATTAAAAGGCATTTTATTTCAAGTTGTGAAAATATCACCAAAGAGAAAACTCAGGAGAAAAAGTGAATTGCATATGGGCCACTAGTTTTTAAAGACCATGTCACCTGCAAAATTACTTGCAGGGGTTCCTTGAGATCTAAAAAGTTATTTGCAGGGTTCCTCCAGGGTAAAATGGTTGAGAAAGGCTGGATTATAATCTGAGTAGCAAGAACAATGCAAAAAATTATCCACATGCAGGAGGCTCAAGTCATGGTAAAGAATAGGGGTGATCAATGATTTGCACATTTTCAGAGTTGATGCAAATGTATGCAAGTATGTATGCAAATATATGCAGTTTGACAATTGACCAATCAATTTAAACCCACGTTTAAATGGATAGATTTGTTTTCAAGCTGCGTATATTTGCATAAAATTGTATATTGGAGTCATCCCTAGTAAAGGACTATGACACATTAATCAAAGAAACCAAAAAAAGACAACCACCACGGGACAAACATCACATCAAGAATAGGGTCATAGTACTGTAGATGCATTATACATATGATACAGTGGGATGAGAAAGTTTGGCCAACCTTGTTAATTTTCATAATTATGCTGTATAAATCATTGGTTGTTACGATACAAAAATGTCAGTTAAATATATCATATAGGAGACACACACAGCAATATTTGAGAAGTGAAATGAAGTTTATTGGATTTACAGAAAGTGTGTAATAATTGTTTAAACAAAATTAGGCAGGTGCATAAATTTGGGCACCACAAAAAAGAAATGAAATCAATATTTAGTAAATCCTCCTTTTGCAGAAATTACAGCCTCTAAACGCTTCCTGTAGGTTCCAATGAGAGTCTGGATTCTGGTTGAAGGTATTTTGGACCATTTCTCTTTACAGAGCATCCCTAGTTCATTCAGGTTTGATGGCTTCCAAGCATGGACAGCTCTCTTTAACTCACACCACAAATTTTCAATTATATTCAGGTCTGGGGACTGAGATGGCCATGCCAGAACGTTGTATTTGTTCCTCTGCATGAATGCCTTGGTGGATTTTGAGCAGTTTTTAGGGTTGTTGTCTTGTTGAAAGATCCAGCCCCGACACAGCTTCAGCTTTGTCACTGATGCCTGAACATTGGTCTCCAGAATCTGCTGATACTGAGTGGAATCCATGCATCCCTCAACTTTGACAAGGTTCCCAGTCCCTGCACTGGCCACACAGCCCCACAGCATGATGGAACCACCACCATATTTTACTGTAGGTAGCAGGTGTTTTTCTTGGAATGCTGTGTTGTTTTTCCTCCATGCATACTGCCCCTTGTTATGCCCAAATAACTCAATTTTAGTTTCATCAGTCCACAGCACCTTATTCCTAAATGAAGCTGGCTTGTCCAAATGTGCTTTAGCATACCTCAAGCGGCTCTGTTTGTGCTGTGGGCAGAGAAAAGGCTTCCTCTGCATCACTCTCGCATACAGCATCTCCTTGTGTAAAGTGTTCCAAATGGTTGAACGATGCACAGTGACTCCATCTGCAGCAAGATGATGTTGTAGGTCTTTGGCGCAGGTCTGTCGGTTGACTCTGACTGTTCTTACCATTTGTCGCTTCTGTTTATCCGAGATCTTTCTTGTTCTGCCACTTCGAGTCTTCACTTGAACTGAGCCTGTGGTCTTCCATTTCCTCATTATGTTCCTAACTGTGGAAACAGACAGCTGACATCTCTGAGACAGCTTTCTGTATCCTTCCCCTAAACCAAGATGGTGAACAATCTTTGTCTTCGGGTCATTTGAGCATTGTTTTGAGACCCCCATGTTGCTACTCTTCAGAGAAAATTAAAGAGGAGGGAAACTTACAATTGACCCCCTTAGATACTCTTTCTCATAATTGGATTCACCTGTGTATGCAGGTCAGGGGTCACTGAGCTTACCAAGCCAATTTGAGTTCCAAATTTAGTTCTAAGGCCCTGTTCACATTACAATTGTGGTAGGCTGTGCGTTCGGAACACAACGCATATGAACGCATGGCATCCGCGTTTGTATGCATTGCGTGGCTGAACCCATTCACTGAAGTGAATGGGTCAGCCGCGCGTTTCTGGACAAAATGCGTGCAGCATGCGTTCCCGGACCGCACTGGTCCAGAACGCATGCAGTGTGAACATCAGACAGTGCACTCTATGCACTGTCTGATGTGCGTGTTGGCCTCCTGCACGCATTCCTGAAACGCGGCTGGAAACGCGTGCAATGTGAACAGGGCCTAAAGGTTTTGGAATCAATAAAAAGACAACAGTGCCCAAATTTATGCACCTGCCTAATTTTGTTTAAACAATTATTATTACACACTTTCTGTAAAACCAATAAACTTAATTTCACTTCTCAAATATCACTGTGTGTGTCTCCTATATATGATATATTTAACTGACATTTTTTATCGCAAAAATTTATACAGGATAATCATGACAATTAACAAGGTTGCCCAAACTTTCGCATCCCACTGTATTGAGCCATACAGCTTAGGGACAAAATCAGAAAAACTGATGGAAAGTAAAAACAAAAAACGAAAAACCAACATTATCATCATAGTCAAGCCTTGGAGTCATGGGCATAACTGCAAATCATGGGGCCCCCCCAATGTTCCCACCTTTTCCCTTGTCTATCCTTGGTGATCCTCCCAGCCTGAGGGCCCATATTGCAAGGGTCATAAAACAAATGTGGACATCATAATATTAGAGGTACAGACTAACCAGCAAGCTCATGGTGAACCAGAACTCCTAGGAGTGTGTAAGGGGCTACAATGGTCCAAAAAGCCCCCCACTAAAATGCTATGGAAAACAAAAGTTTGCTTTCTTAAAGAGACTCTGTAACCAAAAAAAGTTCCCCTTGGGGGTACTCACATCGGTAGGGGGAAGCCTCAGGGTCCCAATGGGGCTTCCCCCTCCACTGTAGCTGCAGGCAGTCAAGCGTTGGCTCCCACAAAGTGTCCGGCAATCCTCCCTCGACAAGCCAGACAAGCGCTGATAAGAGCTGATTTATTTACTTTTCCTGGCTCCAGCGGGGGCGCTGTTGTGGCAAAACGTACAGAGATAGGCGGAAATACCCGATCTCTGCCGGGTCCACTCTACTACGCAGGCGCAGGAGACTTGTGCCTGCGCAGTAGAGCGGGATGACAGTGATCGGGTATTTCCGCCTATCTCTGAGCGGAGAGCGGATACTGCGCCTGCGCTGGACCCGGGGAGGTAAATATTTACATGCCCGCTGTTCGGAGGGGCACAGCGAGATCAGTGTGGGACACAGGAAGACGGGGAAGCCTCGATCGGATTCGGAGGCTTCCCTCTACCGAGGTGAGTACCCCCCAGGGGAACTTTTTGTAGTTACAGGTTTTCTTTAAAACAGAAAGTATTTGCAATAAGTCAGGTTGGAGTGAGCTCCGAGATGTCTCCCAGTGCATCATCATCTGAAATATGCAAATCAATCATTGTTTTCCATAGCATTTTAGTAAGGGGGCTTTTTGGACCATTGTAGCCCCTTACACACTCCAATGAGTTCTGGTTCACCATGAGCTTACTGGTTACTCTGTACCTCTGGGTGTTTCAAGGCCTACTCCATAGAGCCATATTAATCCATGCAATGCACTGATGAGGATCAATCAATCTAAAACAGTCTATATGCATGTTGGGTTATTATGGCTCTGTACAATTAACAAGCTGACACACCATTGCATTCCAGTGGATTTGGAGGTGTGTTTAGCTTCTAAGGGTGACAATGGTTAATTTGCATATATTCAGCAGTGATGCACTGGGAGACATCTCAGAGCTCACTCCAACCTGAATTATGAGAATCTTCACATCAATAACAAGTGTAGCCACAAAAACACCTGATGGACCCCTTTATCGGAGTAAGGGAAGGTTGGGGAAGGTCAGTAGTTGTGGCCCCCTCACAGCTTGGGACCCCCCTGCAATTGATAGGGCTGCTTCTCTGTAGTTTTGCCTCTGCATGGAGTCCATGTTTTAATAAACTGATGCATGTGATCTTCCAGTACAGCCAGTGTACGTTCATATACTGTACCATTACAAAGTGTATACATGCAGCCACTACGGCAAGCTCAAGTTTAGGATCCTTACATTTGCAGGCCAGGTAGGAGCGGGCAGAGTTGGCTATGTGATGGACTAAGTGATGCATAGTGTGTCTCATGGAGCTGGGCTTATCTCCTAGGTCCAAAGGAGAGACTTATTGAGAATGGAAGAAATCCAGTTATTGACCTGAACCCAGAATGGTTAGACAACTGGGCAGTCCCATTACATGTGGTAAAAAGATCCTCTAGCCCCACATCCTCTAAAACACTGGTCTGAGCTATAGGTGTACATTTTAGAGACCTTAAATGGTGTTAAAATATGCACGATGGAGAATTCTGAGGTTTGTGTAAAGCAGTAATAGCTGCCTTTCATAAGGATCTCGAAGCAATGCCCCCACCTGGCCTCCGGAATCTGAAAACCAAGCTCACCATTCCATTTACCTTATAATATTTATATAATTATATATATATTAAAGTACAAGCACAAGCCAGAGATTTGCTTAAATTTAGATAGCAGACGAAGTAAGGAGGAGATGGATAATAATGGCTTAGTAAGAGTAAGGGCCAGGTCACCTGCAAAAAGTCATACCTTTAAGGACGTGTGACTTATCTAATACTCAGCTTTAAATCAGTATTTTAAAGAATCATAAGATATATAATTTGTTATTTGAAGGATTATTGCAGTGCATGGGAAAAGGAAGCCAGAGGTGATACAGATAGCATGTCCTACCGACAGCTCCATCTGAAGGTAAAACACCGAACATCTCACTTGTTTTATCGCATGCGATATTCTTTGTGTACTGACATTTATGAGGTATTTACCTTAAAAGTCAGTAATTTACCTCACTAGTTGGTAATTTTAGATTTCCATGTGGAAATACCATTAGTGAATTAACATTTGACAAAATGCTCTGTAAAAATCAGTTATTTTCATCTTTAGCGCATGCGGTATTGCTGTGTAAATTGAAGATAATAGCCTACTGTAAAAATTATATATTTTTCTGAAGACTAGTGAATGATTGATGCATGTTTACTGCCGACTATGGCACTTTTTTTCTATGTTAAAAAAAAAGAAGCCTACAGCTATTTCTTTGGTTGCATCTGTAGGATCCGATACTTGAGGGTACTGTATGTCATTCTTGTCTTCACTGGAATTATGTCTCTTCTGCCCTTACTACAAAACATGAACAAATCTTTGAGGTGAGTAGAAAAAGTCATTTTACAAGATTAAAGTATTGCTGCAATGGTAGAAATATGTAGGCTGCCATTGATGACAGCCCTCTGCACTTAAAATGCATGCTTACAACAAGGTAGAACACTGAAAATAATAAAAGCAACCGAGGTTCTTACACAGAGTGGCCAAAAAATTAGACACCCTCTAATAACGAGTCAGTCCACCTTTAGCTCTGATCACATTCTTCTTCATATTCTTCTTGGCTTGGACTCAACAAGATGCTGATACCATTACTGAGGCACGCTGGCTCATGCTAACAAAATGGCAGCTCTAAGTTGGGTCTTTTGCTATTGTTCTGTGATACCAAAGGCACTCTTGATGGTCTCCTGAGGCTAAAGCCCATCCTTTGCAAAGTCCATGTGATGATCCGCTCAGCTGGCTGCACAGGCAGACAGCTGTTTGTCCATTCCTCTAGTCTGTGGGCTGCAGGTCTCTGGAACAGAGACCTGTCTTTCCACTGCAAGTTTCTGGTCTGGGGAATTTGCATACATTCGTTATGCAAATCCCCTACCTGCCTTCTTTGATGACTGGCACTATAAGAGCTTTATGTTTCCCAGAAGGCTTTGCTGGTCATTTCCTTTCCATGGTCTGTTCCTGATGGACACTGCTGGAGTGTCAGCCATTGCTATCTAGTATAGTTAATTCCTGGGGGTTGCTTTAGGCTCCCCTTCTAGCCCAGTCAGGTTGTATTATCTGTATTGCCTGTTCTGTCTTGTCTTGCCTGTTGCCATTGTCCTGCCCCAAAGGTGGTCGACAGGAAATGGTTCTGATCTCTGTTCTTGGAGTATAGCTGGTGCAGCGGTTGCTACCAGCTATCTCTTCTGTTCTGTCTCCTGGGATCGCGCTAGCTACTTTTCGCTAGCGCTGGGGATCCTTCTGTTCTGTCTTCTGGGATCGCGCTAGCTACTTTTCGCTAGCGCTGGGGATCCTTCTGTTCTGCTACTCTGTACCTGGATCGCGCTAGCCACTTTTCGCTAGTGCTGTGGATCCTATCTCTCGCTTGTCCCTGTTTCCGTGTGTCTGTCTTGTCTGCTACGCTTGCTGGAGGCTCGGTGAGGTAACCGTTAAGCAAGCGCTCGCGTCCTCTGTTTCATGTCTGTCTGTCGATGGTTAGTTAGGCGTGCTTGTCTCTATTGTGCTTATCACGTGGAGACCGCGCATAACCGCGTGCACTGTTGCGAATGAGTGCGGTGTTTGCGGTTAGCTAGCGTTTGTTATTTTCCGTATCTCCTTATTGTATTATTTGCTGTGCCTTTGCTACCCTCGTATTCTATTCTGATCTGCCTTGTGTCACGTCTGGCGATCGCACCTCTCGCGATCGCGTTCCTATTTCATATCTGCTGTTGTGTGTGTGCGCGATCGCGGGGTGGCGACTGGATTGGCGCACACACATACAACCTGTCCCTTTGCTCAATCTCATTCGCAATCGCCTCACTTGCGATTGCGTTCTGCGCTTCGTACAATTCCTGTCTGGCACTTGTGGAGGTACAGAGGATTGGTTCCTCTGCACTCCCCAGCGCCATCTGCCGACAGGAATTTCCCTCTACAGGTGCGTAGCACCTTTTGCTGGGTGCCTGCAAATATACGCTTGTGGAGGATTTCCGCCGTGTCAGCGCACGCATTGTGCGCTGATCACGGAGAAAGTTCCACAATCGTTACAGAATGACCAGCCTAACCCAAAACCCCAGTGTAGACGGAATTTCCGATTTGTACGATTTTGTCGAATATGGCTCTTGTACCTTTAAGAGATTTAAAAAACTTGAACCTGAATCAGCAGACGAATTTTTGTCTGAGTGTACGAAACTGTTAGCGAACCCTGAATTCCAATGCACCCCAGTGTCTACCTGGGCCCCCCAAATGGTCTACATTCTGTTGGGGGGCGAAATGTCAATGTGGGGTTATGATGTGTTAGATCATACCACCCTGAGTCAAAGACCCCTGGAATTCTTGGCCTTTTTAATTCACAATTGGCTGAGATTACCTCAATTACCATACCCCCTTAATGAGTTGTTGTCAGCAGCTCAATCAGCTGTTCCATCTACTCTTTCATCCATAAAGCAGCCATCCAAAGCCTCTAAGTCTAAACGTAAAAGATCTAGGAAGGCTTCCCAGCGGAAAGATCCGTTGCCCATGGCAACCACAGATAGAGAGGTTATTTCTGTCAAGTCTGAAATGGGCAAAACCATGCAGTATGATAATGATGTTTATAATGCATCTGCTGATCAGTTTCCAGGTTTTTTGCCCCAATCCAAAGCTTATGTGGATCCTGCTATAGGTAGGATCGCACACTATATTAAAGCAGTTAAAAAATCTGTACTCGTTCCTGATCCCCACCCATATGGAGATTATTTAGATACTGGGTTGTTCGAACCGCCATTTGCCTCATGGGAAATCGGGGCCTTGGTGGAGGAATTTGATTTGGATTGGAAAGCCTTTTGCGATTTTTACATCGCAAAAAGCGCGGATGTCCTGAACGATTGTCTTAGCTCTGTGTGCCTTTTGATTGATTCTGATGAATGTGACGAGTGTGTTGTGGATCTGGTGATGTATGTGTGGCAGATCATTTTGGATGAATTACACACACACCAATTAATTGATCCCAATAAAGAGGTAAAAGATTCCCGTTCCGTTCCTGCTCCAGTTCCATCTGTAGACTGTGCGCACTATGATTGTTCATCCTTTGTTAAGTGTGCATGGGAGCCCCCGTTTGAGAAATGGGAGATCGAGCTCCTGGTCTATGAATTGGAATGTGATTGGAGATCGTTTTGCAATCATTACCGTTCTAAAAACGAAGCAGTTTTGTATGCGTGCATTGAGTCTGCGTGCACTTTAATCAAGACTGGTGAATGTATCTCTGACTTTGTGACTCCGCTGTTTGACGTGTGGAGAATGATTTTGGATGAACTACATGCGCTTCAATCTGCTAAAAACACATTGTTAGCGGACGATTGTTCCAATCCTCTGGATTTAAAGAAAGTGAGCTTTGAATGCATTCCCTTTCCCAAAGCAACTGAGTGTTTGAAGTCTGAGTGCAAGTCGTTCAGAGCAGTTGCTTGTGTGGAAGTTGAACCAGTGCGGTCTGATGTCGCCACCGCACGTATGGCTGCAAAAGGTCTGTGTGGTCCTGTGTCTAAGGAAGACAGATTTTTTCCCTCAGGTTCTCTAAGATCGTCCGTTTGTGAGCCTGCCATGGGGAAAATTCCTAAGTTATGCAACTTTAAGAAAGTTATTGATGTGTCTAATAAAGTTTCTCCTGTTGTTGTCGCCACTTCTTTTGCAAATGAATCTATGTCTTATTCTGTTCGCACCTGTGCAGGCCTGTTGCCTGATGACAGTTGCTCCAGTGTTTCTGCCCTAGATGCCTTGCAGTCTGCTCCGCAGATCGCGGAGGTTTGCGATATGGAAGCGTCAGTTTCGCAACCTAAAGCGATCTTGTATCCGCAAATTTTGCGTTCTGACTCCTCGGATTCGACATTGTTAGCCGAATCTAAGAGTGAGACAGCGCTTCGGTTTTGCGAATCTGATGCTGAAGGTATCACCTCCAAGATGGCGCCGAGAGGCTGCCTCGGCTCACAGGGCTCCTGTGACTTTTCCTTTTATTTCCTTTTTTTGTTGTTTTCTAGCTGTTTATTAGTAAATTGGCTGCTAGCATAGCTCTCCTCGGCACAGGTGCCTTCCTAGCTATTTTTCCAGGACCCTCGTTCTCTAGCTCTGCCGAAGTATGGTACTGGGTCTGCACGCGGCCGCGACCACCCACGCTGAGCTCACCTCCATCAGCAAGCTCTCCAAGGCTGCATCGGGTGTCCAGCCGCCGTCCTGCCGAAACCAGCAAACCACTTCCACTGTCCAGCCAGTGAGGACGGACCCCTGCCTCGCAGTGACACAAGCCGCCCTCACAGAACCCCAGCGAGACACACCGCTCATCGCCGCATCTCCGGCGCGGCGTCCGCATGCAGGCTCCTCCGCCTCGACACAGGTGAGGCTGGCCCCCTCCTCCCCACTGAATCGCGGGCTGAGGCCACCACTCCCGTACTGCACCGCCAGCTGAAGGCTTCCACTCCAGGCCTCCCCCAGGCCGATCTTCCTCTGCCCCGCATCGCCAGCTGCGGCCTCCACTCCAGGCCCGATCTTCCTCTGCCCCGCATCGCCAGCTGCGGCCTCCACTCCAGGCCCGATCTTCCTCTGCCCCGCATCGCCAGCTGCGGCCTCCACTCCAGGCCCCCCCACATGTGGATCCTTCCTCTGCACCGCCAGCTGAGGCCTCCCCACGTGCCGATCCTCCTCCACACCACCAGCTGAGGCCTCCACTCCAGGCCTCCCCACGTGCCGACCCTCCTCTGCAACGCCAGCTGAGGCCTCCTCAACAGGCCCCCCCACGTGCCAATCCTCCTCCACACACTGCAGTATACTGAAGTCCCTCAGCCTCCGAACAGAAACGGCTGGTAGTCCACTGCTCCTTCAACTTCACACAGGATACACCAGGTGAGAGTCCAGTCTGCTGGGTCTGGTGCATCACTGTGATTGTTTCTGTGTAATGCTGGCTGCTGAGGTAGCTGCCAGAATATTTCCCTGCCCTCCACCAACCTACCTAGCACCGCTGAAGGGCCACCTACTTAACCTACTTAACCACTTTACCACTTACCTACCTAACACTGCTTCCTGGGCTACGGCCACACACCACTGCATTTTCACCTCTGCAGGCAGGCTATATGACCATGTGTATCTGTTTGTTTTGATCTGCGGAGGGGCTACAATTTGAACTGTACTAGCGGGGGTTCATTAAAGGGTCGTTGCGCTGGTCCGCAGGAGGCTGATGAACTGAGGCAAACTGCTACCGTGGCTTGAGGAAATATGGACTGTGTTGCACTGTTTACAATGTCACATAGGGACTGTTATCGTAGCGCACTGCGTTTGACACAATATTAAGCTGGATTGCACTGTTACTGTAGCTGGGTCGCAGTATGGACTGTATCGTACGGCACCGCTGAACAATCACTGCAAGTTGCCTCGGCGCCCACTTGGTGGCCCCACACCCATGCCCTCTCAACCCACACGCCTCACCTACACCAGATCACAGCTCCTTAAATGGGAACCCTGCGCAGCCCTACACCCAGAGGACAGGCTCCTGTTTGACTCCGTCTGGAGCCATATCCGAATAATCACTGCCCCAGGGTCAGGGCCCCATGGCGGCCAGCGACGGAGAGGCTGCCGAGCCGGCGTCCGCGTGAGACTAAGAAGGAAAGGACTGCGATCAGCCATCCCCGCGGTCCTCCCGGCAAACGTCTGCTCTCTCACAAATAAGTTAGACGAACTGCGGCTCCTCAGCAACAGGAGGGAACTTGGCAGCAACACCCCAGTCTTCTGCTTCACGGAATCATGGCTACACGACGGCATCCCGGACAGCGCCCTCCATCTCCCTGGCTTCAACATCATCCGGGCAGACCGCGACAGCAAGCTCTCTGGGAAAAGGAGAGGGGGAGGCATCTGTTTCTACATCAGCTCTGCCTGGAGCTCCAACACCTCTGTTCTTGCCAAGAGATGCTCCCCAGTCCTGGAGCTCCTTCTAGTAAACTGCCGACCCGTTTACTCACCCAGGGAATTTTCCTCCTTCGTTCTTGTTGGGGTGTACATTCCCCCTGACGCTGATGTCAAAACGGCCCTGCGCGAACTCACCGACACCATCACACAGTGGGAGACGTCCCTCCCGGACTCGTTATTCATCATCTTGGGGGACTTTAACAAGGCCAACCTACGCCAAGAGCTGCCACGCTACCACCAGCATGTCACCTGCCCCACCAGGAACGCCAACACTCTGGACCACTGCTATACGGTCCTGAAGGATGCATACAAGGCAACCCCGTGGGCAGCACTAGGCTCATCGGACCACTGCATCATTCACCTGATACCCACCTACAGGAGACGCCTGGAAACTGCAAAACCAGTCCTAAGATCCAGCAAAGTATGGTCGGACGAGGCTAAACTTCAACTTCAAGCCTGCTTCGACTGTACGGACTGGATGGCTCTGGAAACACCGAACCTAGATGAGTGGGCAGACATTGTATCCTCGTACATCAGCTTCTGTGAGGACCAGTGTGAACCTACAAAAATCCGCAAACACTACCCCAACGACAAACCATGGTTCTCCAATAAACTTAGGCAATTGCGCAGATGCAAGGAACTGGCGTTCAAGTCGGGTAACCGTGAGGAGTATAGGAGGGCAAAAAACACCCTAAACAGGGAACTGAGGGCCGCCAAAAAGAACTATGCGGTAAAACTGGAACAAAACCTCTCCTCAAGGGACACAAGGACTGTCTGGAAGGGGCTTAAGGCTGCCACGAACTACAAGCCCCCACCCCAGCACGCAACCCCCAGCTCCGAGCTTGCCGAAAACCTCAGCGAGTTCTATTGCAGATTTGAGAACCTGCCAGTTCCAGCAAGGCCCCCTGAGCCTCCTGCCCTCTCCCCTGACTTAGCTGCCCCTCCCCCAAGCCCACCCCCTCTAGCGGTGAACAAGGACGATGTCAGGAAACACTTGTCAAAGTTAAATGCAAGGAAAGCCTCAGGCCCAGACGGAGTTTCACCAGCCTGTCTGAAAACTTGCGCGCAGCAGCTTGCTCCTATTCTCTCATCCATCTTTACCAAGTCCATCCAGGAAGGCAGGGTCCCTGCTTGCTTCAAGAGGTCCACAATCATCCCTGTCCCCAAAAAACATGGTGTCTCAGACCTCAACAATTTCAGGCCGGTGGCTCTCACATCTGTCATCATGAAATCCTTTGAAAGCTTGGTTTTGCCTCTCCTCAAGCTGTCCACTGAGTCCCTGCTGGACCCGTTCCAGTTTGCGTATAGAGCAAACAGGTCTACTGACGACGCCATAAACATCTGCCTGGAGCTCGTAAATGAACACCTGGATAGACCTGACTCATACGCCAGGATCCTTCTACTTGACTTCAGCTCGGCGTTTAACACCATCAGCCCCCAAATACTTCGAGAGAATCTTGCTGCCCTCGGAGTCCACCCTACCCTTCGCCTCTGGATCACAGACTTCCTAAGCGACAGATCCCAGGTCGTCAAGCTGGGCACTATCATCTCTCAACCAAGGACCACCAACACAGGGGCCCCTAAAGGCTGCGTGCTGTCGCCGTTCCTATTCTCCCTATACACAAACAATTGCAGGTCCACTGCAAACTCCGTCAAAGTCATCAAGTTTGCGGATGATACCACCATTGTTGGCCTCATCTCTGGGAATGATGAACAGGAGTATCGCCTTCAGGTTGACAGAATTTGCCACTGGTGTAAAGAAAACGGCCTGGTCCTGAACACTGGAAAAACGGTTGAGATGATTGTAGACTTTAGGAAACAAGCCACCACCCCACCCCCGATCAGCATTGATGGCATGGTAGTTGAGAATGTTCCCTGCACACGCCTCCTCGGCACGACAATCTCTAAGGACCTGACTTGGAAAGCCAACACAACCTCCACCCAGAAAAAGGCCCAGCAGAGACTATTTTTCCTACGTCAACTGAAGAAGTTCGGTATGGCCCATGAGCTTCTGACGAGCTTCTACACAGCCACAATTGAATCTGTTCTCTGCTCCTCCATCCTGGTCTGGTACGCTGGCTCCTCCGATAGCGACAGACACAAACTGCAGAGGGTCATCAGATCAGCGGAGAGAATCATCGGGAAACCACTCCCCTCTCTTGAACAAATCTTCAACTCAAGACTGTGCTCCAGAGCTAAAAAAATAGCTAACAACCCGTCCCACCCAGGCTTTCGCTTCTTCAGTAGACTCCCCTTAGGCCGGAGATTCCGATCCATCTACACCAGGACCACAAGGCACAAGAACAGCTTCTTCCCCTCAGCCGTAAACTACCTGAACTCTTAGACTCTAAATCTGACCGCATGGTAGCATATTGCTATGTGAATGTATCCAAATGTGACCAATTTCTATAACTGTATCTTTATATTGCTGATGCGTACATGTAGTTGTATTGTATGTCCTGTTCTTTCTCACACTTGCCCTGTACTTGCCAAACCCAATTCCGGGCACGGCCCAGTCGTGCTTGGCGAAATAAAATATTCTGATTCTGATTCTGATTCTGAAGCTTCTTTGCCTTGTCCAGAGAAGCTTTCTCTGAACCTGCCCTGTACCATGAATGAAGGCATGATGTCCACTTGCATTGACATTTGCGAGTCTGATTCTGAAGAAAGTATTGACTCTCCACCCAGTACTCTGGATGAGTCAATATTGCCTTGTACAATATCTCCTGCCCTGCCCCTAGAGGCTCGTCTAGGTATTGCTGCTATTTTTACCTGTCTTTCTGCAGTTTTGGAGTTGCAAGCTAGTTTGACTGCTACGCAGAGTTCGGGGTGCAGCGAGATTAAAGTTAGGGAGTCAGTGTGTGGTCCAGTGGATATTCCTGTACGTTCCACTCATGATGATGAAATTCAGTCTCAGTTTATGGTGGAACCTTCCCTGGGACATCTGCCCTGTTCTCAAAGTAAAGTTCCAGTTTTGCCCTGTAACATGGATAGTACAGAATCCTTCTTAGACAACTTGAAAAATGATGTTCCTGAGGTCTTGTTTGGGGGGGGGGGGGGGGGGTACTGTGATGATCCGCTCAGCTGGCTGCACAGGCAGACAGCTGTTTGTCCATTCCTCTAGTCTGTGGGCTGCAGGTCTCTGGAACAGAGACCTGTCTTTCCACTGCAAGTTTCTGGTCTGGGGAATTTGCATACATTCGTTATGCAAATCCCCTACCTGCCTTCTTTGATGACTGGCACTATAAGAGCTTTATGTTTCCTAGAAGGCTTTGCTGGTCATTTCCTTTCCATGGTCTGTTCCTGATGGACACTGCTGGAGTGTCAGCCATTGCTATCTAGTATAGTTAATTCCTGGGGGTTGCTTTAGGCTCCCCTTCTAGCCCAGTCAGGTTGTATTATCTGTATTGCCTGTTCTGTCTTGTCTTGCCTGTTGCCATTGTCCTGCCCCAAAGGTGGTCGACAGGAAATGGTTCTGATCTCTGTTCTTGGAGTATAGCTGGTGCAGCGGTTGCTACCAGCTATCTCTTCTGTTCTGTCTCCTGGGATCGCGCTAGCTACTTTTCGCTAGCGCTGGGGATCCTTCTGTTCTGCTACTCTGTACCTGGATCGCGCTAGCCACTTTTCGCTAGTGCTGTGGATCCTATCTCTCGCTTGTCCCTGTTTTCGTGTGTCTGTCTTGTCTGCTACGCTTGCTGGAGGCTCGGTGAGGTAACCGTTAAGCAAGCGCTCGCGTCCTCTGTTTCATGTCTGTCTGTCGATGGTTAGTTAGGCGTGCTTGTCTCTATTGTGCTTATCACGTGGAGACCGCGCATAACCGCGTGCACTGTTGCGAATGAGTGCGGTGTTTGCGGTTAGCTAGCGTTTGTTATTTTCCGTATCTCCTTATTGTATTATTTGCTGTGCCTTTGCTACCCTCGTATTCTATTCTGATCTGCCTTGTGTCACGTCTGGCGATCGCACCTCTCGCGATCGCGTTCCTATTTCATATCTGCTGTTGTGTGTGTGCGCGGTCGCGGGGTGGTGACTGGATTGGCGCACACACATACAACCTGTCCCTTTGCTCAATCTCATTCGCAATCGCCTCACTTGCGATTGCGTTCTGCGCTTCGTACAATTCCTGTCTGGCACTTGTGGAGGTACAGAGGATTGGTTCCTCTGCACTCCCCAGCGCCATCTGCCGACAGGAATTTCCCTCTACAGGTGCGTAGCACCTTTTGCTGGGTGCCTGCAAATATACGCTTGTGGAGGATTTCCGCCGTGTCAGTGCACGCATTGTGCGCTGATCACGGAGAAAGTTCCACAATCGTTACAGTCCATCTTGTTGTGCATTGGGATTTGGGATATTCTTTGTGGTGCACCTGCATTGAATTCAGCTGTAATTTGTCATGTTGTTGCCCTTCTGTTGCTGCAGCCTATGCGTGCTATTATTATTATTTATTTATTTATAAAGCGCCAACATATTCCGTGGTGCTGTACAATGTAAGAAAACAAACAAGGGATACACAATGATACAGACAATGATATACATCAAATATGGGTACTGGTACAAAATACAGAACTGGTGATTACAATAGCAAATTTAACATGATTTCTAAAAGGTGTAAATGCATAACAGAGTGCAAAGTAATAAATTAATAACATTCCAAGACACAAAAGGGTAAGAGAGCCCTGCAGGGGCAAACGCAGGATTTTTAAGGGGGGGATTCCTGAAAGGTCCAGAAGTACTTATGTCCCCGAGTGCTTCCGAATACAGGTGGCTCCATACTGCCCATGCACAAAAGTGCGCTGGAGTATTACGGAGCTGCCTATCTTTGGAAGTACTCAAGGACACGAGTGTTTCTGAGGGCTTCTGGTAGCAGCAAATTTGAACGGGGTACAGTGCTGGAACAACTCCCCGAGAGAGGAACGGGAGATAGACTTAGTTTGGACGATTCAGTGGAATATGCCACATAGTGTCACATAGAGCAAGTGGTAGCCATATGATGCAGGGATATATGCATCTGCGGAAGATGGCGGCGCTATATAAATACTAAATTATAATAATTTGCCTCACCAGGTTTGCACTTTTATTTAGCTTTCCTGTATGACAAGAGGACACAGACACCCAGCACTAGGGGAAGAGGGAATACCTTATGTAGCTGTCTACATGCAGTCTTTACAATAGTGAGAGAGGTGAGTTTTTCCCACAGACCCTGCAGGAGGCAAGCCTTTGTATATTTACCAGCTTGCCTGCTTCAGCGATTTCAGGGAATTTTTTTTAAAGGTCCAGGAGCCTCAGGGGGGGGGGGGGATTCCATACATCCGGAACCCCCGTCTGAATACGCCAGTGCCCTGCCCTTGCGAGCTTACAATCTAAAGAAATGGGGTGGAAGCAAGAGGTGGGGAAGTATACAGTATATATACAGGCAGTGCGTGATTAGGTTATTTAGTAAGAAGTAAATCTAGACTTGCCTTTCACATCTCTCTTTCAACAGCCTTTTTAGTCTTTATCACTTGAAGGTTTTTCTTTCTCAACTGCCACTCTCTGAACATCCGAGATACTGTTGGGTGGCAAAATGCTAAAAGCGTAGTCATTTCAGAGATCCTAGCACCAGCTCTTCTTGCACCGACGATCATCCCTCATCTTTCATCTTACCCATTTTGACTTTCATGATAACTATGTAGTCCGAAGTGGAGGAACTCTGCGTTGTTACGTCACTCTATGTCACTGTTGGACTGGTTTACTTTCAAATAAGGGGTGTCCCTAATTTTTTGCCCACTCAGGGTAGTTTCCAACACAGACTGCAGTATATTATGTACTTGGCCAATTCACCACATTGTGGTTCCATCCTTAGAATTGGTTCCTACTCTACCTCCACCAGTCAGCACACAAACACTTCATGCTCTAGAACCTGAATTTTAAACCAGTTCACCACATTGTGGTTCCATCTTTAGAATTGATTCTGGTTGTTAACCTTTAAATATAGTGAACACATGCATGCATATAAATCCCTTTCCTTTTCCAGAAAGCAATAAGTATCACTTACACCATTAAATACATGGGCTGTGCTGGCATAGGGGAAAGAGAGCTACAGCCTGCACCCTCTGTTTGGCCTGCCTATTTGAGGATGCCAGTCTCTTACTGGGGAAACTGGTAGGTATATACATTTGCATGCTGATACACCCACCCACCAACAAAGATGAGTGTACTGCGTCACTTTACGGGCTTGATTCACTAAACCGTGATAACTCAATATCGCTCCTTATCAAAGATATCACACCTTATCAAAGATATCACACCTAATCAAAGTTAACACACATTATCAGAGTAGCATAGCGAGCGCTAAGAACTTATGCCTGCTAATTGGCAATGGCACTTGTCCTGCCCTGAGCCCCTGCGGGCTCGTGGCACTCGCTATGCTACTCTGATAAGGAGTGTTCACTTTGATAAGGTGTGATATATTTGATAAGGTGCAGGATCAATCCTTGCAACAACAATCTGACATAATGTCTGCCAGCAATATTTCCACAGTTTGGAGATTTTTCCTACGCTCAATCACATATGTGGTGGAGACCACAGGTTAATTGACAGAGTGGGATTACCCACAGAGTGGGATGACTTGGAACTGTGTCATCATTAACCCTGACCTTTCTGCTTGAAGGGTTTTCTTGACCTGTCTGTCTTTATAATTACATAAAGAACAAGCCTGAAGACATTGTATTTATTCTTTTGCCCGGCAGTGTCACATTCTACCAGAAGATGCTTTCTGATAATGAGATTAAAGAGAAGAAGCCATGTCAGCCTCACACACATATCTTCTTCCTGAAAACTCACAAGACGGCCGGCAGCACCATCATGAACATCTTGTTCCGCTTCGGGGAATCGCACAATCTGACCATTGCCTTTCCAGTGTATAACTCAGCCCAGTTCTTCTACCCTCAATACTTCAGTGCAGCTTTTGTGGAAGGTTATATTCAGAATCCCACACGGAATTTTGACATAATGTGCCACCACATGAGATTCCACATGGGAGAGGTAATCCATGAAAAAATATCTCCTTTTACATAATGCAATGTATAATGGGTACATCTTTAACCACTTCCCTACCTACATGTTTTTTCCCCTTCAAAACCAGAGAAATTTTCACATCACGTGCCTCCCATTCATTCGCCAATAACCTTATTGCTACTTATCACACTGAAATGATCTATATATTGTTTTTTTGTGGGAAAAACTGGCTTTTTTGGGCAGTAATTGCTAAGAATTATTTTATTTTATATGCATTTTGTAGGGAAGAAAAGGAAAAAAACTGAAAAACTTCACCATTTCTCAGCTTTCAGCCATTGTAGTTTAAAAATAAAATGTGTTATTGTTGATAAATCAGACACATTTTATTTGCCCATTTGTCCCGGTTATTACAACATTTAAATTGTGTCCCTAGTAGAATTTCTGGCGATAATATTTTATTTGGAAATAAAGGTGTATTTTTTTTCATTCAATGTTTTTTATACTATAACAATAACAAGCCTTTATTTACAAAAGAGACAGTAATATACCCTCATGACATACATATTAAGTCCCTAAGGTAAATTTTTATGTCGTTTTTTTTCTTCAATGATGTAATTTTTTTTAAATGTATTATTAAAAAGTGTTTTATTTTGGTAACTAAGGGGTAGGGGTGGAAGGAGTTAAGAAATAATAAAAATGTATTTAATCTTTCTATGGGAAATTGTATTATCTTTTATTTGGGTGTAGTTCCACTTTTTGGCCACCGTGTTCTATAAATGGAAGACGGAACCAAGTGTTTACATAGGTTATTTTTAAAGGGAACCAGAGGCCCCAGGAAAAAGATTCTATACATACATGGGGCTTCCTCCAGCCCCATACGCACGGATCGCTCCCACGCCGCCGTCCTTTGCTGCCTGGATCCGCCGGTACCGGGTCCCGTCATGGCCGCCAGTCGGCCAGCAGACGCGGCCAATTGTCCGCATCACACGGGGCTCCCTCCATATATCTACGCGTGAGGCTGCTTACTGCGCAGCCGCATGCGTATGGGTATGGAGGGAGCTGCTGTGATGCAGACAATTCCTCTCTGGTTCCCTTTAAATCAGAGCCGCTGGAGGCTCTGATTAATCACAGGCACAGTGATTGGGGTTGAGAACAGCTGTTTCTCATTCCCTAATCACGGAGGGACAGGATTGCGGCGAATGCGAATTGGAGAGATGCGATGATCGTGAGCGGCGCCGGTAAGTAAAAAGAGATGTTTATCTACTCCCCTGTGCCTGATGTTAAGTATACAGGGACGTAGAGACACGTGGCAACAGTAGGAAAGTGGTTAAACATACAGGCCCTTATTCAATTCATTTTTTTCTTAAGTTTTCTCCAAGGAGATAATCTCATTTTTTCTTTAAAATAACCTTTCAGCAGTCTGCAAATGAAAAAGTACCAAAAGGTAGGTGAAAACGTACTGTCAAAATTATTCTGAGGGTTGTCTGGCTTTCTGGTGGCTTAAAAGAAATTTTATTGATAACAGGGCCGGGCCGAGGCAGAGGCGAGAGAGACTCCAGCCTCAGGGCGCAGTGTAGGAGGGGGCGAACAACCCACTCAGCTATCATTCCCCTATTGTGTTTGAAGCAGAGAGAAATAAGAAAAGGGGATACATGGCAGTGGCTGCAAGCCAGAGAACTAGAGATTAAGGTGTTGAGGGCCCTGGTGCTCCTCGTAGTCTAATAGCAATCAGTGTGTGACGGCTGGAGTGGGAGGAATGGAGGGGTGCACTTTGGTGTCTCAGCCTTGGGTGCTGGAAGACCTTGTTCCGGCTCTGATCAATGAGGTGCGAAAATATCACCTATGAGAAAACTTAGCCAAAAAAGTGAATTGAATAGGGGCCATATTGTTTTATGATTAAGGACTAAGTGCACCCAGTGTTGGATCCCTAATTATCTTCTGGCCACGAGCACGGTTGTGGACAAGCACATCCAGACAGGCCATGTGCCAGAAAAATCCATGCATGCCCAGTAGAAGGAGGCGCTCATACACAGAGGAAAACCATGTGCACAAGAGCTTCCTTCTACTGGGCTTACACTTACTGTACTTGCACATGCCCAATGCGGATGCACATGGCTATGGCGATGCTTGTGGCCATAAGACAAAGCGGGACCCAGCACTGGGGTGGCTGTTCGGAGGAGGTGTCAGGATGCCTCTGGACTAACGAGAGACTTCCTATTACTGACTACCTGGAAGTATCTACCTTTTGTGCTATGCATGGGTTTCAGGGGAGCAATATTAATTGGAGGAAACCTGGGTGACCAGTCAGCTGACTCTGGGGCCTTGGCCAAATGCCCTAATGCACAGTAACCGCACTGGAGTATGAAATCATTAAAGGGCAGTACCCCTGGGTATGCATGTAAGCATACCCACATCTAATTAGTTATGCCCCCTCACTCACCCTGCCTCACGTTAACCTCAGTGCCTGCTGGTTCTTGAGATTCAAAATGCATTACAACAGCGACTCTGTCAAAAGTCGCGCTGTGACCCTCCGCATCAGGAAGCCTGTGGGTCCTCTCTACACATGCGTAGGCTTCCTGGATTCTACTTCCTCCATTCCCCTCCCCTCTGCCATGCGTCTTATTAGATGCTTAGGGTCGCTTTAACTTATGTTTACTTATCTTACCTATCCTCCAGGCATGCTCCCTCCCTTCTGATTACTGCTTGGCCTCCTCATGATCCTTGCTGCTTCATGTCACTCACTAGTACCGCTGCAGGATCACATGATTACACCAGGTCGAGAGCACTGACTCTGCTGCGGAGATCATGAGTCTGACAGGCATGGGGCTTGGCAACAGGATAGGTAAGATATTAAAATACTTATACGATCGCTGCCACTAGTCTGCATTCGGGGGCCTGGCAGACAGTGGTGATGAGGATGACCTTTACAGGCCTCTGTGAGATGTGGTACTATAGATGGCACTTCACAGGGTTTCATATACTTTATTATTCATCCTGACATTGTTCACACATCAGTGCACACACAAGCATTAGAGCTTAGAGGTTGCTCAGCAGCAGAATATTACACAATTCCTAACAGTCATGTGTAATGTATCACAAGCGATGGCTTGACTCATGACTGCAATAGATCTGCATTAAAGAGGAACAAGATCAAAAACAGGGAGCCTGTTGGTCATGTAAGAGGAACACGACTGTAAGTATATAAGGGCAAAAGAACCCTTATTGTAAAGCTCTGTATTAAACTTGCAAGGATCGGTGGGTGTCAGCGGCAATAACTCACCTGCTCATTTGTAAATCATTAAAGGTCTAAAACGCTGCCCCCCGCCATCAGCAAGACCACATTGGCCATTTTTATAAGAAGTTTTTTGAAGCTGTGGCCACACCCACCAATTAGGTCACAGCTGCCAAGCTGGGGGCAGGCCGAAACGACAAAGGTGGGGGTGGCCACAGCTTTGGAAGACTTTAGAGAGAAAAACGCTACATTGCTTTTGCTGATGAAGGGGGCGGAGTTTAACCTCTTATGATTTACTCTCAAGCGAGTGAGTTATTGCCACTGACACCCACCAATCTGTGCAGCTTTAACACAGAGCTGCAGGATTCTTTCACCCTTATATATTTACAATCTTATTTATTTACAAATCTTCCTCTTAAACAGATGACTTTACCTACAAATGTAAGTACAGTTATCCTTGTGACCTCCAGAATTCTCCTTAAAGCGAAAGTGGTCTTGCAGCTACTGTGATGTGAGGCATACGCACCTCCTGATCACTCCCATGCCACTCCGTTTCGCTGCAAAAGGCCTCGTTAGTGGCCATGACTTGGCCATATCACCAACTTTTAACCTGGTCATACTAGGTTGCGTATGCACAACATGTCTGATCCACCTCCCTTGTATTGTGGGCTGGACATGAGCGCACACAACCAGAATGCAGGTGCTAGGTGGAGAGGTCAAGAGGGGGCAGATCGGACATACTGCGCATGCGCAACCTAGTATGTCCGGGTTAAAGGTTGGTGACTTGGCTAAGTTGCGGCCGCTAATGGGGCCCTTTGCAGCAGAATGGAAGGGTACAGGAGTGATCAGGAGAAGCGCTAAGCCTCAGCATTCAAGTCCATACAGCACAGTAGCCTCCATTTTAACAGACCATTTCGGGATTAGTAAAAAGGGAGGTAGAAGTACAGTAGTCCTGGTTTCATCCTAGTTCCAAAAATAAACAGGCACCTAGCAGGGAAAGTGACCAAGACCCCAATACCTATGGAAAATAACTGTGAGCAGTGAACATTACAGTCTAGATTTGACATCCCAAAACTTTGAGTGCGATCCCTCAGCAAGCACACTGAGAAGCACTAAACAGACAGAAGTTTCCAGGTCTCCTTGGGCAAAAAGAAGACTACAAGACAGCTGGCTTGCAGTAAGAAGAATATAGAAGTTGCTGTTTTACTTCATTTTTGTCTGCTATTAGGTGGCACGAAATGTATTCAAAGTCAAGAAAATCTCATACTCATCACCAAATGAATTCAGACCTTTATTCCTGCAATTCTCCCGTAGTAAGTACAAAAGCCACAACAGTGTATGTTCCTCACAGTGCATTTATCCTTGTCAAGGTATTAGGTGGCAAGGGTTTGCAACCCTCATCTACATCATATCAGACTGCAGCGAGGACTTCTTAAAGATTGGTGGACTTGGTGGTTGTAAGAATATAGTAATGTGAATACAGCTGCAACAAGACCTTTTTCTAAAAATATGAATACTGAACTCAAACTCACTATTACAGCAGTTAACAGATAACTGTACTGTAGATATACATACCTCCCAGAAAGCGGGACCCTTAGGCCACACCCTAACCACACCCCCACATACTTCTAGTCACGTGGGTGGGGAGGAAAGTGCCACTGGAGAGGAGGCAAAAAAAGGATTGAGGCGCCACCCGCGCCAATGCGGTATGCGGGGCCGGCATCACATTCCTCCCTCCGAATGTGCCCCCATCCCCCCCCCTGCTTGCAGAGTAAGTGTGCGCAGCGGAACAGACTGTCATCTTACCATTCTTCCACGCATACCGGCAGCTGGCTCTACTCTGCTTCCTGTGACGTCACAGGAAGCAGAGTGAAGCCGGCTGCCGGTACGAGTGGATGAATGGTAAGATGACAGCCCGCTCCGCTGTGCACACTTACTCTGCAAGCAGGGGGGACACAGGCTGGCACATTCGGTGGAAGGGAGGGAGGAATGTGATGCTGGTCCCGCATCCCGCATACCACATTGGCTCGGCTGGTGCCTCAATCATTTTTCCCCCTCTCTGCCCAGCCAGCTGGGACACAAGGTGATTGGCGCAGGGGTAGCGGGAGCGCCCGCCGAAATTGGGACAGTCCCGCAGGATTTGGGATACTTGGGGACTTGGATATACAGTACATTTATTTAACAGAAAATACTAACATTTATGAATTTAATTCACAGGTGGAAAAGGTGATGCCTAAGGACACTTTTTATTTCACCATACTGCGGAATCCCGTGTCTCTTATGGAATCATCATTCATCTATTTCAAGGGTGCCGACATCTTCTTGAAAGCTGAGAGTCTTGAAACATTTATATGGAACCCCTACAAATTTTATAATAAAACAAGCAAATACAGCCATTTTGGAAAAAATTTAATGACCTTTGATTTGGGTTTTGACCACAATGGTCCAGAGTCAACTAAGTATTTCAAACTGACCCAGAATGCTCTAAATACAATGTTTGACTTGGTCCTCATCACAGAACACTTTGACGAATCATTAGTGCTTCTGAAAGAGGCTCTTTGCTGGAGTTATGACGATGTCCTGTCTTTCCCCTTAAATAGTAGGGAGGAAAACAACCGAGAAATCCTTTCCGTGGAAACTCAAGAGAGGATTAAAATTTGGAACCAGCTGGACTGGCAACTGTATGTTTACTTCAATAAAACATTCTGGGAAAAGGTGGAAAAGTTTGGACAAGAGAGGATGCAGCAAGAGGTAGAGGAACTTCGGAGGAGGAGGGCCAAGCAGTCAGACATCTGTATTCAAAATCACGTGAATGCAAATTATATAAAAGACAAGTCTTTAAAACCATACCAGACAGGGCTGGCAAAAATTCTGGGCTACAACTTGAAGTCCGGACTAGGAAAGGCTGAGATGTCATTGTGCCAAAGACTTGTTACTCCTGAACTTCAATACAGTGAATACCTATTGAGGAAGCAGAGACAAGCGCTTCCCAGAACTAAAAATGTTTTCAAGGTGCGCAGATTCTTAGATAATCAGAATATTTGAAAATGAAATATAATATCTCATCACATTTCATCATGTACAGTAAAATTGGTATGTTTTGCCTATAATAATGTTAATCTAGCTGCAATAAATGAAGATACCTATTGGAAATTTGTTTTTGTTTTTACAGTTTCCTTTTTACCTTTCTTCTTGGAATCTACCCCTCTGTGCTTATTCCTGTGCATGGTGCAATCATCACATTAGCACACACTGCGGCAGGAGTAAGAAGCAAAACTGTGAGCTAGTTATGAGTCATTTTTATTGTATAAAAACCCCTCGCGTGGTCAAACATTTTTGTGCATTCCGTATTTTCCAATTTTTACTGAAATTCAAGTCCGATGAATAGCTTGAAAATATACATACTGTAGTTATGTGTTACACTGCCAAAAGTTGAAGGAAAAAGGTAGGGTCAACCAAACCTTGGAAAGAATTACATTTCAGAATTAGACAAAATGGCCTTTTGCAGAAACTTTTCCTCATTACTTACAACCACCTGTCTGCAAGAAGAGACAAAGGCAATTAGAAATGGAAGAGATATAGACCATCATAGCACTTTAAAGAGTAGGTCTTTCCTTCAAAGAAAGAAGAAAGGTGTCAGTGAGTACAGGCTCCTTCTCCATTAAAAGGCATTCAGACACTGGGGGAACCTCTGACAGGAAGAGGTCTGGCAGACCCAAAGCCACAGTCAACAACTTGCAAGATAGGTCACTCACAGGACCACAGCTTCAAGCACAACTTAAAAATTGTCAAAGTAAGTAAAGCTGAGTACCCACAAAGCTATTTTCCTGACGATTTTCCTGATGACTGGCAATACTTTGAGCAACGGGTGATCGCTTCCGCGAACCCGTGACATAGGTACATCACACAGACGTCGTTTACCGTCGCGTGATGATATCTACGGTGGCTTGCAAAAGTATTCGGCCCCCTTAAAGTTTTCCACATTTTGTCACATTACTGCCACAAACATGAATCAATTTTATTGGAATTCCACATGAAAGACCAATACAAAGTGGTTTACACGTGAGAAGTGGAACAAAAATCATATATGATGCCAAACATTTTTTACAAATCAATAACTGCAAAGTGGGGTGTGCGTAGTTATTCGGCCCCCTTAGTCAATACTTTGTAGAACCACCTTTTGCTGCAATTACAGCTGCCAGTCTATTAGGGTATGTCTCTACCAGCTTTGCACATCTAGAGACTGAAATCCTTGCCCATTCTTCTTTGCAAAACAGCTCCAGCTCAGTCAGATTAGATGGACAGTGTTTGTGAACAGCAGTTTTCAGATCTTGCCACAGATTCTCGATTGGATTTAGATCTGAACTTTGACTGGGCCATTCTAACACATGGATATGTTTTGTTTTAAACCATTCCATTGTTGCCCTGGCTTTGTGTTTAGGGTCGTTGTCCTGCTGGAAGGTGAACCTCCGCCCCAGTCTCAAGTCTTTTGCAGACTCCAAGAGGTTTTCTTCCAAGATTGCCCTGTATTTGGCTCCATCCATCTTCCCATCAACTTTGACCAGCTTCCCTGTCCCTGCTGAAGAGAAGCACCACCAGAGCATGATGCTGCCACCACCATATTTGACAGTGGGGATGGTGTGTTCAGAGTGATGTGCAGTGTTAGTTTTCTGCTACACATAGCGTTTTGCATTTTGGGCACAAAGTTCCATTTTGGTCTCATCGGGCCAAAGCACCTTCTTCCACATGTTTGCTGAGTCCCCCACATGGCTTGTGGCAAACTGCAAACGGGACTTCTTATGCTTTTCTGTTAACAATGGCTTTCTTCTTGCCAGTCTTCCATAAGAGACAACTTTGTGCAGTGCATGACTAATAGTTGTCCTATGGACAGATTCCCCCACCTGAGCTGTAGATCTCTGCAGCTCATCCAGAGTCACCTTGGGCCTCTTGACTGCATTTCTGATCAGCGCTCTCCTTGTTCGGCCTGTGAGTTTAGGTGGACGCCTTGTCTTGGTAGGTTTACAGTTGTGCCATACTCCTTCCATTTCTGAATGATCGTTTGAACAGTGCTCTGCGAGATGTTCAAGGCTTTGGAAATATTTTTGTAGCCTAAGCCTGCTTTAAATTTCTCAATAACTTTATCTCTGACCTGTCTGGTGTGTTCTTTGGACTTCATGGTGGTGTTGCTCCCAAGATTCTCTTAGACAACCTCTGAGGCCGTCACAGAGCAGTTGTATTTGTACTGACATTAGATTACACACAGGTACACTCTATTTAGTCATTAGCACTCATCAGGCAAGGTCTATGGGTAACTGACTGCACTCAGACCAAAGGGGGCTGAATAATTACGCACACCCATCTTTACAGTAATTGATTTGTAAAAAATGTTTGGAATCATGTATGATTTTCGTTCCACTTCTCACGTGTACACCACTCTGTATTGGTCTTTCACGTGGAATTCCAACAAGATTGATTCATGTTTGTGGCAGTAATGTGACAAAATGTGGAAAACTTCAAGGGGGTCGAATACTTTTGCAAGCCACTGTATCAAGGCAGACCTCGGAGAAAAAGGCAATTTGAAATGGAAGCGATATAGACTATCATAGCACTTTAAAGTGTAGGTCTTTCCTTTAAACGTGACATCAAAACTCAATTTTTCTATCAAGAATATGTTCTACCTTAGGCCATTTCCCCTTCCACCTCTGGCCAAGTTGTACTCTGAACCTCTTGACCCCCTCACCCATTCTTTTAGATTGTAAGCTCGCAAGGGCGTAGCTCTCTCCAGGGCCGTGCCGACACAGAGGCCAGCGAGGCTGGAGCCTCAGGGCGCATGTCATTAGCACTCTGGAGGGGCGGAGTTTGCAGTCTGTGATGATTGTTACCTCTGCTGGCCGCCCCCCCGCTGCATTCGTGCTGCGTGCTGCCTGTCCTGCTGTGCCGCCCAGCGCCCGCCGCTAATCGCACAACAATGCTGGGTCTCTGTATGAAGCGGGAGCGGAGTGTACACATATTCTGCTCTCCGCTACTTTGGCTTGTTGTTGTCATGGTCACCGACCGGGTGACTCCAAAGTGCGCCGCTGCCCGCCCCTCTCTCTCACACACAGAGTGGCCAACCAGCGTGCGCCTCTCTGTGTGACGTCGGCAGCCTCTGGGTCCCGCCCCCTCAACGTCGCCTGTCTCCTCGCCTGTGAATCAGCAGCTAGGGAGGAGTCAGGCAGGAGACAGTGTGGCTGTGTGGAGGGGGGAATCGTCTGCCCTGTGTGGTCCGCGGCTGGCTGGCTGTCCCTGTCCCCAGTGGTGCTCAGCAGAGCTCGAATATTCGAGTAGCTCGAATATTCGAGCTCTTTTTCAGCTATTCGAGCTCGGTATTCGAGCTCCGAATAGCTGGAGCTATTCGAATGGGCTATCCGAGTACACTCGAATAGCCCATTCACTATTCGAGCTATTCGAGCAACCCGGCGCTATTCGAGCTCGGTACCGAGCTCGAATAGCGTCATAGCCCAGATTGATGTCCTTAGAGCCAATCAGAGGGCTCCCAGGCCCTCTGACGGCAGCCAATCACAGAGGGGGACCCTGGCCAGCCCCTACCCTATAAATAGCGGCCGCCATGTTCCGTTTCTCCATGCTTGCCTGAGACTTGTACAGAGAGAGAGTTGCTCCTTTGTGCTTTGGCTTAGCAAGTGCTCTATTGTGATCATTTACCTAGCGTTTTTGCTCACCTACACCTGCCATATACACCTATATTGTTGTTAGTTAGATAGACATTGTATTTTAGTTAGTAGCTTGTGTGTTACATTAGAGACAGGCAGCTGCTGCAAGCTTACAGGTTTAGGCCTCAGGGGGGCCTTGCCTCTGTGGGCAGCTGTCCTCTGTTTATTTCTCTCATCTATACCAGTATTTCTGCTGTCCTTTACTAATAGTATTGTAGTTATACTGTACTAGGAGTAGGACACTCACTGACTGTCACTGTTTATAGGCTACTAGCTAGCTCCTGCGTGTGTGCACTCACTCACTGTCTGTGTGTACACACACTCTATTTCCTTCTGATTACTGATAGATTATTGTTAGTTAGTTGTACTTACTTACTACTTACTCTTACTGTACCCGTAGGGACACCTACTGTCACTGTTCATATAGGCTACTAGCTCCTGCGTGTGCGCACTGCACTCACTGTCTGAGTGTACACACACAACACACACTCTATTTCCTTCTGATCGCTGATTGATTATCGTAATTAGTTAGTTGTACTTACTGTTACTACTTACTCTTACTGTACTAGGAGTCTAGGACACTCAGTCACTGTCCATAGGCTACTAGCTCCTGCGTGCGTGCACTCACTGTCTGAGTGTACACACACCCACACTCCATTTCCTTCTGATCGCTGATTGATTATCGTAATTAGTTAGTTCTACTTACTGTTACTACTTACTCTTACTGTACTAGGAGTCTAGGACACTCAGTCACTGTGTTCATAGGCTACTAGCTCCTGCGTGCGTGCACTCACTGTCTGAGTGTACACACACCCACACTCCATTTCCTTCTGATCGCTGATTGATTATCGTAATTAGTTAGTTCTACTTACTGTTACTACTTACTCTTACTGTACTAGGAGTCTAGGACACTCAGTCACTGTGTTCATAGGCTACTAGCTCCTGCGTGCGTGCACTCACTGTCTGAGTGTACACACACCCACACTCCATTTCCTTCTGGTCGCTGATTGATTATCGTAATTAGTTAGTTGTACTTACTGTTACTACTTACTCTTACTGTACTAGGAGTCTAGGACACTCAGTCACTGTCCATAGGCTACTAGCTCCTGCGTGCGGTCACTCACTGTCTGAGTGTACACACACCACCCACACTCTATTTCCTTCTGATCGCTGATTGATTATTGTAATTAGTTAGTTCTACTTACTGTTACTACTTACTCTTACTGTACTAGGAGTCTAGGACACTCAGTCACTGTGTTCATAGGCTACTAGCTCCTGCGTGCGTGCACTCACTGTCTGAGTGTACACACACCCACACTCCATTTCCTTCTGATCGCTGATTGATTATTGTAATTAGTTAGTTCTACTTACTGTTACTACTTACTCTTACTGTACTAGGAGTCTAGGACACTCAGTCACTGTCCATAGGCTACTAGCTCCTGCGTGCGGTCACTCACTGTCTGAGTGTACACACACCACCCACACTCTATTTCCTTCTGATCGCTGATTGATTATTGTAATTAGTTAGTTCTACTTACTGTCACTACTTACTCTTACTGTACTAGGAGTCTAGGACACTCAGTCACTGTGTTCATAGGCTTCTAGCTCCTGCGTGCGTGCACTCACTGTCTGAGTGTACACACACCCACACTCCATTTCCTTCTGATTGCTGATTGATTATTGTAATTAGTTAGTTCTACTTACTGTTACTACTTACTCTTACTGTACTAGGAGTCTAGGACACTCAGTCACTGTGTTCATAGGCTACTAGCTCCTGCGTGCGTGCACTCACTGTCTGAGTGTACACACACCCACACTCCATTTCCTTCTGATCGCTGATTGATTATTGTAATTAGTTAGTTCTACTTACTGTTACTACTTACTCTTACTGTACTAGGAGTCTAGGACACTCAGTCACTGTGTTCATAGGCTACTAGCTCCTGCGTGCGTGCACTCACTGTCTGAGTGTACACACACTAAATTTACTTGTGATTACTACTGATTATTGTAACTGCTAGTTGTACTTCCTGACTGTTACTACTTACTTACTGTACTAGGGGACACTCACTCAGTCACCTCACCAACCAACCCACTCCATTAAAGTACCCCACTTTTCACCCGCCCTTTTAAAAAACTTTTGTCTATACGCCCAAAACATTGAAGATGTCTGGAAGTGGCAGCCAGCGCGGTTTGGGCAAGGGGAAGGGCAGCAAGGGAATCAGGAGGAGAGGGAGCAGCATTGTGGCAAGCCGCGGCCGCGGGCGCGCCACCATGCACAGTTCCGCAGCAGCAGCGTCAGTGGCTAACATTCCTCCCATAGCCACTGGCCGTGGACGCCTTGGGCGCCGCCCAGCAGGAGCATCTGCAACTCACGCTGCAGAGACACAGCAGCAGCAGCGTGTAGCACCTGCTCCCATTTTCCTCCAGCCGGGTCGGAAACGTCCCATTGAGGAAAAGCATGCAGACACTGTGGTGCAACTCATGACGGAGGATGAGCAGCCCGCCATCAGCTCTGCATCTGAGGCCTCCACCCTCACCACCACCACCACCACCACCCCTGTTCGCAGCAGCCGCCCAGCAGGGTCTGGGGAGGAGGCCAGTTCACCGTCACTCGCCGACCTGTCATTCAGCAGTCTTTTGACCCCAGGCATCATGAGTAAATTGTCTGCTGTTGTTGGCGATCTTGAGGAGGAGATGCTGATGGGCACTTTGGGGGATGAGGGATTGGACAGCAAGACTGTGGCGACAGTCAAGCAGCCCATCCATGCATCAGGAGAGGAGTTTGGGGGGTCCTCATCCCAGCAGGACATGTTTCAGGAGGGGGAGGATGTTGATGACCCGGTGACAGACAGAGACTGGGTGCCACCACCTCCAGGGGATGTCGTCCTCAGCAGCTCTGAGGAGGAGGAGGAGGATGCTCTTGTGGGCCTTGCAAGGAGGCGCATCATTGCAAGCATTGGCAGCAGCAGTAGGCAGGTCCCACAGCCTGCTGGTGTCTCAGGCTCAGCAGCAGCAGCAGCAGCATCTGCCAGTACCACCACCAGCCGCACCCAAGCCCCCCAAGCCCCACCCCCAACCACCACAGGGAGACAGGCAGCAGCGCTTCCATGCCGTAGGGGGATGTTTCTGTCTCCAATCTGGCGCTTTTTCACCATGCCCACAGTGTACAGCAAGTACGCCACTTGCAACCACTGTCAGCGGAAGTTGAGCAGAGGTGCAGACCCCTTAAAGTTCTGCACCAGCTCGCTCATCAACCACCTTGCTGCGAAACATTTCCACCAGCATCAGGAGTTCCAGAGGCTGAAGGCATCTGGTGCTGGCAGTGGCACCACACCCATCACTGCACAGCCTTCAGCAGCAGCAGCAACAGCAGCCACCCGCCCTCCTGCTCCTCCAGCAGCACCAGCAGGAGTGCGGAAACGCACTGCTCCTCCCCCCTCTGCAACTCCTGCCGCCGACACTGAGGCCTGTTCTGGCAGCCAGTCCTCAGTGGCCTCCTCCGCTGTGTCTGCTGATTCCCGTGCCAGCAAAAGGCCACGCCAGAGCCTTTTGAGCGAGTCCTTCCAGGGGGTGGTTAGGGCTCTGCCTCCCAGCAGCCGTCGCGTGCGGCAGCTGAACGGCTTGCTGGCACGGGCCATGTGCTCCCAACTCCTGCCGTACACGCTCGTGCAGGAGGGGAGCGACATTCGTGCGCTGCTTGCTTGCGCAGCCCCAGACTGGCAGCTCCCCAGCAGACACTTTTTCTCCCGCAAGGCCATTCCTGCACTGCACCGCTTTGTGATGGCCAATGTGGAGCGAGGGCTGGAGCACGCGGTTGGTGAAAGGGTCCACGTCACCATGGACTCCTGGAGCAGCCGCTTCGGGACAGGCCGCTACCTGTCCTTCACTGTCCACTGGGTCAGCTTGGTGGAAGGGGGTGAGGATGGGAGAGCAGCAGCGGGCACAGCAGCAGCAGCAACACAGTGGGTGGTGCCACCCCGCAGGGTCAGGGGAACTGCAGCAGGTTCCTCCGATCCTCTGCCATCCTCCGGCACACCTGGCCAAACCCCCCGCCTCAGCAGCAGCGTGAAGGCCCGCCACTGCCAAGCGCTGCTGCACTTGGTCAGCCTTGGGAAGACCAAGCTGACGGCAACCCATGTGTTGGCCAAACTCCAGGAGCAGGAGAGGATTTGGCTGACCCCCAGAGGCCTCAGAGTCGGAGAGGTGGTGGCCGACAATGGGGCCAATCTGGTTGCCGCAATAGACAGGGGAAACCTGACCCACATCCCCTGTCTTGCCCACGTGCTGAACCTGGTGGTGCAGAAGTTCCTGCGCACCTACCAGGGGATGGGCGAACTGCTGGAAACGGCAAGGAATGTTGTGCGTCACTTCCGGCGCTCGGCTGCAGCCTGTGCGAGCCTGGAAGACGTGCAAAAGGAGCTGGATCTGCCACGCCATCGGCTGATCCTTGACGTTCCGACTCGCTGGAACTCCACCCTGGCGATGTTGGAGCGTCTGGTTGAACAGAGGCACGCTGTCAAACAGTACCTTGCCCTGGCCACTGTTTCCGCAGCTCAGAGAAGGGACAAGACCAGCAACATCCCGTCCATCGTCCCCGATGATGACTGGAGGCACATGCAGCAGGTGTGCTTTGTGCTGGCTCCCTTCCTGCAGGCCACAAACATGGTGAGCAGGGACCATGCTATGGTCTGCGAGTGGGTGCCCCTGGTTTCTCTGCTGAACAGGGCCCTCGATGCTTTGCTGGAACAGGGAGCGGCAGCCTTGGACCAGCAGGAGCGGCAACCAGCTGCGCAGTCCACCTCTGAGGGGGAGGAGGAGGAGGACTTGGTGGAGGTCCCTGACCTGGCTGCTGATGAGGGGGATCAGCACAGCGCAGCTGAGTTGGTGCGGGGGTGGAGAGAGGATGAGGCGGCAGAGGAGGAGGATGAGGACAGCACTGACGTCGATGTGCCAGCAGACGTGGCCCGCCTCTTCCCAATGGCAGCGCACATGCTGACGTGCCTGCGCAGGGACCCCAGGGTGATCCAGATGAAGCAGAGGGAGGACATCTGGATCAGCATGATGTTGGACCCACGCCTCAAGGGGAAGTTGAGCCAGTTCCTGCCGCCTGCAGGAGGAGACCCAGCGCAACAAATAAGGAGCTTGCAGCAGGCCCTTGTTGAGTGCTTGGAGGAAGCCTTCCCCCAGCCTTCCACCCCCACTGTCCAGCAGCCAGCACAGAGGCAGCAGCAGGTGCCTGCATCCAGCAGCAGCAAGCGCCCCACAGACCTGCTGTCTCTCAGCCACGAGCTCTACAGGACTGTAGAGGCTCCGGCAGCAGTGACTAGAGAGGAGATGCATGCAGCAGCATCCTCCTCCGGTCACAGCCAGCGCCTGACCCGCATGGTGGCTGACTACATGGGGTCGTACAGCGGGCTTGACAGCGATGCCCCTGTTGATCCCATGGAGTATTGGGTCAAGCGCATGGAGATCTGGAGCGAGCTGGCGCAGTACGCCCTGGAAGTGCTGTCCTGCCCCCCTTCCAGCGTGCTATCCGAGCGCTGCTTCAGTGCAGCTGGTGGCGTGGTCACCGAGAAACGCTCACGTCTGTCTCACAAGTCTGTGGACAGACTGACGTTTCTCAAGATGAACCAGGCGTGGGTGGAAGGCGAGTTCCTGGCCCCTGTTGTCGGCGAGAGGGGGACATGAACTGGCTGCCGGAACCATCGTTAATGTGCCTTACCACCCTTTACCACCTCCTGGCTCCTGCTCACTAAGCCAGCCTGGTTCACTTTGACTATTACGTCGCCTGCAGCCACACATTTCACACCTACAGTGGGCTGCTGTGTACTGCCCTTCTGCTGTCTGTCTGTGTTTCCCACTGCCAGGGTACACAGAATTACCTTCTTCTGCTGCCACTCTGCCACCAGCTATTACGTCAAACAATAGCTATATTGGTTGCAAAACCAAAACCAAACAAACCATTAAAAAAAAAAAAGGTTTAATTTTTCTGAGGTGCCCGGGTTGAAAACTGTGTTGTTCCAGTTGTGTATTGGACACAATGTGGGCTGCACGACCGCTGTCTTGGACCTCCTGTTGTGTTTATTTACAGCCCTGGTATCACCGCTAGGTACCAGGGCTATTATGTCACGCTGCCTACCTGCTGCCACACTCACACTGCTCCTCCATACCTCCTCCTGCTGCTGCTGCTGCTGTCTGTCTGTGTTTCCCACTGCCAGGGTACACAGATGATTTACCTTCTGCTGCCACTCTGCCACCAGCTATTACGTCAAACAATAGCTGCTCGCCTACTCCTCCATTCCTCCTCCTGCTGCTGCTGTCTGTCTGTGTTTCCCACTGCCAGGGTACACAGAATTACCTTCTTCTGCTGCCACTCTGCCACCAGCTATTACGTCAAACAATAGCTATATTGGTTGCAAAACCAAAACCAAACAAACCATTAAAAAAAAAAAAAGGTTTAATTTTTCTGAGGTGTCCGGGTTGAAAACTGTGTTGTCCCAGTTGTGTATTGGACACAATGTGGGCTGCACGACCGCTGTCTGGGACCTCCTGTTGTGTTTATTTACAGCCCTGGTATCACCACTAGGTACCAGGGCTATTATGTCACGCTGCCTACCTGCTGCCACACTCACACTACTCCTCCATACCTCCACCTGCTGCTGCTGCTGCTGTCTGTCTGTGTTTCCCACTGCCAGGGTACACTACACAGATGATTTACCTTCTGCTGCCACTCTGCCACCAGCTATTACGTCAAACAATAGCTATATTGGTTGCAAAACCAAAACCAAACAAACCATTAAAAAAAAAAAACAAAGGTTTAATTTTTCTGAGGTGCTCGGGTTGAAAACTGTGTTGTCCCAGTTGCGTATTGGACACAATGTGGGCTGCACGACCGCTGTCTGGGACTTCCTGTTGTGTTTATTTACAGCCCTGGTATCACCGCTAGGTACCAGGGCTATTATGTCACGCTGCCTACCTGCTGCCACACTCACACTACTCCTCCACACCTCCTCCTGCTGCTGCTGCTGCTGTCTGTCTGTGTTTCCCACTGCCAGGGTACACTACACAGATGATTTACCTTCTGCTGCCACTCTGCCACCAGCTATTACGTCAAACAATAGCTGCTCACATTACTCCTCCATTCCTCCTGCTGCTGTTGCTGTCTGTCTGTGTTTCCCACTGCCAGGGTACACAGAATTACCTTCTGCTGCCACTCTGCCACCAGCTATTACGTCAAACAATAGCTATATTGGTTGCAAAACCAAAACCAAACAAACCATTAAAAAAAAAAGAAAAGGTTTAATTTTTCTGAGGTGCCCGGGTTGAAAACTGTGTTGTCCCAGTTGTGTATTGGACACAATGTGGGCTGCACGACCGCTGTCTGGGACCTCCTGTTGTGTTTATTTACAGCCCTGGTATCACCGCTAGGTACCAGGGCTATTATGTCACGGCGAGCTGCCTGCCTCATTGACTGCCTGCTGCCACACACTCATCCTCCTCCTCCTGCTGCTGAATTTACCTCCTGCTGTCTTTGTGTTTCCACTGCCAGGGAGCACATACAATGGCGCTTCCAACATGCGTGCGCCCACCAGCTATTTGTTACGCTCAAAAATAGCTGCATTTCTGTAAAAAAAAAATTGAAAAGAGAAATACGTGAAGAAGAAGAAGACGATATTGAAAAAGAAGGAGAAGGAGAAGATGAAGATGAAGAAGAAGATGAAGAAGAAGATGAAGAAGAAGATGAAGAAGATGATGAAGAAGAAGATGAAAAAGAAGAAGAAGATGAAGAAGAAGATGAAGAAGATGATGAAGAAGAAGATGAAAAAGAAGAAGAAGATGAAGAAGAAGAAGATGAAGAAGAAGAAGATGAAGAAGAAGAAGAAGAAGATGAAGAAGAAGAAGAAGAAGAAGAAGAAGAAGATGAAGATGAAGAAGAAGAAGAAGATGAAGAAGATGAAGAAGAAGAAGATGAAGAAGATGAAGAAGAAGATGATGAAGAAGAAGAAGAAGATGATGAAGAAGAAGAAGAAGAAGATGAAGAAGAAGAAGAAGATGATGAAGAAGAAGAAGAAGATGATGAAGAAGAAGAAGAAGATGAAGAAGAAGAACACAATATAGAAGAAGAAGAAGAAGATATAGAAGAAGAAGATCTAGAAGAAGAAGAAGAAAGATAAAGAAGAAGAAGAACAAGTATATACAGTAACACTACTGAACAAAATTAAGGACACAACTTCTCTTTCCACATTTTTTTTTAAAGGAACATCCCCACATAATCACTTGCTGTTGTTACTTGGAAAAAAAGATGTTTCTTGCATCATTCACCCTCAAAACAAGTGTTGGAAGCTATTTAAGGCCAATTCGAATAGTCAGCTCGAATAGTGAGCTCGAATACCGACTCGAATAGTGAGCTCGAAGTCCGAGGTCGAATCGAATAGTAAAAATTATTCGACTCGAATATTCGACTGACCTCGAATAATTTACTATTCGAATTCGACCAAACTCGAATTTTAAAAAGGGGTATTTGAGCATCACTAGGCTGTCCCAACTCAAGTAAAAGTAAGTGTGACAGGCAGACACAGGCAGCATTATTATGGTGACTCTAATTTGGATTATAGTATTACAAATGCCCCCAATGCCTCCCAATCCCATCATACATACATTTATATTTTAGATATTAATGTGACACACACACTGATTCAGAGCTCCTGTCTGTCCTGCATTATTGATAATAGTATAATGTGACAAGCACTGGCTGCAAATCTATATTATCCATCATATAATGCACCATAAATGGATACTGTATTATCAGCAGCTGATATAGATTTGCAGCCAGTGCTTGTCACTTTATACTATTATGTAATATATTATCAATAATGCAGGACAGAGGTCTGTCATCAATTGTGTTACTCAGGTGACTGCTATCCATCATTATATAAAAAATTAGCTTTACTCACCTAGGGCTTTCTCCGGTCCGCTGTCCGCGCTGTCCCGGGCTCGCCGCATGGTGCAGAGGACGACCTCGAGGTTGTCCTTACTGCGCCTGCGTGAAGCGCCGCTGTCAATCATGGCCACAGTGTCCGCTGCGCAGTAGTTCTGCGCAGTGCGCAGCAGACATTGTGGCCATGATTGACAGCGGCGCTTCACGCAGGCGCAGTAAGGACAACCTCAAGGTCGTCCTCTGCACCGTGCGGGGAATCGGTACAGCGGCGGAGAGCAGAGCGGTCAGTGTGGGACAGTCGGCTGCAAGGGGCTGGAGAAAGCCCCAGGTGAGTAAAGCTGATGTTTTTATTTTTTGCCTGATGATTCCTTTAAGTTCCCAGTTTAAGTTTATTGCTAGATTCCCAATTCTTATGTGTTTATTTGGCACCTGAAATCTGAGGGGTGCACGTTATACACATAGGATACATCTGATGAACATAATAAACAATGAGATTTACTTACCTGGGTGGGGACTTCCTCCGCCCCTGGCTGGGAGCCTGTGTGTCCCTCAGCGCAGCTCCGCTTCCAGCCCGTCTCCTGTGGTCCCCTCCGTAGCAGCACACAGCTAATCTGCTTGCTATCAAGCTCCCATCACCGGGAGCGTTCTGTGCAAACGCAGTACTTTTCCGCCTGTGCAGAATGCTCCTGGCAATGGGAGCTTGATAGCAAGCAGATCAGATGGGCGCCTGCGCAATGGATGCCGACCTGCCAGTTCGGCATTTGCTACAGAGGGGGCCACAATAGATGGGCTGGGAGCAGAGCTGCGCCCAGGGACACACAGGCTTTAAGGTACTGGAGGAAGACTCAGGTAAGTAAATCTGTTTATTTTTTAATTTGTCAGATGTCTCCTTTGAAGAGACTCTGAATTCTCTCAAAAAATTAGGTTTTTACCTTAAAAACCTCATTAACATTATTGTCCCTATTAAATCGCAGCATCCCCGCAGCTGAAAACACCTTAAATCACCCCAAACTCTCATGGGGTACATTGCAGGCTCCTTCCGCATAGAGGTAGAGCATTTTGCTGCAGCTCTGCTTCTGTGCGTGTCAATCAGCGCAGAATGCCACTTCTCCCCCGCCCCTCTCAGTCTTCCTTCACTGAGAGGGGCGGGGAAGAGGTAGAGATACGCGCATAGAGGCGGCAGCAAAATCCACGACCAAGAAAGTCGTGGATTTTGCCGGGCGAGTTTGGGGTGGTTTAGGGTGTTTTCAGGGATGTGGTGATTTAAGAGGAGCAATAATGTTAATGAGGTTTTTAAAGTAAAAACCTCATATTTTGGAGACTTCAGAGTCTCTTTAAGCTATGTACTCACCTAAAGTGTCAGTACTCGACAAGCTTGATCGAACGTTCAAGCGATCGTGGTACTTTACACGAGCGTCTTTGAGGATCTTAAAGATCTGATCTTCTGTGTCTGTAGTTTGAGAATGCGCAATCGCCACGGGGGGGACACATCATTTAACATGCTTTTGTCAGATCTGACATGCTTGTTTTCAGACACTGCAGCAGCCAAATAGACCAGCAGGAGAGCCAAGCAACTGGTATTGTTTATAAGGAAATACATATGGCAGCCTCCATATGCCTCTCGTTACAGTTGTCCTTTAAACTGTGCATATTTATGTGCAATTACAACAGTTGGATTGACTTGAGCTGCGTCTTATCAGTTGTTGGTCGCCTCTTATCAGTGATATTTTACTTGACAAAAGTTGTTCAACTTCTTCAAGTTGTTTGATGATTGTGCATTTAAAAGACTTTTGCTGAGCGTATGCATGAGGCTTTAAGGATTCAGCAAAGACAAATGTTTACAGTTGTGTTTAAGCAATTTTTTCTGCATTTAAACATACATGTTCTTTTGCTGTTAATTTATTTGACTGTATTTGCACTTATTACCTAATTTATACAAAAAAATGTTGGTATCACTTGTTTGCTGTTAATTTATATAAATTTGTTCTCCTGTGGGAAAATACTGCCTTATTTTTGGATTTCTTAATGGAGGGGGGCACTTGGGGGGGGGGCGCACTTGGGCAGCTCAGCCTCTGTTGATGGTGGACCTTGTCCCGGCCCTGGCTCTCTCACCCTTTTGTGTAATTTTGTGACTGTCATTACCAATTCTGTATTTTGTACCGATTCTGTATTTTGTACCGACTCTGTATTTTGTATACCATAGTATGTATTATGTACCCATAATGGTTTCTTACTTTGTACAATGCCATGCAATAGGGTGGTGCTTTATAAATCAAAAATAATAATAATATCTATTCCTCAGGCCGGCTTCATGCTGCAGTTTGACACAGCTGTGTGGTGCAGCCCGCGCACCGCCAAAAACAGGCCTTCAGGGATTATCCCGTTAGTACGTGGTAATCACTGTCTGGCATTAGGGCAACAGGTAGTGACGCTCACTTCTTGTTAGGCAGTCTATGACGTGCGCGGAAGCGTGTTTTTAAAATACGCTTCCATGCATGCACAACGCTGAAAACTGCGGCGGGTTTTTTAAAGACAGGCGCGTTGCAACAGACTTACACGACTTTCGATCCGACGCAGATCACCACACGGTATTGTAAGTTTGGAAGTGTGCTAGATAGGGCCCTTCCGGCACAGCGTACTGCAACATGGGGAGTGTGAAATCCCCCATAGAATTTCATTGCCCGAGGGCGTGATGCGGTCTAAATTTACCACACCGCAACACCCCAGCGTAAAAAGGCCCTCATGGTATGACATCAACTGTCAAACATGGAGAAGAAATGTGATGGTCTGGGGCTGTTTTGCTGAACCCAGGGTCAGTAACTTGTACAGAGTGGTGGCACCCTCAACCATAACAGATACCCAAGCATTCTGCAGAGCCATGCAGTAACCGAGTTGGTGGCTTACCCTATAGCAAAATAATTACCGAAGACATAAGTCTAAGCTATGCCAGAACTACCTTAGGAAAAAAGAATAAGGTGGTGAGCTTGTAAACATGGGGTGGCCAGCACCGAAGCAGGAAAAAAGGGCGCAGGAGTCCTTTCGGAAAAAATGGTGCTGCCATAGGTGCTCTATAATGAAAGCTCCAATTTTTAGCTTGCCAGGGAAATTTGGAGGCTCGTTGGGTCAGGGCACCAAAATGTACCTTCTTTGCTGCAAATCGTGGCTTGTGGCAAAGAAAGTAAATTTTGGTGCTCGATTAGCAGCGAGAAGGTAGAATAAGGTAATCAGCGGAGTTCAATGTCGCAATTCAGTTTTCCGCAAGCCCTTGGCACCCGCAATTCTATCGGAAATTTCACCCTCTTGTTACTAATTGGGAGCCTCCGGGCACTGAAAGTTACCTTTCTTGCTGCATATCGCTGCTTTCCGGCAGAGAGGTAGTAATACTTCAGGGGGATTTAGGTTTAGGCACAACCGGGGGGGGGGGGGGGGGGGTCCTTAGGGTTAGGTACCGCCAAGGGGATCTTAAGGTTAGGCACCACCGGGGGGGGGGGGTAACTGGAGGCTTAGGGTTAGGCACCACTAAGGAAGGGTTCTGTGTGAGAGTAGGGTTAGGTTTAGCCTTAGTAAAAAAAAAATCAGTAAATATAATCGATATTTACCAACAAAATCCATTAGTAGAATTAATCTACTAGCGGCAATTCGCTCCCGTTTTTCCAGATACCTTTTTTTATGTATGCGGCCAGTACAGTCTCCAGACTTAAAGCTCCTGAATGGCTTGAATTTCAATGGAAAAATGAAAGTGATCTAAAACTTTTGAGAGAGGTTGTGTAAAAAAACCCCCACAAATCACATCATGTTCTCTATATCAAGGGGTGGAATTCATAACTATAGTATATCATTACACTGACAGTAAGTAATCCTATCTGATAACCCACATCACCAAACATTAACTCATTAACTCATTAACTCATTAACTGCACTATTAACTCATCTAAAGTGTTTGTGCTCTAATACGAAATATAAATGAATAAACAAAAGTGATGTGTATAAATAATAAAGTAGCCACCATACTCACAATTACTGATGTAAAAAATAAACCCAGGTAATGAAAATGATCAGTATTATTATTATTTATTGTATTTATAAAGCGCCAACATATTACGCAGCGCTACACAATAGATAAATGGGTTAACATACAAGGTAGAACATACAGGAAACTCACAACAAAACAAGATCATGCAAATTATTTGATAACAATAGTGTCATAGCTCAAAATAGAGACTGTTCTAGTCCACAAGAGGAGATAGGAGGGGAAGACCAGTTGATCTAAAACCTATAGAAGCTTGCTTTTGCTTCCTCCCTTTCCAGGAATCCTGGACATGCCTTCCTGAGTTTCTCTAGTTTTTGCACAGTACCGTACAGGAAGCCCTGGCAAATAGCATCCTTTTATTTTCAGGCTGGGCTTCTCATTGGTCCATTTAACTGACCAATGAGATTCCTGACACTGTAGCCACTGGTATGGTGGATGATGGGAGAGTGTTGTGGTGTCCAGCACTGTACTGGCAGACAATGAGTGTTTGGCTGCCCGACACAGTAGCGGTCGTGACCTGAGGTGTGATAGTTTAAATGGGAATGTCAACAGTATGGAGAAAAACAGCTATGACCTCAAAAAAACGCACCAGATCAGCACAATAATTGTAATACAAAAGTCAATCCTTTCTTGAAATTACACAAAAATTACTAAAAACATTTAAAACCAGGTGGGGAAATACATGTAAACCCCAAATATCGGAGAACCTGAGGAATGGTAAAGTGCAAGTGATAATAATGACACACCCCTAAGGGTGTGAAAAAACAACAAATCGAAGTGCACAATACCGAATGCTGGCTCATACAAAAACAGTGTACAACGATAGATGTGCAAATTGCAACAATAAATGACACTATACAAAAATAAACAGTATTACAAACAACTTCCAGAAATATAAAGTGACAATAAGATCGTGCAAGAAAAATAGAACCAGTCACAGAGTAACAAAGTGCAGAGTAATAAAGTGGATGAGTGAACCAGTGCAAAGACTATATGAGCACTTATACAATAGAGTGAACAAGAGTACAGAGTAATTTTCTGGGCATACACGGTGTCGAGGGGAGGATTGTCAATCGAGCCTGATGGCTCGATTGATAATATCAGACGTGTCCGATCACCGCGGGGATCGATTCCGCGCTCGATCCCCGCAGGCGGACAATAGCGGCGAATCGAGCGGGTGATAAGAAGCGCCGGCGGGGATGAGCGGGAATCGATCCGCGCGGGGATGCAGCTGGGGTCGATCCGGCGGCTTATCGGTCGCCGGATCGACCCGTGTATGCCCAGCATAAAATAGCAAGTTTGTAGTGCAAACCAAGAAAGTAGATAGAGTCCTTCCGGTTAAAAGTGTCTCCACGGGTCCCCACCGCTGCTATCGCGATTCACCACTATCCCATGGATTTCTCAAAGCTAATGAACTACCCATTGCAGCTGTTTAAATTCTAATCCAGGAAGGGGGAGGGAGAGGACACCCGATCGTAGCGTGGACACGCTACCGCCTCCATTGTGCCACGTTGCTAAGCAACGTGAACGCTCCGTCGGCTTCCGTACCTAGGGTGGCCGAATGCGGCCAAATTAGTGTTACACATACATATGTACGCATCCCTAAGGGGAAAGTACGCGTGAGCGCCAGGTAGTGTGGAGAAAAGAGAGTATGCAAGATGTCTGTATAACATCCAGATAGAGTGAATAATAACCCCATCTCCTGGCTATCCAAGGAATTGAATATAAGAATAGAGCAATAGATAGAAAGATTACAAATAATAACAAGAAAGGAAGAATAATATAAAAAATAGAATTTGAAAAAAAAAAAAATTAAAAATAAGAGAATGTGCGGTCAAACGGGCATCCAAGATTAGGTAACCAAATACAATATCTCTCAAATACATAGAAACCTACTCATGAAACAAATGCATAAATATGGAAAATAATTTCATACAAATTACGTAGTGTCTGAAAAATGTATTCTAAAAAAACTCTGGTCTATGTAAGGCAAGTCCATATAAACCAGGTATGAAAAGTACTACAAATACATGTAGACCTGTATAAAAAGGTTCATAATGCTCAGCAATGTATGGGCACCACAGTTCATCCCAAATCTTCTAACAAGGGTCCAGAACATCAGAAGTATTCCCGCAGAAGTCCACTCACAGTAGTTAGATGTGTGGGGTGAATAATCCCCCAGTAGAGTATTAGATCTGCAACTAGAAATAGCACATTAAAGAGGAACTGTAACGGTAAAACGTCCCCTGGGGGGTACTCACCTCGGGTGGGGGAAGCCTCAGGATCCTAATGAGGCTTCCCACGCCGTCCTGCGTCCCTCGGGGGTCTCGCTGTAGCCCTCCGTACAGCCGTGACGCAATATTTACCTTCCTGGCTCCTGCGCAGGCGCTCTGATGGCTGTCGGCTCCGAAGTAGGCGGAAATACCCGATCGCCGTCGGGTCCGCTCTACTGCGCAGGTGCAAGTCTCCGGCGCCTGCGCAGTAGAGCGGACCCGACGGAGATCGGGTATTTCCATCTATTTCCGAGCCGAATGCAGCCACAGTGCCCCCGCTGGAGCCAGCAAAGGTAAATATTGAAATTACAGTCGGGCCTGTCGCCGGCTGTTCAGAGGGCTGCAGCGAGACCCCCGTGGGACGCAGGACGGCGTGGGAAGCCTCATTAGGATCCGGAGGCTTCCCCCACCCGAGGTGAGTACCCCCCAGGGGATCTTTTTCAAGTTACAGAGTCTCTTTAAGTATATGTATGTCCACATATTAGGGGATGTCAGGTGTCCCGTATCAAAATTCAAGCACAGTACACGACAAAAAAGTGTGTACACCCCAAATCCAGTGTGTTAGCAAGTCCCGGTACCACTTACCAGGGTACAAGATACCATATACAAGTGCCAGACTACCCGTAGACAATGGTCCACTACTTACTAAAGTGGACCAAAAGCTAGATTGAACTATATGTAATAAGTAGACGTGAACAAATCCAAACCACAATAAGGTGCTCTACCAAACAGGAAAAACATCAAGGGCAATTCCAATCATTATAAAGTGCCAGTAGATTCACTAACACAGTGACACATATAAGTGGATCCCAGAGGCCAGAGGGTAGGTAAAAAGTCATTTCAAATAACCAACAAACGTAAATTCTTCATTTATACCTGCCGGTTGCATAGATCCCATCTCATGGATCCATCTAGTCTCGTTCCTCAGAAGGGTTTGGGTAATGTCATCGCCCCTAGGAGATAAAAAGATTTTTTGTAAACCACTCACAGTCCAACCTTTGGTATTTCCCCCATGTACTTTCAGGGCATGATCGGCTACAGGGGTAAGAGTTTTACCCTTTCAGCCAAACGGATTGTTGACCAATGTTTCTGGATTCGCACCTTTAGCATGTTTTTTTTATTTGGCCAACATACAGTTTACCCACATGAAAAACATAACATATAGATGACACCACACGATTGATAGTTAATATACTGTCTCAGCCGAAATTCCCTACCTGTTTTTGGGCTGGTAACTGTTTTTGTGGCAATCATGAAGGGGCAAACATTACATCTGCCGCATGGGTAGCTACCCCCTGTTTGACGAATATTAGTAATTTTCTTCTGAAAATGACTCCTAGTAAGCAGATCCTTTAAGTTGGGAGCTCTTTTCGCTGTGATTGATGGTCTGTCAGGTAAGTATTGTGCAATCACTGTGTCAGTAGTTAGTACTGGCCAATGTTTCAGAATGATCCCCTGTAAATGACTCCAACTACAGTTGAAGGGTGTACACAATCGTACACATTGGTCCTCATTTTTCCTTTTGGGGTAGAGAAGTGTCTCTCTTACAGATCTCCGGGCTCTCCCATATGCCATGTCCACCACCTTTTTTAGGTATCCCCCATCCAAAAATCTTTGTCTTAGAACAGAAGCCTCCTTAAATGGGCGTGAGATAACAGTGGTGCTGACAGTTGGTGCACAGCATAAAACCTCACTCCAATATCGTCTGGCAGCTATTAGCAATGATCAGTCAAATGCTTCTATTTGCCTGAGCGAGGCTTCTGTCTCTCAGCCACTGCCCAGGTGAAGCCAGTAACTCCTGAGCAATGTCAGGTGATAAACTTGCAGGCAAGTAAGTCTCTTATCACCTAGAATTGCATTGCTCATCTTTTAGAATTTTTCTTTTTTGCAATTTTTTTCCTTTTTCTTTTAATATGTTTTTACAATAATAATAAAAACAAACAAACAAAAAAAAAAAGATAAGCCTAGTTCCTCCCACCAGCTTCTTTTAACCCCTTGTTCCCAATACTACAAGATACACTGCACTCTGACCAGAATGTGTGCTAGAGCAAGGGTAATTCAATGAAAAGGAAGTGTATAGCTCACAAAACAGCACTACACTTCAATTGAGTATCAAAAAATTTATAAACATTTATTTCAATATAAATACATTCCGATATACCGTATATTAGATAAAACCATCTAAAAAATGACCAACCAAAATCTTCCACATATAATCCTGGATTCTATCCATCATGGGTAGTAAAGCACAATAATATATATCAAAAATCAGACACTCCAGTAACTATGGATGAGAATCAGTGTGGGGTGCTCAAAAACTGAGCACTCCAACACCATATGAACCCGGGTTCAGTATCGCCTAATAGCAGTGAAACTTATATTACATATATACTAATATAATTAAAGTGCACATAGTGAATGTACATATTATCCATACATCAGTAACAGTGATAATTGATTATAACAATAATGAACCATAAAGTGCTAAGTTTGAGTGTAACAGACCATAGATAGAACATACAGAGGTGTAAGTCAGGGGGTATACTTAGCCGGTATATGATGACCCAATAGGAGTGGAAGTCAGGATGGGAGCCCTCGGTGGACTGCTCCACCGGTTCCGCGGCCGTCACGCCGCTTTTTCAAAGAGTGCGAGGGGATCTCCGTCGCACTCTTTGAAAAAGCGGCGTGACGGCCGCGGAACCGGTGGAGCAGTCCACCGAGGGCTCCCATCCTGACTTCCACTCCTATTGGGTCATCATATACCGGCTAAGTATACCCCCTGACTTACACCTCTGTATGTTCTATCTATGGTCTGTTACACTCAAACTTAGCACTTTATGGTTCATTATTGTTATAATCAATTATCACTGTTACTGATGTATGGATAATATGTACATTCACTATGTGCACTTTAATTATATTAGTATATATGTTATATAAGTTTCACTGCTATCAGGAGGTACTGAACCCGGGTTCATATGGTGTTGGAGTGCTCAGTTTTTGAGCACCCCACACTGATTCTCATCCATAGTTACTGGAGTGTCTGATTTTTGATATATATTATTGTGCTTTACTACCCATGATGGATAGAATCCAGGATTATATGTGGAAGATTTTGGTTGGTCATTCTTTAGATGGTTTTATCTAATATATATCGGAATGTATTTATATTGAAATAAATGTTTATTAATTTTTTGATACTTAATTGAAGTGTAGTGCTGTTTTGTGAGCTATACAGTTCCTTTTCAGTGAATTACCCTTGTTCCCAATGCAGGCTGGCATTGCCAGGACAGTTGTACCAGCTAGCGTGGGACTCTGCTGCCTGAACCTGATGTTCATTTGAATGACAAGGGGCTAAGCACCTCGTGTTCAGGTAAATTGAGGTGACTGCCAATATTTTTTTGAATTGTGTTTTAATTGGGTTGGGTTTTAATCATTTTATATGCCTCTTAAAAGTAAAAAGAGAAAATGGAAAAAATATACTCTCTCAGTTTTCAACCATTATAGTTTTAAAGTGAAAAGTGCCATGTTTCTGTAGATAAGAACCACAAATTGTATTTCCCCCATTTGCTTCAAAACTAAGAGGAACTTTAACTCAGTATTTAACTTCATCCCAATCATTAGCCAGTACCACCTTTGCCACAAGAAATCTTTAACTCTTCTCAAATAGATCATCAGGGACATCAGTATCACTTATATTGTGGTGAAACCCCTTCCACAGTGTGATGTCAGGGCCATGGCCCTGACAGTTTGTGTCTGTAAACCTTTTTGCTGCATTGTGGGAAATAACGTCTTTTTACAACTGCCATGCAAGCACTATTTCTCTCTGTACATAGACCTCTCAGAAAATGAACATTCCGCAGAGATCACCTGACAAAACAAAAGATGTCACCATCTGTGATACATTTCAGAATGTAAATCGGGGAGATGAAAGATTTTACAATGGGCAAACACTAAATACTGTAAAAAATATTTTCACTATAGCTCCTCTTTAAATTATGCTGCTGGTACAATGGATGGTAACTATATTTGATTTTGAAATAAAGTTATATTTTTTGCATTATGTACTTTTTTTTCCGCTGAACTGTAACAATAATACAACTATTTGAATTACACAAATGGCAAACAAGTGGTTAGTAGGGTGGGTGATTGGACGTGGTTTCAAATGTCCTGTTTTATTCCCATTGCAACCCCTATATCAGTGATGGCTAACCTTGGCACTCCAGCTGTGCTGGAACTACAAGTCCCATGAGGCATTGCAATACTCTGACAGCTCTACACATAACTCAGGGAGGCAGAGGCATCATGGGATTTGTAGTTTTGTCACAGCTGGAGTGCCAAAGTTAGCCATCACTGCCCTATATTATAGTGGACTTATTACATGTCTCCATTCCAGGCATGTGCCCCTTTTAGTGACCTCTCATTTTTAGCACCCATGTCTCCGTTATTGTGCTCCCTTACGTTGGCCCCTATAGTGGTCCCTATGCTGTGGCCCCTGTGCCATGCTCCCTTTTTGTTTTCCTGATGGTCTTATAATCAATAATAATAATCCCCATGCACTCCTATAGTATTGAGGTCTCCTAATTCCCTTACAGTTTTCCCTGGCTGTCTAATGGTCACCCTTATAGGTGTCCTTAGTGGTCCAGCTGCCTTTCCCCTCTTTATAGATCTCCCTGCTAGAATGCATGTTGTGCTCATTAAGGGCTTGTTCCACTAGGGGCGATTTGGAGCCAGTCCTCACATGCAAATTCGGGCGATTTGGAGCCAGTCCTCACATGCAAATTCGGGCGATTTGGAGCCAGTCCTCACATGCAAATTCGGGCGATTTGGAGCCAGTCCTCACATGCAAATTCGGGCGATTTGGAGCCAGTCCTCACATGCAAATTCGGGCGATTTGGAGCCAGTTCTCACATGCAAATTCGGGCGATTTGGAGCCAGTTCTCACATGCAAATTCGGGCGATTTGGAGCCAGTTCTCACATGCAAATTCGGACCGGGAACCGCAACATATTGAAATCAATAGGCTTCTTCTGAATTCATGTGGTGGCAAGAATGAGCGGTCTGAAGTATTTTTTCCCATCATGCATGCAAATCCCCAAAGCCCCACCAGAGCATACATTGTTCCAATACCTGTATATACAGTGGGTTGGAAAAGTATTCGGCCCCCTTGAAGTTTTCCACATTTAGTCACATTACTGCCACAAACATGAATCCATTTTATTGGAATTCCACGTGAAAGACCAATACAAAGTGGTGTACATGTGAGAAGTGGATCGAAAATCATACATCATTCCAAACATTTTTTACAAATAAATAACTGCAAAGTGGGGTGTGCGTAATTATGCAGCCCCCTGAGTCAATACTTTGTAGAACCACCTTTTGCTGCAATTACAGCTTCCAGTCTTTTAGGGTATGTCTCTACCAGCTTTGCACATCTAGAGACTGAAATCCTTGCCCATTCTTCTTTGCAAAACAGCTCCAGCTCAGTCAGATTAGATGGACAGCGTTTGTGAACAGCAGTTTTCAGATCTTGCCACAGATTCTCGATTGGATTTAGATCTGGACTTTGACTGGGCCATTCTAACACATAGATACCGTCTTTCCCCGAATATAAGACACTGTCTTATATTCTTTTTGGGAAGGAAATATGTGCTAGGGCTTATTTTCGGGGGGGGGGGGGGAGGGGCTAGACGCTTTGTGTATGGGGAGGTGTGTGGGCTCTTACCGCACCTCCCTTGTGGCTGCAGCCCCCTCCGTTCCAAGCAATTTCTCCGGTGGTGGCGGCGGCGGTGACATGGTATTCAAGCTATGAGGGCGCCCTTTGACCCTCACGCTGCACTCAGTACGGTTTTCCGGCTCTGAGCTGATGCTCCCTTCCTGTCATAATCGTGCGCATGGCTGATGCGTCCCAGGCGCACATTGATTATTACATGAGGGGAGCGTCAGCACTAAGCCGGCAAAGCGTATTGCGTGCAGCGTGAGGGTCAAAGGGCGCCCTCATAGCTAGAATACCATGTCGCCACCACCGGAGGAATTACATGGAACGGAGGGGGACGCCGCCACAAGGGAGGTGCGGTAAGAGACCACACACCTCCCCATACACACAGCGCCCCCCCCCCCCCAGCTAGGCCTTATTTTCGGAGTAGGTCTTATATTTCAAGCATGCTTGAAATATAAGGGAGGCCTTATTTTCGGGATAGGTCTTATTTTAGGGGAAAGACGGTATGTTTTGTTTTAAACCATTCCATTGTTGCCCTGGCTTTATGTTTAGGATTGTTGTCCTGCTGGAAGGTGAACCTCCGCCCCAGTCTCAAGTCTTTTGCAGTCTCCAAGAGGTTTTCTTCCAAGTTTGCCCTGTATTTGGCTCCATCCATCTTCCCATCAACTCTGACCAGCTTCCCTGTTCCTGCTGAAGAGATGCACCCCCCGAGCATGATGCTGCCACCACCATATTTGACAGTGGGGATGGTGTGTTCAGAGTGATGTGCAGTGTTAGTTTTCTGCCACACATAGCGTTTTGCATTTTGGCCAAAACGTTCCATTTTGGTCTCATCTGACCAGAGCACCGTCTTCCACATGGTTGCTGTGTCCCCCACATGGCTCGTGGCAAACTGCAAACGGGACTTCTTATGCTTTCTGTTAACAATGCCTTTCTTCTTGCCACTCTTCCATAAAGGCCAACTTTGTACAGTGCATGACTAATAGTTGTCCTATGGACAGAGTCTCCCACCTGAGCTGCAGATCTGTGCAGCTCGTCCAGAGTCACCATGGGCCTCTTGACTGCATTTCTGATCAGCGCTCTCCTTGTTCGGTCTGTGAGTTTAGGTGGATGGCCTTGTCTTGGTAGATGTACAGTTGTGCCATACTCCTTCCATTTCTGAATGATCGCTTGAACAGTGCTCCATGGAATGTTCAAGGCTTTGGAAATCTTTTTGTAGGCTAAGCCTGCTTTAAATTTCTCAATAACTTTATCCCTGACCTGTCTGGTGTGTTCTTTGGACTTCATGGTGTTGTTGCTTCTAATATTCTCTTAGACAACCTCTGAGGCCCTCACAGAGCAGCTGTATTTGTACTGACATTAGATTACACACAGGTGCACTCTATTTAGTCATTAGCACTCATCGGGCAATGTCTATAGGCAACTGACTGCACTCAGATCAAAGGGGGCCAAATAATTATGCACACACCACTTTGCAGTTATTTATTTGTAAAAAATGTTTGGAATCATGTATGATTTTCGTTCCACTTCTCACATGTACACCAGTTTGTGTTGGTCTTTCATGTGGAATTCCAATAAAATTGATTCATGTTTGTGGCAGTAATATGACAAAATGTGGAAAACTTCAAGGTGGCCGAATACTTTTGCAACCCACTGTATATTATTCAGCATTAATGGTGCATTAACAGATGAGTAAGCTATATCATGTAACGTTTTTTAGAGATATTGATATCAATAGTGTCTATGATATCTATGTTGTATATCAGTGCTGAAGTCAATGGTTATATATCACACTCTGAACAAGTCAGGTGGCAGCGTACACCAATCATAGCTAGAAGTAATGGTCAATGACAATGGAATCTTGTGGAGGTTGAGACACAATAGGATTGGTATTGAGAAAACTACTAGTAAGTATATGAGTGTGGCTAAAGACCTTCAGGAAAACAGAGAAAGTATCAGGATGAGAATGTCAAATAGCTAAAATAGCATACAAAGGGCTTGATTCAGGCAATTTTGGTAAAACTGTTGTGTGCAGGGAGTGCAAAGCAATTTTACCAGTACCAATGACAGGGGAGTGGCGGGCATTACACTATTCCTGCAAACACGCATTACCGTAACAACACATGCGTTTCCCAGGTAACGCGGGTTGCGGACAGTTATAGCATAATAACATCCTTTTCTATACTATTCATATGATTCATTAAGGTATGAAAAAAGCTCATTGCTGATGCTGACCCTTAGCTGTATGGATGGACCCCTAGAGGGATTAGGAAAGTATGTGGATGCAAAGCTTAAACTAATTGTTGGCTTGCTGCTGTCATTTGTCAAGCATGCCAAAGATGTTCTCAACTATGATGCAAGGTATTGAGTTTGAGAATGACACATTACTAACAGCAATACATGTGGAGTCCCTGTACACATCTATACCCTATTTAGTGGGACTTGAAGGGCGCAGTGAGACGAGCGGCGGCACTTCCGGGTCTGCGGGTACACAGATGAATCCCAGAAGCCATGCCATGCACGGCTATGGGATTTGCTGCCTCCCGCACGAAAACTGTTGGCAATGTCGGCCAAATCGCTAGGGCAAGCAATTCGTCCGGCGGCGCCATTAATTCCTATGGCAGAGTTTCCCTGAGCGATTTGCCTGCAGGGAAACCCTGCGGATTTGGCCCAGTTTCCGCGCTAGTGGAAACGGGCCAGTAGCCGTGACATTTTTTCTTAAATAATTCTGATGACCATAGTCAGCGAACTTCTGATGCCGTGTCCTTTGTTTTACATCATAACTTTTTCATGTTTGAATGCTCTATTTTAGAAGTGAGGGGGACATCTATGGGGGTGACATCTGCACAAACGTATGCATATTTGCTTTTGGGCATATAGGAGAGGAAGGTTCTTTACCAGTATCCTGCATGTTGGCTCCATGTCACCCTCTAAATAAGATTTATAGAGGATGTGTTTGTGACGTAAGAATCAGGAGCAGCGGAGATATTTTGTTTTAGATTTGAATACAAATACGTTCAAAGTGAAGATAACATGTGACTGTAGTTTTGAAACAATCTCATTTTTAGATCGGATGATTGCATAAAAATGGCGTTTTACAAACAGGAGTATACAGAAGGCCCACTGCTGCTAAAACTCTTCTCCATGCCTCAAGTTATTATCCTAGATCCTTAACAGATGTAAGTACCTGTAAGTTCCTGCATTTATGTAGGAACTGTTCATATGAAGAAAGTTTTGATTTGGATGCCCGATCCTTATATAAGAGATTTAGATCTACGGGATACTCACATTGAGTTTTGAAACAGAGATTAAAGGGAAGGTTTAAGCAAAATAAAAAAATGAGTAACTTACCTGGGGCTTCTACCAGCCCCATGCAGCCATCCTGTGCCCTCGTATTCACTCACTGCTGCTCCAGTCCCTTGCTGGCAGCTTGCTGACCTCGAAGGTCGGCGGGCCACATTGCGTAAATTTTTACGCATTCCCGCTCATGCAGGAACATTAACACATACATTTTTACACGTTACTGGTTCAATGAGTAAATTTTTACGCATTGAACTAGTAATGCGTAAAAATGTATGTTTTTAATGTTCCTGCACTAGCTGGAATGCGTAAAAATGTACGCAATGCGGCCCGCCGACCTCCGAGGTCGGCTAGCTGCCAGCGGGGGACTGGAGCAGCAGTGAGTGACTACGAGGGCACAGGATGGCTGCATGGGGCTGGTAGAAGCCCCAGGTAAGTGAAACTAATTTTTTTATTTTGCTTGGACCTTCCCTTTAAGACTACAATGTCACAATATACAATACCAGAGGTTTTTAAATGGACTAAATCAATCATGCTACAATATCTTTTTTTAAGACTTTTATTTCTTTAATTTAAAAGGCCAGCCATACAGATCCAATGACAAAGTTCCATCATAAAAACATAATTTGTTCATCAGTATGTACATCCATTCAATCTCTCCACAACCTAATGTACGTTTCACAGCTCACAAGCCACTTCAGCAGAGGCAATAATCTTATAAATAATACCTTATACATTTATAAAGCAAGTAACTGACCTTAGTAATACGGGTCCTGAAAATTGGGTTAGCCTTTGTATTATTAGTGGTGGGCACAATCCTTAATATTGAATTAATTTATGTGACCAGCACTGATTTTGACTTTTTGACGCTTTTGATTGAGTGGTTTGAAATACTTGTTATTCAGGCTGGATACATAGGTATTGTATTGTGCTAGCCATCAGTAAAAGCAAGAAGTTTTGAATCAGGATGATACCATTTATTGGCTAACTTAAGAAGAAGGGTAAGTTTTTGACTATTCTGCCTTCATCAGACTCAAATCCTGTATGCTAACAAGATGTAAGAGCAAACAGCTATATAAATGCAACATCAAAAGATCATTTCAGCTGTGTCCGTGGGAACAGGAGATTGGATTTGGTATCATTAATAGTGTACCTGTGTCCGTTCATACTTCGGGTTACTGCCCTGGAGGGTGGCTTTATATCACAGAAAGAAAGACTGATAGCAGAAACAACATTTATATATTAGTTCAAATTTGTAGATGAAGGATTGAACAAGGATACCAATTTTTATTTTGGAATTGTATTGTTTTCCACACATTAAGAATTCAGTAACACATTTTCCTGGAAGATTCAGCTGCTGCTTTTGGTTTTTGCTGCCACGCTCACCGCTTTCCCTTGTTTTTGTTCACTAGCGTTTTTCTCTGACCCCTTATTCTGAGATGGAGCTTTACTTGAAGCTTTAGATTGAACAGTCTTTGTTTTGGGGGTCCTGAATTTGGTCTTCTGGCTGTAGAGAAGGTTCTTTTGGAAGAGTCGAGGGATATTTCCAGAGAACAGGAATAGAGCCAACACCATGCCTGGATAACAGAAATACAGTGAGTCATAAAATGCACAATTAATACACTGTGTTTTATTATTCAGTGGCATGTACAGCAATCAGTTTTCTTTCATTGTACAAGTGCATTCAGGTCCAAATCCAAATTCTGTACTGTTCCGGTGAATGTTGTTGTGTAGCCAGTCTTTCTATGTACAGCATAATGGTCGACTGGTAAAATGGGTACTGCCCAGACCGCAATTTTAATTGCGACTATACCAATGCCCAGGGAGTAATTTAACCACTCTACGACTGCTTAATGCCGATGGGCGGTCGCAGAGTGGCTCCCCCAGGACCACCTAACGCCGATTGGCATCAGGTCCTGCAGGTGGAGATTAGTGGGTATTCCTCACTGAGTTATAGAGCTTCGCTCCATAAACAGCCTGCCAGCCACAGTCGGAGCTGGAAGGCTGTTAGGGGAAAAAATATTTTTTTCATTAGTACAGTGCTGCAATCTAGCGCAGCGCTGTACAGGGGACAGCTTTGGCACTTAGCTGTCCCCTGGAGTGGCTCACAATCTAATCCCTCTCATAGGCTATGCAGAGGCATATGATGCCTATGAGTGGTGATCATAATGGTGGATCTCAGGGGGGGGGGGGGGGGATTGGGGAGGGAGGGAAGGTGGGAGCGATGAAATAAAAAAAATATCAGTTTTTATTAAAAAACAATACAAAATAACAGTATAATTGATAAAAAAAAAATTGTAGCAGCAATCAGATACCACCAACAGAAAACTCTGTTGGTGGACAGAAAAGGAAGTAAAATTCATTTGGCTGCTAAGTTGTATGGCCGAGTACTAAAGCTACAGAGTGCTGAATTGTAAAAAATGGCCTGGTCACTAGGAGGTGTAAACCTGTGGTCCTCAAGAGGCATCAGCGGCACCCATACTGGTAATATACAATACACCAAATATTGGTGGAGGGAGTCTATAGTGGCGAAGGTATTTCTTATATCGGCCGAGATTGCAACGCCGATTAGGGTTAGACATCGTTAAGGGGGCCATTAACAAAATAATCCCACAGACGATCAATTGTTTCCAAACCCTGCATTCATTGGTTGGCCGTGTCCATTAATGGCCAAAGCCCTGCTAACCAATGTGCCTTTAATAAGCACGTTCAAATTCGTTAAGTTCAGTCAATTGTCTCTGTTCTGAACTGTCTTTACTTTAGACATTGCTAGTCACTATGGCACATGGGGAAGCTGCCCGCTACACATAGAACAGGCAGTATGCAGGCATACATCGAAAAGGGGCGCTGCTTTAATTTGTGTGCCGGAGTTGGGCGCTAGTAGGATATTGGTAAATTACAGATTTTCTACTATTGAGCACAATGCTTTAAAAACAGTTAAAAAATCCCCCACAGGTGGAGCCACACAGTGCAGACAATATAATCAAATACATATAAGTGAAAATCACAGGGTAGGAAGGACAAACCCTTCTAAAGTAAATCACTACACCAACGCTACAGCTGACAGATATGTATGGACAAAAAAAATACAGTCATCCGGCTAATAATACTGAAGCTGCATAGCTGAGGCTGGCTGCCTAAATGCTTACCCTGGACATGATGGTCGCACAAGGAGGCCCGGCCCGGTGTCTATCTAGCTATGCAGCTTCAGTATTATTAGCCGGATGACTGTATTTTTTTTGTCCATACATATCTGTCAGCTGTAGCGTTGGTGTAGTGATTTACTTTAGAAGTGTTTGTCCTTCCTACCCTGTGATTTTCACTTATATGTATTTGATTATATTGTCTGCACTGTGTGGCTCTGCCTGTGTGGGATTTTTTAACTGTTTTTAAAGCATTGTGCTCTTAATAAAGATTTATTATTTAACATGGAGCTAGAGATTTTGTATAATTTTTGGTATTGTGGACGTCTGTTTATGAATATAGTGGTTTAATCGTCCACAGACATGGATTTTTCCTGGGTTATGCTTGTGCTCAATTGCTATTGTTTTTATGTTTTAGGTGTCGATCAGTTTACTCATCTATCACTCTGCACAATGCTGTTGTTCAAACCAAAACCTTCGCTTGATAGATCTATTTCTCCGATCCCCTCCTTTGTCACCTGCTCTCTGGAATTCCCATCCGCATCACATACATGATTTTTGGAAATGTTCTCATGCAGGAGTTTTGGAAACAGAAGAATGTCTGCTTTTAATAAAGAGAGGTTGGCACCACTGTAATGATTGCATTTATGGGTGAATCATTGAATTATTTGGGCATGCAGACCTGTGTTTTGGTTAATAAAAAACAGATGCATCACTGATAGCCAGCACATACTGTACAACATAATGTGAGTCCTAGTGGGCATATGCAGGGACGGATCAAGACCAAGTTGCGCCGGGGGCAAGGTCAGGTTTTGGCGCCTAAAGGTCAGGTTTTGGCGCCTAAACTGCCATTCATTTTGCCGCCTTTTTAAGAATTCAACAAACTGCGCCTGGTGCAAGATACCCGCTTGCCCCCCCCCCCCCCCCCTAGATCCGTCCCTGGGCATATGTCAATCTAAAATCATCTACCGATACAGCATGACTTGGGGTAACACCTGAGACACATTTCTAAGAAGCCCAGCAAGTCCACTGACAAAGACTTCAAGGAACATTTGACTTACAGGTCAGGTTTGAAGTCTTAAAATGTGGTTTAATATGCAGTTAATCATTGGATTATTTTAGATAATTAAGTTGTGGAGCTTAACCCTTAGATGCAGGTTATTGAACTTTACAAGTTTTTTGCAATTTCACACTCAAGAAAATGATTTGTAAAATTTAGCAATATTTGCACATCCAGTATTTTGACAAGGTGGTGTACACCTCCCCATCTTTACTTCTGAGGTTCTCATCTTCTCTCATATGCCCTTTTTATATCTAATTAGATGATTGACCTTTTGCCTATCAACCTAATTTATTGTTAGTGGGTTCAACATTTTTTTTTAACCTTCAGGCCAATTTTTTAAACTATTTATATAATATAATATGACGTTCAAAATAATTATACATCAGAAGATAACTAAGAGGGAGCACCCATTGGTGTGGCTGTATGTCTGTGTGGTGGATAGGGTGGGCAACTTTTATGAGGTCATGGAGCAGGTGGCTCAGCACAAAAATGGTAAACTCTGCAGAGGTCAGGACACCACAATCTAAGTACACCTCAATAAGCAGGGATACTCTTATGGAGATTGTGAGGTGCTCACTTTAGACAGAGAAGAAAGCTAGCTTGCAGGAGGTGCAGGAGAGGCCTCTCACGTGAAAGCACTACAACATTCATAAATGAGGAAAAGCCTAGGTATTTCCTTTACTCAAGAGAAAAGAAATATATAGTTTCCGGTTGTAGCGCTTTAAACTATTTAAGAGAGGCTGAAGAGGACGTCCACAGCCGGGACCGAGAAGTTTGTAGAGCCGGTTTACAATTCTGCAATAAGGAACTTTAGACTCCCTCCCCTCCGCCTCTCTATTGGATATGTGAGTTTATTCCGAATGTTAACGTTGCTACGGTCTATTAGAGATTTCCATAAGCAAGGACATTGGAGGGCTTTGTACAAAGCTGTGAATACAGGGGCGTAACAATAGACCCTGCAAGGGATGCCTCCGCAGGGGGGCCCAGAAGCCACAGGGGGCCCGTGGGGGGAAGAGATTAAGAGACTGACAGCTAAGAGCACGGAGAGAAAAACGTATTCTCGCACCATTGTTATATTGACTGCATGTGTCCACCACACAGATAAGGACTCATACACACTCTGGAATTTGTACACTATCCCTGCTCCCTAGGGTTCGTAAAAAACATCTGTCTCTCACTGCTGCAAAGTTCTGATGACTGCAAGTACAACCTTACAAACAAAGGAGCCACATTTTGAAAAAAAGTTGTAGTCTTTCCCTTTCTTATCACACAGGCTAATGACTTTATGGCCTTTAATTACTTTTACAATACAGCAGAGTGGAGATTGATGTCTTACTGTTGCTGCTTCATTGAGAGCTTGTTCTCTCATACTGAGTACAAGATCCTGTAATAACAGTATCAATCAGTGACATTCTGAATGTTTTGCCAAAGTTACAGTGAATACTATAAGTTATGTTCAGCATGTCATTGTTGTTCCTCCATATACTGTAGCATGTGCTCTCATGTAGTAAAATAATACAGCTGTGTGTGTATGTATGTACTGGGAGCAGAGCTGCAATGAGGGACTTGTCGGCTGCAAGGGGCTGGAGGAAGCCCCGGGTAAGTAGATCTGGGGGTAGCATAGATTACCTGACATTTCCTTTAAGTCTAAGTGTTTTTATCTGCATGGGGAAAACACATTGGTCCTGTTTTCCTGTGCAGAAAGCGAGGGGGGTGGGGGGCCCATCCAAAGTTTTGCGGGGGGGGGGGGCATCCAAAGTTTCGCAGGGGGCCCAGTGATGTCTAGTTACTTCCCTGTGTGAATATATAAGCTATTGAAGCAGTGAAACTGTAATCTATGTGGCTCTGAGATTCCTTGTGCTCATTTTTTATAATTTTATGCTGTCACATTAGCACTGTCAAAGGACGGACTTCCAGAATCTGTTGCAAAAACACGTCTCGGGGATCCCCTTTTTTCTGCACATATACGGGCGGCCCTAAATGATTTATTTTAGTGCTGGATTTTGGGCAGATTAGGGAATCAGTGGAGATGTGTGAGTGAACAGATGTGGAAGCGGAATAAGTGTGTGGTACTATTGCCAGACAGAACCAATGACATGCAAAACTGGAATGATTTTTATTAATTTGATTATACGATTATTGATTTTTAATAAACACTTTATACAATCAAGTACAGTATTGGCTGTCAAGGAGCAGGATATATCAATCAATGTAAAGTGTCAAGAGAAAAGAAGACATTGATCTGTAAGCAAACTTTTTTACTCTAAGCATCCTAATTTTTTTTTGTTTTGGATATTTAATTAGCGGCATCCAAGTCCACGCACAGGTTACATTGTACAAATGTTTCAGGTACTGTTTGCCATGGTTTGGTCACAACAGCCAGCAACTTGGCGGATTTTATAAGTACTCACCAACTAGTGATCCACCAATATAAACAGAAGAGTACTCTCCAAGGCTCTTTCCAGGGCAATCAAATGTCAGTGCATATGCCAAGATTGGGTTGAAGTAAGATCCAGTATGAGAGGCACCTGTAAAGAGGAACGACAGCAAACACTGATTAATACGCTTCAGACAAAAGCAAAAAATTGACTAGCTATAGACCTACTGCAACCTGAATGTTAAAAGGGACACTATGGCGAAAAACTGTAAAATATATAATACATATGTTAACATACAAACACTTGTCCCAGAGATAATACGCCATACATTTTTTACTTCCTGTGCAACTGTTGCTTACAGTAGGTGATAGTCTAACATCTCTGAACCTCTTACAGACAGGATTTGGATTAGTCAATCAGTGGCGAGCTTTGTAGTAAGGAAATCTCTACCCCATGCCCCACAAGTACGTTCATGCCTGCCGCACCGCCGCTCTCCTAAAAGCTCCCCTCAGGCCGACTGAGGCTCTTCCTGTAGCTGGGAATACTCTGCGCATGACATCACGATTAACCTCCTTGCCGGTTATCCCGAGCTCAGCTCGGGGTAACCTGCGCAGGAGGATTTCTCAGGCCCCGCTGGGCCGATTTGCATATTTTTTTTCCCCCTACACGCAGCTAGCACTTTGCTAGCTGCGTGTAGTATGCAATCGCCGCCGCTGCCTGCCGCGCCGCCCCCCCCCCCCGCCCCAGACCACTGCGCAGCCTGGCCAATCAGTGCCAGGCAGCGCTGAGGGGTGGATCGGGATTCCTTATGGCGTCCCGACGTCATCCCGCCCCGTCGCCATGGCGACCGGGGAAGCCTTGCAGGAAATCCCGTTCTGAACGGGATTTCCTGCTTACTCTGATCGCCGAAGGCGATCGGAGTGGGTGGGGGGATGCCGCCGCTCAGCGGCTTTCATGTAGCAAGCCCTGGGCTCGCTACATGATTTTAAAAAAAAAGTGCGCAGCCTCCTTGCCGGCGGGAATTAGACCGGCAAGGAGGTTAACATGGCGTCAATCGTGCCGTCAATCGCGCATAGCACTTCCGGGCCGCATGATCAAGGATGCGCGCTGGGTGGGTGCCTGCGCAATACTGTGGACCAGGAGTCTAAGCCTGGGGGTGCTTTTTTTTTTTTTTTTTTTTTTTTTAGGTGAGTGGAGCCTGGAGCCAGAGGGGGCTGGAAGGGTATAACATAAGCTGGCTCCCCAGGACTGTTACAAATGTATCCAGTGATACTGGGTGTGCTGAAACTAATGTAGTCTGTAATAAACAAGGCGTACAGCATTAGAGGCAGACAAGCCCGTGGTGGTATTTGGCCTACACTTATGGCCCCAGGCTCAGTGTACTCAAAGGCCGCCTCTGAGTCAATCTGTTTATGGGGAAATTCTCAAAGTTTCTTTTATTTCAAAAGCACTTCCTGGAAAGAACCTATACAAATATGCCAGCCAGCCTGACGATTCACGCGCTGCTCATCTGGCAGATAGACTTTACCACTGCCATCCAGGGAGTGCTTTTGAAAGTAAAGCAAATCCTGAGAATCCCCTACGATGAGATGGACTGGTCCATCTCCGGTTGGTAAGAGGCTCAGAGGTTACAGATTATAACATCTACTGTAAGTGACAGCGACATAGGAAGTAAAACCTTTATAGTGCATTATTTCTGGGACAAATGTACGTCTTACATGTATTTATAAATATGAATTTCAAATTAATTGCCATAGTGCCTATTTTAAGTGTACCTGAGATTTGGGGGGGGGGGGGGGGGGGCACATGACTACTTATGTGGGGCTTATTCCAGCCTCCTGTAGTCCGACAGGTACCTATGAGTCCTCCAGGTCTGTTGCACTGCTGTCGGCAGGCTGCACAACCCCTCATCAGCCGAGACAGCGTGAAACTGTCATCTCAGTTGAGAGTTATTTAGCATGCATGCAGGGTTCAACATTTTTTTTTGTGAGTGAAAGGGTACCTGGAGCAAGATGTATATGGAGGCTGCCATATTTATTTTCTTTTAAACAATACCAGTTGCCTGGCTATCCTGCTGGTCTGTTTGGCTGCAGTAGTGTCTGAAACACACCAGAAACAAGCATGCAGCTAATCTTGTCAGATTTCACAGAAATGTCAGAAACACCTGATCTGCTGCATGCTAGTTCAGGGTCTATGGCTACAAGTATTAGAGGCAGCGGATCAGCAGAATAGCCAGGAAAGTGGTATTGATTAAAAGGACATATGCCAGTTTCCATATACCTCTCACTTCAGGTTCCCTTTAAGCCAACAAAGAGGCAAACATGATGCAGTATATATCCACCCACAGTTATCGTTCAACCAAATCAACAATATAAAGAACCTCCTTAATACATCAGCTTATAGTGTGTACATGCACTATAACTGTTGCCTGTAGGCATTGGAACCTCCTCGGGTGTAAATTCTGGGCACGGAGCTCATAGAGACATCCGCACACTCATGCAAATCCATTCGCAAAAATCATGCAGCAATCAATGCTGTCCCTACAGCTAAGTCCCTACGCATGTCACATCCCTTCCAGCACCTCCCTATTACATCTGTAAGTGTTTAAAGGGACTCCGAGCTCACCCAAAAAAAAGAAAGTTGTACTCACCAGGGGCTTTCTCCAGCCCAGTGCTGGTCGGGAGGTCCCACGCCGGCGTCCTGGCTCCTCTCCTTCTCCCCGCTCCGGAATGGCTGACAGGCCGCAGCCCGGGCGACACTCGGTAGAGTGTCGGGCTGCTCCTTCCGCGTATGACGCGGCTGACGTCACACGCCGGCCGCCTCGCGTCATCACGGCGGCCGGCGTGAAAGTACTGCGCATGCGCGATTAAAGCGGGTGTTTGGGGGCGGGGGGGGGGGGCAGAGGAGATCAAAGAGGAACTGTCACGCAAATCTTAAAATTTAAAACACATACAATAAGAAGTACATTTCTTCCAGTGTAAAATGAGACAAATTACTTTTCTCCTATGGTCCTGTCACTTACAATAAGAGGTAGAAATCTTTCATTGCTGACAGATTTTAACCACCCTGGCGTTCTATTGAGATCGCCAGGGCGGCTGCGGGAGGGTTTTTTTTAAATAAAAAAAAACCCTATTTCATGCAGCCAACTGAAAGTTGGCTGCATGAAAGCCCACTAGAGGGCGCTCCTGAAGCATAATTCCAATCGCCTCCGGCGATCAGAATTAACAAGGAAGGCTTCAATGAGCAGCCTTCCTTGTTTGGCTTTCCTCGTCGCCATGGCGACGAGCGGAGTGACGTCATGGACGTCAGCCGACGTCCGCCGCCTCCGATCCAGCCCTTAGCGCTGGCCGGAACTATTTGTTCCGGCTGCGCAGGGCTTGGTCAGCTGGGGGGACCCTCTTTCGCCCCTGCACGCGGCGGATCGCCGCGCTGCGGCGGCGATCAGGTAGCACACGCGGCTGGCAAAGTGCCGGCTGAGTTTGCTGCTTTTTATTTGGAGAGAATCGGCCCAGCAGGGCCTGAGCGGCACCCTCTGGCGGTAATGGACGAGCTGAGCTCGTCCATACCGCTAAGGTGGTTAAACTAGCCCATCTTCTCATAGGGGGGTTCTCAGGGTTTTCTTTATTTTGAAAAGCACTTAGTGAATGGCAGTTGCTCTGTCCAACTGCCAAAATAGTGTGCAGCGAGTAGGGAGGCTGGCCAGCATCTTTGATCAATAAAACTTTTTCAGGGAAAGTCTTTAAGAATAAAGGCCATGCTGAGAATCCCCTATGGAGAGATGGACTAGCCCAAAACCTGTCGGTAATGTCAGATTTTTACTACCTACTGTGAGTGACATTAACATAGGAGAGAAGTAATTTATAGCTCATTTTACTCTGGGAGAAATGTACTTTTTATTTGTATGCGGTTTAAATTTTAAGATTTTTGCGACAGTTCCTCTTTAAGGGAGTCATATGGCTATCTATACTGGAGGGAAAGGGGGAGGAGTCATCTGGCTACATATACTAAAAGAAAGGTGGGAGGGGTCATCTGGATACCTATACTGGAGGGAAAGGGGGAGGAGTCATTTGGCTACCTATACTAGAGGGAAGGGGTCATCTCGCTACCTATTCTGAAGGGGGTGGGGGGCCCTGGTGACAGTGGCCTAGGGCAGTAAAGAGTACAAATCCAGCCCTGCCTCTACTCTGTGTATGTGACTACGGAAGAGACTTTATTCTTGTAACGAAGATCCCTGCTTTTAACTTAGCTGTAGGGAAAGCATTGATTTCTGCATGATTTTTGTGAATGATTTTGCATGAGGATTTGCATGAGTGTGCGGAAGTTCATTTAGATTTTGCTCAGAGACGATGACTTCTGTGGTGGCGGGGGAAGAAGTGCAATAAACTGCTCTGGTGTGCTGGAAATTTAATCACTGACCAATTTTACCACCTCCATGTAGAGTGAGTGTTTAGCTACACAATCTGCTCATGGTAACTTGCTGAAGAATGTGTGCTTTACCGCTTTTGAGATGGGATAACGGTAAGAGGGGGGCGGGGGGGGGCAGCATCAGGGGGGGGGGGGTTGTCATTTGTCCGGATATCGCTTGCCGATACTGCAGAGCACCCGATCGACCACAAAAACCTGACATCTTGCAGAGTGTCCGATCAATACATGCGACCGATTTTGGTAAAATTGGGTGCATCGTCAATCGGGCATGCTCTTGGCGGCATCGATTGTCATCTAATTCGATAACTATCGAATCAAGTGGTTGATCGGCCACCAAGTCGAGAGATGTATGACCACAGTTAGACAACTGTTTAGTGTAATGACAGATTCCTAAAATCAATGTAACAGGAGCCACTTACCTGCATATGCCAGTAATGTGATAGTGAGAGCCATTGTTGGTACTCTGTAGACTGATCGTGTGTTTCGGAAACGAAGCAGTACAAGATGGTAGCAAAAAGCACATAACGCCTCCACGAAGATGCCCTGAGCAAGGGAGGTCTGCAGTGCCGATGTGCAGTCGTCCACCATCATCATTTGGATAGTATGGAAATCTGTCAGTTCCAAACTCCAGTAATGCCTGGTCAGAAACCTGGCAGCCTCCACACCAGCATACTGAGCCAATAGTTTAACCAGAGTGTCTATCAATGAGCTGTCCCGAAGAAGAAACTCCTGAAGGGACACAGCGGGGTTAGCCGATGCTCCTTTAAATGTGAAACCGTGAGCCAAAAACAGCAGAAAAACGAGAGTGGAGATGACATCAGGACCATAGCCACCACCCCACATGCCGATATCCGCCAGCATGCGGACCTCCATATAGCAGGCACACAGCTGCAAAGAGCTGGCCAGCTCACTGGTTGTGCATCTGTAAATCCTAGCAGGAAGAAACTTCTTTGTTAGCCAGCGTATAAGCTGGGATAAGGCAATAATGGATATAAAGAAGACCACCACAATGTTCAGCCCAGCCATGATGGGTAAGCCAGCACCTCAGAGTGTGAGTACCGAAAGAGAATAATATGGTATTGCCTTCCGCTTTAAACTCTGGTCAGTGTATGTAAACGTGTCCCAATCTACAAGCAGCAGAGTCAAGGGCACAGCTGGGAACCCCTCCAGGTGTTATACACAATCAGCATGCTAGTTCACTCCATCTACCCAACAAATTCCTGTGTATTACCTCAAATATCAATTCTTATTCAACTAACATTTTTATAAAAACCTTAAAATGAAGAATACATTATTTACCAACTTAAACAAAAAAAAAAAAACTTAACACAAAAACAGATTACTCTAGTTTCAGTTTTGCATCTTTTTTTAATTTACAAGTTGTTTTTTTTTACTGTATTGGTTTTATTTTTGTTTTGTGAGTTTATAAGAGCTCTTTCACACTACAGCCCTTTTCCTGCGTTTTAAATGCAATGTCCAGACTCTGCGTTCACCAAGGTACAATGAAAGTTCATAGACTTTCATTTTGCCTTTCACACCCGACGCTGCGTTTCAGTGCGTTGCGGTTCACAGCACCCTAGAGCGTTGAACTGCCGGGAGCCAGCAGTTTCCCGTCGGGTTTAATTAATAGCTACCACCGCTGATTGCGTCGCACCGCAGCATCCCGACTATACGCTGCAGGCTATTCAACGCGTGCAGGAGAACGGCTCCTGCATGCATTGTCTAATGTGAAAGAGCCCTTAGCAGGACATCAATATCAACTCACCTGAAGTGTGAAGGATGTGGCTGCAATATTTATTTCCTTTTAAACAATGCCAGCTGCCTGGCAGACCTGCTGATCCTTTTGGCGTCAGTAGTGTCTGAATTACGCACTTGAAACAACCATGTGACTAGTGTCTGCCTGATCTGCCTGCTTGTTCTGGGTCTATGGCTGAAAGTATAAGAGCAGGGATGTCAAACTCGGATACAAAGCGGGACAACTTTTTTGATCAAGTGGTCTGACCACTTTGACCAAGTCGTGGGCCAACCTCAATGTCTAGTGGCCACTTCCCTCACATACAAGTTCCCTGGTGTCCAATAGCCCCCTCCCTCCCCTATGCAGGTGTCTAATGACTTCGCTCCCTCTTCCATTAATTACCCTTATAGTGGCCATTAACGATATAATCAAACAGGCGGTCGATTGTTTCCTAACAGTTATGATCAATTGGAAATGATTGTTCATGGCCACTAACAGAGGAATTCCCGCTAACCAATCAGTTCAGATAATGGAATTGATCCGGTTTTCAGAACGATCCTATCAAACTGAACAGAATGGTTAGCAGGATTTTGTCCATTAGTGGGCATAACTGATCATTTCCGATTGATTATGATTGTAAACGACTGATCGTCAGTGGGCTTGTATCGTTAATGGTCACCTTGAGAATCTGCTCCAGCTCACACCCAGGGAAAAAAAAAAAAAAAAAAAAAACTGTCAGAAGCAAACTTTACATATTTTACTGGTAAAAACCTTTAAAAGCGGATTTAAAGGGGTTCTTTCGCGAAAAAAGTAGGTAGTTAAAAAATGTGACAGATGACCGGTTTTGGGCCAGTCCATCTTTTTAAGGGGGATTCTCAGGGCTTTCTTTGTTTTGAACAGCATTTCCTGAACAACAGTTGCAAAATCTAACTGACATAATAGTGTGCAAGTGATTAGGAAGGCCGGCTGGTATCTTGCTATTTTTGCAGTTAAACTGCTGTTCAGGAAATGCTGTTGTAAAAAAAAAAAGAAAGCCCTGAGAATCCCCCTTAAAGAAAACCTGTACTGAAAATAAAAGTCAAAATAGGCATACACAAGTCATACTTATCTTCCATGTAGTCTACTCCTCAGTGTCTTTCTCCTGTCCCGCGTCCTATTTGTTCACTATGATCAAGGGAATTTTCCGTCCTCCATTTTGAAAATGGCCATTACCCATAACAGCTTTCTGGTCAGCACACAGTTAAACTGTAACATCGCCCACTTGAGCCATATGGAAACATGGACATTGCCTGGTACATCAGTTTTCCTCAGCTATAACTGACAGCAACTGATATTTTACTGACAGCAACTGATATTTTACTGACAGCAACTGATATATTTCAGATCTGACAAAATATTGTCAGAACTGGATGGGATTATTGTCAGAAGAAAATGGTGAGCTTCTGAGAGGAACTGATGGCAAGGTAACTATGTAATGTTCATTTGAAGTTACCTCATGTGTTTATTTTAAATATTTTTACTCAGTACAGGTTCTCTTTAAGATGGACTGGCCCAAAACCTGTCATCTGTCACATTTTTTAACTGCCTACTTTTTTCGCGAAAGAACCCCTTCAACTAAGATGGCAAATGCAAGCTTACAAAGCCATTTACATTTCTACACAGTTCCGTGCCTGAAGGAGGAGGAGGAGTTTTAAAAGCTTTTCAGTCTAGCCAATCAGCCAGTGCCTTTGTAAAACTAATGGCGGGAACACACAATGCAATTTCACGTCCAAATTACGGGAATTGGGTGATTAATTCCAACATATCCAATCTGTTTCCGATCGAGAAAGGGATCGATCTCTTTATCGATCAGGAGCAGTATGGACATGTACACACCAGTCGATCAGATAGGAAGATCGCATCGCGTTTTCCCAGCATAACTGTTATCCTAATATACAGTAGCAGCAAAAAAAAAAAAAAAAAAAAAAAAGGTATGTGAACCCTTTGGAATTGTATGGATTTCTGCACAAATTTTTTTGCATACTTTTTCCACCTGCACTGTGAATGTTTACATGGTGTGTTCAATAACATGGAAACATTTAATTATTTGTGTGGTATCAATTTAAGCAGACTGTGATTGTCTACTGTTGTGACTAATGCTTCATACACACTTGAGATAAAAGTCTTTGGAAAATGCAAGATCACAGACCAATTTTACCCCCTTCCATGTAGTATGAGAGCCATACCTACACAGTCTATTCTATGGAGCTGAACTCTCCATCAGATAAAATCTTTGCAAGATGCTGCACACAAAGATGCCCGTACACATTCAAAAAATCATTATCTGCAAAAGATCTGTTCCTGCAAAAAATCCATTCCTGCAAAATGCATTCATAGTCTATGAGATCTGCAGATCCTCATACACACCTGGTTTAACAGACTTCATCTGCATATCTGGCAATCATCTGCAGATCTGAAAATCCATCCTGGTGGATCTGATCTGCAGATGATTGTCTGTTAAACCAAGTGTGTATGAGGATCTGCAGATCTCATAGACTATGAATGCATTTTGCAGGAATGGATTTTTTGCAGGAACAGATCTTTTGCAGATAATGATCTTTTGAGTGTGTACGGGCATCTTTGTGTGCAGCATCTTGCAAAGATTTTATCTGATGGAGAGTTCAGCTCCATAGAATAGACTGTGTAGGTATGGCTCTCATACTACATGGAAGGGGGTAAAATTGGTCTGTGATCTTGCCTTTTCCAAAGACTTTTATCTCAAGTGTGTACGCAGCATTAGATGAAGATCAGATCACATTTTATAACCAATTTGTGCAGAAATCCATATAATTCCAAAGGGTTCACATACTTTTTGTTGCTACTGTAGTTTTCTTATATTCACATAACAAACCCGCAGAGAACAGAAAGGAATAAGCCAGACTACCAAAATAAAACAAAAACGTTTATTCCAAGCAAAGTCGACGCACACAAATGATTCAGTAGTTATTGCCGTAAAAATTAACAATTAAATAAAAAGATGGGATAAATTAAACAAGTTGGGGAAAGTAAGAACTTTAGAAGAGATCCACGAAAAAATATGAAACATCTGCATGCAAAGGCTACAAGGGAGCAAAGAAACCAGAAAACATAGCAAGGTTACAGCCTGACAGATCCATACAGAAACGAACATAGATAAACTACAGGAAGTTGACGCTTTATCCTGACAAATTTTAGCATGTAAGGCAGGTCAGTGAAATGATTAACTAAAAAATTCTTCTTACAATCATGCATCCATACATCAGGTCCATGTAATCAATAATATTGCTGGTATCAAAAACTGAGCTTTCCCTGACCAAAGAAGAGAGGACTGCAATTCAGGACTAAAAAAATACATCTACTATTAACTAATACCTACATGATGCAACTGAGAGACTTCTGAAAGGTCCATTATACCAACAGGAAAATTGTCAAATGAGGTTTGTTGACATGTTGAAACAGTGAATACAGCTGTGTCTGCAGAATACACAAATTGCTCCAGTATTCCATAGACCAAGAAATGTACAGTTTTCTTAAGGCAATAACTTGCCATTCTCTGATAAGTGTAATTGCTACAACAGAAACATACAGGACCCTAGAGGAGTAATTATCTCACCATCCTGCTTTACATCAAACCGGTCAGGAAGATAGGTCTGAGGATTTAATCAGTAACCTTTATAAATGACCTGGGTTTTGTGTACAGAATCAGTCTTCCAGACACAGGTAAGTTGTGTATATGTCTATAAGAGGACACAGAGGGGCTCTGATGGGGACTAGCTGCTGAAAACCTGCCCAGATGATGTAATTTTCCTATCAGAAACAACAGGGGGCAATGCTCCAGCTTAAAAAAAAAAAAAGTGTACGTGAGGCGAACCTAAGGTTAAATAACCTGTATTAGCCAAGAAAAAGATCCTGCAGAGGCTTCCCACATCCTGCTGGCTCTCACCATTGCCGCTCATGGGCACCCAAAAGAAATCTGACAAGAGCTTGTCAGATTTCTGATCACAACCCGCACATCTCTTCATGCACAAGTTCAGTGCACTTGCGCAATAAGACAGAGTGGATGTGTGCTATTGAACAGGTGAAGAGGAGTGTAGTCACCATCTTCAGGAGGGTCCAGGGAACTGTGGAGGTCTGGAGGACGACATATCCTCTGCAGGATCCAGAGGCTTCCCTCTTCTTAGACAAGTATCTGTTTTTTGACCTAAAGGTCGCCTCAGATTCACCATGATGGCTTCCACCATCATGCTCTGCTAGATCTAAAAGCCTAACAGCATTCTAATGGTAAAGGCAAGTGTTGGTATACAGCAAATGTCACTATTTTTTGTCAAAACCATTAAAAAAAATAAACACGTTATGCAAATCAGATCTCCCTGCATGTCTCAAATGTTAATGAGTGAGGGTGTTGTCAGGACAAAGACACCGTGTATTAGAAATGCCCTATGTTTGAGTCGATGCATTTACCTAATTAACAAAAAACAAAAAAAACCACGGACATGAAACCGAACACCCACTTTTCCAACTGCTAAACCCTAGCTATTTACATGCACTTCAAAGCATTACATTATACGCTGAAACAATTATTACAGCTTTCTTCACACTCCACTCTGATACAGTATGATTCGTCATGGGTGGCTTATTCTATATATATATTAAGCAGTAGCCACTGACTACTGCCTAAAGGACTATAGACACATGGAAAATCCTGGTACATCAAATGGGCTTCAATAACATGGAGGACTGAAGAGTTTAAGAGGAAGGACTACAGTTTTCAGCTGGAAGATAAAGGGGTGATTCTCTGGCAAGACTTTGGGTAAAAGTCAACGTAATTTTATTTGTAACAAAGTAAGTAATAATGATTTTGAGATATAAAAAGGTAAAAGCAGAATAAACCAGTTGGTTCACAGGAGTCTTGCAACAGCAAGGATAAAATCTGAAACCGCTACAAAGAAGAGCCCTTGTTTCATGTTCATAAGCACCATGGTGAAGGTCTCATAAGGCAAATCCTGTGAGTTACAAACGAGAGGACCTAGGTTTGTGCTGATTGGTGGAAGCACATACAAAGCTGCCCATGGATATGTGCAGTGCCAAGATATAACTACTGTTCCTGCACAGCTCAACAGTATCTGACTCCCCTACACTGAGCAGCTGGATACTATACATAGAAGTGAATAGGAATATGGGCTCCCTGTTCTACCACTGATATGTGCAAGTAGTGGATGTTTTAAAGCACAAGTAAAACCGAAACTCCATTAAGGCAAATGGGATAAATGAATAGAATGCAAGCAGTGTATAGAAGAAGCTGGGCAGAACTCCTATTTTTCATAAGCTAAATGTACTTGGAACTTTAGTACAATGGAAACCTTGCGCCTGATGCACTAAAGGCCAGTGAAGTTGCCATCAACCCATTAGTGCCACACACATTACTGTGTTACCATGGAAGTTGCTATGGCAACGCGCATTAAGGCACGTTACCGCATTAACACACGTGCCACTAATGGATTACAGGCCGGAGCGCCCCCAACACTGGTAACGCATGGTAACTTTGCCAGACTTTACTGCCTCAGGCTCTTACTGCTTATGCAAGGTAGTGGGACTTTAAAGTTCACAGGAAGTAGGTGTGAGCAAGCCACAACTCCGGTAACAGGAAGTCACATGCTCTAAAGGTCCTCAGCATGAAAGGAACATGTATTGCGCTAACCAACGTGATTACCTTCTTCTATTTGGATCTGGTTGGACTTTATATAGCCAAATCCATAATCTGTGTTAAATGCATTGACAGCATTTCTGCTGGACACGTGCTAGCGATTATATTCCAGAACATAACTAATGCCGTTAAATGAACTTTAGAATCATGGCAGTTACTGTAAGGTTTGAAGCGGTGCAAGTTCCAGGCTGTTAAAGGACACCTGAAGTGAGTGTGATATGGAGGCTGCCATATTTATTTACTCTTAAACAATACCAGTTGCCTGGCTGTCCTGCTGATCATTCATGCATCAGTAGTGTCTGAATCACACACCTAAAACAAGAATGTGGCCAATCCGGTCAAAACCTCAGTCAGTCAAAGATCTGTTCTGCACACTTGTTCAGAGTTTATAGCTAAAAGTATTAGAGGCAGAGGATCAGTAGGACAGCCTGGCAATTTGCTTGGTTTAAAAGGAAATAAATATGGCTGCCTCCATAGCCCTCTCACTTCAGGTATCCTTTTATTGGATGCTGGTGAACAGTTATGAGCAGAACATTCTGTTTACATGGAAACCTCCAGTGATCCAGGAAAGAAAAGTAATTTAGCCAATCAAATAGCTGTTTTTTACAGCTGCTTCATAACTGATTTGCAGCCAATGGCTTTGTTTGGATAGATTTCTTTCCCTCCCTTTGCAAGTAAGACATTTCTGGTGAGCACTACATAGTGACTGACCTGGCACAACCTTTGCAAACAACTTAAAGGAAGATCCCATATTCCCCATCTCCTAGTTTTACTTTTACTAAAAATTAACACTTCGTTTGGTGGTATGCGATAACGCGATAATTCCACTCACTTCGCACCATGTCATTAATCCCTACTGGATGAACTGAATACTTAGCAAGTAGAAACTGTTGCATATACTGTTTGAAAGAACCAGGTAGACTTTAAAAACAGAGTCGCATTAAAGTCTAAAACACCAGTAGGCAAACCACAATGGTGTGCTGTCATCTGTGGCATTTAGTGATATTTAAGCAGTTTGCTAAAGTTCAGAGCAATAAAAGACAACTTACTAGTTGCCACTGGTTACTGCACTTGATATACTACTCTTAAACCATACTAAAAAGGACGGAGTATGTAACAATGAGTATTCCCTGTAACTTGTAATACTGAGAATAGTTATACATTTAGCATGCACGGCAGCAGGGGATGGACCCCCTTTTTATGGCTACAACTGTAGTTATTTTGTGATGTTTAGGTCTCTTACACACTACATTCGATTCAATTTTTTTTTTTTTCCTATACAAATCGATTTTTGATTCCGATAAAAAAAAAAAAAGCGGAATTGCATGTATTGTGCAAGAGGTCTTACATGGAGGAAAAATACTAGTTTCCAGTTATCTCCATGGTGAAAACAGGTGTACACAACTCAACATAAAGCATGCTAGTTTAAAACACATAGGGCCTATTTCTACTACACGCGGTTTCTGGATGCAGAAAACCGACTCCAATGAATGCCTATAGGAAATTCGGCATCAGAAAATGGAAACAGGCACATAGGCATTCATTGGAGTCAGTTTTTCTGCATCCAGAATCTGTGTGTAGTGAAACAGGCCCATATTGCATGTGCAAACTTGGCGCTAGAATAGTTTAGGGGACCCAGCAGGAAACCTCATAGGGACCAGTTGCCCAATCAGAGCACCCTCTGTAGCACAAAGTGTTGTGATTGGCCGAATAGTGTGGGCGTAGTTTACTTCAACCTATCTGAAACCTAGCAGTTCGAGAGGGTGCTGTCCAACCAATCACATAATTGGAATTTCATTATCAGGTTTCCTGCTGGGTCCCCTAAAGTCGATTAGCCATGGAGACTTCACCCTACCATTGAGACTTATAAAAGTATCTGCTGGTAATGTGCTGTAACTAGAATACTGCTGTACAGTGATCCTCAATATCACCATGTACAAAGCCTAAGAAAAATTCACCTGTCATGTAACAGCATAACACCACATCAGACATCCTACAATACAGAATAGGCACCTATGAAGTTAGAACTTAAAAAATAAAAAAGCAATATACGCAGAAAGTAGCAGCTGTTGTTGGGAGTCATAGTAGTACACAGTGCAATAATCTAGCAACAAGAAGAGACAGGTCTTCAGGAGAACAATCAAAGGGGCATTTTTGTCAAAACTAGTAGAAGAAAAACATAGAAGCAAAACAGATACAAAAGTAGAGCAGGAGCACGGAGCGACCAATTGAAACCCTCGATCTAGGTGTCTGCTCCAGCTTGGTATTGTTTTTCCTGGCACTGGTTCCAATATATATATATATTCCCTAAAGTGTTGGCAGCTGAGAGATCACTGAAGTAACAGGACCGTCCGATAAGAACAAAGCTGCTGCAATAGGTGATATGTGAACAGGAAGAAGCAGTAGGGATGAGCCTTCCGTATCAGGACGTTGTTCTGAATGATTCGGATCGGAAGGAGAATTTTAGGAACAGCGCATCGCGGCAGGGGAGGGTTAACCGTTGACGCCGCTTCTATGCGCTGCTCTCCACGGAGCCTTCCAGCTCTTCAGTTACTTCCTCCTTTTGGTTGAGAAAAAGAAAGCACTGAGCTGGAAAGTACCGTGGAGGTGCTTGAAATTCTTGTTCTGTGCATTTGGAACAGCGATATGGAATGCTCAGGCCTATTGAGAAAATTGCAGGGGCCCAAAATGTTTTCTTTTTTTTTTAAATTAACCGCTAAGCCTTAACATTTTTAGACCTTCTATGCTTTTTAAAAATACTGGATAAGGTATTGGTTAAATTGATTACCTTCTAGTAGCTCTATTAAAGGCAACTTGTCAAGACCACCCTTACCTGTCCTCTATCCTGCAGTGCTAACTTAAATAAAGAGCATCTTGGCAGCACACTGCATTAGCACTACCTCCAGGGTTAAAAGCAAACGAGCACCAGACATTTTTTTATCAAGGATGTTAATTTCTATTGCTATAATGGATCCTCAGCTGTGACAGTAACTGCCCGGTCACTTTACATTTGTACATTGTAGACTTTGCAATGCATGATGAGGTCTGCTGTTTGGACATAAATGACCTCTTTTCATTTAGGAACTAAGACAAATCCAGGTTTTTAGCTTTCAGTCCTCATTACAGCATCGGTTTCATGCAAAAAAAAAAAAAAGTTAGACCCAGCACTCAAAATTGGAGACCAGCGTGCTATAGCCGATTAGACCTCGTTGCCCACAGAGTTCAAAAGTAGCAAAAATGAAATGTCAGCAGCACCGCTAAAGTGAAAAATTAGCTCTTTTATTTGTACAATAAAATCACATGTCAAGAATAGGCTGAGGGCCCTCAGCCTATTCTTGACATGTGATTTTATTGTACAAATAAAAGAGCTAATTTTCCACTTTTGCGGTGCTGCTGACAATTCATTTTAGCATCTGTTTCATAAAATGTCTACAGACCTACCCCCCAGCCTCATGCAGAACCAAAGCCCTAAAAGGTAAGGGGATTAAAGAGGACCAAGATATTAAAAGCTGGCCATTAAGTCATGTACAAGGATTCCCTTTTGATAAGTAGAAAAAAAAATATCCCCATTTTTGGCAACTCCAGCCCTAAAATATAAAGTTTGCCAGCAACTGCAAGTGAAGCTAACATAGCCTGACTCTAAAGACCTTTCTTTGCACTACAATGTACTAATTTCATTTCAGTAATCCTGACCTTTGCCTAAAGTGAAAAAAATGATACTATCCCTATAAAGAAGATCAACTTCTACTGTTACCCTTGTAGTACCTAATTACCCTCAAAATACAGAAATACTGTTGGGTCAGAACTTACAAGAAACATACCTGTCTCCTAGGCACTTATTTTGGATGGAAACAAAAATCACTATAAACCGACCAAGTATTATAAAAAAAAGATAATAAAGATCCTGTCTATTAACTAACTTTGACACTATTAACTTTGGCACTACTTCCCTTGAGGTGACATTTTGTGAAGCCTTAAAGTGTAAATGCACTGAAATAAGATCGCTGTATACTGTAGCAGCGATGCACAGATAGGTTTGACAGGCACTCTGTATTGCTTGCAGAAGCTGCTGCTGCTACACTGGAACCTTAGAATGGGGCCATAAACCACAGAACTCTACTGCAACTGCAATACTGATCCAACCCCCTTCTAAACCATTTACATGCAACTACACAGTCAGTGCAGTTATACTTTAAAAAGGCATATACATGCAAATTATCTGCTTAGTGAATACAAGGAACAACACTGTCCTGTAAGAAATGTTAAGAGCACTTTAAAGTGGTGTGAAATAGTCCATGTAAATGACAAAGGGCCATCAATGTGTGGAAGAGGTTTTTTTGAAGGTCTTGAAACACCATGGCACAAGTTGTAGGAAATGTCTTCCCCACCCTTCCTTAGCCCTTTCCCTATTACAGAATGGACACAACAGACAAGTTAAGACATGTGGAGATCTTCCCTGACACAGGGCACAGCAGTATAAAGCTGTGGCACGGAAGAGGTTCAGTAGAGGAGGAGTTGAACACCGTGGTGGCAGAGGTGAGCTTCCTCAGCTGGAGGTAACAGAGGCTTATTGTCCCTAAACAGAGGACCTAAAGTCGCATCCAGGCATAGGGACAGTAAGAAGAATACAAAAAGCCAGCAAAGAAGAAAGAAAAATAAAAAACCTCTGATACTGGCAGTAAAGTCATTCAAGTATCAAGAGAAGGCCAGAAAATCAAGAATGGGTCTGAAAGGCAGAGAGAGCAGAAATACAAAGTAAGGTAATTCCCATAATGCAGTCATAACCTCCAAAAACGCAGGAGGTTGAAAAGGCCACAGACAGAGTTCAGTTTGTTTCTTCCAGGAAGAAAAATGCACAACATAGGGGGCACCATTTCATTTTCAGTACTTTCATTGTCACGGCAAGGAGACAATGCATGAATCTCTGAGCTCGGTTTTCTTCACAGAAGGCTGCTGGGTTTTCCCATCCTCGTCTCAGCAGCCTGTGAGTAGGTCCAGAGCGGCACATATAAAAAAAATGTTACGTTGGTTACGAGGGTGAAGGTCAAATAAGAGGAAGATCTTGATTGGAGGTTAGCGGTTGCCTTTCATGGCATCTTTTGCAGCCAGGATTAGAGGTGTGAGGCTGGACAGTGGTTTGGCAAGCTTCAAGAAGGGGTGCTGTAACAAAGAAAATAATCATCATTAACTCCTGCCAATAAATAAAGCACCTGGTCTGCAGCTCCCTCCTACAACTCATATACCGTATTTTTCGGACTATAAGACGCTCCGGACCATAAGACTTAAAGGACAAAAACCAGGAAGAAAAAACCAAACCTGCGTCCATGGTACTGGGGTGTCTTGTGGAGCTTCTCTCCCAAGCTGGTCTGCTATATTATTTTATCCCCTTGATGTAGGTAGTATGCCAGAAACCAGTCTAGTGCTAGTGCTGATGTAGTATGTATATGTATACATATGCATACAGACAGACATACATACCTCATTAATATTATAAATGCGAAAGTTTGGATGTTTTTTACTCAATCACGCAACAATGAACGAATTTCAATTAAATTTGGCACACACAGTGCATTACTTGGAATAGCATATAGGATACTTTTTATCATATAATTTAAAAAACATTAAAAAAGACAAATACAGTATAGAGCAGGATGGACAAACAGTCAGTGACATACCAAGATACTCTGTACTGATCTGCAGAAGATGTCGGTGCCATATAAAAAACGAAATAATTGAAAAACAAAAGACCAGCAAAGTCAGCATCCTATTTTTTTCTATAGCAGCTTTGCTTGTGAATTCACTTTTACCCAAGACAAATTCTGCCAGTTAGCTGTCTATGGATCACTGATGGAAATGACGAGATATATTAAAATGCACCTGAGTGCCAACAAGACCTTGAACTTAAAGGGAACTTGAAACGAGAGAGGTGTGAACACCACAATAGTCATTTTAAACAATACAAATTGCCCGTCAGTCCTGCTGGTCTCCTTCCTCTAATGCTGGGAATACACCATGAGATGTTTTGGGCAGAAAAATTGTTCGATGGATAATTTCCGACATGTCTGATCTGATTTTTAATTGGTTTTCTGATCGATTTTTCATAGAAGTGAATGGAAATCGATCAGAAAAATGATCAGAAAACCGATAGGACAGTATATTTGCTGAAAAATCTCGTGTATTACCAGGATAACATTTTAAGCTATAGACACTGAACAAACAAGCCTGTAGATCAGGTGTGTGACTGAAGTCTGACTGGATTAGCCGAATGCTAGTTTCAGGTGTGTGATTCAGACACTACCGATGACAGTATGATCAGCAGGACGCCAGGCAACTGGTATTGTTTAAAATAAAATAAATGGCCCTCTCACTTTAGGTGTCCCTCATATCAGACCAAAGTCTCTGGTCCCTTTAAGGACCAGAGGCTTTCCCCCCTCTTTTCACGGTGATTGGCTCACAGTGATCAGGAGGTCATAAGCCAATGTAAACGGCTCCTGACCATGGTACGGAACTCAGCTGTCTTTAGACAGGTAAGTTCTGAGCCGGCGGGGACATGCTATTGCGTCCCGTGCTAGGGATCAGACGGCGTTAAAACTACGCCACATCAGGCTAAGGCAGTCACAAGTGCGGAGTTGCTTAACAAACACACACACACACACACACACACACACACACACACACAAAAAAGGACAGACAGTGTGTATATTACAAGTCAAGGACAGTATGTGAGTATAGTGGCAGTAAGCAAGATGGTATAGTGGCAGTAGGCAAGGTAGAGAGTTGTTCATTTTCAGTTCTGTGCCGATTACTTTTCAAGTCCTATCATGCTTAAGTGTGTGAGATTAGTTTATAAAAGCAGGTTTTTTTTACTGAAGCAAATATGAAACTGAGCTTCACCCTGTTGATCTAAAAAGAAAAAAAAATTGCTGAACATTAACAGGTTTGAATTTATCCAGGTGAAACTAAACTCTTCATTGCACATATATAAGTGGTCTCCTGCATTGCTTGGAAATTCTGTTGATCTGGCAGAACAAATTATAACTTTGGGAAAGTATAGGAGTCATCTGTGGACACACATGACAGGAGAGCCTATGTACGCACCTGTAGGAGCTCTCTAGCTGAGCCTCTCTTTTCCACATCCATTTCCAGAGAGCGATTCAGGAAGTCTCGGAAAATTGGAGATAGCTTTTCAGGATTCTGCAGCTCTGGGGTGCCATTAGTAGCAATCAAATACAAAGCCTGGAGAGAGAATCAAACAGCCTATTAGATGCTTCTTCTGACATCCAATTCCATGAACAAGTAACCCCCGCACAGCAATTCATACATCACACAAATCAACATGAAATGACTTACTCTTAGAGGGTTCTCGTTGAGGTAAGGTGGTTCTCCTTCCACCATCTCAATAGCCATGATACCAAGTGACCAGATGTCTACTTTAGGTCCATATGCTTTCCTGGTCACCACCTCTGGTGCCATCCAGTATGGCGTCCCTACCATGGTGCTACGCTTGCTTTGTTCTGGGGTGATCTGAGCACAGAAGCCAAAGTCCGCTAATCAGGAGAAAAGAAGTAGTAATTACTGATGCTGTTGCAGCATGAAGAGGAGACTGCTTTAGGATGACATAATATACAATTATGAGTTCAAAACTATTTCCCACACTTACTTCACAAGCATGCAAAATTTGGCACCAGTTGTTAGGAAGTGAAGGAACGCTTAGCGTACAGGTGTTAAGCCAAATGGCAGCCATCTCTGTTCAAGAGCCGCATGAAACAAGGTGTGCTGTGCTATCATCCTACAACCCATCCTGCCAATGTGTCAATATACTATATTTTGTTTTTGTCCTAGGCCAGGTTCTATGCCAACACCTTGCAATTATTCAGCTGCAGTGCATTTTTTTTTTAATTCAGTTTATTAGTAGGGAGAATGAGCAGGACTTCTCTGACTAAAAAAAGAATCTTCTGATGCCAGGGGAATACCTGTACACAAAGTACATGGTCACACAAAAAGATCCCGGACTATGAAAATCTACTATAAAATAGCTTAGCTGGGCACATTTGCATTTGTTACTGTTGGACCGTAAACATTTTGTTAAAAAAAAAAACACTGGTACAGAACACAAAGAAAGAAGCGTAACAATCTGGGGCCTAGTTGGGTGCGTTCAGAAACGTAGTTAAGCGCATGATATACACACATTTCATAACGCATTTCAGTGCGTTGCGCATTTTTCAAGCGTACCCATGCATTTTACATGTGCTTAAATGCACTTTTGTTCAGCAGTTTTCCTTATTTGATGTAGCAGTTGTCAAAGACGTTGTCTCATTTTTTTTTTTAATTTTTATTAGGGGTAAAAACACATCTCCAAAGCGCATTGCTATGCGCTTCTATGCGCTGAAAAAGTGTACCCATTCACTTGCATTGCTGTGTGCTTCACAGCCCAACACACAAATGCACGGAAAACCAAGTTTCTCAAACAAACAGTAACAAAGCGTATAGATGTGAACGTGGTACATTAGAATCAACAGAAAAAGCTGTACCTACCAGTGTAATGCGCTGTGAAAAGCGTACAGCAATGTCCCTAGAGTGAACAAGGCCTAAGTGCACCCAAAATCTAAATGCATGATATGCGATCTATCAGAAAACACAGAGACTCACTCAGCTTGACAGAACCGTCCATTCCTAAGAGCACATTATCACTTTTGATGTCCCTGTGAATGACCTGGTTGTTGTGTAGAAACTCCAGAGCTTGCAAGCACTGCAATCACAAGAATACAATATTCATGAAACTCTTGACTTGCTCAATAGCATCATAACATGGTAATGCCACATATTTTCATACAGGCGATAGCTCAATGTGAACTCCCAATACCCAAGAAGGAATCCATTCCAACTAACCCTAGGGACATCTGCACTTTGGTATATCTTCTCTAAATGATAAAGAATTGCAAATACCATATCACATGTGCTGAAATACAAAAGGCTGCTAAGGTAAATGGTGATTCTAGTGCCAGACAACATTCTTCCTGGCTGGGGAAATACTCACTTCTCTGCACACAGCAGCTATCTGAGCTTCATCCATGCAGGTCTCAGTTACCACATCTGTAAGGGAGCCTCCAGCCAGGTATTCCATCACAACAAAAAGCTCATCTCCAACAAGGAAACTGCACAAAAAAAAGAAACAAACATCATACATAACACATTCTAAATGTATACTTCTAGTGTGCCAGTAAATAACGTGGCTGTTGGAGTTACACCAGTCCTATGCATGATCAGGGCTGGATTTCTGGAAAGGCCACAAAGGCCTGGGCATTGGGCAGCGGCAGCCTAGGGGGGCACCTTGACATGAAATAAAGGTTGCTACACATGAAAGAGAAAGCTGCAATTGGGGAGCAACACATGCAAATGGAAGCTGATGCCCAAGGGAGCTGTACATGAAAGAGAGGGGCTGCAGTACATGGATGTTACACATGGGAGAGGGGGCTGCACATGGAATGGGATGGGTGCTGCATTACATGGATGTTGCACATGGGAGAGGGGGCTGCACATGGAATGGGATGGGTGCTGCATTACATGGATGTTGCACATGGGAGAGGGGGCTGCACATGGAATGGGATGGGTGCTGCATTACATGGATGTTGCACATGGGAGAGGGGGCTGCACATGGAATGGGATGGAAGCTGCAGTACATGGATGTTACACATGGAAGAGGGGGCTGCACATGGAATGGGATGGATGCTGCAGTACATGGATGTTACACATGGAAGAGGGGGCTGCACATGGAATGGGAGGGTTGCTGCAGTACATGGATGTTACACATGGGAGAGGGGGCTGCACATGGAATGGGATGGGTGCTGCATTACATGGATGTTGCACATGGGAGAGGGGGCTGCACATGGAATGGGATGGGTGCTGCATTACATGGATGTTGCACATGGGAGAGGGGGCTGCACATGGAATGGGATGGAAGCTGCAGTACATGGATGTTACACATGGAAGAGGGGGCTGCACATGGAATGGGAGGGTTGCTGCAGTACATGGATGTTACACATGGGAGAGGGGGCTGCACATGGAATAGGTGTTGCAGTACATGGATGTTACACATGGGAGAGGGGGCTGCACATGGAATGGGAGGGGCGATGATGCAGTACATGGAAGAGGAGTCCCAACATACTTGACCTAGGGGCAATAAAATAAAAAGTATAAGTGTTGCACTTGCACATGGACCAGTCACGTCCTTATTACAGACCTACAGGCTTTGATGGGGATCTGTTGTGGTGGAGCCACTGGCCTAGGCTTTCCACTATAACCCTCCTCAGCACACTTTGCTCTCAACATTCTTATGGGAGTGGAGAAAATTTTAATGTGTGATTTTTCATTGAGCCAAGTTTATGCCAGAGGTGCATTGTGTTAGGGCCCATTCACACTGGTGATCGCAAAACTCTAGTAAAATTGTTAGCATTTTGCAGAGTGATTTTTTTTCTTCATTTTTTTTACTGAACATGAATGCAATTTTTGAGCGATCTTGATTTTTTAAAACGAACTGTAATTGCTCCAAAACTGTGGAAAAGAGATACATGAGGGGGGCATAGGGAAACAATATGGGGGGTGGGAGGGAGGGGCCACTAACCCCAGGGAATCTATAAGGGGGCACTAACACCCCCTGTGAACATAAACTGCCTTCATACCTGTCTAAGAAGTTTACGATATTTGGGTTCTTCAATTCTTTCATAACAAGAATCTCATTAATGATCAGCTCTTTCTTGGGCTGTTTCTGTAGATTAATCTGCTTAATTGCAACCTGTAAGAAGAAAAGAAGGAACGTGTGAATTTCATCCGATAACCTGCACACTGCTCCCATTAATGCTCAGATTTTATTCCAGGGAACCTGAAGTCAGAGGAATTTGGAGGCTGCCATCTTTATTCACTAATAAACAATGCCAGATGCCCGTTTCAGAGCTGATGCTCCACCTCTAATTCTTTATTGGCCCAGATGCAGATCAGATCTTGATATAGTGCCTCACCAATGACATTTCACACTGCTCTAAACTCTTTGGTACAGTATAATTGGTATTTTATTTATTGCCCTTTGGAATTATAAAGAAACTTCTTCAGTGGAGAAACAAACTCCATTTATCAGGATCGCTCTCCAACAGAGTCACAAAAATAAAATTGAAATTTTTCTTCCCGGTCATCCAAAAATGATAACGTTTGGGATATATGTCCCCTGTAGTAAAATGCCTTATGCCACAAATTTAACAGCTTTATTGCCACCTTCGGTATCTATACCCGTTTGAAAAGTCCTGTCCGTGCCATCGCGGCGATGTGGCGCGGACAGGACTTTTCAAACAGGTATAGATACTCCATCTGCTCGTATTTCACCTTCTTACCTTACCTATGCTAACTACTTACACCTATGCTAGGATTTTATTTCCTGATTCTGGGAGTTGTGTGTTTGGAACATTGATACATGACCTTTGTTTGAATTATATTTCAGATACTATATGATATATTTACTGCCACTCGCTGCTGGTTTTTAATGTTTTTATATATTTGGGATATGTCCCAAATACATGGTGTGTTTATATTTTGAACATTACAGTATTTGTTGAACATTATTATGCAATGGATGTTTTGCTTTCTGTTGACTAGTCCGATATACATATCTTTGGCTTTACTAGGATCATATTTGATTGGTTGGCTCGATTTCTTTGTTTTGGTCTCATTACCTGCTGCAGTCAGTGGCTCTGGTCTGAGCCCAAGGATTCACAATGAAAATGTGAGGCACAACACTGTAAAATATATATATATGAGAATAGCTCAAAGGCTTACCTCTTGCCCAGTTGCAACATCAATAGCTGTAAAGACAGTTCCAGAGGCGCTGTAAAAACAGACACGATTCATTAGAAATCACCAACAGGCATGCTCTATTAATCACCCATTTATCTTCATCAATCAATATGAAACATTCACAAGTGCTGATCAGAATCAATTTATTTGGCCAAGTAAGTTTGCCCTTACAAGGAATTTGGCTAGGCAGTAGCTTAACAGACACAAACAATACAAGGACAGAGTATATATTAAACGTCAAGGACAGTATAAGTTATAGTGGCAGTAAACAGGGTGAGGAGGGTTCATTTTCAGTTCTATACTGTAATGCTCTCAAGTCCTAGCAGCTCTAGCGTGGTTCTGCATTAAGCATGGCTACCGCCTGAGGGATGAAGCGTTTCAGGACGCTATTGCAGACGGAAACGCGAAGGTGGTTACGCATGGCCAGGCCTGCACAGGCACAGTAAGCCTGCCAACTTCCTAACGGCGAAAACGAAACTAGCTGGTGGCAGGGGGACCGGAGGATCAGTGAGTGACTGGGAGGGCACAGGACGGCTGCAGGGGGCTGGTAGAAGCCCTTGGTGAGTAAAACTGATTTTTTAATCCTGACTTAAAGAAACACTGAAGCGAAAAAAAATATATGATATAATGAATTGGTTGTGTACTATGAATAATTACTAGAAGATTAGCAGCAAAGAAAATATTCTCATATTTTATTTTCAGGTATATAGTGTTTTTTCTAACATTGCATCATTCTCTAATATTTGCAGATTACACAACACTTAGCATTCAAAATGATTCTTTCAGAGCAGTCTGAACTAATGACCTCTCCTCTGGCAGAGAAAAAGTAAATAGTTAACGAACAGCCGAGATAATAAAAGTCAGAAAACAGCCCTCTCCATGACTTTGAAAGTCGTAGAGCTCAATGGCTTTTTTGTATAGAGATAACAACTGGAGTTCCTTAACTCTTCCTGCACGGGAAACAATTAGACTGATGTATCTGATCTTAATGTTTTATTTCTTAGCTGTACTACACATACAAATCATAATAACATAATTTTTTTTTCGCTTCAGTGTCTCTTTAAGTATACCTTTAAGGCTGAACTCAAGGCATAATTTTTTTTTAAAGAGTAACTGTTGGGCATAAAATCAAAAATCCATTCTTTATTTGTATCTGGTAAACAAGGAATACGGATGCCAACCAGGCAATCCAAAAGTTAAAATCTCTATTACTTTTCTCGTTTATAAATGATCATTCCCCAGTTTACCTGACTTTGGTACGTTGCCGCAAAAAAGGAAGTTGCAGGGCATGCTGGGTTCTCTTTCTTTGCTTCTTTATTTCCCCTCAGACTTAACTAATGTACAGAAGCAAAAAAGGACAACCCAGCATGACCTGCAACTTCCTTTGTGCAGCAACGTACCAACTAAGAGTCAGATAAAGTGGGGAATGATCATTTATAAACAAGAAAAGTAATAGAGATTTTAACTTTTGGATTGCCTGATTAGCATCCTTATTACTGGTTTACCAGATAAAAATAAAGAATTGATTTTATGCCCGACAGTTACACTTTAAAGGAACAATTCTACCACTGAACATTACTGAACTGCTGAGGAGAATAAGGAAAAGACACATAGCTGCACATTATCATTCTTTGCTGCCAGGCACGCTGACGCACAGGACTGAATGGACAGAAGTACATTACTTGCCAGGTAAGATAATTCCCATTTGCTGAACATGTATAGGTCCACTTGAAATTTAGATTTTAATTGCATAGCACACTTTTCTCATTCAGCTCATCCCCTATAGCTGCTCGTGGACTCCCTTTAGATTTCTAAACAGGGCCTTGTCAGAAATCAGAAGTAAAAAAAAAAAGAGGCTGCACACCACTGGCTGCACAACGTGGCTTATATTGCAGTGCCACTGTTCCGCAATGCAAGCAAAGTTTTGCAGCCAGTGGTGTGCCGTCTTTTTTACCTTTGGTTGTACAGAGACCGTCAGAGCAATCTGGTCGAGGCTAGGCACAGGCTCACTCCCTGGTTCTTACACCTGGGTACTGTCTCCCTGGAAAGTTACTTTGCAAGCTTGTCAGAAATCTAATCTGAGGCCGTGGTCCTTTTCAGACGCGAGCACACCCATACTGCGCGAGTACGGCCATGCCTGCACAGTGAGCCTGCTACAGTGCAGGGGGAGCTATGCTCATGCCAGAAGAGGACCACAGCCTTGATGTTCCCGGGCAGCAGCGGAGGACAGTGTAAGCATGTGATTTGTCACCAGATGTTCACCTCGGTATGTTTTAATCCATAATCGATTAGCACAGGTCAGCCTTAACACCATTATGCCACACATACTTTGCTTTGAAATGAGTTTATACTCACCCTTGCCCAATTTTTTCATATCGGGTGTATTTCTTCTTAGGATCTCCTATACTCACAATAGTTCCTGTAGAGAAACACACATTAGTAATGAACTCTGTTTGAGGCCTGCCTTTAAAGAGACTCTGTAAAAAAAAAAATAAAAAAAAAAAAAACCATCCCATGGGGGTTACTTATCTCGGGAGGGAGAAGCCTCAGGGTCCTAATGAGGCTTCCCCCAACTCTGTAGCTGCAGGCAATCCAGCGCTGGCTCCCCCGAATCCTCCAGCAATCCTCCCCCAACAAGGCTTTGATGGTGTGGAGGAGGAGTTTCGTGTTTGAAGCAAGGCTTGATATATTTCCCTTGCCGGGATCCAGCACAGGCGCAGTAGCGGTTCTTCGATTGGGCAGGGTGGAAATAGCCGAGCCCCATCGTATCGGCTCTACTGCACAGGCGCAAAAGGACTCGCGCCGGCGCAGTAGAGTGGATCAATCGGGTTCGGCTATTTCCGTCTTAACCTGAAGGAAGAGCGGCCAGTGCGCCTGTGCGGGATCGAGGAAGGCAAATATTTACATCGCCGCACTTTGGGGGACCTGGGCAGGCTAACAGAGGCACGGAGGAGGACGGGAGAAGCCTCGGTGTACAGATGAATTGGCCGCCGGGAGACTTGGGCGCAGGACATAGCCGGTATATGGCTTATCCTGCTGCTGAACACGGTTCCCGGCGGCATTAATACTATTCCCCCTCCACGTGGATGGCGAGGAATGATATAATTCGACTTCCAACTATTGCTGGAGGTCGAATTATAGTGTTTTAAGAGCAACTTCAGCTCAGTCTTCTGACGGCGCTGAAGTTACTCACAGTGCGCTGTCTATGGTGGCGCCGGCTGCGTCCAAATCTCCTGCGCTGTTATTACAGCACTCGGAAGCCTCGTTATGATCCAGAGGCTTCCCCCTCCCAAAGCAAGTATTCCCGGAGGCATTTTTTTTTTTTTTTTTTACATACAGATCCTCTTTAAACTGTAGAGATCATGGTTTGCCCTATGGATCACTTCAGCTGTATGGTTTAGCTGTATATTAATGACAATAATAATACAAAGAATTTACTATAGGGATGGCAAAAGCAGCAGAATTTTATGCAAATTTATGCACCTTGAAAATGGACCAATCAAATCTCACCTACTTCATTAGTCCATTTGAAATGTATTGAACATCCCTACTTTGCGCATCGATAAGCTGAAACATGGAAGCCTCTGGACTGTTGCTATCGTGTTGAAAAAACATTTAAAATGCTTTATAATGCCGTGAAATTTATAGTATGCTGTATATTGTATTTTTTGGTGATTTTTTTTTAACTGTTAAACTAAAAAAACTGTTTACATCTCCCAAAAGAGGTCTTTAAAGGGCATGTATACTTACGGAGTTTCTCCATGATCTCTTCATCACTCATCTTGGTCTTCTTTTTCCCCCTGTCTGCATTCTTTGCTGCACTGTCCGTTTCAGGAGGGGGAGGTAATGGGTCAATGACAGACCGAGTGTATATCTTCAAAAAGGACAAATTTACAGATGAACCAAAGGACTCACTTCCCAACCACCCACTTATTTTACTCCAATGCAAGCAAGAGAATCTTAGTTTTGAGAAGCTAAACAACAGACTGGATCCCAGAGACCCTCACCGAATGTTGGATTTCTAAGTTCCCTTGTTGATATCCAAGTGTCTGAATATTTGTTTCTTATAGGGAATGTGGTAGCATACGGACTTGTATCTTACAACCTGTAGAACACTTGTATTAATACAGCTTGTATAGGTCTGCTTTCTGTGTTTGTGAATGGTAATGTCACAATCAGACTTCACCACAGGAAAGGGATAGCTTTTGCCTAATGCCTAATACACACGGTACAATCTTCCGTGCGGTAGATGGATCCAATAGATAAAATCCGTCATGTCCAATATTGCTCCCGATCGTTTCCGCGCTCGATTTCTCATACCGGTGAATGGAAAAAGATAAGAAAAACGAATTATGATAATCGGGCGCAGAATCGAGTGCTGAATCGTGCAGGAAAAACGATCGGGTCGCAAAATCGCTTGGAAAATCTTACCGTGTGTACACAGCATAATATACTAGAAAACCACAGATCCTTGCAGCTGATATACTTAACCAGCAGCTAATTTAATTGCCCAGTGATTTCCTAGCCCCAGCATACCACTAATTTATAGGTTAGCAAAGGAAATCATGTCACCTCACAGGATCCAATCCCTTTACAGGTGCCCACAAAACGTTTTTTTTATTGCTACCTGTGAAGCCAATATATACTAGTACATTAAGAGACACTCCCCCACCTCTTTCCCCATTCCATCCAAAGCAAAAACAATTTATGATTGGAGCATCACTTTAAAGTCATGCCCACCAAACCTTTGTTTTTTTTAATATCCGGAATCTGCAGTGTTTCCCCACATGTGAGCTGCACAGGGGACATGCTGCCTATTCCTGTAGTGGATTTCCGTCCAGATTACACTGCGGTACAACTCTGAACGGTATGCTGAAGATTTCTACAGCCCGCAGCCAAATCACTATAGCCATGCATAGCACGGGCTAAGCAGTTCAGGCTGATGTATCACAGCAGTACGGGTGCCGCGGCCGAATTGGAAATGGAAATGTGCCACCTAGTGGAAACAGACCCTTACTGAATTTGGGTCAAATGATTACTGAATTTTAACGGCACTGAGTATAAAGTCTAGTGCAACTACACTATGTAACTATGTTGGCTTTCCCATATCTTAAGACATTTTATGTATTAAAATACCTTCTCCCTCCAATTCCCCCCCCCCCCCCCAAAAAAAAACAACAACCAAAAAACCTTCTTTAGAAAGAGACATGGAGGTCATTTTTGAACAATGGCAGGCTATGAGCTCCATGTGATCCATGCTAACCTTTTCTCAGTACCAACCTCTTCATTTAGCTGTAAAAGAGGTATTAAAAGGCATGTCAGCCATGTGCCCCCTTTTCACATTCTACTTGGCGGGTGGCGGTGAGTTTACTCTAAGGCCTGGAACCCACTGAAAACCGCAAACGCAAAACGCAACCGCTAGCGTTTTGTCTGAGCGGTTTGCAAGCGGATTCATGCGCGTTTTTGGTCGTGTTTTGCAACATTGTATTTTTTTCCCCAGCGGGTGCCTAGCGTTTTGCGTTTTTATCCTGATTGGTCCTGTGAATTATTTTTCATTTTGTTACAGTGTGCTTAACCGCAAAACGCTAGCAAAACCGCTCAGTTTAGGTTTTGCTGAGAGTTTCTGCTAGCGTTTCAATACTTTACATTAGCCCAGCGTTTTGGCAAACTGCTAGCGTATCGCAGTGCTGCCAAAACGCTGCCAAAAGCGCTCCTGTGGGTTCCAGCCCTTAGATCCTGTCTAATAAAAATGGAAACCTGATGGATCCTGCAAAGCAAATTGATGGCAAGTTGAGGTATAACACGCGATTCTGTGGCAATATGATCTTTACTAAGTTCCACCATCTACATGGAGTTCCCCAGTTTCTTTTTACTACTTTGGATTCTTGTTACTCTAGCATCTCACAAAATTGGTCCTACAGTATATCTTCTCAAATGAGTATACAGTTGGGATATTATAATCATTAGAGGGCGGGTAGCAGTGCAGTGTTAGTGTAATATACCAACAGCATAATACATTAGGGCTCTATCCACACTGGGGCTAAATTGCAAACGACCAGCCAAAGTGGACATCCGATTATCCAGAAAAATGGTACAGGTCAGATCCAACAGATCCATTGCAAATGCACAGGCGTAAACAAATCTTTTTTCATAAATAGACCAAAAACGAAACTTTTGGGGGGCTATAGTGTGAACCGAGCCAGAGACAGAAGGGCAGAGTTGACCAAGAATGTACTCACAGATTTGGTATGCTCAGGACGAGGAGCAATAATCGGAGGAGGGGTCTCATCGTCTTCTGTATCTGAATGTCTGGAAGGTGCGGATCCTTTTGCATTTTGCTAAACAAAATGAATGAGGAACATGGCCATTAGGTTCTTGTGAGCAAGACAGATTGGATGAAGCAAAAACATTTGAAGTTATAATAAAGGTGTTACTTACAGCAGGTGATACCCCAGAAGGAAGGCCATCTTTATCTAAAGGGAAAGCAATACATAATATTGACATCTGATCACAATAAACAGTTTCATCAATAATTCTCTACTTATACATCATGGATTTCTAAATTAAGGACAGTCATACATCAAATACAGAGAGCTGTATAATCCTGCAAATACTTAAAGGGACTCCGAGCAGTGCAGAAACTATGGGAAGATGCATATCATTTTAAAGCTCTCTTTCTCCTCTTTCCAATGATATATAAACCGCCGCCCTACGCCTTTTAGTTTTCGCTATTTTCGCGATTGAAATTGCAGCGGTCGCGAAAATAGAGAAAACTAAAAGGTGTAGGACCGCGGTTTAGGTGTCACCAGAAAGAGGCGAAAGAGAGCTTTAAAATGATATCCATCTTTCCATAGTTGCATTGTATTACACAGGGCGACTTTTTCTGCTGAATGGAGCTGCTGACTGAGAAAAAGTCGCCCTGTGTAATACAATGTAACTATGGAAAGTTGGATATCATTTTAAAGCTCTCTTTCTCCTCTTTCTGGCGACACCTAAACTGCGGTCCTACGCCTTTTAGTTTTCCCTATTTTCGCGATCAATATCGCTGCAATTTCAATCGCGAAAATAGCAAAAACTAAAAGCCGTAGGGCGGCGGTTTAGGCGTCGCCAGAAAGAGGAGAAAGAGAGCTTTAAAATGATATCAATCTTTCCGTAGTTTCTGCACTGCTCGGTGCCCCTTTAATAGAGTACTCGGGGGATTTGTGTAGGATACTTGTTCCCTGAACAGGGTTAGGCCCCTAGCGCACTAAAACATAACCTTTATTTGTTCTATTAAAATCAGATATATCAAAGGTACAGCGTTTATAAAACAAAAAACAGCTGCGTTGATGTTTGACACTATTGTGTCACATATGTATCATATCACCGGGATGGATCACTTTCAGGCAGATAAAGATTGTACATCTACGTGTATGTGTCTTGGAGAGGAAAGGGATCTCCTCTCCAGCACCTATGCACAGCTAGTACATCCTAGCTGTATAATCCTGCCAGTCACGAGACAACCTTGCAGTCCATCATGAATGCGGCTGCCAGAATTATCCACTCCTCCCATCGCTCCACCAGGGCGTCTCGGCTCCCCTCCGTGAATCCCTCCACTGGCTTCCTATCCAGTCCAGAATCAGATTCAAGATATTGTGTCTGACCTACAAATCCATCCACAAAACCTGTCCAACCTACATTTCTGATCTTACTCAGAGATACACACCAAGCCGCTCACTCCGCTCCTCCAATGAACTTCGCCTGACCGTCCCCCGCATCACCCAGTCCCATGCACGCCTCCAAGACTTCTCAAGAGCCGCTCCGACACTATGGAACTCCCTACCTCCACCCATTAGGGCAGCCCCCTCCTTCAACACCTTCAAGAAGGCCCTCAAAACTCACCTTTTCACTCTTGCCTACCACCCCTCACAATTGCTCTAAACCCACAGCCGAATTCTGGTCCCCTACCTCTCGTGTCCCTACCTCTCCCTCTAGATTGTAAGCCTTTGGGCAGGGTCCTCACTCCTTTTGTGTCCTACCTGATCATGCACCTCCATTACTGTGCACCCATGCTATGCATCTGAGTGAACCTAACTTGCCTAACTCCATGCTCCCATCCAGTGACTGACTAAGCATTACCTTGTACTCATACTGTGCTGTGTGATCTCCATGCTCCCATCCAGTGACTAAGCATTACCTTGTACTCATACTGTGCTGTGTGATCTGGTTTTCTTGTATTCCTGTATTGTCATATTGCTGTTTGTCACCCCTAAATATTGTCTGTAACCTAAATTAATGTCCAGCGCTGCGTAATATGTTGGCGCTTTATAAATACAACAAATAAATAAAATAATAAATAAACCTTAGTTCTGTCACGGTGAGTATACACCCACTAACAACACTGGAAAAAAAAAAAAAAGTCGGACACTCAGAAGCAGATTGTTTTGGCGCTCGCCACCAGGGCCGAGCGCCTGAACAGTGCTCCGCTATAGCACTAATGTGCAAAGGTAATTCAGATTAAAGAATATAAATCCTCAATTTTTATAATCTATAACCACACCCACTAACAATGAGATAGGCTAAGGGACCATTTACACTTAATCAGTTGGTACGCGTTAAAGAGAAACTCCGACCAAGTATTGAACTTTATCCCAATCGGTAGCTGATACCCCCTTTTACGTGAGAAATCTATTCCTTTTCACAAACAGACCACCAGGGGGCGCTGTATGACAATATGGTGAAACCACTCCCACAAGAAACAAGTACATACTCTTGGCAGTTTCCTGTCTGTAAACCTTGCTGCATTGTGGGAAATAGCTGTTCACAGCTGTTTCCAACTGCCAAAAAAGCATGCAGCACCTACATCACCTGCCATCAGTAAAAATGTCACCATGTAATAAATGTCAGAATGTAAATCAGGGATTTAAAAGATTTTACAATGGGCAAACACTGACTAAATAATTTATACATAATTATTGTAAAAATTAAGCACCTTTTTATTTTTTTTACATTATTTTCACTGGAGTTCCTCTTTAAGTGTGAAAGGTTCCATAGGAAAACATGGCCAATACTTTGAAAATCAGTTTTCTTTCAGTTATAACAGAGCAAATGATTAAAGGGACTCCGATCAGGAACGAAAATCAAAATCTTAACTTACCTGGGCCTTTTTCCAGCCTACTGTAGTTCGGGAGGTCACTCGGCGTATATCTGGCTCTTCTCCCAGGCCCTGGTCAGAAATGGCTCCCGGCGACACTGGGACAGAGTGTCGGGCTCCTTCTTCCTGAAGGGTAACGTCTGTCGTCACCACACAGTACACGCCGGCCGCCGTGATGAAGAGAGGCGGTCGGCGTGGTGACGACAGACATCACCTTCCAGGAAGAAGGAGCCCGACACTCGGCCCCAGTGTCGCCGGGAGCCACCGGGGAGGAATTTCTGACCAGGGCCTGGGAGAAGAGCCAGATGGACGCCGAGGGACCTCCCGACCTACGGTGGGCTGGAAAAAGCCCCAGGTAAGTTTAGATTTTGATTTTCATTACTGCTTGGAGTCCCTTCAAGTGTAAGAGGGACCTAAAAGAGTTTTATGTTTTTTTTTGTTTTTTTTAAAGAGACTCTGTAACAACAAAAACTTCCCCTGGGGGGTACTCACCTCGGGTGGGGGAAGCCTCCGGATCCTAATGAGGCTTCCCACGCCGTCCTCTGTCCCACGGGCGTCTAGCTGCAGCCCTCCGAACAGCCGGCGACAGAGCCGACTGTAGCTTCAATATTTACCTTCCTGGCTCCAGCGGGGGCGCTGTGGCGGCTTTCGGCACGGAAATAGACGGAAATACCCGATCTCTGTCGGGTCCGCTCTACTGCGCAGGCGCCGGAAACTTGCGCCTGCGCAGTAGAGCAGACCCCACGGCGATCGGGTATTTCCGCCTACTTCGGAGCAGACAGCCGTCATAGCGCCTGCGCAGGAGCCAGGAAGGTAAATATTACGTCACCGCTGCACGGAGGGCTGCAGCGAGACCCCTGACGGATGGAGGACGGCGTGGGAAGCCTCATTAGGATCCGGAGGCTTCCCCCACCCGAGGCGAGTACCCCCCAGGGGACGTTTTGTCGTTACAGTTCCTCTTTAAGATAAGCATAGGCAGAGGGAGATGCTCGTTGCTTGGCAGTTATTTAGTATTTATATCTTCTGCAGCGCTTTAGCAGTTGGAAACTGCGGTTATTTCCCACAATGCAACAAGGTTCACAGAAAGGAAACTGCAATGACCATGGCCCTGTTTCAGCTCAATATCAGCCACGCAGACACCCCCTAATGATCTACTTGATAAAAAAGGTAAAGATTTCTCAGAAATTCCTTGGTTAAAAGTACCTCTTTAGGTTAGGTTCACACTGGAGCCTTAAATGGTTCGACTCAGAACAGACCACAACGTAGCAAAGAACATGATGATGTATTGTGTGTTAAGCATCAGGTATGATCTCACCTGGTGCCGAAACACTAAGATATTTCTGCTTAACAGTGTTTGAGTCATAAAATTTAAGCACATCCAGCACAGCCTGTGGGTTTTTCTTCTGTTCAAGTTTTGTGATATTTGCAGTCTGCAGTAATCGGGCCCACTGTTCTGGCATTCCCTGCAAAAGAAAGAATACAGTTTACCGGTAAATTCAGATTACTTTTTTTTATTTTTTTTTTATTTGATGCAAAGAACTTTTTTGTGGAACAAAAACCAAATCAAAATGGTGAAGAAACAAAAAAAACTTGGAGCAGGGTGGGATTTACTCCACCTAGACAATGAGTCATTCTAGCGCAGGTCTAAACTCAAAAGGCATTTTAGAGCAGGTCTAACTCTTCAAATGAAAAACTCTGATTTTATAAACACTTTCTTAAAGCTGGCCACTAATTTTTTTGTCCAATCTTACCATTTCTATGTAATATAAGGCACTGCTTAAAAGTAGCCATTCAATATATTCACACAGTTTGCCCTTATACTATATTTGCTAAGACTGGACAAAAAGATTGGATCATTAGTGGCCCCCTTAAGACTCAATACAGAAAGAGGATGCCTTATTAGGGACAGGCACAAACAATGCATTGCTCCCTCCTCAATCATTCAAGTGATCTTAACCACTTAATGTTTATGGTACAGTATATCGACGCCCCGGAAAATCTTCAACTTCATATATGTACTCTGCTGTGATCACCGCTGTGCGGGCTTCTAAGCTCATTCTCGCCGCCACCCCTTTACACGAAGATCAATAAATGGGAACGCAGTTCCCCATTCATTGTTCTAGGTCCCTGTGTCAATGATCGCGGCATCAATAAGATGCCTGCAGTCATTTGGCCTGCAGTCATTTGTAAACACTGTAATTACACTTCCAGTTTCCCATACCAAAAGCACGCGCAGGAAGCTAATGAGTAAGGACATCTTGTGGCCAAACAGTAAAATTACACCTACATCCTTTTTTTTTAATAAAGAGACCTACACATAATTTTAAATTAACTCCTTACCTCCTACACTCTCCCATAAATACCCAAATAAAATATTTGCATAAAATAAAAACAAACCATACAGTTACCGGGACTGAACTTTTTTAATATGTTTGTCAAGAGGGTATATTACGGTTTTTAAAATTATGGGCTTGAAAATATTGATGGAGACAAAACTGAAAAACATGCACCTTTATTTTCAAATAAAATATTGGCGCCATACATTGTAAAAGGAAAATAATTCAAACAGTATAATAACAGGGACAAATGGGCAAATAAAATACATTGGTTTTATTTATGGTAGCAGGTATTATTTTAAAACTATAATGGGCGAAAACTGAGACATTACACTTTTTTCTTTTTCCCTTAATAGTCCCATTAAAGAGAATCTGTATTGTTAAAATCGCACAAAAGTAAACATACCAGTGCGTTAGGGGACATCTCCTATTACCCTCTGTCACAATTTCGCCGCTCCTCGCCGCATTAAAAGTGGTTAAAAACAGTTTTAAAAAGTTTGTTTATAAACAAACAAAATGGCCACCAAAACAGGAAGTAGGTTGATGTACAGTATGTCCACACATAGAAAATACATCCATACACAAGCAGGCTGTATACACCCTTCCTTTTGAATTTCAAGAGATCATTTGTGTGTTTCTTTCCCCCTGCAGCTATCTTCCACTGAAGTGTCAGGCTGTTTCTTCCTGCAGAGTGCAGACAGCTCTGCCTGTATGTAATTCCTCAGTATGTGAAAGCCCAGCCAGCTCAGAGGAGGATTTATCCAGCTTGTAAAAGATAATATAGCAGAGAGAAGCTGCCCTAATCTAAATAATACACAAGCAGTGTGCAGAGAGGGGCCTGGAGGGGGGAAATGCATCACAGAACCACAACACTGAAGAACTTGGCAGCCTTCCAGACACAGGCTGACAAGTCTGACAAGAGAGAGATAAGTTGATTTATTACAGAGATGGTGATAGTAGAACGTGCTGCAGTAAGCCAGAACACACATTAGAATAGCTTTTGGAACTTGTAGGATGATAAAAAACAGGATGCAATTTTTGTTACGGAGTCTCTTTAAAATGCATTTAGAAAAAAATAATTCTTAGCAAAGTGTACCATCCAAAGAAAGCCCAATTGGTGGCCGAAAAAAACAAGATCGGTCATTTTGTTGTGATATGTAGTGGTAAAGTTATTGGCGAATGAATGGGAGGAGCGCAGAGCTTATTTGGATCTTAAAATGGCCTACTGTATATGGAATTTGGCACCCCACTAAGCCTAGAATTTTGTTGAATTAAAAAAAGTGACTGCTTTACCCCCTTGAATGAAGGAGAAATTTCACTTTAAATGCCTTCAAGCAAGAAAAGTATAAAGGCCAGTACTCACACAAGATCAGTATCGCCCGGCGGTGGATTAGTACTAGATCCCTCGAGTGACATCACAGGACCAAGACTGATAAAGGGGTCACTAGCCTGCAGGCTAGTGACTTGTTCTACTGCTAAGCAGGGGAGCAGAGGGACAACGGAGTGGCGTGGGAGTTATGTCATGTGAGAGCTGGGTAAGAAGGTAGACCAATGCTCACGGCCGACAATACTCCAGTACAGATTGCTGGCTGAGTGGTCAAGGGCTGCTATACACATGCTGGAATATCAGGATATGGTTAATTTTGATTGCCTAAGCTTAGTTTTATCTGGTGTATATACACAATGACCCTTTTAAAGAGACCCAGTAATAAAAAAAAAACCGTCTGGAGGATACTTCCCTTGTCCTCTGTAGCTTGGGGAATCCAATCCTGGCTCCCCCGAAACCTCCTCGACAAATCCTGAAAAGGGTGGGCATGCGTGGCTAATATTAACCTACGTATCTGCACTACTGCACAGGTGCAAAGGACTCGGGGGATGGGGGAAACTTCGTTAGGATCCAGAGGCTTCCCCCTCCCGAGGTATGTATCCCCCAGAAGAGGTTTTTTTTAGTTACAGTTTTTCTTTAAGATCTGCTTGTTCAGTCAGATAATTAGAAAAAAAAGCCTCACTCGTGAAAGGTCATAATTACTTGCACTAAAAATACTCTTCACATAGAAAATATGCATTGCACCATTAGTAGCCAGCAAGTTTAATTCTCAGGTTACTGCAGTGATACTTGCATAGCAGCTCTTGAGGTTATATACTTACAGTGAATTCTCCAGTCACAGCATCAAAACCAACATGTATGGTGTGTTCAAAATCAGAGGGCGGGGAGATTTCAGGACGTTCTTTCTTTTTAGCCACTGTTCAATGGTAAAGAAAAGAACACAATATACATTGTAAGTCATTTTCAGCCTAGTCACCTAAAAAGTATACACAAATTGCATTTTGCATCAAGACTCTCAGGAAGGGTCCGAAGAACCTTAACCTCCTTAGCGGTATGCCAGACACTGTGTCGGGCATTCCGCTCGCTGGCCTCAGAAGTCCCCCAGGGTTAATTAATTTGATCCAATGGCTATAAAACCTTTAGCTAGCACTAGGCTAGCACTAGGCTAGCCAGTACAAGTGTCAAGCTCCTCCAATTGCCCGAGATCTCCAGCGATCCCCTGTTTATACATTACCCAGCCTGGATCCGGTGATCGGTGCAGCCTCCCCGCAGAGCTCCGGTCTCTCTATGGGGAGGATTGGGGGGGGTCGCGGGCAATCGGGTGGAGCTGGACACTTGTACTAGCTAGCCTAGTGCTAGCTAAAGTTTTTACAGCCATTGGACCAAATTAAGTAACTGGGGGGACACAAACTAGCAAAACCTCCTAAGCGGCGTACCGCTCAGGGGGTTAAAGCCCAATTCCAAGGGGTTTTCCCCCCTCAAATTTGACCTCTCCCAGTCAGCCTAATGGATCCCCACCTTAGGACACATAGATGCTTATCTATGGGTTCTCAACTGTGTTTGGGGAGGAGGATCCTAAGGAGACCAAGTTTAAAATACAGTAATCCTAAGATAAATGGGGATGCCATTGTTCACCTAACACTGATGCTCAGTAGACTAATGACATCTAGACAACATTATGACTCACTCCATAAGACAAGAATGCAAATAATGCATGTACACCTGATCGGCCAATCTGCTCTATGCAGAAAACATTATTGCCAGACGATCAGCCTTAAGCTCAACACACACCATACAATCTTGGTTGTACAGATTTACCAAATCTATTTAGTATAAGGGCCAACAGATTGAAAATACCTTGAATGATTAATTGGATAAGCTCTTATACTACATGAAAGTGGTAAGATTGAACAACCAAGATTGTATGGTGTGTGTGTTGAGCCTTAGGCTTTGTGCATACACTATTCAATAGTCACCTTGGTGGTCAGTCAGGGCTACCATGGTTAGGCAGCATTTGCCGGTGCTCTTTTCCTGCAGGTCCACCACTCCTGTTAACAAGAAACTCCAACACAGTAGAAAAAGGCACTCCACAGGCTTCAAACTTTAGTTTGTGGTTTATTTGAGCATGAACACATATGTGTCCATGCTCGAATAAACCCCACACTAAAGTTTGAAGCCTGTGGAGTGCATTTTTCTACTGTATTGGAGTTTGTGCATACACTAGACTGGTCCAAGGCAGAGATGGGCAGTTGGGCCGCCTCTACACGACAATCTAGTGTGTGTATGGCAGCACACTGCAGAATCTCCTCAAAAATGGTACACGCACCGCTTTACTGAACGTCAGCGCACGACCCGCACTGATATGAACCTTCTCAGACATTCATTGTCCACGCGGTCGGGGGAGCGTTTTTAAAAACCGCACGCGGGCGAAAAAAAGCAGAAAAATGCCAGCAGTGTGAACAAGCCCTTAACGCTGATATCCAGGCATAAATAGGAATTCTAACGAGGAATCTGTGTGGCTTACCAATACTACCGGTGAAACTCAAAAAATTGGAATATCGTGCAAAAGTTCATTTATGTCAGTAATTCAACTTAAAAGGTGAAACTAATATATGAAATAGACTCAGTACATGCAAAGCCAGATATTTCAAACTTTTATTTGTTATAATTTTGTTAATTATGGTGTACAGCTTATGGAAATCCCAAAATCAAAAACTCAAAGTCAGACTATTGTGAAAAGGTTCAATATTCTAGGCTCAGGAGTGTCAGACTCTAATCAGCTAATTAATCCTAAACACCTGCGAAGGGTTCCTTGGCCTTTAAATGGTCTCAGGCAGGTTCAGAATTACTGACAAACTTTTGCATGATACTCTAATTTTGCGAGTTTCCCCTGCAGATGTGCTTATTAATATTATTGTTGATGTTATGCACAGGTGTAGGTTTACTAATATGTCCAGATAAATACCAGACAAGGTTCTTCAGCACTGGAGGCTGGCCCCCGCCCTGAAATTGTGCCCACCCCAGTGTAAGGGCCCGTTCACACTGCACGCGTTTCCAGCCGCGTTTTGGAAACGCGTGCAGGTGGCCGATACGCACGACATCAGACATTGCATAGAGTGCAATGTCTGATGTTCACACTGCATGCGTTCCGGACCTGTGCGGTCCGGGAACGCATGCTGCACGCAGATTTTGCAAAAACGCGTGGCTGTCCCATTCACTTTTCAGTGATGGGATCAGCCACGCAACGCACACAAACGCGGATGGCCATGCGTTCGTACGCGTTGCGGTCCGCACGCGTTCTGCACGCATGGCCATCCGCATTTCTGATCTGAATGGGCCCTTAGTCATAGATGAGATTCCACTATTAAGTAAGTTGCCCCCCTCCCCCCATATAGGTAGCCAGATGTGTCCCCAGTAGTAGGCAGGGAGCCCCATCCCTAGAATAGACTCGCCCCCAGTATTAGGCAGAGTGGCGAGTAGAGCGATGTAGTAGTGCGTCTCATCTCTCCTCTGCCTTGGGATCTTGAGCCATATCGTAGGCTCACAGTATCAGCTCGCTATGTCTCCCTCTGGTGATGCATGTAATGAGAGACACAACTAGAGGCCGACATAGAAAGGATATGCTGTGAGCCTGTGACATGACTGAAGATCCCAGCGCAGTGGAGAGGTGAGTAGCACCTTCAAAGAATCTGAAATATAGCTGAACAAGACAGGCTTCTAAAGGTAGGGGGCCATAGGAACACCCTGAGGGCTATGCGCCCAGAAGCTGGTGCCTCCCCAGCCTCTGTCTCAGCCCTGCCAGAGTCTACCAGATAAAGCATGTATGACCCCTTCAAATGTGGATGTTCTGGCCAATCCCTGACGTAACATAAGACTGATAAGGTGGATCAAATCATCAACAAGTCTCTACAAGGAGAAGGTTAGTCAAACATACTGTCAGCTGATATTTGAAATGTAAAATATTTAGCCAAATTATTCTATGCTTTTTCTCTATGAATATTTTGATGTATATATTGAGTATATACATATTGAGTACAAAGCTCCAATTTTCCCATTATATCGGGAATGTCATAAGTCTATTTAGTATATAATTTGTTTAATTTATTTATATGTCCTCTCATCTTGCTACCTCTAGCTGTCCTTTAGCTACAATATCAGAGTTCTCCTCAGAAATTTTTTCCAGCTTGGTGGCGTAAAATAGTAGCCGGGTGGCAGGAAAAAGTAGCCAGGTAGGGCGAGATGACAGAATGCAGGGCCGGTGCTTCTGTGAGCAACTCTGCTTACAGCATAGAAGGAGGTGAGCCGATGACAGCCAGGTGGTCACCATAACTAGCCAGATGGAGCACCCGGCTGAGAGAGACTCGGGCAATATAGATATCAATAATTTCCTATCTGGCTGTAACATTCCGAGTCGAGACTTTTGTCCTTGCGCCCTAAATACCAGCTTCACCTCTAGAGTAGTACGCAATTTTGAAATTGTAAGCCTATTCTAAATTGTGTCAAGAATGCCTGGCGTAATTATCTATATCTCAGTCAACAATGGGGCAAGATCAAATGGAACTGCTACAGGAGCAACTATATCAATGCATAAGAACTTACAACATTTAGTACAGTTACTATAAAAATAATACTGCAAATCTAAACTGCAGACCAGCAGTCTATACAGGAGGTTGTGAGATCAGCTCCACCCAAAATTAGGTCTCTTGGGTGTGAAATGGTAAGGGAGTGTGGCTGAAAGCTGCAATCATTGCCCTGATAGCGAAACATCTGTTAGAATCACAGGTTGATTTAAAGGGAACCTTAACTGAGAGGGATATGGATGTTTCCTTTTAAACAATACCAGTTGCCTGGCAGCCCTGCTGATCTCTTTGGCTGCAGTTGTGGCTGAATCACACACTTGAAACAAGCATGCAGCTTATTCAGTCTGACTTCAGTCAGAGCACCTGATCTACAGGCTTGTTGAGGGGCTGAGGCTTTAAGTATTAAGGTGCGTACACGCACTACTATAACGAACGACAGGTCCGACAGACCGTTCCAGCTGGAATGCCGCCCAGCGGGAGGGTCTGACGGACCCATCGTTCCTTATAGTAGTGCGTGTGTACGCACCTTTAGAGACACAGGTTCAGCAGGAGAGTCAAGCAACTGGTATTATTTTAAGAGGAAAAATCCATATCCTTCTCAGTTTAGGTTCCCTTTAAGAGTTCCATTCAAGCTACTGCTGCAGCCAGAGGCAGGCAACATGGTTTGCTGTCTATTACTAATACAGCGCTATCGAGTGAAAAAGCCCCTACCACTCTGTAGCAAGAAACCTTACCCCCCACACACGGGTTAACTTGTTATATAACACCAGTCACAGATTTATACAATATTATATAAATATTAAACAGTCCGTGACAAATGGGCTTCCAGCCCAGCAGATAGGTGCGCCTCTGGTTTCGAGCTGTCTAATATTCTTTAACACAACAATATCCAGTGAGTGCTCCACATCCGCAAAAAGTTCAGTTTCTTCACCGGTGAGGGCTAGAACTCACCTATTTGGCTAGACTAGGATTACAGTCAGGCCCAGATTTACATCACAGGAGCCTATAGGCACAGATATCCTGGCACCCTAGACTTTGCCATCCATGAACCTACAAACCCCCACCGAACTGCACCGCAAGTGTGTTGGCTGGCCCAGCTGTCACTTCTCCCTTACTTCCATTTCCTGGCGTAGGTAGCTACAGGTGCTATTATTAGGTAGTAATAATTATTAGTATTAAGTAGCCAGAGGTTCTCTCAGTATTAGGTATCTGGAGGTTCCCCAGTTGAAGGTAGATCTCATCAGTGGAATGCTGAGAGTCAGGTGAGTAGCCTCATTTAAACTCAACTTGGGCATCTGCACAGGGAAAGACGAGAGTGAGGCACTCATGGAGGGGAGTGAGCCGCCTTTCCATCATCAGGTGCCTTTAGGCACATGCCTACCGTGCCTTATGGTGAATCCGGCCCTGATTACAGTAGTCAGCCTAAGCAGTTGGGGCAAAACTGGACCTAGACTATGGGGATATTAGATTGTAAGTCCTACTGAGAGACAATTTGTGACCTGAACGGCTCAATGTTCTCTGCTACATGCCTGAGAAAATAAAAGCCAAACAATAATATTATTTTCTATGAAGACAACACAGGGGTGGGGGAGACAAAGGAAAAAGAACAGCGATAAGCAATTCCATGGAGACACAGGTACGTCCGAGTCAGGAGAGGAAAAAATGTCCTGATACGTTCACATGCAGGTAAACAGGTTCCACAACGAGGGCTTCATATGATTACTAAAGACAACTCACTTTTTTCATTGCTAGAGAAGATGGATATGATTTTGTTTCTGGAGGACTTCCTCTCTTCAGGGATGAGTGGGAGGGGTTTCAGGCTGTGATTACTTGAGAGTGGATCCGCTTTTGTTCCACTAAAGACTGCGCTGCTCATTCGCACTGGTGGGGCTGGCGGCTTATCTTCGAGTTCTCCATTGTCAGACATGGTTGCTGGAGCTCAGTCAGACCTAGAATGACAAGAGAGTCAGAGTAAATACCAAATGCCTCTTTCACACTTTACACATTGGGGTGCGATTTTTACAAGAGCATAGCACAAACTTCAGTGAAGCCACGCACATGTATGCCTTGTATATGCATGCGTGGCGGATTTTTTTTAACACAGGTTTTTTCCCTATTCATAGCCATGAATGGGAGACAAACCCAGAAGAAAAGGTATTATGTGCAGGAAACAAAAACCAATGCAAGCGCAAACACAATGCTCTAGTTTGAAAAGCCCAAAGGGAAAATAATTATTGTTCTTAACAGGTGATGGACTTTATTAGAAAGTACTAAATGACACCGCAAGCTCTATTTAAGTTAGAACTAATATTTGAACATGTAAATCAGCTAGGAAAGTATATGTTCAAGTTTCCTTATTGGCCCTTCAAAGCAGAACTTCTGTTTTATAACATGCTGATTGTAAGCTCATTTGTGCAGCCCCCCCCCCCCCCCTTGGTTATAGCCCCTTTATGTACAAATGTGTTGTACTTCACTTGTACACGCAACTGTGTTTTTAATTGGGGGAGCACCACAGAAGATAATGTATAAATAAAAAGGATTAACATTATAAAACATACCTCTCAGTGTGAGAAGCATATATTAAATGTTTACTCATAAAAGGTTTAAAGGAAACATGGAGGATATGGAGGCTGCCATGTTTATTTAATTTTAAAGTGAACTTAAAAGTAAACTTTTAACTGAAGTAAGAGAGATATGGAGGTTGCAATATTTATTTCCTGTTAAACAATACCAGTTGCCCGGATGACCTGCTGATCTCTTTGGCTGCAGTAGTGTCTGAATAACACCAGAAACTAGCATGCAGCTAATCCTTTCAGGTCTGAAAATAATGTCAGAAACACCTGATCTGCTGCAAGCTTGTTCAGGGGCTATGGCTAATAGTATTAGAGGCAGAGGATCAGCAGGACAGCCAGGCAACTGGTACTGCTAAAAAGGAAATATATATATATATGGCAGCCTCCATATCATGCTCATTTCAGTTGTCTTTGTTTGTTAACAGTTTAGAGTGCCTGTCTGTCCTGCTGAACCTCTGCCTCTAATACTTTTAGCCATAGCCCCTGAACAAGCATGCAGCAGATCAGGTGTTTGACATTTCTGTCAAATCTGACAAGATTAGCTGCATGTTTGTTTCTGATGTGATTCAGGCACTACAGCAGCCAAACAGTTCACCAGGGCTGCCAGGCAACTAGTATTGCTTAAAAGGACAAATATGGCAGCCCTTCTATCCCTCTCACACTTTTGTTGTCCTTTAAACAATACCAGTTGCCTGGCATTGTGCTGATCTCTTTGGCTGCTTTAGTGTCTGAATCACTCACCTGAAACAAGCATGTGGCTAATCCAGCCAGACTTCAAACATCTGACAGGCATGCTTTGTCAGGGTCTATGGCTAAGGGCCGGTGTCCACTAGGAGCTGCGGCAGTTTCCGATTCAGTCACTGAGCCATGCCACCTACAGCTACAGTGACTCAGCCATGTGCTGCAGAAATCTGCAGCATACAGTCCAGATTCCCACACTGCAGTGCGATCTGGCAGCGGTTCCCCACCCCTCTTGCATGCGGGGAAATGCTGCAGATTCAGCTCAGACTCAGTGGAAATAGGCCTTAAAGAGACTCCGTAACAAAAATTGCATCCTGTTTTTTATCATCCTACAAGTTCCAAAAGCTATTCTAATGTGTTCTGGCTTACTGCAGCACGTTCTACTATCACTATCTCTGTAATAAATCAACTTATCTCTCTCTTGTCAGACTTGTCAGCCTGTGTCTGGAAGGCTGCCAAGTTCTTCAGTGTTGTGGTTCTGTGATGCATCTCCCCCCTCCTGGCCCCTCTCTGCACACTGCCTGTGTGTTATTTAGATTAGAGCAGCTTCTCTCTTCTCTCTTATCTTTTACAAGCTGGATAAATCCTCCTCTGAGCTGGCTGGGCTTTCACATACTGAGGAATTACATACAGGCACAGCTGTCTGCACTCTGCAGGAAGAAACAGCCTGACACTTCAGTGGAAGATAGCTGCAGGGGGAAAGAAACACACAAATGATCTCTTGAGATTCAAAAGGAAGGGTGTATACAGCCTGCTTGTGTATGAATTTATTTTCTATGTGTGGACATACTGTACATCAACCTACTTCCTGTTTTGGTGGCCATTTTGTTTGTTTATAAACAAACTTTTTAAAACTGTTTTTAACCACTTTTAATGCAGCAAGGAGCGAAAATTGTGACAGAGGGTAATAGGAGATGTCCCCTAACGCACTGGTATGTTTACTTTTGTGCGATTTTAACAATACAGATTCTCTTTAAGAGTATTTGAAGCAGAGGACCAGCAGGACAGCCAGGCATACTTTTTTTTTTTTTTTTAACAATGCAGCATCCATATCCATAGCACTTCAGGTTTCCCATTAATACCATATATTCTGGCGTATAAGACGACCCCCAACTTTTCCAGTTAAAGAGTTTGGGATATACTCGCCGTATAAGACTACCCCTCTTCCAACACACAGAGTAAAAAAACAAAACAAAAAAAACATTATATACTGGTGCTGTGTATGAACAGATACTGGCGCTGTGCTGTATGTGGTACCCAGAATATAACTGTATATAGGTGATTGACTGGTTGGATTGGTCAACTCTCCCTCTCCCTAAGCAAATTGATCAGCTCTCCATGTCTACCTGTATATCAGAGCAGAATGGAAGAATAGATAGCGATGTGCTCATAAAACATGCCTCTTTCACCCTTGTATCTTATTTACCTCCTTCTCTGCCTCTCAGATCTCATACATGTGCACCTGCCATGCTTCACTACAGTCCTCAGCAGCAAGATTTGAGAGTCGGTAACATGATAGGGCATATAGGGATATCACCCGGCATCAATGACAACCGGCGTATAAGACGACCCCTGACGTCTCAGACGATTTTCAAGGGTTAAAAACTAGACTTATACGCCAGAATATACAGTACCTATAGTGACAGAAGGTGTGTTCAGTGTGGAAGGAAATCAAATAGCAGCTTTAGAGGAAGTACTTCAGAGGAGAGGAAGTACTTCAGAACAGAGGAAGGACTTCTCAGATCACAGACAGCATGCTGGGTAAATGGAAGCGCACTTAGATCCTGTTCACACTATATATTTGAGGATATTGCACAAGCTTTCTGTCACGGACGGTTGCGGGGCCGCAGGCGCGTCCTGTAACCGCCCGTGAAGAAAAAGCGATCGCACTCGATTCCCTGCATCGATTGCGCTTCAAATCGATACAATCTGGGTTGAGTGTGTAGGGGGAGCTGAAGTCCTTTTCTTAGCAGATAGAGCACCATCCTAAAGGCTGGATGGCTCTTTTGATATGCTAATGAGCCTGGGCCCAGAGAGCCCCTGGCTTCAAGCTGTGCGGATGGCCCATCCATCAGGTATAAGGTGACACCTAGCTGATCTCATGTAGATGTTAATTAACCAAGGGGTGATCAGGATGCCTAGGTGCAGCCAGGCAGGCTACAAATCTCCGGCAGGTCTTGACACCTTGCTCACTGGTAAAGATCAAAGGGAAGTTAGCAGCTAGAACACATCCTGAATAAACCTGAGTCTCATAGCATAATCCATAACTTCCCAGATCTGTCATATTTCTGGGGTTCCTGAGATGGCAGCTTCGCCAAACGTGGGGGAAGTGTAGCATGAGCCCCGGTGCTGGTTCTGAGGAAGTTTCAGAACATTCTGAGGTAAGGACTGCCAGTTAGGCAGTTTGAAAATGCCCTGATGATACCACAGGGGTCCCACCCCTCATGTCTGGTATCAGGGCGCTGGGTAAATCGAGACAGACCTGAAAAGGTTAATAAATCTGCCCTGACCTGTACGGTTCTGTGAGATAGAGCCCATATATGGGTAGATATGATTTCTAGCCCCCAGGACAAGGGGAGGGCTCATCTCATCTTCTAAGGGGGTGTATGGCTCCCCGCCCTCACTCCCTCCTACTGAAGCAGGGGCATAAGAATGGCAGAGGACCCAAACTCAGTGTCCTCCACACTGAAACATCTTGAACTCATCAGATGCCAGCTTGAGGATATGCTGGCATCCACCTGGTCTGAACTCTGAACTCAAATTGAAACCCAGAACTCTGTTTTCCCACAAAAAGGACATCTTTCCAGGAACTAAGTATTTTTCTCCCTTCTTTTATTTTTTATACTGGCTATTACTGTCTTAATAATTGTGATTTTAATAATTGTCTGTATATATTAATTATTTATATTGCGTGAATAAACTACTTTCTCCAAGTCATTCACTGTCCGCTACCCTGCTTATCAGCACACACACAGAACTGATCCCGGGTCTCTGAAGATACGCTACTGTTTGTTGTTGGCTAGACAGAATACCGTGTGTTTAACCGTTTTATTCGCAGGACTAGTCAGTCAGTCAGTGGGCTCCACGGTCCCATGGTAACCGCGGTGGTGGCAGTTTACTCTGAACCAGTAGGTGACGTTGTAATTACCCGTGTCTCACAGGCTCCCTTCTGAGTTGTCTGCGGCTAATTCTTAACGGTTCCTGCGCATTGACTGCGACCAGAGTTCGCACGATCTGTGCGCTGGCAGCGTTTAGAAGGCTAAGTGCGGTCAGCCACTAGGGCTCCTGTGACAGTGTTAGGCAGCGGTTGGGACCTGTGTTGTGCTGAAAGTATCTGCGATAGCGCTAGCGCTATCGAGAAACGAACTAATTCGTTGGTGTAGCTGGAAGGCAATATATATTTTTTTTTTTGTCATACTTTTTTTTTTATTGATTTTCAATAAAACATAACAAGATGCATTATGCTACAAGTAAGAACCATATAGTAATATAAAGCAAGAGTATTTGGACTTAGATGATATTGTACAAAAAGTTCTATGGTTTACAATTATAGTTTGACCATCAGATAACAACATAGTAATGAAGAGCTAGTACAACTTTTTTATCTTTACTATATATGCTTAGTTTTCCATCCATGGGAATTGAGTGGTTCAAAACTCTTGTGAAGTTGAAGTCCAATGAAACTTATGGATTCTTTATTAGAAAGGTATAACTATAACTAGACAGAGAAGAAAAAGGATAGTGGTTAATCTGTGGAGATATGAGATATAAAAGAGAAAGGTGATCGTTCTAGGAAGAGATTGAAGGTTAGCCATTGCTACAGTCATCGTACATCATATATTAGACATTAGAGAGCTGTTCAAGTCAGGGCCTTATGCTGGATAGACATAAAAGTGTCTTGTTGGAGTCACGGTATCCATCTTTGGTTCAGCTTATAACATGGTGAGAAGGGTGTGGAATTATTGAGTTATGGGGGGTGGTAGATGGGAGATGAGTAGGGCCATGAGTCCCAAATTTTGTGGAAGTTGTTTTGTGTGTCCCTTAAGGATGCTGTTAATTCTTCCATGGACCTGGTCCAATTAACCTTAAGAATAACTTCAGAGATATCTGGGGGGGCTATATTTTTCCAAGAGGAAGCAATAGTTAATCTGGTTGCCGTTAGTATATGATTGATCAGGCGATTTGTATATCTGTTCACCTTTGGGAGAGGTTTGCCCAGAATCGTGTATAGGGGATCAAGTGGTACTGTGACGCCCGTAATTGAGGTAATGATTTCTTGGACCTTGGACCACAGGGGGGTCAACAAGGGACACAGCCAGAAGATATGCTCTAGCGATCCCACGTCATTACAGCCCCTCCAACATAAATCCGAAGTACCAGGGTATACTTTAGACAGTATTTCTGGGGTGAGATACCAGCGAAACAAAATTTTGTAAATATTTTCTCTAATTTGTATGCATAATGAGGAGTGTTTGGCGTTTTCCCAAATCTTTCCCCAATCTTCTATAGTTATAGGAGTGGACAATGAGGAAGACCATTTTGACATATATGGGTGGTCTGGGGTCCAGGTTCCCGATTTGGTCATTAAGATTCTATAAATTTGCGAAATTAAGCCCTTTTGATGTCCATTACGGTTACAGTGTCTCTCAAAGGGGGAGAAAAAAGGGGTAGTTAAGGGTTTGCGGACAATTGAGTTTATAAAGTGAATAATTTGATTATATTCCATGGTCCGCTGCATATTAAAGTTAATTTTATCTTCGAGCTGCGGCCTAGTGTACACTTTCCCTGTGAGGGGATGGATCCAATTGCTGAGATTAAAAAAGCCTAGTGTGAACCAGGTGTTCATGAAGGACTTGGAGAGGCCTGGAGTAAAGTTGGGGTTACCCAGTATTGGTAGTAAAGGTGAGGGGGAGGACTTCAGCCTACCCATCGGGGCCACAATTCGCCAGATGTGTAAAGTAAATTTGATGGTGGGGAGTAGATACTGTTGTGGAATTTTTGGGGTGGTATGAGACCAGAGTAAAGAAGCTAGGGAGATGGGTAGCATGCTAGTCGCTTCAATAAGACCCCATTTTGTATGTACTCTGAGGTTGGACCATTCTGACAACTGACGCAGATGAGCAGCGTAATAGTAGTAGCGTAGGAGTGGTAGTCCCAGGCCACCTTGCTCCCTGGGAGAGGTAAGAATGTTTTTATGGACTCTTGGTCGTCTGTGATTCCAAACAAATTTGTGGAATGCCGTTTGAAGAGATGTCAGCTGAGAGGATGGGACAAGGACTGGTAAGGTTTCGAATAAGTACAGTATTCTGGGTAGAATATTCATTTTTAGAGCATAGATCCGGCCTAGCCAGGAGATTTTATATGCCGTCCATTTATGTAGGTCCTGAAGAATCCGTTGAATAAGGGGAGAGAAGTTGCATTTATATAGGGTATTATAATTGGGGGTGAGATGAATTCCTAAGTATTTAATAGAGTGCGTCTGCCACTTATAAGGGAAATATGTCTGTAAGGAAGTGAGAAGGCTTGGAGGTACTTTTATAGGTAGAGCCTCTGTTTTGTCTTGGTTTAATTTAAAGCCTGATAAGGATTCATATACGTTTAGAGTGTCATGTAAGGCCGGGAGTGAGGTTAATGGGTTTATTATGGACAATAAGATGTCGTCTGCAAATAGGGAGATTTTATATTCATGTTTACCATGTATAATGCCTCTAATATTGGCGTTCTGTCTGATAGCCTCAGCAAGAGGTTCTATGCTGAGCGCAAAGAGGAGTGGGGAAAGAGGACAGCCCTGCCTTGTCCCATTGTGTATTTGGAGTGGTTTAGAGGGAGCGAAAGGAAGCTTTATTAGGGCCGTTGGGGATGAATAGAGAAATTTAACTAGGTGGAGGAAGGGTCCTGGGAAACCCTGATGTTCGAGGACTTTAAATAGGAAGGACCAGTGGAGTCTATCAAAGGCCTTCTCTGCATCTAAACTTAGAAGCAGAGAAGGTTTGTCTAATTTGTTCATCAAAGATATAAGGTTAATGGCTTTGCGAGTATTATCTCCCGCTTGGCGACCTAAAATAAAACCGACTTGGTCGTTGTTTATGAGTCTGACCAGGATAGGGTTTAGACGATTGGCTATGGTTTTTGTAATTATTTTTAGGTCAGAGTTTAGGAGGGAAATGGGACGATAGCTTTGTGGGAGTTGAGGGTCCTTACCGTCTTTGGGTAAAACTGTGATGAGAGAGTTAAGTATGGACGTGGGTGGGCTTTCACCTGTCATAATTTTGTTGGCCACAGTTAAGTGTGGGATGAGGATCGATTGGAACAATTTATAGTAGGAGTATGGAAGGCCATCTGGGCCCGGGGATTTGGAAGAGGGCAGTTTTTTAAGGACCTCTAACATTTCAGCTGTAGTTATGGGGGAGTTGAGTACCCTACAGTCCTCCTCTGTTAATTTGGGGAGATTGAGCTGTTCTAAAAAAGAAGATACTTTTTCTGAATATTGTGGGTTAGCTGAGGGGTCAGGTAGCTTGTACAGCTGTTCATAAAAGGAGGCAAATACGCTCGCAATCTTAGCGGGGTCGTAGTGGGTAACCCCTTGGGTGTCTTTCATAGCGTATATTGTTCGTTGAACACTCTGTGGGTTAAGTTTTCGGGCTAATATGGTGTGCGGTTTATTGCCTCTTTCGAAGAACAGCTGCCTATTCCATTTCAGGCTCTTCTCAAGTTGTGAGGACTGTAGGGAACGGATGTCAAGTTTGAGTTGTTGTATGGTAGAGAAGTGATCTTGTGTCGGTTGGTGCTTGTAAGCATTAATTGCCCTTGTAAGTGAAGCATTTAATTCGCTCAGTTTTTTTGATGTGTTGTGTTTTTTCCGGGAACCCCTTGCTATAAAGAAGCCTCTAATAAAAGCTTTATGTGATTCCCATACTAGGCCAAATGAGGTTACTGAGTCAGGGCTGGTGCACACCAAAAACCGCAAGCAGATCCGCAAAACGCTAGCAGATTTTTAAACGCTTTTTTTTATTTTTATGAGGCGTTTTGCTAGCGTTTTGCGGATTGCTGCTGCGGTTTTCAGTATAGTAGATTTCATATATTGTTACAGTAAAGCTGTTACTGAACAGCTTCTGTAACAAAAACGCCTGCAAAACCGCTCTGAACAGGCATTTTTCAGAGCGGTTTGCGTTTTTCCTATACTTAACATTGAGGCAGAAACGCATCCGAAATCCAAAAAATGCCTCACCCAGGCATTTTTCGTTTCTGCAAAACGCCTGCCGCTCTGGTGTGCACCACCCCATTGAGATACATTGACCAAGCAGATCCGCAGCCGCAAGCGGATCTGAAAACGCCCAAAAAGCCGCTCGGTGTGCACCAGCCCTCAGTGTTTATTTTGAAGAATGTCTGTAGTTCCTCTAGGCAGTCCGCGGTGAGTGTATTGTCCTTTAATAAGGATTCATTTAATCTCCAGTGCAGAGGTTTGTGTGGATTGGATAACCAGTCAAGATCTATAGTGACTGCTTGATGGTCAGTCCAGGCTGAGGGGGTTATTGTTGAGTCAACTAGGGTAGGTAGGAGATGGGCTTTTGCAAAAAAATAATCTATGCGTGAGTGCGATGCATGTGGTGGGGAGAAAAAAGTGAAATCTGTAGCAGTTGGGTTAGCTATCCTCCAGAGGTCAAGTAGGCTATGCTTTTGGAGTAGTACTCGGAATTTACGAGAGTTGCGGTCATGTAGAGCAGAAGTGGATGGGGTAGTAGTTTTACTTCTGTCTTTGGTACAGGAAAAAGCCAAGTTGAAGTCCCCTCCCAGAATAACGGTTCCCTTGGTATGTTTTTGGAGTTTAGTAAGAAAGGCAGATAAAAAAATCAATTTGCTGTGTATTTGGGACGTAGACATTCGCTAAAGTGATTGGTTTACCTGCGAGTGAGCCTATAAGTATTAGGTAGTACCCTTTAACATCACTTATAGTTTTGTCTATCTTTAAAGGTAAATCTTTTTTACACAATATTGCAACTCCTGCACGTTTTTTAGGACCAGAGGCTAAGTATACTTCAGAGTAGTATCTATTATGGAGGCGTGTGGAGTCTTTAGGAGTCAAGTGCTTCTCCTGGAGGAAAGCTAAATCTATATCAAGTCTCCGCAGGTCTCTCATAAGGGACATTCTCTTTTGAGGCGCATTAAGGCCCTTGACATTTAGTGTATATAGCTTAACCATTATCTAAGATATATTCTTTATCACTAACCAGTATGGCTACCTTCTGGTATAAAAGGAAAGTATAGTAGAGATATGAGAAGAGAAAGAAAAAAACATAAGAACAAGTATATAATCTAAGTGCACAAAACCATATTAACCAAATAGTATCATATGTACGGTGGCCACTGTGCAAATAGTGGCAATAAGTGAAGACAACTAAAAGTAGTTGTAAAAGGTGAAGGTACTGGAGGGTACATGATCCCCGAGGGGGCCATGTAGTCTCACGAGTTACCTTCTGGAGGTACATGGAGAAGTCCGAGAAAAAACCTCTCAGGGTCCGACATCCAGTCCTGGGTCAGGTACGGTAGTGAGAGAACAGGATCACTTCTATATTTTTTTTTTTAGCAGATCCAATGAAGTGGTTACGGGAATAAATGTGAACTCTGCTTGTTTTAGCGTTCAAGTAAGTGGAGCCTCCTCAGGTATAGTGAAAGTCATGCCAGGGGAGCGAGCCCCCCTGTGGGTAGGGGTTCAGCTCGGAAGTGCTTCCATCTCTTCTGAGTTATCAGGATAAGTAAGGCTGCGAATTGAAGTTTTGGACCATTCAGAGACGTGGCGTATCTTACGTGGTGGGGATCTGGCGGAGGGGGATGAGGGGTGCTGGACTGATAGTGTTTGAGGAGGGCGGAGGCCCATCTGTTTCAGGAAGAGGGGGGCGTCGTCCAAGTCGGATAGAGTAAAATGAGCACCATGTCTGGTGACCATAAGGCGAAAGGGAAATCCCCATTTGTAGGGTATTTTGGCATCAGATAGAAGTTGCGTAACTGGTTTAAAGGCCCTTCTTTTGGCTAGCGTAATTAAGGACAAGTCATTGTAAATAGATAAATCATCCCCTTTAAATGACACTTTGGGGGTACTACGCAGGGCACGCATTATAGCATCTTTCGCCTCATAGTAATGTAGTTTGATTATGACATCTTTAGGGCGTCTTGCTGACGCTTGTCTCTCCCCCAGGGATCTGTGGGCACGGTCCATTCGCCAGAACTCATCTGGCTGGTCTGGCACTATTGATTTATATAATTCAGTGAGATGTGGTAACAGTAGTTCCGGCGTAACTGACATAGACATGCCTTTAATCCTAATATTCTGCCTCCTATCCCTGTTTTCACTGTCCTCCTGCGCAGTTCTTATAGCTTTTAAGTCATTTTGTATAATGCGCTGCTCATCTTCTATCTCCAGCTGCTTAATATTTAGGGCATCTACTTTCTCCTCTAGAGTATTGGTGCGTTCCCCTATTGATGTGATTTCCCCTTTAAGATCCTTAAGAGCAGAAAGGATAACTTGCTGAAGGGAATCGTGGAGGGAACGGTAATGCTTATCTAAGGTTACCTCCAGCATTGCAGCTGTTAGAGGTGGGTCCTCTGTGGCTTGGGAAGCTAAGCCAGGCTGTAGTTGCTGGGGTAGTGGAGAGGAGGCAGGAGCGGAGGTCTCGGCGTGGTCGGCGCCATCTTGGATCTGCGGCTGGCGGACATAACGGTCCATAGAGCCGGCTTGTGTGGAGGCTTTGGGGCCTGATTTGGCTGCCATCTGCTCGGGTGGATGTTCGCCTGCTGTTCTCTGCCGGAGCCGCGCTTCGGTAGCGGAGGGAAAGCTTTATGGCGGCGGAATCAGAGTGGGACCCGGACGGAGCTCTCTCTCTAAGCGGCCATCTCGGAGCTGCCACGCATGCGCCTCGGAAGGCAATATATTTTTTATATATACAGAGAGACTGTGTAGCCAGTACCCCTCCCCAAAAGTTTTATTTTATTTGGCATGGAAATGTCCGGGAACTACAAGCTCATGGCCGTATCCGACCTGGAAAATCTTTGTCAGCTGCGGGGCATTGACACCCTCCGCAGGAACAAACAGGACATGGTAAATGACTTGTTTCAATGGGATACCCAGCAACCGCGGGAGCTGGATGTGTCTGCTGAGGTAGACGCTGCCCCATCTGACTCAAGGCAAGGGGAACCAGAGGCTGAAGATCCTAGGCGTACAGAGGTTGAGCATCCTGCGGGCCCTGTTGCATCAGTTACGCCAGAGACTGTCAGTATGGACCCCAATCCCAGAGTTTCTGGAAGTACTCGCCTGGAACCGGCCAGTACTGGACTGTCCGTTTGTACTGATCCGCTAATGCAGCAGGCATTACAAAAGCTGATGGACACTGACCTGGACAAGTACCTGCAGTACATGCGTGAGGAGCGCCAATCTGCAGAAGCGCGGACAGAGCGCCAAATGCGGGAGGAACAGGAGCGGCAAGCTGCTGCTGCTGAACGCCACGCGGAGAGGGATGCCGCTGAGCGAGAACGGGAGCGCCAACGACAGCATGAGCTAAACATGGCAAAAGTGCAACAGGCCAGCCGGAGTTCACCGCCCAGCCTCCCTGCTGAAGGAGCTGCACCACCCGTAAGTGCAAAATTTAAATTTGCTAATATTGAAAAAGACACAGACATTGACTTGTTTTTGCGGTCTTTTGAAAAAGCATGCCGTCAGTATCGTCTGTCCCAAGACCAGTGGGCCAGACATCTGACACCTTTGCTGCGCTACAAAGCGCTTGATGCCTTCGCAGAATTGCCTGCGGAGAAGGATAATGATTATGCTGCTATAAAAGACGCTATCATTACTAAGTACCAGCTGACGCCAGAAGCCTATCGGAAAAAGTTCAGGGCCTGGCAGAAAAAGTCTTCTGATTCGTACCGAGATGTGGTCAGCAGCTTGCTCACCACACTCCGCCAGTGGACACTAGGCCTCACCAAAGGGTCTTATGGCGTCCTGGAGGACTTGATAGTCCTCGAACAATTTCTGAACATTTGCCCTGCTGATGTACGACAGTTTGTGTTAGAACGCAGGCCGGCTTCAGCCACTGTCGCTGCAGACCTTGCTGAGACTTTTGCAACTACCCGGGTGGCTGATACCCGCAGAACTGTCCCATCCAGCTGGAGAGGAGGTCAGCCCAATACCTCGGCAGACCCTCCTGCCCCTGTGAGCCGTCCGCCACAGAGGCCACCCAGCGCAGCTGCTGCACCCAGGCCTGCAGCGCCTGGAGAGGTCACCTGTCACTACTGCCGCCAGCCCGGACACATGAAATTCGACTGTCCGGAGCGGAGACAGACACCACCAGCACCTGGATCATCTGCATCACCTGCACCTCACCCACAGCAGAGGCAGCCCGCCAGCGAACCACAGCCTGGATCATCAGATTTTGTCCTGTTTGCCCGCGGAAAGGAAATCCGCGACCGAACCGACCAGCAGCAACTTGTTAGAGTGAACGGCAAAGTTGTCACCGGATTTCGAGACACCGGAGCTGACATCACGTTAGTTCACTCACATCTTGTGCCAAAGGAGAGCATCAGCTCCAGCCGATCCCTTGCCCTTACTGGAGTAGAGGGCACCCTTTTTCACATAGCCCACGCGACAGTGACGCTGGATTGGGGAGTGGGAGGAATCCAAGAAAGGGTTGTTGGGGTTATGAAGGATCTCCCAGTCCCTGTGTTGCTGGGGACTGATTTGGGCAAGCTTGTGTCCTACTATGAACCTGCCACGACCGCCTTGTCGCTCACGGAAGGAGACGGACTCTCCACCCACCACCAGGTACTTTATACACTTGGGGGAGCACCAGGGGGAGGTGGGTTGAATGTGCCCAGTTCAAGGGTACCAGGTTCAATAGTGCCTGCTTCAAAGGCACCTGAGTTTGATGTACAGACTGTCTGTTGTGATGATGCTGTAACTGTACCTGAGTTTACTGTACAACCTGTCTGTAATGAAAAAATGTCTATACCTGTCAATGTCATTACTGCATGCAATGATGATTTGAGTAATGTCCGTCTGTGCCATTCTGACAGTGTACCTGTGCTAGCAGTACCGCGCAGCTGCACTGCTCAGAACCCGAGCTCAGAACAGGTGGAGGGGGTTCCGGCCTCCTCCCCCTCCTCTGACCGCAGGGATGAGACCTTTCAGCCGCTGGCCTCGTGTGACATGAGCCAGTTGGCTGAAACTGACAGCGCCGTATTCTCAGCCGCACTACAACGTGACCCAAGCCTGGAGGTGCTCAGGCAGCAAGCCGCTGAGCACCTCGCAGACGGGGCCGCTTTCAAGGTGTACTGGGAAGGTGGGAGACTGTACAGTGAGTCTGTACAGCCCCCTACAGGTAGATCCCACGCGAATACCAAATGGCTTGTGGTCCCGAGTGCGTTCAGGGGACATGTGCTAAAATCCGCACATGGTAATCCTCTGACAGGGCACTCAGGGGTCCGCAAGACACTTGCCGGTATTCGGAAACAGTTTTATTGGCCCCGGATGAACAGGGATGTAGCAAACTACTGCAGAGCATGTGCCGTCTGTCAGGAGCTGGGAAGGTCCAGGGATCCCCGCGGGGTTCCCTTAGGTCCACAGCCACTTAGCAGGGGAACCCTGCGTGGGCTGGCTGTTGACCTAACCAACCCACTGCCCGTTGTCAGCAGTCCCGGCAGACACCACGTCCGACTGCAGTGGCGCAAACGCCCTGTCCAGAATGGTCCATGTCGGGTCAACCCTGAGGGTAGCAGACCGCGCCCGGTCCAGGGGAACCGAGCCACAGGCTCCAATAGGTTTTCCCGCCGCACCGGCAACCAGAGACCCGTCAGCCAGGTTGGCTGACACGCAGCGGGCAGCCGACCCCAGAACGCCAACGGGGAACTAGATCAGATCTCGCAGGTTAGCGGCAACGACACACATCTTGCTGATGAATGTCTATCTGCCTTCTCCCCAGGGAGGGCTGTCACGGACGGTTGCGGGGCCGCAGGCGCGTCCTGTAACCGCCCGTGAAGAAAAAGCGATCGCACTCGATTCCCTGCATCGATTGCGCTTCAAATCGATACAATCTGGGTTGAGTGTGTAGGGGGAGCTGAAGTCCTTTTCTTAGCAGAGAGAGCACCATCCTAAAGGCTGGATGTCTCTTTTGATATGCTAATGAGCCTGGGCCCAGAGAGCCCCTGGCTTCAAGCTGTGCGGATGGCCCATCCATCAGGTATAAGGTGACACCTAGCTGATCTCATGTAGATGTTAATTAACCAAGGGGTGATCAGGATGCCTAGGTGCAGCCAGGCAGGCTACAAATCTCCGGCAGGTCTTGACACCTTGCTCACTGGTAAAGATCAAAGGGAAGTTAGCAGCTAGAACACATCCTGAATAAACCTGAGTCTCATAGCATAATCCATAACTTCCCAGATCTGTCATATTTCTGGGGTTCCTGAGATGGCAGCTTCGCCAAACGTGGGGGAAATGTAGCATGAGCCCCGGTGCTGGTTCTGAGGAAGTTTCAGAACATTCTGAGGTAAGGACTGCCAGTTAGGCAGTTTGAAAATGCCCTGATGATACCACAGGGGTCCCACCCCTCATGTCTGGTATCAGGGCGCTGGGTAAATCGAGACAGACCTGAAAAGGTTAATAAATCTGCCCTGACCTGTACGGTTCTGTGAGATAGAGCCCATATATGGGTAGATATGATTTCTAGCCCCCAGGACAAGGGGAGGGCTCATCTCATCTTCTAAGGGGGTGTATGGCTCCCCGCCCTCACTCCCTCCTACTGAAGCAGGGGCATAAGAATGGCAGAGGACCCAAACTCAGTGTCCTCCACACTGAAACATCTTGAACTCATCAGATGCCAGCTTGAGGATATGCTGGCATCCACCTGGTCTGAACTCTGAACTCAAATTGAAACCCAGAACTCTGTTTTCCCACAAAAAGGACATCTTTCCAGGAACTAAGTATTTTTCTCCCTTCTTTTATTTTTTATACTGGCTATTACTGTCTTAATAATTGTGATTTTAATAATTGTCTGTATATATTAATTATTTATATTGCGTGAATAAACTACTTTCTCCAAGTCATTCACTGTCCGCTACCCTGCTTATCAGCACACACACAGAACTGATCCCGGGTCTCTGAAGATACGCTACTGTTTGTTTGTTGTTGGCTAGACAGAATACCGTGTGTTTAACCGTTTTATTCGCAGGACTAGTCAGTCAGTCAGTGGGCTCCACGGTCCCATGGTAACCGCGGTGGTGGCAGTTTACTCTGAACCAGTAGGTGACGTTGTAATTACCCGTGTCTCACAGGCTCCCTTCTGAGTTGTCTGCGGCTAATTCTTAACGGTTCCTGCGCATTGACTGCGACCAGAGTTCGCACGATCTGTGCGCTGGCACCGTTTAGAAGGCTAAGTGCAGTCAGCCACTAGGGCTCCTGTGACACTTTCTGGTACAGCAAGTGTGTTACCTGAATCAGTTATGCAGCAACAGAGCAAGTGTGGAAGGACCTATTTAAAACAATGAGTCATTCTACACTTTCTGCCATGTGATGCTGTGCACATTAACATGTATAGTGTGAAAGGAGCATTAGGTTTTGCTTACATTGAAAATTTGTGTGCATAACGTCATACACTTTTGTATGTATAGCAAAGTGTTGGGTCAGCTGCACTGTGTTAAAATGCATTTGTGTGAATAGACTTTTTCCAGGGCCAGTTCACAGATATTCATTCATGATGTGTCTGTTCTTGTCTGGAAATTGTGGCCATCTTTTCCAGACAGCGGTTTCGGTTGCCTTTCATCAGAGATGATTGGCTGCCTCTTGCTATAGACGGGCAGTGGAGCGTGCAGAGGTACAGCACATTAGAACAATACAGATGTGATAGCACTCTAGCATAGTGAGAGCATTCCAGCCATTCATCTCTGTCAGCTCTATGGCCATACAAAAGTGCATGTCAGGGGTTTCAGCAGACTGGCTCACATCTTCCTGACATGCACAATGTGCTCTGGGTGTATTTTTCATTATGGCTTCACCCGCTGCTAGTCAGATTTGGGACAAGTTTACCTATATGAAAATATTTTTATGTGAGAAAAACCGTAATGGCATTAAAAATAAAATCTACTCAGCTGGGAGCACACTTGTTTGAATTGCGCGCATTTCCTATGAGAGCGGGATACACATAAACGCAGCTGCCTTCTGCCACTGTAACATTTTTAAAATGCACGTGTAGCTTCAATCCGCATACTGGATGCAGTTTGCATACAATGCTTTCTTATGGGGGGCGGGGGGGAGCCATGCTGTTTGTAAGTTGTTTTTTTTTGTTTTTTTTTTTACAAAAATATATAGGATACTGTATTTTTCTGCATTGGAAGGGGGGGAATATAAAACAAAAAAATTGCAAAGCGCCCAGAAAAAAATAATGCACAAGGCAGAAAATTACTGCTTTTCTGCACAGACAAGTGAGCTCCCAGGCAGCCCAAGTGTAGCCTTTCAGGCAGGGAACACACTTGACTGTTTTTGTACGCGTGAGTAAAACTCATGTTAATCAATGGGCTAGTTTACACTTGCTGTGCTTTTTGTGCGCAAAAAAAAAAAAAAAAAAACCACAAGTGTGTTTCCTGCCTCCCGCTGTCTGTAGCATCGTGTTACAGTAAAGCATAAGGCTGGTTAGGAGCCAGGAGACATTTCTGAGGGCTGGCTGTAAGTGCAGTAAATAAAGAAAAAATGACACACTTTGTGAAGAATTATGTCTGAACAGTGAGACAACACTTCTTGGTAAAGCCCCTTTTGTTTAGCTTTACTGGAACCTGATCAGCAAAGTCTATTGTGGTGCGCTGTGTCTGAAAAGGAAGTACTCATATACCTCAGTATTCACTCCTGCACTCTGACCTCCAAACAGCCATTCCAAGCACCACACAAACAGATTCAACTGAAATGTATAGCTTACTCATACACCACATTCATGACCAGTGGCTTAGGTGGGCCTATAGGGGGTGTAATTATTAAAGCAAAAACAATAGAGTAGCTTTATTAAAGCAAACCTGTGACTCAAGTGGAGGAAACCTCTGGATGGCCACCGCTGCTGCCCGTGAGTTTGTGTATGAGCACCAGCACCAGTAGAATGAAGCTGCTTTCCTGCTACTCCTTTTATCATTACTATTTAGTATTTATATAGCGCCGACATCTTGCGCAGCGCTGTACAGTAGTATATATTGTCTTGTCACTAACTGTCCCTCAGAGGGGCTCACAATCTAATCCCTTCCATTGTCATATGTCTCTGCATGTATCATGTAGTGTATGTATTGTAGTCTAGGGACAATTTTTTTTTTTTTAGAGGGAAGCCAATTAATTTATCTGTATGTTTTTGGAATGTGGAAGGAAACCGGAGTGCCCGGAGGAAACCCACGCAGACACGGGGAGAACATACAAACTCCTTACAGATGTTGACCTGGCTGGTATTTGAACCGGGAACACAGCATGGCAAGGCGAGAGCGCTAACCACTACGCCACCGTGCTGCCCTTCTCCTGTGCACAGACCAGACACTTGTGAGCGATTGCTGATGGCAGTCAGAGGGGCTTGTTGCATGGTGCAACACCTGAGCGTGGCCACTGCTGCAGTCAGATGTGACACCATGCAGTTTCGTGATGCCGGGTACCTGCAGTGCATGTCAAATGCTGACACAAATGGGGTAACAAATGTACCCATTCAGTGGCCAGCAGATAGGAGGCTGGTCTACTGGCTCACCCTGCCATGTCAAAGAGGTCTTAAAGTGGACCTTTGTTCTCTTGCACAGGACAAAAGGCAAACACAGAAATGCACCCTGTAAGTATTTAGAGAGTTTAGCCTGTTTAATTCCCCCTCGTTACAAGTTGTAATAGGATCTCCCCCATGTCACATGACCACCACAGCAGAAATGGCAGATAAGCTCATTTGAAAACAGTCTGTAAACAATAAGTCTGCTTCCATGAATCAGGATGTATAAACAGTACAGATTTATTTTAGGATTTGTATCAGCTGTAACAAAGAATGTTTTTTAGTTTAAATGCCATTATGCTGTTGTGTGTCTTTTAGAGAGGACATTCTGAGTTCAGGTCCACTTTAACCTACCCATACACTAACCGCGGCCCAAATTATCCTGCAATTGACCCGCAATCAACATGACTGATCTTGGAGATTGATCGCAGAAAAAAGCCTATCCAGAGCATGCAACAATGCCCGTGGGTCGCTTGCAGGCAAGGGAGGCTTTCACATTTCCTTCAATAGTTTCTCCTCTGCAAAGTTTGTATGTGTGCGGAATTAAACTTATCTATACAATCAAATTGTCCATTTTACACATGCATGAGGGCTCAAACCCGCTAGCAGCCTTTTCTAAGCGCTATTGATTTGAAAAAGCTCTTGCTAATGCAATGCTATAGGGGATATTTATAAAATCACATCCCTCTAGTGGGATCACACACACCATAGGATTACATTAGCAAGAGCTTTTCAAATAACTAAGCGTTTAAAAAAAGCGCTCCTAGTGGGTTCCAGGCCTGAAAGAAACTGGCCACATGGGAGCATCTTCACAAGGTGCCCATTAACAGTACAATATTTAGTGAACGATCATTTTTGACAAGGTCATTCAGATTGGAATGTAGGAAAAGAGATCAAGCTGGATCCGTGTGATAGACATCTTCATACATAAGATTCCAACTGGTTTTCATATTGGTTCAGTTTGGATTCTTCAAGGCCATGAACATTACATACAGTGATGTGAAAAATGAAGACTTTGGAGTGGCCTAGTCAAAGTCCTGACCTGAATCCTATTGAGATGTTGTGGCATGACCTTAAAAAGGTGGTTCATGCTAGAAAACCCTGAAAGCTGAATTACAACAATTCTGCAAAGATGAGTTTCCTCCAGAGCGCTGTAAAAGACTTGTTGCAGGTTTTCGCAAATGCTTGATTGCAGTTATTGCTGCTAATAAGGGTGGCCCAACCAGTTATTAGGTTCAGGGGGCAATTTCTTTTTCACACAGGGCCATGTAGGTTTTGAGTTTTTTTTCTCACTAAATAATAAAAAACATTTAAAACGGCATTTTGTGTTCAATTATGTTATCTTTGACTAATAGTTAACGGCTTTTGATGAGCAGAAACATTTAAGTGTGACAAACATGCAAAAGAATAAGAAATCAGGAAGGGGGCAAATAGTTTTTCATATCACTGTATGTACATTTATTTCAATCATAACTATCAGACTGATTGTTTGCATAAAATTCCACCATTACTGGGACCCTTAAAGTGTACCTGATACGAGAAGCATCTCAGGCACCACAGTGTTCTCCCCAGGCTCTTTTAGCCGGGTGCTCCACCCGGCTAGATTTGGTGACCACCCGGCTGTCATCGGCTCACCTCCTCCTATGCTGTAAGCACAGTTGCCCTGCATTTTCAACTCGCCCCACCCGGCTACTTTTTCATGCCACCCGGCTGGAATAAAATTCTGGGGAGAACACTGCACCATACTTACCTGGGGCTTCCTCAAGCTTCCTTGAGGCTGCTCGTCCTTGCAGGCTCCCGGGGTGACTCCTGTCACCCCCAATAGTGCCCGAAAGCCTGGCAGAGTAACATGCGCGATCCGTCCAGGTGCGCTCCCCCATCGCACTCACAGCTGGGAGCGTTCTGCGCTTGTGCAGGAGCAGAACACTCCCAGGAACAGGAGCGTGACGGGGGAGCGTGCCTGGCCGGGCATGCACAATGAAGCACCACTCAGCCAGGCTTTTGGGCAGTATAGCGGGGGGACAGGAATCACCCAGGGAGACGAGAGACGAGCGGTCTCAAGGGGGCTTGAGGAAGCCCCAGGTAAGTATGGAACCTGAGACGCTTCTCATCTCAGATTCTCCTTAACCCTTCTCTAGGCAGCTAAACATTGAGAAGCCGCATGCATGCATGGAGAAAAACACAGCAATTATGCAGGCATCACAGAAGGTTGCACATTTACAGGTTAAAAATTTGCGATCACAGACTGATATGTGGAATGTTTCTGTCCATAGCATAATTGCGAATTCATCCTGGAGTTGAAAAAACAAAGCCTCTGGGCCTGCCCACACATTGCTCACATGTAATAATAGTTCTGAGCTCTGATGTGTGCGAAGGAAATCCTGCAGTGCACCATCATTTCACAATAGCACTTCCACATCATTGCTGCAGAGAACAAAAAAAGGCTGAACAATCACATCTCAAATCTAGAAGGTTCTTCTACAGAGATGCAAATCTCAGAATGACCACATGGTCTCTGACACACACACATACATACACTGTATATCTCAGCATCTCCTTGATGGATTCGCAATATGGACTAACTTGTTAGTCCGATTCACTGAACAGCCCACAAACGTAACAGACATGTGGATGGATCCTTTGTTAAACATAAGATCTGTTCGGCATATGCGATGTTTGTTGCAGTAACGGAATGCAACATCACAGCCCGTTAACAGACACCCGACTGAAGTGTACATGTCATAATTGCAATGCTATAAATGACGTGTCCAATGCAATGGAGACACTCTGAACAAGAAGTTTGTGCTGTGGCTGGTGTCTGAGTAAACACGCATGACGAATGTTGCCCGGTAGGAATCTGGACTCCAAACCTCCAGTTCTGTACAAATGATTCGCTAGCCTTCAAGTTATCATTTCTCAGTTTTCAGGTTTATGGTTTATAAGTGTAAGGCCTGAACGATTTTAGGAAAATATTGAATTGACCGATTTCTGTCAGAAACTGCGATTTCGATTCACGATTTTCTTCAAATCAAGCTTTAGCACTAAATTTACAATGCACAGTAATGCTGGATACACACCATGCATTTCCGCATCAAATGCGTCTGTCGATACGATTATTTCCGAGCGCATTTCGATGATTTTTAGGTCGATTGCCATGTAGAGTATGACAAATCGACCCAACGATCCATCGAAACATGAATCGGACATATGCCCCCCTACCCCTCATAGTATGTATGACCAGTATCCCCCACCCACCCCTCATAGTATGTATGGCCAGTATGCCCCCACCCCTCATTGAATGTATGTCCAGTATCCCCCCACCCCTCCTAGTATGTATGGCCAGAATGCCCCAACCCCTCATAGTATGTATGACCAGTATCCCCCCACCCCTCATAGTATGCATGACCAGTATCCCCCCCAACCCTCAGCATGTATGGCCAGTGTCTCCCCACCCCTCATAGCATGTATGGCCAGTATGCCCCCCTCATAGTATGTATGGCCAGTATCCCCCATACCCCTCCTAGTTTGCATGGCCAGTATGCCCCCACCCCTCATTGAATGTATGACCAGTATCCCCCCCCCAACCCTCAGTATGTATGGCCAGTATGCCCCCACCCCTCATAGTATGTATGGCCAGTATGCCCCCACCCCTCATAGTATGTATGGCCAGTATGCCCCCACCCCTCATAGTATGTATGGCCAGTATGCCCCCACCCCTCCTAGTATGTATGGCCAGTATGCCCCAACCCCTCATAGTATGTATGACCAGTATCCCCCCACCCCTCATAGTATGCATGACCAGTATCCCCCCCCCCCCCAACCCTCAGTATGTATGGCCAGTATGCCCCCACCCCTCATAGTATGTATGGCCAGTATGCCCCCACCCCTCATAGTATGTATGGCCAGTATGCCCCCACCCCTCATAGTATGTATGGCCAGTATGCCCCCACCCCTCCTAGTATGTATGGCCAGAATGCCCCAACCCCTCATAGTATGTATGACCAGTATCCCCCCACCCCTCATAGTATGCATGACCAGTATCCCCCCCAACCCTCAGCATGTATGGCCAGTGTCTCCCCACCCCTCATAGCATGTATGGCCAGTATGCCCCCCTCATAGTATGTATGGCCAGTATCCCCCATACCCCTCCTAGTTTGCATGGCCAGTATGCCCCCACCCCTCATAGCATGTATGGCCAGTATCCCCCCCCCCTCATAGTATGTATGGCTAGTATCCCCCTCCCCTTCATAGTATGTATGGCTAGTATCCCCTCCTCATAGTATGTATGGCCAATATCCCGCCCCCCTTTCATAGTATGTATGGCCAGTATGCCCCACCCCTCATAGTATGTATGGCCAGTATGCCCCACCCCTCATAGTATTTATGGCCAGTATGCCCCCACCCCTCATAGTATTTATGGCCAGTATCCCCCCCCCCTCCTAGTTTTCATGGCCAGTATGCCCCCACCCCTCATAGTATTTATGGCCAGTATGCCCCCACCCCTCATAGTATTTATGGCCAGTATCCCCCATACCCCTCAGTTTGCATGGCCAGTATGCCCCCACCCCTCATAGTATGTATGGCCAGTATGCCCCCACCCCTCATAGTATGTATGGCCAGTATGCCCCCACCCCTCATAGTATGTATGGCCAGTATGCCCCCACCCCTCATAGTATGTATGGCCAGTATGCCCCACCCCTCATAGTATGTATGCCCAGTATGCCCCACCCCTCATAGTATGTATGCCCAGTATGCCCCACCCCTCATAGTATGTATGGCCAGTATCCCCCATACCCCTCATAGTATGTATGGCCAGTATCCCCGATACCCCTCATAGTTTGCATGGCCAGTATGCCCCCCCCCCACCCTTCATAGTATGTATGGCCAGTATTCCCCCACCCCTCATAGCATGTAAGGCCAGTATGCCCCCCCCCCATAGTATGTATGGCTAATATACTCCTCACCCCTCATAGTATGTATGGCCAGTATGCCCCCACCCCTCATAGTATAAGCACCAGCCCTAGGAAGCCCGTCACCCCGGCTCTAACCTGTGGCATAGTAGTTGCCACTACAAATGTGTATGAAAGAAGCTCGGCAGGGAGCGGTGTCAGCCGGGATCCCACTGCAGCGTTTCCTCGCCCCTCCATCACGGCTCTGCCTCCTCTGCACGCCACTCCTCAGGCCTGACCAGGAAGCCAATTCCCTTCTAAACCTGCCGCCCTGCCTCCAACCAGCCATTACCATAGCAACCTGGAAACAGCGCCAGGAGAGACCGCGAGATCAGGGTGAAGATAGCAGGAACATCACTTCCCCTACCCTTAGTGACAGCCACTGCTACATGTGCAGTGAGCGGCGGGCTAGGCACAGTGGTAGAAGGGACTGCTGGGCTGTACTGGCTGCACAGCGGGAGAGCGCCAGTACATCTTAAAAACCACCGCTTTGACGATCACGGAATCGTCGTTTCAGTGATCACTATTTTGATCTGAAAATCGATAGATCGTCCAAGGCCTAATAAGTGTTACTGTAGATAAAATGCACACATTTTATTTGCTCGTTAGTCCCGGTTATTACAACATTTAACCACTTAACGACCGCCCACTGCACAGGGGCGGTCGGAAAGTGGAAGCCGTAAGGACCGCCGTACGGACAGAGGCGACGGTCCTTTTACAGGCATGGGCGGAGCGATCGCGTCATCCGTGACGCGATCCTCCGCCGGGGATCAATGGCCAGGCATTTAGCCTCCAGCCCACTGGCCAATTAGCAGCGCCGGCGGGCGGAGCAATACAGAAATTCTCCCCATTACAGTGTATAAAGCACTTTGTTAGGTAAACAAAGTGCTTTATACATGCTTCCTTCTCGCCTCGTGGTCTCATTGTTCCAGAGACCACCAGCGAGGAGGAAGCAGTAGTGAGTATACACCACACTTTTTTTTTTCCCACACAGCCCCCCTGATCTCCCACCCCAGCCTTCAGACCCCCCCTGATCACCACAGCAGACCCCTGCCAGCACCCTTGCACCCCTCTAAAACCCCCACCCCCCCACCTGTCACTAACTATCGACGCTAACTCCTACATTAGGTCCCTATCTGCCTCCTAATCACCCCTGATCCCCCCCTACCTTTAGATCACCCCTAGACCCCATTCCAGACTACCCCCCTGTATACTGTATACATCTGTATACAGCTAGCTTACCCCCTGATCCCCCTCTGATCACCTGTCCATCACCCCTCAGCAACCCCACCCATCAGAGCAGACCCTAACTGCCCCACGGGGCAACCGATCACCTGCCCAGACCCTCGATTGCCCTCAGACCCCCCTCCTGATTACATCCCCTGCGCATTGTTTACATCTGTCCTCCCCAGCAATCACTAACTGATCTTCGATCAGTAACCCCCTGTGTCTGCCTCTCATCAGATCAGGACTCAGTCTGCCCCGTGCGGGCTCCTGATCAACCCCCCACCCCCTCAAATCGCCCTCAGACCCCCCCTAATCACCTTCCGAGTGCATTGTATTTGACTGTGCTGTGATTGTATTCGATTGTCCCGTGATTGTTTGATTGCCTCTGAGACCCCACTTCCCGCCCGTGGTTCTCTGCCCGAAAGTGATGATGAGGTTTTGGTCCCGGCTAGAGCCAGGCGTACCAGACCCCATGTTGTTAGACCGCAGGTGGCGCAGGATCCGCCTCGAGGGCAGCAGGGTGGTGCTAGCGCTGATGAGTTTTCTTGGTGAGGCGGGCACCAGCAGCGCAGCATCTCCTGGATTTAGTACCAGTACTTCCGTAGACCCTGGTGAAGTGGTGAGCACCTCCATCATAGCAGCGTTTTCTTCACATTACGCCGTGGAAAGGCCAATTTGTGCATCTGGTCGGTCAGATGTCATTTCTACTTTTTTGCTGGCCTCCATGTTGACTGAGCCATACAGAATTTTGTGTTACGGCCTGATGAAGGGCATATGTATTGTATAAAAAGCCCGAAACGAACATGGGTCGTTGCCTCTAAGGACGCAATGCTCATTTAAAGTCACAACTAAGTCAAGCCAGAATACAATTCCTATTGGCTCCATCAGCTTCAGTCTTTTGGACGTATTTTGATGTACCATTTTTTGGAAATTAATCATGTGGAATTGAAGAATCTTTAATGTTTTTGTAATACGTGTTAATAAAGTTTCTCTACAAAGTTTTGATACGAATAGCATTCCAGTTCCTCGTTTTTTGAATGCAAGTCCTTTTTCATAAAGTAACTAAAAGAAGTGGTGAGCGCCAGCATGGAAGTTGAAACTGGTACGGTGGCATGTGCAGTAGTACCCCCGTCGCAGCCACCAAGAAGAAGACGGGCCCGTAGTACCCGAAGACTCCCAGAGGTGCTGGCAAATCCAGATTGGCGATCCCCTGATTCCGCCGCACCGGTAGTGCCACCTTTCACCGCCCAGTCTGGAGTCCAGGTGGTGACAGCTCATCTAGGAACGGCCCTAGACTTTTTGCAGCTGTTCATCACCCAGGTTCTCTTGGACTTAATTGTGGTGGAGACCAACCGTAAAGCCACACAATTCATCACCGAGAACCCGGAGAGCAGCTATGCCCAGCCTTTCCGGTGGAAACCAGTCCAAGTTTCCGAACTTAAAATCTTTTTGGCCCTTATCCTTCACTTGGGACTAATGAAACAGAATGTATTGCGGTCGTATTGGTCTACGAACCCAGTCCATCATGTTCCCTTGTACCCTGCTGCCATGTCCAGGACACGATTTAAGTCCATCCTGCGCTTCCTGCACTTCAATGATGACAAAACCAGTCATAAAAAGGACCACCCTGCTTATGACCGGCTCCACAAAATTCGGCCCCTCATAGACCACCTGTCATCAACATTTGCAGATGCTTATACCCCTGAGCAGAACATCTGCTTAGACGAGTCCCTCTTACGCTTTACCGAGCGCCTTGGCATCAAACAGTACATACCAAGCAAGCGCGCACGGTATGGCGTGAAACTGTATAAGCTCTGTGAAAGGGCCACAGGCTATACATGTCGTTTTAGGGTCTATGAAGGAAAAAACTCAAAATTGGAGCCGGTCGGATGCCCTGACTACCTGGGGAGCAGTAGAAAGGTTGTGTGGGACTTGGTGTCACCCTTGTTCCAGAAGGGGTACCATCTTTAAGTGGACAACTATTACACAAGTGTGGCCCTCTATCAGCACTTAAAGTTAGAAGGAATCCGATACTGTGGCACTGCGCGGCCTAGTTGCCAGGGCTTCCCCCAACGGCTCGTTACCACCAGACTTGAACGGGGAAGAGGGCTGCCTTGCGTACTGACGATCTGCTCACGGTGAAATGGAGGGACAAGAGGGACGTTTACTTTCTGTCCACCATTCACACAGACACAACAGTCCAAATTCAACGGGCAACTGAGGTAATTGAAAAGCCCCTTGTCGTCCACGAATATAATGTCAACATGGGAGGGGTGGACTTCAATGATCAGAGGTTAGCGCCCTATTTAATGTCATGGAAAACAAGACACTGGTATAAGAAAGTGTCTTTATCTGATTTAATTGGCAGTTTACAACAGCTTTGTTCTGTATAGTAAGGCTGGGAGAATTTCAGGAACAGATCAATTTCAGGAACAGATCGTTCTGGACCTTCTGTATCCAGGAGGTGCCAAGCCCCCCCCCCCCCCAAATGCAACTAGCCGACTGCATGGAAGGCATTAAGTCTATTAGCTTCCGAGTACCCCAGGTCAACGCATCCGAAGAAAACTTTGTCGTGTCTGCAGGAGTGCTAGAAGAAGGACTGACACCAGTTTTTATTGTCCCAAATGTCCTGACCAGCCTGGCCTATGCCTAGGGGAGTGTTTTGAGAGGTACCATGAGCAGGTACACTATTAGAACCTAGGGAACTCCAGACACAGGAGTAGGAACACACTCAGTGGTATTTCGCACATTGTCCCAGGGGGAGGAGAGGTAAGCTTGAAAACCAAACAAACAGGTAAGCATAAAAGTCAGAAGGAGGATCGGTTTCCATGCTTGATATTGCTGATCTGTGCTGGGTTGGCGATATAAGACGGCATGTTTGAATTTCCCTTGAGTGTGTACACCCCCGGTTTATATGTGATTTACTTTGGGCCTATGATGATACTTTAATGCCACACAGAGTCATCTATATTGGCAGGCATATTGCTGTATACTACAGGCATAATGCTGTATACTAAAGTTCTGAGGCCCAGTCACATAAGTTGGTGGCTCACCCTGAGTGCAGGGTGGCATGGGGTGTCTCTCTCCTGAGGTTATCACTGCCATTGATGTGGAGGAAGATCTGCCATTGATGTGGAGCAAGGTATGTTTGCCGTTCATTTTTCCTTTCAGCCCATAGTGCATTACTTGTATACCCAATATAAGGAGTATAGCAGAAACTCCTAATACTGGCCATACATGTAATGATTGCAGAGACCCTAAAACGCCAGGACAGACTCCACAAATGACCCCATTTTGGAAAGAGGACACCCTAAAGTATTCTGTGAGGTGCATGGTGAGTTCATAAAAGATTTTAGTTTTTGTCACAAATTAGCAGAATTTTTTTTTTTTTTTTTTTACACAAAGTGTCATTTTCCGTTAACTTGTGACAAAAAATAAAATGTTCAATGACCTCACCATTCCCCTCATGAAATACCTTGTTGTGTATTCTTTCCGAAATGGGGTCATTTGTGGGGTTTGTTAACTGTCCGGCAAGCAGGGCTGTGGAGTCGGGCCAAAAATCCTCCGACTCCGAAGTTTAGGATTCCACCGACTCAGACTCCTTGACTCAGACTCCTCCAATTTGCATATTACAATTTTGTTGAATAAAAGTATAACACGTGAAATTTGTCTAACTGCCAACGCTTAGGAATTTTACAAGACAACTGAAGTGAGAAAGATATGTAGACTACTATATTTATTCCCTTTAGACTAAAACTAGTCCTTGGTAAGAGTACTTGTAAAAGGAACAGATCGGAACAAAGAACATCTATCAGGCCCTAGGCAATATAACTGTGGGTACATGTAAAGCTGGCCACTAACAGTCCAATTTCTAGCGAAAAATCGTTCGAGCGATCAGAAATTCTGATCGGACGAAAAATCAGTCACTACATCATCAACTAACCAATCATTGCTTCCTATCTATCACGACCACTCGTTGATAATCGATTGTGTCCACCAATGGAGATTATTTACAACCAATCCGATCAGAATTTCTGATCGCTCGAACGATTTTTCACTAGAAATTGGACCGTTAGTGGCCAGCTTTAGGATGATGTGCAGGTACTCTGCAGGGGAATGAGGAGATTCTTCCTCTATTACACATTCTTCATGCACAATCTGAACAAGGTTTATGGGTGACAGACAACACCTCTGTGTTCAATGTGCACAACATTCTCAGTGGATTCCCTGCAGCTCTGTGGAGAGAATATGTATAGTACTACTGTGTAACAAAGTAAACCTGAGACAGATAAAATTAAAGTTTTATACATACCTGGGGCTTCCTTCAGCCACCTTCAGGATAATCAGTACCTAGTTGTCCTTCCCCACCACCTTGATCTTCTGCTATGAGTCCAGGTACTTGAGCCAATCGGGCGTAGTGCGCATGCACACACTCCGCTGTCAGGAGCACACTACACCTGTGCAGCACTATTGCGCATGTGCAGAATGTACCTGGCTGTGGGAGCGGCACGTGGCTGGACTGCGCTGACTGACTGACTGAATTACCAGGACTCATAGCAGAAGATCCAGGTGGTGGAGGACAGCAAGGGACTGATTGGCCTGAAGGGGGCTGGAGGAAGCCCCAGGTGTGTATAAAACTTTACTTTTCATCCATCTCAGGTACCCTTTAATTTGTAGTCACCAAACCAAATTTTAACAACATATCAAATTATTTGATTTCATGAGCAAAGGGAGTGCATACATTTGCATAAATCAGCATCAATGCAGAATTATTTCCATCTCATTGACCATCTCTATTAGTGACACGGCTACACATCAGGCTTTATTCTTACAGCATAGATGTTATTCAGTATATATATAAGAGATTCCTGTGTACACATCATATATACAGTCACAATCAGATATGTATATCTGACCTTAAAAATACGGGGACTGCTTTGTTGAAGCAGCACAAGTAACTAATTTTGGTTATTTTCATTTTTGTGGACTAAGCACAGCTATTACTGTATATCTACTGTATATATACATTATTTTTAATGACTATTATCTGAGAAAGAACATTTTATCATATTTTCTATTTTAATTACAGTTACAAATTCATTAGGAATCGGAGTCGGTGCATTTTTCCCAGACTACGACTCCAGGCACCCAAAATTGCCCCGACTCCGACTCCACAGCCCTGCTGGCAAGTGGGGGGGGGGGGGGGGCTAAATTTTGAGTACCCCTGTAAAGCCTAAAGGTACTCATTGGACTCTGGGCCCCTTAGCACAGTTAGGGTGCAAAAAAGTGCCACACATGTGGTATCGCCATACTCAGGAGAAGTGGTATAATGTATTTTGAGGTGTATTTTTACATATACCCATGCTGGGTGGGAGAAATACCTCTGTAAATGACAATCTTGTTTTTTTTTTTAATACACAATTGTCCATTTACAGAGATCTTTCTCCCACCCAGCATGGGTATGTGTAAGAATACACCCCAAAACATATTGTACTACTTCTCCCGAGTACGGCGATACCACATGTGTGGCACTTTTTTGCACCCTAACTGCGCTAAGGGGCCTAAAGTCCAATAAGTACCTTTAGGATTTCAAGGGTCATTTTGCGGCATTTGGTTTCCAGACTACTCCTCACAGTTTAGGGCCCCTAAAATGCCAGGGCAGTATAGGGACCCCATTTTAGAAAGAAGACATACCAAGGTATTCTGTTAGGACTATGATGAGTTCATAGAAGATTTTATTTTTTGTCACAAGTTGGCGGAAATTGATTTTTATTTTTTTTTCACAAAGTATCACTTTCCGCTAACTTGTGACAAAAAATAAAATCTTCTATGAACTCACCATAGTCCTAACAGAATACCTTGGGATGCCTTTCTAAAATGGGGTCATTTGTGGGGTTCCTATACTGCCCTGGCATTTTAGGGGCCCTAAACCGTGAGGAGTAGTCTGGAAATCAAATGCCGCAAAATGACCTGTGAAATCCTAAAGGTACTGATTGAACTTTGGGCCCCTTAGCACAGTTAGGGTGCAAAAAAGTGCCACACATGTGGTATCGCCGTACTCGGGAGAAGTAGTTTAATGTGTTTTGGGGTGTATTTTTACATATACCCATGCTGGGTGGGAGAAATATCTCTGTAAATGGTTAATTGTGTGTTCAAAAACAAAACAAAAGATTGTCATTTAGAGGTATTTCTCCCACCCAGCATGGGTATATGTAAAAATACACCTCAAAATACATTATACCACTTCTCCTGAGTACGGCGATACCACATGTGTGGCACTTTTTTGCAGCCTAACTGCGCTAAGGGGCCCAAAGTCCAATGAGCACCTTTAGGCTTTACAGGGGTGCTTACAATTTAGCACCCCCCAAAATGCCAGGACAGTAAACACACCCCACAAATGACCCCATTTTGGAAAGTAGACACTTCAAGGTATTCAGAGAGGGGCATGGTGAGTCCGTGGCAGATTTCATTTTTTTTTTTTGTCACAAGTTAGCAGAAATGGAAACTTTTTTTTTTTCTTGTCACAAACTGTCATTTTCCGCTAACTTGTGACAAAAAAATAATATCTTCTATGAACTCACCATGCCTCTTAGTGAATACTTTGGGATGTCTTCTTTCCAAAATGGGGTCATTTGGGGGGGTATTTATACTGTCCTGGAATTCTAGCCCCTCATGAAACATGACAGGTGGTCAGAAAAGTCAGCGATGCTTCAAAATGGGAAAATTCACTTTTGGCACCATAGTTTGTAAACGCTATAACTTTTACCCAAACCAATAAATATAGGCTGAATAGGGTTTTTTGTTTTTTTTTATCAAAAACATGTTTGTCCACATTTTTCGTGCTGCATGTATACAGAAATTTTACTTTATTTGAAAAATGTCTGCACAGAAAGTTAAAAAAGTCATTTTTTTTTTTACAAAATTCATGTCTTTTTTGATGAATATAATAAAAAGTAAAAAATCGCAGCAGCAGTCAAATAGCACCAAAAGAAAGCTGTATTAGTGACAAGAAAAGGAGCCAAAATTCATTTAGGTGGTAGGTTGTAGGAGCGAGCAATAAACCGTGAAAGCTGCAGTGGTCTGAATGGAAAAAAAGGGTCTGGTCCTTAAGGGGGGGTAAAGCCTGCGGTCCTCGAGTGGTTAAATTATGTTACTAGCATAATGTATGGTGAAAATATCTTATTTGGAAATAAAAGGTGTATTTTTTGTGTTTTGTGTTTATACTCTCAATTACAAACACTCATTTGCAAAAACAACAGTAATATACCACATGACATGCATATCAATAAGCAGTCCCTAAGCAACTATTCATTTTTTATTTTTAAATACTGTCCCTTTGTTCTTTTCTTCCCTCCCTGCAGAGTTGCGAGCAGGCTTAAAGGAGTCATCAGGGAAAAAATAAAAGTGCTACTTACCGGGGGCTTCCTCCAGCCCCAAGCTCCCAGCAAGTCCCTCGCCGCAGCTCTGCAGTCAGCTGTTTGCCGCAGCTCCCTCCCGGTCCCCGGCATCAAGGCGACCCTCCAGGCCGGCCTGAACTGCACCTGCGTGAGCGGCGCTGTCAATCACCGCCACGTGGGCCAGAGTGGACTGCGCAGGCGCAGAACTACTGCCATTTTATTTTTGTCACAAGATAGCGGAAAGTGATAATTTGTGAAAAAAAAAATAATAATAAAAATCAATTTCCGCTAACTTGTGACAAAAAATAAAATCTTCTATGAACTCACCATAGTCCTAACAGAATACCTTGGTATGTCTTCTTTCTAAAATGGGGTCATTTGTGGGGTTCCTATACTGCCCTGGCATTTTAGGAGCCCTAAACCGTGAGGAGTAGTCTGGAAACCAAATGCCGCAAAATGAGTAGTAGTTCTGCGCCTGCGCAGTCCGCTCTGGCCCACGTGGCGGTGATTGACAGCGCCGCTCGCGCAGGCGCAGTACAGGCCGACCTGGAGGGTCGCCTTGACGTCATCGCCAGGGACCAGGAGGGCGCTGCGGCAAATGGCTGACTGCAGAGCTGCGGCGAGGGACATGCTGGGAGCTTAGGGCTGGAGGAAGCCCCCGGTAAGTAGCACTTATTTTATTTTTTTTCCCTGATGACTTCTTTAACCACTTCAGCCTACAGCTTCGAAAATCTTATGCATCCGAGCAACGTTCACCTCCCATTCATTCGCTAATAACTTTATCGCTACTTATCAAAATTAATTGATCTATATCTCGTTTTTTCCGCCACTAATTAGGCTTTCTTTAGGTAGTACATTTTGCTAAGAGCCACTTTACTGTAAATACATTTTAACAGGAAGATTAAGATAGAAATGGAAAAAAATCATTATTTCTCAGTTTTTGGCCATTATAGTTTAAAATTAATACATGCTACAGTAATTAAAGGGAACCTTAACTGAACGGGGGGTAAAGAGTTTTACTTACCTGGGGCTATTACCAGCCCCCTGCAGCAGTCCTGTGCCCTCGGCGCCGCTCTGGAATCCTCTGGTCCCCCGCTGTCACTTAGTTTCGTTTTTGACGACTCACCAGTCGCCGGCCGCCATGCGTATTACTGGACGCATTCACCAATGCAATTAGCGCTATTGCGGACCGCAACACGTACAAAAAAAAACGTTGCCGCATTCCGCACGCGTAGATATGCGGCAACGCATATTTTTGTACGCGTTGTGGTCCGCAATAGCGCTAATTGCATTGGTGAATGCGTCCAATAATACGCAGGGCGGCCGGCGACTGGTGAGTCGTCAAAAACGAAACTAAGTGACAGCGGGGGACCAGAGGATTCCAGAGCGGCGCCGAGGGCACAAGACTGCTGCAGGGGGCTGGTAATAGCCCCAAGTAAAACTCTTTACCCCCCGTTCAGTTAAGGTTCCCTTTAAAACCCATGCATTTTATGTGCCCATTTGTCCCGCTTATTACACCATTTAAATTACGTCCCTATCACAATTTATGGCGCCGATATTTTATTTAGAAATAAAGGTGCATTTTTTCAATTTGCGTCCATCACTATTTACAAGCTTATAATTTCAAAAAATTTAATAAGATACTCCCTTGACATGTATATTTAAAAAGTTCAGACCCTTAGGTAACTATTTATGTAGTTTTTTTTTTTTAAATTGTAATTTTTTTTATTTATTTTTTTAATACAAAAATGTATTTGGGTAATTTTAGTTTGGGAGGTAAATGGCAAATTTTAGATGTAATATAATGTATTTTTTTTATTCAATACAGGTATGTGGGTGCAGTTTACTATTTGGCCACAAGATGGCCACATTCAAAAAATTCCTGGATGCGAACGATGTCGCATATAGGAACTAAAATGAAGAGAAGAAGTTTCCTGGGGGCAGAAATACCACACTCTCTGATGAGAAAGCGTCGGTATTTCTGCCGGGGACTTAGATCGGTGAATGGGAATTATATTCCCATTCACTGATCGGAGGGGCAGCGGGAGCGCGCACCACACGGCTGCAGCACCACTGCCTATCTGGACGGATATATGCGTCCAGATATGGCGAAGTGGTTAAGCAGGAGAAAAAGCACAGTGGAACAAGGGGATGCAGAGAGGAACAGGGAGGCTCTAAGGCAGTGGTCCTCAAACTAAGGCCCGCTGGCCGATTGCGGCCCGCTGAGGCTTTTTCACTGGCCCCACAAACACAAAATGTATAATATATAGATGCGACCCACTTTACCTTTAAATATCGCCTGCCTGCATATAGATTAGCAGTGCTGGCATCTCTCATCCACATACTGTAGAAGCCAGCAAGCAGTCATTCGCTGGCTTCCAATCCAATTCTGCATCAGGTGACACTGCTGTCCAACTGGACAACAGGTTGTTACCTGGGTATGCTTCACTGTCTGGTGCACTAAGATCTTCTTCGGGCGGCATGACTGAATGGTTGCTGCTGGGAGTTCTCCTCCAGGCATGATTTGGGGGGGGGGGGGGGGGGAGAAATATATACCTAGATTTTCAACATTTTATGTATATCCCGGCCCCCCAACAGTCTGAAGTATGTTGACCCGGCCCTTGACCGAAAACGTTTGGGGACCTCTGCTCTAAAGGGATCCAGAGCCTTCCCTCCTCTTTGGTTAGTATCTAATATCTTTTATATTTTAAGTTAAAAGGTGTCCTTTAATGTGCAATATAGAAACACAAACAAAAAAAACTTTAGAAAACAATGTTATGGTCCTGTGCAAAGGAAGGAACTATTGGTGCGCTGCCAGATTGCACAGAACAATCTCTGGGTCACATGACTGACCTTTCCAAAAAGTGAATCTCTCTAGAACAACGGCATCAGTTAATTGTGTAAGAACCCATTTGCATTACATACTTAATTTTCTGTAATGTATAAATGCATTAGCACTGACAGCCTATGTTAGTCAACAGGCTTAAAGACTGAGCCGAAGCTCAAGTTCAAAATTAGATACTTGCCTAAAGAGAGGAATGCCTCAGGATCCTATTGAAGTTTCCCTTTATATTCTGATGTCCCCGTCGCTAAGCACGGCCCCCGAGTAGGTTAGCAACAAGGCATTGTCGCTAATCATACTGGGGCCGTGCAGCAGCCGTGCCTGTGCAGTAAGCCAGGGCAGCTTGTGTACGAGCAGCTACGTGCTACTGCGCGGTTACTGCACAGCTGCACTTGTAACAAAAAAGAGGAGCAAGGCCCTGATCTGGAGGGGAGCCGCGCTCAGCAAAGAGGGACATCTGAGTAGCGAGGGAAGCCCCAATAGGATCCTGAAGCTTCCTTCTCTTAACCACCCTGGCGTTCTATTAAGATCGCCAGGGCAGCTGCGGGAGGGTTTTTTTTTAATAAAAAAAAAACCATTTCATGCAGCCAACTGAAAGTTGGCTGCATGAAAGCCCACTAGAGGGCGCTCCTAACCAATATTTCTGATCGCCTCTGGCGATCCGCAGTAACAAGGAAGGCCGCAATGAGCGGCCTTCCTTGTTTCGTTTTGCTCGTCGCCATGGCGACGAGCGGAGTGACGTCATGGACGTCAGCCGACGTCCTGACGTCAGCCGCCTCCAATCCAGCCCTCAGCGCTGGCCGGAACTGTTTGTTCCGGCTGCGCAGGGCTCGGGCGGCTGGGGGGACCCTCTTTCGCCGCTGCACGCGGCGGATCGCCGCGCTGCGGCGGCGATCAGGCAGCACACGCGGCTGGCAAAGTGCCGGCTGCGTGTGCTGCTTTTTACTGCGAGCAAATCGGCCCAGCAGGGCCTGAGCGGCAGCCACCGGCGGTGATGGACGAGCTGAGCTCGTCCATACCGCTAAGGTGGTTTGGTAAGTATCTAATTTTGATCCCAGGGTTTGGCTCAGGATCACTTTAATTCTAGCTAATGTATTTCTGTGTTTACATTTGAAAGAACAAAACAAAAAATACCAAACAGTTCGGGGAGGGGGGGGGGGGGGGGGGTTAGACACTGCATGCTTTTCAATCGAAAAGTATCGGAATGCAGCTCGACAAGCATGTGCTTTTATGCATATAAAGTCTGCATGTGGATTTATGACATTGTCCCCTATTCACCTTTATAAACAAGTACAAACCCAGGAGGGTGAATTAGGGTTTTAAAGGGAACGTTGAGTAAGAGGCATATAATGCCTGCCATATCTAATTCCTTTTAAACACCACCAGTTGCCTGGCAGTTCTGCTGATCTCTTTGGTTGCAGTAGTGCCTGTATCATGCTGGGAATACACGGTTCGTTTTTGAGGCAGATAGATGGCTCGATAGATAATTTCCGACATGTCCGATCTCCCGTTCCATTGTCTTGCCGCTCAATTTGTGATAGAAGTAAATGGAAAAAGATAAGAAAAACGAGCGGAAGATAAGAGAATCGAGCAGCGACACGATCGAACTGAAGAATCGAGCGGCAGAAACGAACATTGTATGCTCAGCATCACACCCCTGAAACAAGCATGCAGGTATTCCAGTCAGATCACCTGATCTGCATGTTTGTTCAGTATCTACTGCTAACAGTACTAAGCCTTGAACAGGTGTGTGTACAGTAGACTCCAACAGATGCCCTGCAAGCGATCTGCCTGGCAGATCAAGTTGGTTGAACGATGGCCCACTGCATTGTGCATGCGGCTCCATCGTCCCTCCGATGCCCCAGCAGAGCAACAGGATGCATTGCCAGCTATTTGCATCTATACAGCCTGGCCCAGCGATATCCCCCAAAGGGGATTGGGTCCTGATCCCTGACGAGGGACATCAGTCTCAGGTGTAGGCGCAGCTTTAGAGGCAAATGATCAGCAGGACAGCCAGGCAATTTGCATTGTTTAAAATGAAATAAATGGGTCAGCCTCCATTTCCCTCTCACCTCAGGTTCCCTCTAACCATTTGTATGAGCTTTCATGACTGTGGTAAAAGCAGACATTACACACACTATATAATTACATGTGGTATATTTTTAAATGCCTGATGTATTACTGTGTAGTCAGCATATGTAACACATGCAATATATCTCTAGGGAAAGACCTCTACAATGCACATAAATGAACTTCTGACAAGAGTAAAAAGTACTGCATTTTGCTATGTTTTTTAATCGGAATCAAAAATCAGATAAAAAAAAAATCAAATGGAATTGCATGTAGTGTACAAGAGGCCTATAGAGTATTGTAGAGAAGCAATATGCATGGTGGAAGACATTGGGCTCTATTCACAAATCTTCTTATAAAGGACTTAAGTCGATTTCAGCCATTGATCGATCGGCCACAAATCGAGGCACAATTATTCGGCCAATCGATTTGTGGCAATTTCGATAAAATTAATCTGACAGGATGGAAAATCTAGGTTGATCTGCTGCTGGCAGATCGATAGCCCATAGAGTTGCATTGGATCTAGCGATGCATTAATGCATCTTCAATCGATTTTCAATAGCTTTTATTCTCAAATCTATTGGAAATCTGTTCCTAGTGTGAGATGCACATCAGATAGATTCCTGTCAGATTCGACCTGACAGGCATCTGACAGAAATTTGATGGTCGAATCTGCTGCAAATCTATCAGTGCATGGCCACCTTTATCTATCAACTATTTGATAAAATTAACCTTTCATCACATTTACAAGCAAAATAATCACTCAAACTAACGGTGGCCATATACTCAGATTAGCAGCAGATAGATCTATCTGATGTGTTTAGGAACATTTTTTACTAGGAACAGATTTCCAATAGATTTCAGTTTTAAATCTATTGAAAATCGATCTGATGGCATTTTTTTTTGCCATCAGATTTCCATTAGGGCCAATGCAAAATGATAAGCAATCTCAGATTGCAAATCGATTGTCCAAGCTGGAAAATCTAGGTCAACCGACCAATTGATCGATCGGCCAAAAAGTCGGCTGAGTGTATAGGGGGCCCTTAAAGAGGAACTCCAGTGAAAATAATGTAGTAAAATAAGTGCTTCATTTTTTAACCATAATTATGTATAAATGATTTAGCACAGTCGTAGTAGCCCGCTTGCGTAGGATGACGCGTCCACCTGTACGCATGTCAGGATGGGTAAAGGAAACAAGTTCCCCATCAGGTCCGCAAGGTAAGGCGGACGGGGATTGGTCGCCACATCGTGGCCCTGATGCATGATAGGCTATTACTCCATCTTGTTCTATATAAAAGGAAGTGAAATGTGTATATGATTTAGACACTGATAGAGCTTGAGAAAGGAGGTCTGCTCCGAAACGTCGCTGCTGTTTTCTTATCATGTGTCTTTTTAAGCAATAAAAGAGCTATTAAATTGATGGTGCCGGCTACTACGACTGTGCTATACATTGGAACTGGAGTGCTCATTTCCATTTAGCCAGGCACATCACATGTGAGATTGCTGGAGTGCTGTCCATCTACAATTGTTATGTATAAATGATTTAGTCAGTGTTTGCTCATTGTAATATCTTTCCTCTCCCAGATTCACATTCTGACATGTATTACATGGGGACATTGTTACTGTGGGCAGGTTATGTAGCTGCTCCTAGCTGTTTTGGCTGTTAAGAGATACCTGTAAACAGCTATTTCCTGTCTGTGAACATTGTTACATTGTGGCAGTTTGCCCAGAGTACCGCGGTACTCAGAGCTTCTTGTGGGAGGGGTTTCAGCACAAAATCAGCCATACAGCGTCCCCTGATGGTCTGTTTGTGAAAAGCATTATATTTCTCATGTAAAAGGGGGTATCAGCTACTGATTGGGATAAAGTTCAATTCTAGGTTGGAGTTTCTCTTTAAGTTGTTCCCGATTAACTTAAATTCAATATTACTTTTCTTACCTTAATTATATTATATTTTTGGTCTTTGGAAACGTAAAAAAGTAACATAGAGAAGGTGAAAACAGGTGAAAAAGCTTGGGGAATCTTGTGTTCTTGACCTAAGCCGTGATCATATAATATAATCTCTATAACACTTTATTTTGGTGAAAGCCGTAAAACTATGACATGAGAACCCAATTACACAAATTCACCCGAAAAACTTGTGCTAGTTCATTTAAAGGACAACTAAAGTGAGAAGTATATGGAGGCTGCCATATTTATTGCCTTTTAAGCAATACCAGTTGCCTGGCTGTTCCGCTGATCCTCTGAACAAGCATATACAGTTGAAGTGTTTGACATTATTGTTGGATCTGACATGATTAGCTGCATGCTTGTTTGTGGTGTGATTAAGTCACTACCACAGCCAAATAGTGCCCGGAGGAAACTCACATAGACACAGGGAGAACATACAAACGCCTTGCAGATAGTGCCCTGGCTGGGATTTGAACCGGGGACTCAGCGCTGCAAGGCGAGAGAGAGAGAGAGAGAGAGAATGGAATGCACAGGGTTCTTTAGGATTTTTACCTATTATCCGTTCACATGATTTATCTTACAGGTGTACAAACTAAGCAAAGGCCGCCATTTGTGGCCCAGTGAAGTCATTTGCCATGCTGAATATAATGTAACCTCAGCTTGACAGGAAAAAGGATACAGGGCTCCATGGAGTAAGAATGTGTATATAAAAGGAAGTTCCGTCCAGGATTTCCTATTGGAGGACTACTTACGCTCCATGTAAACCCTGTGATAATTAGACTTACAGATGATGCTGACAGACTGGCTCCTCCCACCTCAGGCACTCACACCAAGAAACATGCTCTATTTACTTTCTGCTGGAGGGGTTAAAAGGTAAAATAAATAAAAACACTTTTCTGCACAGAATCTGCAAGAGACTGCATTGTAGCAAGCTACACATTTCTGCTGCTTGCTTTTTATATGACACCAGCACATCGCCAAGACAAATGCAGCCTCTGCACACCTGTAATGGCAGCAAATATTACAAGTGCTGTCCACTTGTATTGCACCATTTTCAAGGGTGACCAAATATGCAGTAAGTGCACCGCCACCACCCATGGGGTTAAAGTGGAGCTGAACTCTTTCACAGGACAGAAGGAAAACAGAGAAATGCACACTGTATGTATTTAGAGAGTTCAGCCTGTCTATTTCCCCCTCATCTGTGACTAATCCCAACTGTAACTTGATCTCTCAGCTGTGTCAGCTGGCTGCCTCAGCAGAGCAGCTAATTTGTAAACACAGGGTGTTAATCCTATGTTTGCTTTCATGAAAGCAGGAAGTAGGCAATGCAGATTTATTGCTGCATTTGTATCTTTAAAGAGACTCTGAATCTATTCAGCTGAATAGAGCTAATGGGGCACTAGGGTTTGTTTAAAGCAGACCAGAATTCAGAACTTCCTCTCTGCTCTAAAAAGATAAGCAACAGCATAATAAGAGACTCTGAAGCGAGTCTAAATTCGCTTTAACTTCTATACTTCTACTTATGTAAAGCTCTATACCTAGTGCTATACTGCCGCATCCCTGCGGCAAAACGAGGGGTTTATACCCCCCAAATCCCCTCTTCAAAATCCGGGGAGCGCTTCCTGCTTGAGGCAGAGCTCAGGGCTCTGATCGCCGCCTCTTCCCTCTCAATCTTCCTTCACTGAGAGGGGCGGGGAGAGGTGGAGATCCGCAGGTAGATTGACGCACATGGAGGCAGAGCTGCAGCCGTAAGCTCTGCCTCCATTAGCAGCAAAATTCACGACCCAGAAAGTCATATTTTGCAGAGGGGATTGGAAGGGTATAAACCCCTCGTTTTGCCGCAGGGATGCAGCGGTTTAGCACTAGCTATAGTACTTTACATAAAGTGAAAAACAAATTTAGACTCGCTTCAGAGTCTCTTTAAAGGTTATTATGCTGTTGCTTATCTTGTAGAGCAGAGAGGAAGTTCTGAATTCTGGTCTGCTTTAAAGGAGAACTGTAGTGAGAGGTACATGGAGGCTGCCATTATTTATATCCTTTTAAGCAACACCAGTTGCCTGACTGTCCTGCTGATCCTCTGCCTCTAAGGCCTCTTACACAGTGGGACGGTGTGTTTGATGCGACGTTAAGGTGGCATAACGTGCCCCTAATGCAACGCATTGAAAGACTATAACTTGGACGTTATAGTGCATTCTTTAGCCCTGCGTTTGGTGCACAGTTTTCGATGCACAGTGATGGAACGAAAACTGTGAATGCGTTACATAAAGAAAAAATACATTACTGAGCATGTGCAACACACACAACGCAGCAGATTTATTGCTAAACGCACAGCATGCAGCACTTTCTAAATACTGCTACACGTTACCCACAACGCAACCTGTGCACTGTGAATGTTGCAAAGACTTGTGCGTTAGTCCACGTTAAAACATTTTCTAACGTGCGACTTTAACGTCGCACTGTGAAAGAGGCCTAATTCTTCCGGCCATAGACCCTGAACAAGCATGCAGCATATCAAGTGTTTGACATTATTGTCAGATCTGACAAGATTAGCTGCATACTTGTTTCTGGTGTGATTCAGACACTGCTTCGGCCAAATAGATCAGCAGGGCTGCCAGGCAACTGGTATTACTTAAAAGGAAATCAATATGGCAGCCTCCATATACCGCTCACTACAGTTCTTCTTTAAACAAACCCTAGTGCCCCATTACATCTATTCAGCTGGTGCTACAGAGATCAGTCATGCAGCGTCACTGGTGGATGAGAAGCAAAGACTCTGCTGCAATCTGTAATGGTAAACTACTCAGATGCCGTCACTTTGGCTAACTATAAAATGGAGCATAGACAGAGGATGTATCAGGTATTATACGCCCAGCTGGTATTTAATAGTCAGTCTACAGCAGAACCACTTGCAGTGTTGGAGAGAAACACTGCAACAGATTTGGATTCATATTTCCCTACATTTTACCAAGCAACATCGCTTTTAAAGAAAGCCTGACGCGAGAGGCAGATGGCAGCGGCCATATTGGTTTCAACACCAACGGCCTGGTATTGCAAACCGGCAGTGCGATCTGGAATCTAGACAGCAAACCCATAGTAGAGATGGGCAGCGTATCCCCGCCGCAGATTCATGCAGAGTTTGGCACTAGTGGAATTAGGCCCTTATGCCAGGAATACACCATACGTTTTTCCGCTTGATAGATGGTTTCGATAGAAAATTTCTGACATGTACGATATTCCTACCGATTGTTTTTTTGGGTTGATTTCTCAGAAAAGTGAACGGAAAAAGATAAGAAAAACAAGCGGCAGATGAGAATCGAGCGCAGAATCGAGTGGATCAAAACGATCGGATGGAAAACCAAGCGGAAAAACTTATCGCGTGTACCCAGTATTAGAGGCAGATTATCAGCAGGACAGCCAGGCAATTTGCACTAATTAAAAGAAAATAAATATGTCAGTCTCCATATCCATCTCGCTTCAGTTGCTGTCAGTCATGGTGCACTGTGCATGCGCGGCCCAACAGGTGCAGAACACTCCTGACTTCCTAATGGGGAGCGCTCGTGGCCAGGTCACTCTTGCGCGCAGCACATCTGACAGTGACTGGACATATTACAGGAGAAGATTGTAGAAGAATGATGTGGCAGAGAGAGCCCATGGAATACATGGGACTAGAGAAAGCCCCAGGTAAGTATAAGATGATGGCTTGGAAGGGAGAGAACAATGCGCTTGGTTGAGACGATACAGTACTCAATCTCTAGCTGATGCATCAGGGAGGAACAGGGAGGCAGTACAGATTCTTGTCAGAGATGGCCCAGACCAACAACCAACCCCCCCCCCCCCCCCCCCCTAGAAGCATCTAGCTTGTGTATGAGGCTTTAGAAGAAAGTACAGTTACCAGAGCTGCTTCCATATGTGTTTTATGACCGAGGTACTGTACTTAGAGGCCCTTTACATTATATCCTAAAAACAAATTAGGAATTACCTTGGCCAGCTGTGATGGTCACTCCACTACTGCTAGGGAGCAATGCAGCCAGCACTGGGGCCACTAGGTCCATATCACAATACCACTAAAAGCGGCTTCTACCTTTACAGGTTAGCCATGCTGTGTTTGAACAGCAAAGGGTAAAGGTTGTAGTCCAAGCCTAACCAGGTACTGAGTGCCTCTGGTATGCAGGATGAGAGAATTGTTCCGGAATCGCTGCTTCTGTGTTATTCATTTACTTATGTTTACCTCCATGCCTGTGTTTTGTCTCTCCCTCTAAGGCTGCGTATCAGTATGACTCACTATGAATCATCGCTTAAGAACCAGCTGTGCTTAGCCCTAGCTGTGCTCAAAAACATTTTCTAATAATTTTGTGATATCAGCTTCAAACTATTTTTACGCATGGATACTCCCAGGAATGTTGGGGGTGGGGGAAATTTGTGCACTATTTTTTGTAAATTAAAGAAAATACCTGCACATAATTAGGCAGATCCTCCCCCCTCATTCCTAGACATAACCATAATCACACACAGCTTCCCCCCCTAACCTGTAGTAGAGCATATGGCAGGTGTGTGCTCGCACACTCACGTGCCACACTTTAAAGGGAACCTAAACTGAGAAGGATGTGGATTTTTCCTTTTTAAATAATACCAGTTGCCTGGCTCTCCTGCTGATCCTGTGTCTCTAATACTTTTAGCCACAGCCCCTCAACAAGCATGCAGATCTGGTGCTCTGACTGAAGTCAGACTGGATTACCCGAATGCTTGTTTCAGGTGTGTGACTCAACCACCACTGCAGCCAAGGAGATGAGGGGGGCTGCCAGGCAACTGGTATTGTTTAAAAGGAAACCTCCATATCCCTCTCAGTTTAGGTTCCCTTTAAAGAGACACTGAAGCAAAAAAAAAAATATGATATAATGAATTGGTTGTGTACTATGAATGATTACTAGAAGTTAAGCAGCAAAGAAAATATTCTCATTTTTATTTTCAGGTATATAGTGTTTTTTCTAACATTGAACAATTCTATAATATGTGCAGATTACACAACACTCAGCATTCAAAATGATTGTTTCAGAGCAGTCTGTGAACTAATGACCTCTCCTCTGGCAGAAGAAAAGTAATTAGTTTAATAACACTTGAGATAATAAAAGTCAGATAACAGCCCTCTCCAACTTTGAAAGTGGTAGAGCTTAATTGCTTTTATGCATAGAGATAACAACTGGAGTGTCTTAACTCTTCCTCTACTGGAAACAATTAGACTGATGTATCTGATCTTAATGCTTTATTTCTTAGCTGTACTACACATACAAATCATAATATCATAATTTTTTTCCGCTTCAGTGTCTCTTTAAGCCCAATCTACACGATACGATTCTTTGTGCGATTCGATTACGATTCTATTTACGATCCGATTAATATTCTCTGATAATATTCAGCTGGCCCGATCAAGCCGCTCGACCCGCGCCCGCTCGATTCCCACCGTCGGACAATGGCAGGGAATGGAGTGGTGATAAGGAAGCGCCAGCGGGGACGAGCTGGGATGCGCCGGCATCGAGCCGCTGGCTCGATCCGGCGCATAAAACGAGCCGTGTATGCCCGGCATAAGGCCTCTTGAATTCCGATCTTTGATACATTCGAATATATATATATATATATATATATATATATATATATATATATATATATATATATATATATATATATATATATATATATATATATATATATATATATATATATATATATATATATATATATATATATATATATATATATATATATATATATATATATATATATATATATATTTTTTTTTTGAATTGGAATCCAAAAATCGGATCAGGGGGAGGGGAAAAAAAAAAAAAACGGAATCGCATGTAGTGTGCAAGTGGCCTCAGTGATTTTTGTACCAACTCCACAACCCTGGTTACAATGCAGTTTGTATTATTTGTAAACGGTTTTGCTTGTCTTTCACTGCACCGCAAGGGCTACATACCTGAAGTATTGATCCAGTCCAAAAATAGTCACACAATGCAAATGCCAGACACATGACAAGATCATCACCCAGACAACCAAATATGGTATTATGGAAAAGTGCTGAAATTGCACAAATAAAAAATCAATATATCTAAGTCCGTAGCTTCACGAGATACTATATTTTGGCCCCAGACCATCAGCAGGTTTTGGCTCCTGCTTAGAATTACACAGCTCTTTCATGATGCAGAGCACATTTTTAGATTCATAAAATGAGACAGGAAAACCACTTCAGAGAGTCAATTCGTCTTCCCACATGAGCACACACACGAGAGGACATAATTTCACTATTCGCTTAATAGTCCACACACAGGCAAATGCTAAAAATGCAACTGCCTATATAATCCATAGTAACTACTCTCCAGCACACATTCTAAGCACATGCTAATGAAAAAAAACAAAAACTTAATTGGTCAGTATACGCTAAATGTACGGTACATTTGTCTTCTTAAAATACAAGAAACTAGCCAATATTCAGCTTCATGTGAGCAATAAAGATCTCCCATGATGCACCATTGCTGAATACACCAAAACATTCAGCATATTCAGCAGTACTGTTTTCTTGCTCACATGAAGCTGAATATTCTCAAATATGGTTAGCTTTTGTCTTCAGAAGACACATTTATATTTAGCATAGCTTTTTCATAAGAGGGCTTTTGGCCCCTTTGAGCCCATTAAACTAGGGATTTAGGGTCACCATGAGCTGCTTACTCAGTAACAATGGTCATTACATGTAAGACACACTATTTAACAGAAATATGAGATTACGAGTATACAAAAAGGGAACTTAAAATTATCTTTGGAACTGATTACTATATTACACTTTGGAACTGATTACTATATTACACTTGCTGCAATTTATTCTAATTGCACAGTGTGGAATTTTATCAGTACAAGGATTAGACATCTACCGGTATGTGACTGCAGAAATTTCTACTCCTCCCTAGAATCCAAGGTCCCATTTTATTTGGTTTATCCAGCTGTATTAAAAGAAAAGGTAGATGCTAAGGGCCGGTTCACAATCGGCACGCCGAATGCCCGCGATATGCGGGCAAACTCTCGCGATTCGCGCTTGTGATTCCCGTTTAATAGAAGAAGATTCACAGCGCAATCGCCCCCAAAACACTGCATGATCGAAATCGCAAGCGCTGCTGTGTGAATGTATCCATAGGGATACATTAGTAGCAGGGCTTTGCTGATCGCCGGCGATTTGCTTATTTCATTAGTTTATTTTCATCGTAGGTGCCCTTTAAGGTTTAGGCCTCTTTCAGATGGGCAATTGATGGGCGGTGAATTCACCACCTGTCAGCTGCTCTCCTGCACCGGGCAGGTGCTTGTTAAGGACTGGTACTGGCGCTAGACAGGCTGCCCCCCAAATAGCATCAGATCTGAGCGTGGCAGCAGCTGTGCTCAAACTAGACTTGTTGCTACCCTTTGCCACCAGGTAACCACAGAGTGTCAGGGAAATCGCTAGCGATTGAAAGAACTCCATAAACGCTAAAAAAAAATGCTCTAGTGGCTTCCAGGCCTGAGTCAGAGTATCTGTATCATCATTCTTGGTCAGCTTTTGAAAGTATTCGTGGCACAAGATCTAAAGGCAGCCAGGCATTAGGCATGGTTTAAAGCGGAACTAAACTCAGAACTTCCTCTCTGCTCTAAAAGATAAGCAACAGCACAATAACCTCTCAAGAAAAAAACTTTTGTTACAGCTGATACAAATCCTGAAATAAAATCTGCACTGTTTCTACTTCCTGCTGTCATGGAAGCAGACATATTGTTAAAGAGAACCCGATGCGGTTTCATGGGGAGCAGATGAGACACAGCGGCATGTTCTCTGCCTCATGACATGCCTCTGTGTCCCCACAACGCCACTCTCTGCCACGCTAAGGCCCCCTGAGATTAGCGAAAATATTTGTCGCTATCTCGGAGGTAAAGACAGGGGAGAGGGATTCCCTGTTCAAAATGCTCACCAGGGGTGTTCCTGCAGGGTTTCCAGATCTGCCATTGGGCAGCTCTCTCTCCCTGGCCACGCCTCTGCCACTGCCCCGCCTGCTATGAGACAGTCTCAACGCAGCGTCGTGACCCAGATGTCACAAAAGTGAAAAAGGGCCAGTGTGGCCAACAGGAGCGGCGGTTTTTGCTGCTACCTGATTCGCTCAGCCCCCCGGATCAGGTAGCCTACTTTTTATTTTATGAGCCCACCTCTGGCACTCTAACATCTTGTGCTTTCAAATGAGCTTATTTGCCGTGGCAGTCAGATGACACAGGAGAGAAAGCAAATTGCAACTTGTGATTAGTCACAAATGAGGGGGAGTTAGACAAGCTAAACTCTCTAAATATATACAAGGTGCATTTCTCTAGGTTTTCCTTCTGTCCAAGAGTTCAGGTCCACTTAAAGGGAACCAGAGACGCCGGCCATAGAAAAAGAAAAAAAGTTTTCATACATACCTGGGGCTTCTTCCAGCCCCATAAGCCTGGATCGCTCCCATGCCGCCATCCTCCGCTTCCTGGAGCGGCCGGTACCGGGTCCCGTCACTGCCGGCGGGCGCGGGCAATTGTCCGCATGATCAGGAGCTCCCTCCATATCCTTACGCGTGCGGCTGCGCAGTATGCAGCCGCACGCGTAACGGTATGTCGGGAGCCTCTGTGATGCGGACAATTGGCCGTGTGCTGACGCCGACTGGCCGAAACTACAGGACCCGGAACTGGCTGATACAGGAAGCGGAGGACTGCGGCGTAGGAGCGATCCGTGCGTATGGGGCTGGAGGAAGACCCAGGTATGTATAACTTTTTTTTGCTGGCGTCTCTGGTTCCCTTTAAAAGCAAAAATAAACATGATGGCCTCAATATCCCTATCACCACAGGGTCACTGTATAACAGCCAGTTTTAGCAGAGCCCAGCTGGGGACAGGAGGAGGGAAGGCTCATTAAACTATGAACCCCAGTTACACGTATGAAAATGCTATGCATTTACACATTCCATATACTGGTGTGAATTTTTTTCCCATGTGTGTTACTAGGCAACAAATAGGATGGCAGGATCCGCACCGTCTAAAATCAAATGGTTTTTGTAAACATATTAAAATCTATAACAGGCAGCAATGAGTGTGAGCCGGGACACACTCATTGCTGCCAGTTACAGATTTTAATATGTTTAAGGCCTCTTCCACACCAGGACGTTGCGTTTAGGGGACGTTATAGGGCACATAACGTGCCCCTAACGCAACGCCTGGTGGTGTTGGAGCAGGACGCTGCCAAGAGCCGCGTTACAAGCAGCTCTTGGTGCGCCTGCTCTGTCAGAGGCGCTGCGGAGACCACGTGAGCAGAGCTCTCCACATCACGTGGTCCCGCCAGCCAATCAGCGGCCGCTCCAGGATGTAAACACTGCAAGTGCAGTGAGTAATAAGTAGCCATGTGCCTTGCTACATAGCGGCCTCTCCCCGCCGCCCCTAAAATAAATGTAAAAAAAAAACACCCGTACTGAGCATGTGCAAACAGTCTAACGCGGCTTAGCCGCGTATAAAGTACTGCATGCACTACGTTGTCTTGACGTGAAGCGTTACTGTGTAAGGCAACGTGGGCACTGAACTGCCCATTGATTTTTCATTGCTGTGCGGTGGGGGTGCGTTACAGGCTGCTCTAACGTGCGCCTGTAACGTCCCACTGTGAAACCAGCCTAAATAAACCATTTGATTTTAGACGGTGTGGATCCTGCCATCCTATTTGATATAATACCCTGTGCACTACAGGGTTAATCGCTGCACGTCAAACTTCACTGGTGCTGTCACAATTGAAGATTATGTTACTAGGCAACAGAGATGCTCACTGCAAATAATGTTGTTTTTCACATAAACCGTATGCAGACAGTCGAGCTGGTTATCGATTTCAGGAAACGCCCCCCCCCCACTCAGCCCGGTACTCATCGAAGGCACTGAAGTCACCAGAGTATCAAGTGTTCGGTTTCTGGGCACTACCATCACCAACGACTTGAGATGGAGTGAAAACACCACCAAATGCCAAAAGAAGGCGCAGCAACGGCTGTTCTTCCTAAGACAACTCAGGAAGTTTGGCATGCCGCAGGAACTGTTATCAAGCTTCTACACTGCCACCATCGAGTCAATCCTGTGCTCATCTATCATCGTGTGGTATGGGGGTGCCACCACGAGCGACAGGTACAGACTTCAAAGAGTAATCAAGGCAGCGGAAAGAATCATTGGGTCACCCCTGCCACCTCTGGACCTGCTCCACGCATCCAGATTGAAAACAAGGGCATACAGGATCACGAATGACCCGCACCATCCCGGTGGCCGCTTTTTCAACCGCATGCGCTCGGACCATCGTTTCAGAGCTATTTCCACCAAAACCTCCAGGCACAGGAACTCCTTTTTCCCCCAAGCAGTGTGCCTTCTGAACTCAAGTCACACACACAGAAAAACTAAATAGAACACCTGCGACCCAGGCCTAATTAAATATGTACTTTTCCGTGGTTCCGCACGCAGTTTTTGCACTACAATACCCTAAAGTCTCTTGTCTGCACATGTTTTGCTTGCACTATGTTGTTTTATTGTTCTATGTCTGTCATTGCATGCTTTGCACTACTATGTCTTATGCCGATGTGTACCACAAACAATTCCGAGTGTGGCAACTGCTGCACTTGGCGAAATAAATCTGATTCTGATTCTGATGGAACACGCCCAATCAAAATCAACTAGAATTGAATTTGATAAGTCCAATTTCAAGCCCTATTCAATTTGTATTATAGGGTACCTGAAGTGAGAGGGATATGGAGGCTGAAGTATTTATTCATTTAATATCAGTTACCTGGTTGCCCCTCTGATCCTCTGCCTTTAATACTTTAAGCCACAGACCCTGAACAAGAATATGCAGATCAGGTGTTTTTGACAAACATCTGACTAGATTAGCTGCATGCTTGTTTCAGGTGTGTGGTTCAGACTAACGATGCATGAAAGATCAGCTGGTCAGCCATGCAACTGGTATTGTTTAAAAAGAAATAAACATGGCAGCCTCCATACCCCTCTTGCTTTAGGTTCCCTTTAAATGTGCGTGCAAACCAGATTTATCTGCATCTCAATGCCCATTTCTACTGGGCAGTCAGCTGATTTTTTTGTAGCCAACATATGGATTTCTTTCTTGCAAAAATAAAATGCAGTCTGAGCACCCAGCCCTGTAAGACATGCACAGCGTAAAATGGAGATAATATTTAATAACGTTAAGTTACAAATTGACTCGCAGGATTGTCAGCCATAAAATCAAATTCCATTTATCCACTGCTCTGGGTTTATTATGCAGCCTGCAACATGGCCCCCCAGTTCAGTGAGCTGCTGAAATACAATCTATGCTGTGCGCACGTGTTTACAAAGCAACCTAGATATGACAGTGCAGTTTCTAGGAGGGGGAAAAAAAAAAAAAATAAGGGAGGAAATTACATCAGCATTGGCTTCAGTCAGATGGAATGAAGAGGCCAGGAACAGTTTTCTCTTTATTTACTATATGAAATTCACAGAAATAAAAATGTGGGCAGCACAATACATATGTTACGTAAGTAGAACAAGTATTTATTATATGAGATTTTTTTTCCTGGAATAGTATGGCTGTCTCTCCTGCTTTAAAGTTTTCAGGCAAATTTAGTAAAATGAGGTTTACTCACTTGGGGCTTTCTCCAGCCCCTTGCAGCAGACTGTCCCACGCCGACCGCTCTGCTCCCCGCCGCTGTCCTGGTCTCGCTACACGGTGCAGAGGCCGATTGCGGGGTCAGCCTTACTGCGCCTGAGCGAGCCGCCGCTGTATATCGCCATGTGGTCCACGGCACACTGCGCATGCGCAGTAGTGCGCCGCGGACCACGTAGCGATGATCGACAGCGGCAGCTCGCACAGTAAGACTGACCCCGTGGTCGACCTCTGCACCGTGCAGCGAGACTAGGAGAGCGGCGGGGAGCAGAGCGGTCGGCGTGGGACAGTCAGCTGCAAGGGGCTGGAGAAAGCCCCAAGTGAGTAAACCTCATTTTACTAAATTTGCCTGATAACTCCTTTAACCACTTCAGCCTACAGTGTGTAAAATCGTATGCATCCAAGCAACGTTCACCTCTCATTCATTCACCAATAACTTTATAGCTACTTATCACAATTAATTGATTTATGTCTTGTTTTTTTCCGCCACTAATTAGGCTTTCTTTGGGTAGTACATTTTGCTAAGAATTATTTTTTCTAAATCCATTTTAACAGGAAGAAAGAAATGGAAAAAAATTATTTCTCAGTTTTTGGCCATTATAGTTGAAAATTAATACAGGCTACCGTAATTAAAACTCATGTATTTTATTTGCCCATTTGTCCCAGTTATTACACCGTTTAAATTATGTCCCTATCACAATTTATGGCGCCAATATTTTATTTAGAAATAAAGGTGCATTTTTTTCAATTTGCGTCCATCACTATTTACAAGCTTATAATTTGTAAAAAATATAAATAAGATACTCTCTTGACCTGTATATTTAAAAAGTTCAGACCCTTAGGTAACTTTTTATTGTAATTTTTTTTTTATTAAAAATGTTTTTGGGTCACTTTTGGTGTGGGAGTGAAACAGATAATTTTAAATGTAAAATAATGTAATACTTAAAAAAAAATGGATGTGGGTGTAGTTTACTATTTGGCTACAAGATGGCCACAGTCCAAAAAGTCCTCGAAGTGTACGATCATGCTTCCAGGAACTACAAAGAGGACGGGAAACTTATTGCAGAAATACCACAGTCTCTGATAAGAGACAGTCGTTTTTTCTGTGGGGGACTTACATTGGTGAATGGGAATTATATTCCCATTCCCTGATCGGGAGGGAGGGGGTGGTAACAGCAGGCAGCGGAAGCACACGCGGGAGGCAGCAGCACAGTTTATCTGGACGGATATATCAGTCCAGATAGACTGAAGTGGTTAAGGAAGGTAGACTTAACTTAAAGAAAACCTGAACTGAACATTAAAAGTCAAAATAAACATACACAAGTTATACTTACCTCCTGTTTAGTCTACTCCTCAATCTATTTTTCCTCTCCTGCATCCTGTTTGTCCACTGATCAATGGAATTCTCCGTCCTCCATTTTGAAAATGGCTATTACCCCATAACAGCTTCCTGGTCAGCACATTGTTAAACTGTAACATCGCCCACTTGAGCCATAGGCAAACATGGACACATCAGTTCTCCTCTCAGCTGTAACTGACAGCAACTGATATATAACTGACAGCAACTGATATATAACTGACAGCAACTGATATATAACTGACAGCAACTGATATATAACTGACAGCAACTGATATATAACTGACAGCAACTGATATATAACTGACAGCAACTGATATATAACTGACAGCAACTGATATATAACTGACAGCAACTGATATATTTCAGTTCTGACAAAATGTTGTCAGAACTGGAAGGGATCACTGTAAGAAGAAAATGGTAAGCTTCTGAGAGGAACTGATGGCAAGGTAACTATGTAATGTTCATTTGAAGTTACCTCATGTGTTTATTTTAAATAATTTTACTCAGTACAGGTTCTCTTTAAGGCAGCCATACAGTGGTCGACTGCCATAAGATCGACCAACAGATAGATCCCTCTCTGATCAAATCTAATGGCTGCCCATACACTGCACACATATTTTGAATTGATTTCAGAATGAAATTGATTCACAATCTGTGGAGCTGCCGCCAGCTTTGGCACTCCTGCTCCCCCTCCAGCAGCAATACATTAACTGTTCCGATGGCGCAATTCCCGGTCCGTGCAGTCCCTTTCTCCGTCTGGCCTTCATTTTCTCTGCAGTTCCGGTCCCGTCAGAAGGGAAATTTCAAACAGTAGAGGGAGAAGATGGAGAAGGCCAGCCGGAGCAAGGAACAGCACGGACCCAGGGACTCGCGCCAGCAGGACAGGTGAGATTCTTGCTACGTCGGTCGCCACCGAATCGAACGCCGCTTACGACACGTCGGCGATCAGGCAAAATGTTCCGCTGGGACAGATCGTCAGAATAGATTTCGGATGGAAATCAGTCGGTCTGCATTTGCGTTATCGATTTCACAGCAGATTCAATCACAGTGATCGAATCTGCTATCGGCGGGAAATCGAGGTAGTGTATGGGCACCTTTAATACACAATAGGAAATCCAACTCATTTGCAGTGTTTGCCCTACATGATTCAGGGTAAAGATCTCAATAATCCTGATTACGGCTATACCTCACCATAAAGAATATAAATAATCAAATCCTCTTCTTTCAGTGATAAGGAATAAACACTATGAAACCACTGAAGGCTCTTGATGCCTGGCCCACAGAAGAAAAACAGACTAGAGTGGCTTCACTCACCTCCCTAAAGTACCAGAAATTAATTTTGGATGGTCGCAGTTCGGACAAATAAAAATGATCAAGTGCACTTTTGTTCTGTTATAAAGTGAAAAAAATTGAAGTTTGCAGAGTTTTTGTCAAGGGTTTTTATGTTATTTGTAGTTCATTACATGCTTGTTCTGGATAAGCATAACTCAGTATTGTGTTCTCCTTCAAGGCTTGACATACAGAATTATTAAGGGTAGGAACACACTAGGCAGAAATGCTAGCGTTGCGGAAAACGCACATAATGCAAGTCAGTGGGCCGCATGAAAAAACGCATATGTTTGCAATGTACGTTTTAAAAACGCTGGACTTGCTGCATTTTTCCAAAACGTATCTAAAATGCACATAATGAAAGTCAATGGTGATGTAGAGGTATTGCGTTTTAGTGACTTCCTAGTGTTTTGCATAAAATGCATACAAAACGCAATCTACACCTTCCTCTGCTGAGAGGCTAGCACTCCAAAACAGCTGCATGCAAGATGGGTTTATGGTTACCATATGATTTCTGGTCGGCTTACTGATACAAATAAGGAATGATTTGCATACCTCCAACCAATGTTCTGAATTGATGCATCAGTGATGTTCCATTATGATCAAGAAAAAGCAATCGCATGCAAAAAAAGCAATTTAATTTCTGGGTAAGTAAATCTGAATTTATCAGAACCATTCAGCTGGTTTCACACTAGATCCACTAGGTTTGTACTGTTTTCCACAAATGAGCTCAACACAAATGAATGTCAACAAATCCAGAGCCCACAGGACCCATTTAGCCATCCCTTGTCTCCATTGCGGCTGTATTTTGAAAAACATAACATTTTAACATGAGCAGCATAAGGGCTCCACAGGGAGTACATTTGAAATCGGCGCTGGTAGACTTGGGCGTAGGATACAGCAGGTATATGGCTGATCCTGCTTCTGCACAAGTCCGGGCCGTATTAATTACTATTCCCCCTCCAGGCCGCCATGGATAGTGGGGGAATGGAATAATTCGTCTTCCAGCGATTGCTGGAGGCCGAATTATTGTGTTTTTAACCTGCTGAGCGGTCTGGACGAGCTCAGCTCGTCCAGTACCGCCGGAGCCTGCCGCTCAGGCCCTGCTGGGCCGATTTGGCTGAAATAAAAAGCAGCACACGCAGCCGGCACTTTGCCAGCCGCGTGTGCTGCCTGATCGCCGCGGCAGTGCGGCGATCCGCCGCATGCAGCGGCGAAAGAGGGTCCCCCCAGCCGCCTGAGCCCAGCGTACAGCGCTAAGGGCTGGATCGGAGGCGGCTGACGTCAGGACGTCGGCTGACGTCCATGACGTCACTCCGCTCGTCGCCATGGCGACGAGGGAAGCGAAACACGGTAGGCCGCTCATTGCGGCCTTCCGTGTTATTTCTTGCCGCCGGAGGCGATCAGAAGATCGCCTCCGGAGCGCCCTCTAGTGGGCTTTCATGCAGCCAACTTTCAGTTGGCTGCATGGAATAGTTTTTTTTTTATTTAAAAAAAACCCTCCCGCAGCCGTCCTGGCGATTTAATCAGAACGCCAGGGTGGTTAAGCAACCTCAGCTCCGTCTGCCGACGGTGCCGACGTTACTAACTGAGCGCTGCAATAGGAATGATTCCTATTGTAGTCTATGGAGGCGCCGGCTGCGCCCAAATCTAGCAGCGCTGAAAAGCACTGCTCCGTCCACAGGTGACCCTGCTGTCCATGACACCTAATACCAACAGAGACCAGAACAGAAGTAGGCAAACACAGCAGACTGTATATCAGATCCAATGTGACCATCCAAGTGGTGTCTGAGGTCTAGTTTGCACCCTGCCCACGTTTTCTTTTCTAGTTTGCTAGTAAAGTTTTGTGACAGAAGAGGATGATGATTTACTGTTCCAGTAAAAAAAAGAAAAAAAAAAAATCTCTGTGCAAAAACTAAAACCCATCAACAGATAATGGGAGCAAGCAGACAGTGGGCATTACAGCATGCAAGTGAGGTCTGCATTTATTCGCACTGCATCCCACAGTACACAGCTAGTGGCAGTGGTAATAAAATCTGGTCCGATATCTGTTGGTGCAAGGTGGCAAACCTGGGAAACTGGCGAATGTCATTTGTTTACCTGATCCACCACAGTTCTATAAGTGTATGTCCATCTTAAAGCTTCATACACAGCCGACTTCTGCTGCCCATGCAATAAATATGTGAGCACCGTACAGACTAACTGCTCAGTTACAGCCAAGCAGCGCAAAACATTCTATGAGAAGGAAGGAGGAGAATGGTAGGTTGAAAACGAGCAAGCAGTGTATGAACAAACTGAGTCAATGCCTACCATTAAGAGGTCCACAAAACAATGCCATGTAGCAGCTGTACATGTGGAACATGGTGTAGATGGCCCAAAAAGATCATCTTAGCCATTGTCCTGACATTCTCAAGCTGCTGTGCATGGCATACTATAGATACTAATGTAGACAAAGCCATCAGCCATAAAATCAGCCACTGACTCCCAGGGATGTGGAGTTAAAGGAAACCTAAACTGAGAAGGATATGGATTTTTCCTTTTAAAATACCACCAGTTGCCTGACTCTCCTGCTGATTCTGTGTCTCTAATACTTTTAGCCTCAGCCCCTGAACAAGCATGCAGATCAGTTGCTCTGACTGAAGTCAGACTGGATTAGCAGCATGCTTGTTTCAGGTCTGTGATCCTGCCACTACTGCAGCCAAAGGCATCAGCTGGACTGCCAGGCAACTGGTATTGTTTAAAAGGAAACATCCATATCCCTCTCAGTTTAGGTTCCCTTTAAGGAATCTGAGTCATTTTGGGCATCTGGAGTCAGAGTTGGAGTCGGTGGTTTCATAAACTGGGGAGTCGGAGTTGGAGGATTTTTGTACCGACTCCACAGCCCTGCTGACTCCTAAAAGTGTGGAAGCAACAACTACTGTTTCCAATTAATGGGAGCCACTACAGAGAAGCAGTGGGGTCTAAAACACAGCAGCTAAGGACAGTGAAGTACACTTACCCAATAAATGATTTTTGCCAACTACAGCTGATAATCCCTTGACTTTTCACACAGTCAAGCACCCATGTACTCTTGAGTGCACCGCTCAAAGGGGTCAGCAGGCTCTAAGGGCAGCAGGTCTGCTTGAGGCTCCATTGATCGCAGCAAGAAGTAAAGTGGTCCTGAGTGTTTATTCATATGAGCCTTTAGTGAGACAGTGTGCATGCTCCAACCATAGCTCTACATGATGCCCATAGGAATGCAGGACTGATTGCTTCACAAGATAAAGCTCATTTTACTTATGCAGGGCTGAAAAAACAAAATCTGTGCTCTAAAAATGAAATTGCCTGCAGGCACAGACTTAGTAAAGGCAGGTGGAATTCGCTGGGGAATGCAGAGACAAGCAGAAACAAGCCAAAAAAAAAAACTGAATTAAAGTTCCAGGACTAAGAAAGGCAGGGGATAAAAGGCACAGAAATGTTACTAAACCCAAACTTTTCATAATCTACAAAATAGTCTTTACGTCTCCACAACTTCAGCCAGAGGCCAGACACTGAAGTGCAAAACACACAAAACTACCAAGCAGTGTGGTCTATACTTTAGGCTACACTCACACTGATGTATTGTGTCAGAAAAAAAAAACCTCATAGCAAACGTGATGCAGCTATATTGTAATGGTATGTTAAAAAAAGCATCCATTGGAATAACATGGGGAATGCTGTGTGGTACAATATGTGCTTTTACAGTTGCTGTAAGGCATACCGGTATTTTTCATGAACTGTATGCATCGCATGGCACGTGTAACGCACAATGCAACTTTTTTCCTCCATTGCAATTCTATTATTATTATTATTATTGATTTATAAAGCGCCAACATATTCCGTGGCGCTGTACAAAGTAAGAAACAAACATGGGGTACATAATAATACAGACAATGGTATACACCAAAATACAAGATACATAATTTGTGACAAAATACAAAAGCAAATTATAGAATTGGTAATGACAGTGATAAAATTAACATGATGAATAAAATGTATGATGGTTACCAAGACACAAAAGGGGGAGAGAACCCTGCCCTTGTGAGCTTACACTCTAAAGGGAATGGGGGGGAAACAAGAGGAGGGGTAGTATGCAGCAAATATATAGAGGTTGTGTGTTTGAGGACACCTAGTAGGAGTGCAATTTGGTCTTAGGACAAAGGGAAGTGGCCTAAGGTAGCACATATGCTTGTTTTTACAGTGTACTCCACGCAATTCCACAGTGTGAACCATGGCGACGGGGCGGGATGACGTTACTGACGTCATGGACGTCAGAGAGAATCCCGAATCCACCCCTCAGCACTGCCTGGCACTGATTGGCCAGGATGCGCAAGGGGTCTGGAGGGGGGGGGGGGGGCAGCGTGGCGTGCAGCGGCGAATCGGTGGCGTTCGAGAAATGCACGCAGCTAGCAAAGAGCTAGCTGCGTGCAATAAAAAAAAAAATAGAAAATCGGCCCAGCGGGGCTTGAGAAATCCTCCTACGCAGGTTACCCCGAGCTGAGCTCGGGATAACTGGCAAGGGGGTTAATGGACCAATGGACGTTTTAAAACATCCAGTGTTTAAAATCAATTTTCTGAAAATCTATAAGGTCTTTTTGAAAAAAAAATTCACCTTGTTCTCAATGGTCTACTTAACATATTGCTATTAACCGCTAAATTCGGTGGGTTTTGGCGGTTTTTAATCACAAATACCTTTTTCATTTGAAATTTTAATATCGATTTTCTCAAAAACTATTAGGTCTTTTTGAATTTTTTTTTTTTAAAGCTTTAGCCACTGATCACCTTTATAATCCATGCACTTTTGGTGATTGTAGCATGTATGGGGGCGTTGCTATTAACGTTAATGTCAAATCCATAATCACGGCCATGATCACGGATTCTATATGTAATCATGGCTAAAATCCGAGTCGAATCCTGGGCTCTGATGCAAATCCGGATCACAATCATGGCGTATCCAGATTTAGATTGTGCCGTTGCCCGATTTACTCAAATTGTGGTGTGGTGGTGGTGGGGAGGGGGTATCCGAGCAACACTGCCCGCGCAAACTAATGTGCACTTTAAAAGTGACAACCTGGGGGTTTCTTTCAGCCTATCTGTCCCTTGCCGCAGCTTTAGCATCCCGGGATTCCCTCCGATGCGGATGGCAACCTTGCCAGGTCAGCATCTTCTGTGCCTGCGTGAGCGCATGGCTACGCTGCTTGCGATCGCGCTCACTCACGTGGCCTGGAGCATTCTGCACAGGCGCATTGACCTCCTCCACACCTCCCAACAATCCATCCTGATACTTACCCATGTTGTATATGCTATAATCTGTGCTTTCCTGACTCAAGGTGCGTACACACATGCGACTATAGTCGTTTGAAACGATCGTTCCCCGATCGTTTCAAACGATGATCGTTTAAAACAAAAGCAGCCAACGACCATTAAGTCTAACGACGGACGAGCTAGATCGTTGAAAACGAACGATCTAGCTTGGCGGATTTTTTCCAACGACGATCGTTTGCAAAAGTAGTACATCGTTTGAAACGGTCGTACCAGGCTAGACATGCGCATTTCACTATTTCTCCATGGAACTTTTCATTTTTTTGCGCAGGCGCAATAGTTGCTTTTACGTGATGTAACGTTCGTTCTAACGATCAGATCGTTACACACCTTTTAAAACTAACTTTACTTAGGTCGTTCTTTCATCAATTAAAAGTTCGTTCGTCATTGACAACGAACGATCGTTGTCGCATGTGTGTACGTAGCATGAGGATTCTATGTACGGGATCTTAACTTAGCTGATAGTCATACTATCTCAGAGAAAAATCACATATACAAGTAGAAAAATACTTGCTCTACTTACATAACATATGTATTGCACTGTCCACGTTATGATTTTAGTGATTTTTCTACAGAAGAAAAAGAAAATCCTTCTTAGCATTTCCCATTTTAAGTGTGGCTATCTTGAAGCCAATCCTGGTGTAATTTCCTCCCTTAACCCTCCTGGCGGTTTGGCAAAATCCGCTAGGGGGCAGCAAATACGTTTTTTGTTTTTTTTTTCATGTAGCGAGACGAAGTCTCGCTACACGATAGCCGCTGCTCAGCGGCATCCCCCCAGCCCCTCCGATCGCCGCCGGCGATCGGAGATCCCGTTCAAAGAACGGGATCTCCTGGAGGGCTTCCCCCGTCGCCATGGCGACGGGGTGGGATAAAGGGGACTCCGATCCACCCCACGGCGCTGCCTGGCACTGATTGGCCAGGCAGCGCACGGGGTCTAGGGGGGGGGGGGGGCGGCTGCGGCGACGCGTATAGCGGCGGATCGGCGGCGATCGGGCACTGCACGCAGCTAGCAAAGTGCTAGCTGCGTGCAGCAAAAAAAAAAAAATTATGCAAATCGGCCCAGCGGGGCCTGAGCGGTGCCTCCCGGCGGCATGGCCCGTGCTCAGCACGGGCTTACCGCCAGGGAGGTTAAGGTGCGTACACACATCAGATAAAAGTCTTTGGAAAATGAAAGATCACAGACCAATTTTACCCCCTTCCATGTAGTATGAGAGCCATACCTACACAGTCTATTCTATGGATCTGAACTCCCCATCAGACAGAAATCTTTGCAAGATGCTGCACACACAGATGCTGTACAGACACAAAAGATCAGTATCTGCAAATGATCTGTTCCTGCAAATTGCATTCATAGTCTATGAGATCTGCAGATCATCATACACACCTTGTTTAATAGACATTCATCTGCAGATCAGACAATTATCTGCAGATCTGAAGATCCATTCTGGTGGATCTGATCTGCAGATGATTGTCCGTTAAACAAGGTGTGTATGAGGATCTGCAGATATCATAGAGACAGACTATGAATGCATTTTACAGGGACGGATCTTTTGCAGGAACAGATCTTTTGCAGTTACTGATCTTTTGAATGTCTACAGCATCTTTGTGTGCAGCATCTTGCAAACATTTCTGTCTGAAGGGGAGTTCAGCTCCATAGAATAGACTGTGTAGGTGTGGCTCTCATACTACATGGAAGGGGGTAAAATTGGTCTGTGATCTTTCATTATCCAAAGACTTTTAACCTCCTTGGCGGTATGGGCGAGTATATACGTCCATTACCGCCGGAGGTCGCCGCTCAGGCCCTGCTGGGCCGATTTTCGTAAAATAAAAAAGCAGCACACGCAGCCGGCACTTTGCCAGCCGCGTGTGCTGCCTGATCGCCGCCGCTCTGCGGCGATCCGCCGCGAGCAGCAGCGAAAGAGGGTCGCCCCAGCCGCCCGAGCCCTGCGCAGCCGGAACAAATAGTTCCGGCCACCGCTAAGGGCTGGATCGGAGGCGGCTGACGTCAGGACGTCGGCTGACGTCCATGACGTCACTCCGCTCGTCGCTATGGCGACGAGGTAAGCAAAACAAGGGAGGCTGCTCATTGCGGCCTCCCTTGTTAATTCTGATCGCCGGAGGCGATCGGAATTATGCTTCCGGAGCGCCTTCTAGTGGGCTTTCATGCAGCCAACTTTCAGTTGGCTGCATGAAATAGTTTTCTTTTTTATAAAAAAAAACCCCTCCCGCAGCCTCCCTGGTGATTTTAATAGAACGCCAGGGAGGTTAACTGATGCGTGTACTAGGCCTGAACGATTTTAGGAAAAAATTGAATTGAGCGATTTCTGTCTGAAATTGCGATTTCGATTCGATTCACGATTTCCTTCAAATCAAGCTTTGTTCCTCATCTTTGCCTGTTTGTTCCCTCTCTGCCCCCCAGTCTCTCTTTGTGCCCCCTTTGCCTCTTTATGCCTGCCTTTTAACATTGAAGCTGTGTGTTGCTCCAATGAAGGAGAACAGCAATACCGTCCATCAGGATTTTACTGCTCTTCCTTTAATAGTGACTCCCAAAATTCACTCTACAGCACACCTGATCACTCCAGCAGGAAGCAAGGAGACTTCTCCTAAACAGGGTTATAGGCAACAATAAATGCCAGACATGGGCAGCACGGTGGCGTAGTGGTTAGCTCTCTTGCCTTGCAGCGCTGGGTCCCTGGTTCGAATCCCAGCCAGGGCACTATCTGCAAAGAGTTTGTATGTTCTCTCCGTGTCTGCGTGGGTTTCCTCCCACATTCCAAAAACATACGGATAAATTAATTGGCTCCCACTAAAAGTGGCCCTAGACTACAGTACGTACACTACATAATACAGATATATGGCAATGGTAGGGATTAGATTGTGAGCTCCTTTGGAGGGACAGTTAGTGGATAGAGAGAGAGAGAGACAGAGAGAGAGAGACAGAGAGAGAGAGAGAGAGAGAGAGAGAGAGAGAGAGAGAGAGAGAGAGAGAGAGAGAGAGAGAGAGAGAGAGAGAGAGAGAGAGAGAGAGAGAGAGAGACACAGAGACAGAGAGAGAGAGACACAGAGACAGAGAGAGAGAGACACAGAGACAGAGACAGAGAGAGAGAGACAGAGAGAGAGACACAGAGACAGAGAGAGAGACACAGAGACAGAGAGAGGGACACAGAGACAGAGACAGAGAGACAGAGTACTACTACTTCAGGGACCTCTACAAAGACATCCCAGAAAATGCCCAAATCCCGGAACAGAAACAAATAGCCGCAAAGCTGAAGGACATGGAGGAGACAATCAAGGACTTTCAAAACCCCCTGGATACACCAATCACGATGGAGGAAATAAGAGAAAGAACAAAGCTGATAAAATGTAAGAAGGCTAGCGGTACCGATGGCATCCTGCCAGAGATGATCAAATACAGCCCCCCGGACATACATGAGGCACTCGCAAGACTTTTCAACCTTATCCTGAGTGCGGGCTCCTTTCCCTCAGGCCTGGAGTGAAGGCCTCATAACACCCATCTACAAGAATGGGGACAGATATGACCCAGCAAACTACAGAGGAATCTGTGTCAGCAGTACACTGGGGAAACTGTTTAACAGCATCATCAATAAAAGGATCTCTCCTTCCTCACACAGCAGGACGTACTCAGCAAAAGCCAAGCTGGGTTCATGCCAAACCACCGCACAACCGACCACATCTACACACTGCACAGCCTTATCAAGACTCATGTCCACAGCTCACGTGGCAAAATACACGCTTGCTTTGTGGATTTTAAGAAGGCGTTTGACTCGGTGTGGCACCCAGGCCTTTTCCTAAAACTCCTAGAGAGCGGAATAGGAGGTAGAATCTATGATGTCATCAAGAGTTCATATACTGGGAACCAATGCAGTGTGAAAGTGGACGGGAAGAGAAGCGCGTTCTTCAAGCAGGGTCGAGGAGTCAGGCAGGGCTGCAGTTTGAGCCCAACGCTCTTTAACATATTTATTAACCAACTGGCTGTAGCCCTGGAATCCTCCCCAGCACCGCCTCCTCTTGCATGACCACGAGGTGAAGTTCCTGCTGTATGCAGATGATCTCCTGCTGCTCTCCCCAACAGAAAGGGGCCTACAGGACAGCCTGGCAGTACTGGAGAGTTTCTGCACCACATGGGCACTGCCCATCAACCCAAAGAAGACAAAAGTGATGGTGTTCCAGAGAAAAAAAATCTAAAATGCCCACCTCCTCATTTTATTAAATGGCTGCCCACTGGAGACCACAAACAGTTACACCTACCTGGGGCTGGAAATTAACCAAACTGGGAGCTTTAAACCAGCAGTAGAGGCCCTGAAGGAAAAAGCCTGCAGAACGTTTTATGCCATCAGAAGGCAACCTTTACCACCTAAAACCACCGGTGAGAGTCTGGGTAAAGATATTCAACAGCATCATCACA